>NW_027269267.1:17582500-18207500 GCF_023055355.1 Agelaius tricolor | reverse complement strand
TTTGGCACGCTTCCTTATCCCCACCACAAAAGAAGTAGCCTTGTCATGTGAACTGACTAATGCGACATCAGCACCCAACATCACAGTCACCCCTGGAACCTGCTTCCGGCATGGGCGTTCACACTCACCCTACAGCACCAAGGGCTTTTCTGCTCAGCTCATACCCTGGTTTATGTAGGAGAAGGATTGGTACCATAAAAGGAAGTCTTTTGAGGAGGAGGTCAAACTAATGTGAAATTGGCATTCCAAAAAGAGGATGTGGGGAAAAAAAATCATATGTTTTGAAAAAGTATATGCAGCTCAGTAGTATGGAGTAGAATGGCAGTTCTTTGTGTGCTCCTCGTGACATAATGAAAGCTCTTCACTTGCTACTCAAGTTTCCTTTCAACAATTATATGAGCATGCCCTACCTTTTACCTACTAGTGTTCATTTGAATGCTTATCCAAATTGAGTTGTGTTAGTTTGATGTGGTTTAAAATATCTCATGCATGACTCTCTTAATTGCACAAGAATATTAAAAACAAGCAATAACTTTATTTATGCATGTGGTACCACAAGTATGTGAAGACTGACTCATAAGTACAAGTGGAGTCAGCTGTCGTGGTTGAAATGATTGCCAGTTGTGGATATCTGCCTTCTCTTATGTGTGCACTATATCCATGACAAGGATGGATGTTTGAGGTTGAAATTCCTCCCTGTCTGTGACACCTTATACTCCTTAACATGAGCATAAATTAAAGTCAGCGATGCTTTCCCTTACCACACTGCCCAAAGATGCAGTAGCTGATTGTGAGTATCTGTTGGCTGTTCCTGCTGTTACAGATGGCAGAAATCAAGGGCAGTTATCAGCTGAGGCAGCCAGTTCCACTTGTCATGAGTCAACCCTGAGCTTCACTACAAAATTTCTGCTTTTTGTTTTCATAGCTTTTTTTGATGAAAATCTGTTTATGCTGACTGTAGCTGCAGGGTAGAAAGTATTTTATTTTCCTGGAGGTGTGGTCAAGTTTTTTTCTATGATCTATTGTAAATATAATCTGAAGAAACTAATTATTTTTAAATTTCCTATTAGCCCAGCAGAAGAGCTATATTTTGGATCCAAAGAAACTGGAGAGAAAAAATGTTTGATAGTTCTCACAAATGTCACTAAGAATGTAGTGGCTTTTAAAGTAAGTGTTTTATGTGTGGTCTGGTTTGATAACTGTGTAACTTTCTTGTTTTCTGTCAGCTGGAAGAATACTGTTAAATCAGTTTTACAGACAAAATTTTTTATTGTGTAGTGATGTTTGAGGCAGATCAAAGATCTTCTGGCTGAATTTATGCCTAAAATGTACCACCTCAAAGGGGGTTATTAGTATTATAAATCTTTGGAGCACTGACTGAAAAAGAGCTAAAGTAATGGTTAGTTTTTTAGTGAGAGTAATACTTTTTGAAAAAGAAAGTCTTGAGCATTGAGAAGTCATCTTTTTAGAATTTTTTTTTAAATACTGGCTGGAAACAAGTTAGTAATACTTCAAAATGATGCAGATCCACCTGCAAATGTCACCATCAAAGGAATTAGTAGTTATATTTGCTTCAGAATGATGGAGTTTACTTGCATCTTTGTGGATTTTTCCCATGCTTTGCATTCTCTGCACATTAAAATATCTTAAAGTTTTCATATTTTCATACTTATTATAACATGTTCTTGTCTGGTTTTAAATATGTATGCAAAAGAAAAATAGGAAATGAAAGAAAACAAAGGATAAATGCAATTGGCAGGGAGGAAAAAGGAATATGCAAGAGTCCTATTATACCTACAAAAAATGTATTTTAGAGATTTGTCCTAATAGTCAAGCTTTTGGGGATTTAGTTATTACAAAATGAGAGAAGTTATGAAGCAATCATAGTTTCTGCATGCATTTACTGTATCCTTCATATTTCTTGTTTATAGGTGAGAACAACTGCACCAGAAAAATACAGGGTTAAACCCAGTAACAGCAGCTGTGAACCTGGCACATCATTAGATATAATAGTTTCTCTTCATGGTGGTAAGTAAAACTGTAAAATAGATCTTGTAAGAAATCTGGGCAAGTAGCATTAGACATGCTCTAGACACTGATGGCTGTGTGTGCTTGCTGGTGTGTGGGACTGACTGATGCCCATGTCTGCTTGACTCTTGTATGAGAATGGTACCATTTGTTAGAAAAACATGGATGTCAGAAAGGATTTGAGTAACTGCCTGTACTGATTTACTGCTCCACTCAGGCATAAGCAGCTGTTGTCTGCAACCCATTTTGTTTCTTGTCTTAAAAAACAAAAAGTCTGACTGGCGCTTGTCTCACTAGTTCATTATTACAGTGGGAATTTATCTACAGTAAATCAGTTTCCTAAATTATTGCAAGGACAGGTGAATTTGCTGGAGAATATGTTCTTTACAAAATTTTGGATTGTCTTTGAGCTATTAAGATGAAACTAGTTCTGTTAAAATGAACATATACAATTTTGGGAAAACTGTAATTAGAGTTATTGAGCTTTAGAGAATGATTTCCTAGTTTTTATTTCTAATAAGTCCTGCAATAAGCAAGTTATCATTTTATGGCACTTTTGTGCAAAATACTTCTATCCTCTTTGCAATATTGTTGTTTTATCTAAGCACACTGTTGTTTCTGGTTTTGTTTTTGTTTTTCTTGAGGGCAGGTTTTGCAGCTTCTTTGCAGGATCGTTTCCTTATAATGGCAGCAGAAATGGACCAGTCTTCTGGAGCAGGTGTGCCAGAACTGACTCAGTTTTGGAAAGAAGTCCCTAGGACCAAAGTGATGGAACATAGGTAAGTGTATGGTTTTCTGGTAACAGGGGTTTGAGGGCTTTTAAGCTTTTATTATTTAGCTGATTTATAGCACTTGTGTAATTATAATCAATGAAGGTTTCTCTAAATTCACGTGTGTGGTTACTGACCAAAATACATTACTGAGACTTTTGCTCTGTTTTAACTGATTAGATGTGGGTTTAATGTATAAAATGGTATTCTGAATGTGCTCTTCTTTTTTCCTTGTTATTTTCATGCTGATTAAAAGTTAAGTGGAAAAAATATGAATGCATGTGACAATACACATGAACAATAGGTTTTTTAATAAGAATGTGTTGTTTTAGTTTTCTAAAAAGAAACAGTCAAGGAAAGCAGACATAGTAAACGCAAAACTATTTTCTCGACAGTATTAAAAATATTCCCTTTCTACTAGGGAAAATCAGAATTTTGTAGAAAATTTCTGTAAAACCTATCACATGTTCATATGTGTATTTTTGATATTTAGTGGTGAAAAAAGTCATCTAGAAAAATTGCTAGAAAAATACATTTCCCTGTAGACTTTTTAAAATGCACCTGTTGCTCTTCTCTCTCATCCAGTCACATTGGGTGGTATCACTGAACATATCTAGGAAAAGTTCCCTGCAGTTTTGACTGATTTTTTGCCTTAGATTGTTCCTGGAGTTTTTCTGTGGGTTTGTGGGGCTGGTTTTTATGGAGCTGGCTTTACCCCCTCATGGCCAAAACTACCATGGAAAAGTATTTTGTGAGTCTTGGTGCCTAAATCTTGTTCTGTGTTTGCTTCACGTGCTTATCCCTTACTTCCCTTTTGATTAAAATCTACATCATGTGAGTAGCCTTGAGCTTCCTTGCATAAGTGGTGCAATTTATTTGTTTTTTTTTTTTTAAGACAGACCCTGAAACAATGGAGAGAGGTCATTTGATTACAAGCATGCTGTGTACATTACTTGCTCACAAATACAAACCTGACCTTTATTTTTTGGTAAAGCTAGACTTACTGTAGTGTAATTATAATTATTGTCTCTTAAATTTAAAAGTGCAGGGACTTTATCCTCTTAAGATGGATTGTTTACTCCTAATTATACAATGTTGCATTAAATTTGTGATTTTTTGGTCTGTGTTCTTGTTTCCTTTTTACAGGCTCAGGTGTCATGTCATAGAAAGTAGTAAGCCCTCTTCTCTGACATTAAAAGACAATGCATTTAATATTCCAGCAAAAACTAATGAAGATTTACATATACAGGTAAGAGCATATTCCTTTGTGCTGAATATTCAGAAAAATTATAGAATATGACAGAGATAAAAAGAATTTTTAATGAACCTTTGTGGTATTTTGTGAATTATACTATTTGAATGTCTCAGCAATTGAAGGTAACTACATCAGTTATAGTGATTTAATTTTCTTTAATGATAATGGTTTAATAATCATTACATTTTCAATGCAGTTTGCTTATTCTTCTTGTGTATATAAAGATCTGGCATATTAATGAGCATCAGTAGTATCTTTTGCCTCTGAGTATAAAGATGTCACCTGCTTCATGCAGGCCTTATTGGCTATCCATAACTTAAGATTTGAAGCTCCTTTAGTGGGAGAGATTCCTGAAGTGTGTAGTGATAGAAAAGGTATTGCTGAGAGACCACTGAGAGAAGGCCTTTTCTTTTTTTTTCTTTTCTTTTCTTTTCTTTTCTTTTCTTTTCTTTTCTTTTCTTTTCTTTTCTTTTCTTTTCTTTTCTTTTCTTTTCTTTTCTTTTTTCTTTCTCTTCTCTTCTCTTCTCTTTTCTTCTCTTTTCTTCTCTTTTCTTTTTTCCTTTCCTTTCCTTTCCTTTCCTTTCCTTTCCTTTCCTTTCCTTTCCTTTCCTTTCCTTTCCTTTCCTTTCCTTTCCTTTCCTTTTTCTTTTTCTTTTTCTTTTTCTTTTTCTTTTTCTTTTTCTTTATTGCCAGAATAGCTCAAAATTGCCAAGTGCTTTCAAGTGCAGTAATTCTGACTTAATGAAACTGTTCTATTTTCAGCTAACTCATTTACTGCAGATTAATAAAAGACTTGAGGAGCAGATGAATCGCTGCCTCTGGTTCCAGCAGCTGTCAGTTGTTTTATCACTGCTATCAGTTACTGTTGCTGCCTTCTGCTTCTACCTGGCCTATGCCCAGAGAAGCTAAAAAGAATTGCTGTGCCCTGGATGTGCTGCTGCCTGTCATGGCTCTTTGGAGTCAAAAAGATTGCAGTGCTGCACTTGGATTCTGGAACTGCCAAAATTGAGGTTTGTGAGCCTACAGCAATGAACAAGGAACAGTTTACTGGGGAAAAAAAAGATAGAAGAAATGAATGACCAGCAAACAAAATTACTGAAATTATTGTCTAAGTTGACACTTACAATAGGGCATGAGGAAGATGTTAAAGCTAGGACCCATTTTTGCTGTACAACTCAATAAAAACTACTGAATGGAAGGAGGAAACCAATTACAATGTTATTTAAGACTGTTCTCCTTTTTTTTTCTTCTATTCAACTACTTTAAATACAATATTTTATTTCTTTTTATCATATTCATTCTTACATTCTGAATCACTCCCGTAGAAGATGCAAGCAGTCAACTTAGTGTATTCCAAGGTTAATCTGTTCATCCAGGAAAATTTACAGAAATTATGTAGTACAGATGGACTTTTTTATATAGTCAGTGTATGTACATACACATAAAGGAAGATATTTGTTGTTAGTAATTATTTTGACAATTCAGACTCGTTGCTCTTATTGGTTAAATTCCTTATTTTTGTGCTTCTTCGAAATGAAAAGTTATTGTAAACATTTCTTGCCAAGTAACATACGCACAAGACAAGACACTATTCTCTTTTTTTTTTTTGGAAAGAACTTCTATTCAAATTACAGAAGGAGTGTGGGAGCTGACTTCTTTACTGTGATGGCCTGTTATTGGTTCATAAAAAGGCTATTAAATAGTCAGTGTAAGGACTTACTCTGAGCTGTGCAATATGGTTAAATTGCATATGAAATTATGAAAAAAGCAAGTCAAATCAGGAAGATTAAATACACTTGAAGGCAAGATAAAAGTATTATATCTGCCATTTCACAGAAATTGTTGTGGAAATGGTGCATGAAGCTAGAAAGCACTTTGCTAACAAGGATTCTTTGTACTCATTGCTGTAAATATGTACATTAAAACGATGAAAACTTAAAAGGAGACTGATGGTATCTTTCATACTTTTAAAATTTTCACTCTTAGGAGATTTAATAGAATTATGTTACTTGAATTAATTTTTGCTACAGATTGGCTTTGTAACAGATTTATTGGTTTTGTCTGCTGACTTCAATAGATGAGAAGTGATTGTTAAGGAAAAATAAAGGTCATACTCTGCTTCTTTTTGCTTACAGTGTGTTGGTGATGTAGGATTATTTCTAGAAAATAGAAAAGGGCAGTTTAAAATAATAAACAGATTAACTAATAAAGCAAGCAATATGATTACTAAAAAAATGCCATGTACAAAGCAAGGCTGCATAAATGTTTGGTGCACAGTCTTCTGTCCTCTCTTAATTTATACAATGGTTTACCACATCTCCTTTTTCTTAATTTTTCACTAATCTAATTTCTGCCTATATTGTTTCTCAGTATTTTGTATTCCTAATGATTTGAAAATTAATATTGTTAACTGCTTATAATGAAGCTGTTATTGGGTTCTTTTTTTATGTGCATGCAACTCAAATGCTTTGCTTACAGAGAAATGGGTTGTTGTCTTAGTGAGAAAAGTAACAAAGTAATTTGTAACCTTAAGATAACAATAACCATGCTATTAAAATGCCAATTCCTTAATTTGGGTGGATTGAATAGCACTTTACTGTAAAATTGCCAGAAATATATTCTTAGAGTCTTTGCCAATATGAATATTTTAATGTTTTGGTGCTTTCATATATTTTCAGTATTTTATTACTTATTTTATTATTGGTATTTTCTTTGTATGAATCAGATGAACATCTTTTCTATTTTAATATATTTTAGAAAAATACAGTTAAAAAATAAATATGAGGAAATACATAGTCTTGAATGTTTAGTCTTTTAAAAATAGCTGCATCTCCTGATGTTTTTGCTTTCTTGTTAGTCTTCAGATACTTCATGTGGGAGGGGTGAATATGGTGATGAGCCATAGTCTGTTGGGAACAGAAGTTGTGGTGGTGCCTGTCAGACAAATGTGAAATAGGTGACAATGGCTTCTCAAACAGAATGCCTGACATAATCTCGTGGACATGATACTGGCATGTCAGGGGTACCATGGCACAAGGGATGCAAGTCCACACAAAGTGACTGTAGGGGTTTTTAACTGGACATGGACAATAGTCAATTTGCGTTTTTCTTCTTTGAGGACATCATTCTTTCATTCATCACAGAGTATTTTCCCAGTATTTTCAAAGCTTTCAAAGTTGTTAGTAGTTTCAGATTTTGTGTGGCAGTCCTTGGAAAGGGGTCTCACTGTGGAAGGTTTTGTGCTTAGCACATACTGAAGTTACAGAGTAACATGATTTGATACCTAAAATCAAGAGAAGAAACAAAACCAATTTTTTTTCATACTATGGGAAACTCAGTTAATAAAACTGGGGCATTTTAGAACTTAGAGAATTCACAAAATAGGATTTGATTACATGAACTATCAAGATCTAAGATTTAGTTTTCCTTTCTCTCATCGTAGATTTGTAGTTAATTTAGGCTTTTATAGACAATTAAGAGACAACAAAGTTTGTAATCCTAAAAATTAGCAATTTTTGCTCCAAAAGAACCCATACTCTTTTTCCTAGCAAGGAATTTTGGTACCCTCTTCTGAGCTTCATTGTTCTACTTTCCTATGTAAAAGATCAGACATTTTGTAAAAGAAAAAAACAACAATGTGGGAATGAGGGGCAGCAGGAGTAGGGATTTTAAATTACCTTTATATTTCATCAGTGATTCCCTGCTAATTTGAGAGAGAGAGAGAATAATTTGTCTCTGTTTTTTGCCTTCAAAATCTCAGTTCATCCCTATTTCCAGAGGCTGTTAATTTATATGGGGGTTTTTGACCGTACGGGGTTTTATGGGAGAGGATTTTAAGTCTATGCAGTGTCTTGGTGGTCCTGTGTGTTGCACTGGCAGCATGAGGATGTAAATGCTGTTCTGTTGGTAAGCTCAGTGTCAGTTTGCTCATGTTCTATGGCTTTGTTGTGGAAGTGGGCATTCAATCAGGATAACAGCATTCTGCAAAGCCCATCACAGGTGGCTGTGAGAATTCACCAGTCTGGGTCTGCTATAGCCCCCTGGGGTGTTGTGGCCCAGACATGAAGGGCCACAGACTGTACATAGACAGTATGTGTATTGATTTAGGAAGAGCTAATCACTTCTAATCAGCCAGGAAGAGCAGGTTGTGTCCTCATTTCTGAGGCTAAATAAGACATTTCAGTCAGTTTCTGCAGTGCATGTCTTATTTTCCCTGGAAGATGGCTCACTGAGGAATTACTAGCCTGGTGTTGTGCAGTTGCTACATTTCCATTATGTTTGTGCTAGCACAGGTATGTGATGGTAAGTATGATTCCAATTAGGCTTTTCAGTATCCCTGTTTCCTTGGCACATTTCAGCATCAGCAGCTTCTGGCTCTGTGCCTCCTGCAGCTGATGAGAAACAACCTCCCTCTTTCAGTTTTCTCAATAGTTTCAGTGCCACTTTTCAATTGGAACCTTTTAGTTCAATTGGCACTATTCTTGTTTTTGACACTTCTATAGTGTTTGCACACAGTAATACAATATACATGGAATGCAGAGACATAGCTCAAAACATAAAGCACAGAAAATCCATCTCTCTGGAGCATGGCAGGGGTGAGTTTTCCTTCTTTGTGGAAGAACAGACTGAAGTTCCATGAGCTGGCCTCTTCTGGGCCTGATGCAGGCAGCTTCCAGGGAGATCTGAGCAATTACTGCTTTGCTACTTCTGAGCAGAAGCACTGAAATTCCCAAGTTATATGAGCAAAAAGTAAGCAGCAGGACAGACTTTTTGCTGGTAGGTATCTCATCTCCTGGCTTTCTTTATTCCCAAGAGTGGTGCACCAGCCTATCTGTTTGTCATGTTCTAAGTCACTTCTGTTTTCCTAAACACTGAAGGAAGCACAGTGTGCTCAATTATTGCTGTATGATTGCAGCTGATAGCACTTGTTGGGTTTAGATTGCATTAGGCAATTCCTTCTGATATTAATAATGAGTCCTTATACAAAGCCCTCTAAAGGGGAAAAAAAACCCAGCTGTTTATCAGTTGTTGTCCCTTTGTTGTCTTCACCATAGCCTGAGTAGCAGCAGCCCACCCAAAGGACTGTTACACTCTTTCTCATACCAGTTCAGGGTCTCTTGATCTGTTAGTAATTTTTATTGAGTTCTAATTCTCTTAATATTAGTTGTGCTATGCTGTATTGGAGTTGTTTGAAATGCTGGAAAACCTGAATATGAAACAAGAGTCTGTAACTTTTGGCTATTTATCTTTCATTTTCTTTAGGAAGCAATAGCATGTACTCATTATTTTACTGTCACTTGGTGGTTTTACACAAAGTATTTTTGAAGGTTTTCCTTTCTCTTAAAAATACTTTTTTAGAATGGTGGTTCATTATGTATTTCACTCTTCTTGATTATTCCATAAGGTAGGCCAGCACCTGATGGTGATTCAGCTTGCAAGAAGCAGTGATTTCTTTGAAAGTATTCAAGGATTTAATTTTTTTTCATTTTTGCAAAAACTCAGAACTTCCTTCTGAATTTACACAAATTTACTCAACCAAGGAGCGAAAATCTTGGCATGTGGGAACTTCCCAGAAGGAACAGATTGTTGGATATGTACTTTCTGTTACAGACCCAGCTACAAATAACAGCATTCATCTACTCATTGTTCCAGTACATGTCTGTAGATACTGAGAAGGAGCCACACAATAAACTTGCATTGCTGCTCAGTGAGAAAATTGACCCCACAGGTCAATATTACCCAGGAGTCTGGAGCACAAACTGGAAAAATGCTATGTAAGGATATGGTCTTCCCCCAACAGGCTGTTTAAGGGGTCTCTCTAGAGTAAGTGCCCCCTAATTAGGCCTCAGGAGAGGGATCAAAAACAATCTTGACAGGTTCTAACTCACTGTTTTCCTTAAGTTTTCAAAGAAATGCAAGACAAGAGACCAAAGTACAAGTCTCCACTATCAGTTCCACCATAACCACAATCCCATTTTGTGTTTATGATGAAATCTAAATTAAAATATCCTCTGGGCAACCATGATATAATCTAACAAATGCTCTGTGGCATTTAATTTTTCAAAGTTGCAACTTTCTTATATTTCCTCAGCCCTGTGTCTGTTAAAGTCATTGCCAGTTTTATTTTTGACAGCTTGGAGCTATATCTGAAGACTTCTTCTTTAAGTTGCAGGAAAAATGACAAAAATAAGGAACACCATTTGAATAAACATAGATTACAATAGTAGTGTGAAAAAGAAGTATTAATAGAATATCTTTAACTATTTTTTTGTCTAGAATGCTACAAGTGATAAATTGCTAAATGGAAAAGTGAGTCTGGGCAAACACCACAGATGCTTCATTAATCTGGTGCAACTAAAACTTACAGATTGATGCTTGACCTCCTGGCATCTGAATTACTATAATTTCCATGCCCTGCAGTATATTTTCCTGTACCCAAGTAGCATTTATCATATTTTCTTGTTTTCTTACAATTTTGTTTGGAATTTAAACTTGCAGCTGATGATGATGATTCACAAAAATATTTTTTAGAGCATTCTAAACTGCATTAGTGAATTCTAAAGTAAGTAGAATTTTCTTCTTGAGTTCATGGTTTAACAGGCTTTCTTCTGCAAAGAGGATGTATAAACATGGCTCCTGAGTGCAGTCTGGGATTAGGTGGGACACCTCAGAACAGCAGTGCTCATTCATGCTAATCTGTTGCAAATTTTAACTACAATTTTAACTTGTAGTTAATTTAACTACAATCCTGAATTTTAACTACAATCCTGAACAAACACATGTTGGTGTATATATAATCCCAGATACTGCTGGGCAGTTCCAGCAGGCATTGTGATTGACATGATGTGTCCTACACTCACACTGGATGTGTGTTGAAGTTAAGAATAGGTGTTAAATCACATGTTCCTAGCCCATAATGAAAGCAGGCTCCAGTATTCCTATGCTGGGTGTCCCATACTGGTATATAGAGGAGGAATATGAGGAACTGGTACAGCCACTCTGTTCTCAAAGAGAGCCTTCACTTACTCCAACAAGTTCCCAAACTGAGGAGAAACTGAAAAAGCACCAGAGAAAGAAACTACTTCATTTCACTTCTTTGCCTAAGTGCATCTGGTGAAAAACTTGAAGAATTACATGATAAATAAAAGCTGAAATAGCCAAGGCATTGCCTTCTCTAAACTGCACATTGAAAATACACAGTAGACAAGTTGATTTTATGGTTTGCCCATTTTCAGTGAGATTTACCTTCCATTAACATTTCACTTCAGAAAAATATCTGAAGTTCCTTAGTCACATAGATGCCATCTCAGAGCAAAAGTGTAAGTAGAGCATATCACATTATGATCAAATCACAAGGTAACTCATGTGAAAAGTTGTATAAATGTACTTTAATGTTTTGCTTGACCACTTCTCACTGGGGCAGGGGGGAGCCTGCAGAGAGGTGGTACCAATCTAAGAGTTCTGTGTGGGCCACAGGGGCTCCTGGGCTGCAGAAAGGGACAGGCATGGAGGGACAGAGCAGGAACTGGAGTCTCTGGGGAGAGGAAGTTGAATTTCCTTTGCTTGACATGATGCAAAGAAAACCATGAAGAAGTTGCTCCCATTAGAGGCAGACTGGAGGAAACGCCCTGACCTGCAATCCAGTGACACAGGGCAGGGAGTTCTTGCTGAAACTTTTGTTTCCACCTGTCTCACCTAAAACCTCTTCCTCTCTTATAATACACCAATAGAGGCTGAAAATAGTGAAAACAGTGTTCTTGGAAGAGTGGCCATACAAAGGAGACATACACAGATTTACATCAAACTCTGAGTAATTTGGAATTCAGTCATGACATGCAATATCACAGTGCAGGGGAGACTCCTGCTTTCCTTACAGCCTCCAGGACCTTTTCCAAGCACTGTTTTGCCTGTATGTGTGAAGTTTCCATTGGGAATGCACCCAGCAGCAGATGTCCTAGCCTGGCCCTGCATATGAAAGTCCCTGCACAGGCAGAGTGTGCCCTGTGTTTGTTGGCCTCATGCAGGAATGAAGCAGAGGATTTCTAACTTGCCCAGGGGTGTGCAAGAAAGAGAGACACGTCATGTTTGCTGCATGCAAGCATAAAGCAGCTTTGCTGTCCTTGTGGAACAAATCAAACACTCTCCAGGAAGAAGCAGTCACAAAAAAAAAAGTGGAAATTGCTTTGGTAGCCAAACTGAAAATTGTTTTGATCTATGCAGTAAAAACATTGTCTTGACCAGAAAAGTCATCTCTGTGTAATGACAGGCAGGTGTCCATGTGAATGCCCTTGCAGGTAAATTTGTTGTCTCTCAAAGGAAAATACATATTAGGGTTTGCATCAATGCAAGGATCTTTCTTGCCAACCTGTCTGGACCAGTGGGCAAAACACCTGGGTTACAATGCTCCCAAAACACAGCCTGGCTTTACCAGGGGAAGGGCTGCTCTTGTGTTTTCTCCCAGACAAATTTCAACCTGGAAGTGGGTGATGCTTCAAATACAGCTCTGTCACACCAGCAAAAATGGCCTTCATACGGGTGTAATACTGGACAATTTTTAGGCTGAATAGTGAGTTTGTCCTCAAGAGAAGTAAAAGGAGAAATAGGGGATTATTTGGTGACCAAATCACCATTTTTTTCAGTATTTCCCTGCTATCAGTGCAGGCAATAACTAGATACAAGGCCTGTCTGTAGAGGACTACAATTTAGTTGCAAGAAAAAATAAAGAATATAAATACTGTAAGTACTGCAAATTGTCTGACACTTTTCTATCTAGCTCAGCTAAAAAGAAAATAGTAGTATTTAGTAGTAACTAGCAAAGCTGGTAGTGCCTGTACTGATGTTATTCACATCAAGCTATGATATGAATGGTCAGTTTTCAATTTTACAGTAAGGGAAAATAAACTACAGAAACACCTCAATTGCTGGAAAGAGAGATATGCCTGAAACTGATGCTCTTCTTAAGTAAAGAACTTAATACCAGAAAGTAATCTTAACCTCATATGAACTGATAACCAAAAATTTAAGCAAATTATATTTCTAGGGTATTTATTCTATATTAAAATATTTTAAATACTTTTACTTAATTTTTTTAGTAACATTTCTAAATTGGTGTATGGCTTCTCTAGGAAATGTATAGTTTTGCATCAGGAAAATGAGTTGCCAACTGTCTATCTGGAGACATACTTTTCTGGAGTAGGAATCTGTGTCTTCTTTGAAGTTAGGGATATGTTGTGCTGTTATTTACAATTGGATTTCCTTCCAGAACACATCTGATAACTCATAGCAACTCTGCCAGAAGCTGTGGGAGAAACTGATAGACAATTCCCAATATAGTTTGCAACTTAGTGCTGGAGGATAAGGGAATCAAAGTATTCTGGGGTTAGAGAAAATATTTGATTGCTAAAGGCAGTATGTTACTAGGATTTAGACTCGAGGGCCCTGTGTAAAGGTGGTAGACACTCCAAGAATTCTGGGGGTTGGAAAGCAATTTTAGGTTACTGAGTGTAAAGGACAAATTGTTAGCAGCTGAAATGAAATTAATAAGCATCTCTGTTCCATGTGTCTCAGCCAAGGGGCACTTGGTGGTGCTGAAGGGAAGGATGGGGGCTACTGGCCCTGGGTGCATCTTTGCTGGCCATGCCTGACTCAGGAGGCAGGAGGATGTGTGGAACAGGAGCCCAGCAGGCAGGGAGTTGCCCGCAGTCTTTTTTTCCTAATAGCTCTGCATCATACTTATGTAAATTGTATTATAATTGCTAGGTGATCAAATGCATCAGCTTAAAAATACAAGGCTGACATTACAAGAAGTGTTTTACCCTGCCTTGGAAAGCCAGCTGGAGAAAGGGAGTACCTGAGAGCTGCATCACAGTAGGGCTGTAGGTGAAAAGCAGCAATTTACCAAAATCCAGGCTGAAATAGATCTGAACTGTCCTATCAGGTCTGTTTTCCAATCTGATTTTATAGGAAGAAGAAACATTAAAATGTCTAAGTCTTAATAAAAACCTAGAGGAGACAGGACTGAGCTCTATTAGTACCATATCTGAAACATTCTGTGTAGATATTGAATATAATAGTCATTCTACTGCCACAAAAGAGAAAACATTTTTTCAGATGACTAAATTTCCAAGGAGTGAAGTGGAACCCCCCAGTTTTAGTGCTCCCTTTCCCATAAGCCTGGTAAACAACTAGGATTACACTTGCACATACTTAGTGATATACTGATGTTGAGTGGTCTGTCAGCACAAATCAGAGATTTCTTGGCTGTGGATAAGCACTATTCATAATTTATAACAATCATGATGCTGCTGGATGCAGATCTGTTTATTCTTCAGTGTGAGACTGAAAACTCTGGTATGATGAAGAGCTGTTGGGTCTCCCATTGCTCAGCACTCTGACCACAGGCTGTGACCTGTGTGAAAAGCAGAGGAAATCTCTCAAAGGCATGACAGCCAGTAATGTTCTTTAAGTGGATTGATCTAAATTAGACAGATGGGATTTGCACAGATGGAATACCCAGTGTCATTGGCAAAAATTACTCAGCTGCTTTACTGGAAATGTTTAAACCCAAAGCTGGGTAGTACTCTTGCCACATCCACCAGAGACTATTTGTGCCAAGCGAGTTTCACGAACGTTTTAAATACTGCTCTCTGTTGTATCAACAAAGTCTGTGTGAAGGCATTTCATTTCAGAGAGATTTGCAAAAATGACAAGCTGAGGAAATGAGTGCTCCTTTGCAATCCTTGTTGGCTGTCAAAGAGAAAAGCTCTTGAAAAGTCTAGCAGCTAAGAGAACCAGTGCTAAATTTTCTGATGGAGAGTGAATGTGCTGAAGACTGCAGGTTACTTGAAGATGAAGAGTGGATAAGCAAGTTGGCTTTGCTCACAGATATTTGTTTTTTCTCTTTGTGAGCTCAATATGAATCTCCAGGGGAAAGATTGCCTTTTGCAGTGCTGTGTAAGGTAGTTTCTTCTCTCATGAAAATATGTAGACTTCCACATAGCAATATAAACCACTTTTTTTCCCCCCTTTTAGAAATGGAACTTCTTCCTCTTAAATTCATTCAGATCCAAGCCTGCGAATTCTGAGGCAGAAAAGAACTGTTTCTGTTTACTGCCTCAGACATGGGTGCTCACAAATGCAGAATGCTGGGATGGATGGACCTCCTATCTGACCTGGCATGGCTGGGAGAAGCTGGGCTACAACAGGAGTGAGTATCTGCAGGTTCTCCTGCATGGAAAGCTGGCCTACCCAGCAAAGGCACTGCTCTTCAGTCTGTGGAAACCAGATTAGGGTCTGTGCTCCATTCCAGAGGGACTCCAGTTCCTCCAGACACTGTGCATCTTCTTGGAGGGGAGACTCCCAGTGCATACACAGAAAGGGAGGGAGTTTCTTCACACTGCTGCAGGTTTGCTGCCACGCCACAGAGAGCTTAGTGCTCACTGCATGTCCTGCTGCTTCCAGAGCTGGCAGGAGCTGAAGTTCTGCAGGGCAGGAGTGGGGCTGTAAAACAGGAATGGAGAGAACAGGAGAAAAGGGTGGGAATTCTCAGCCCAAACTCACAGGGGATTCACACCTCTTCCATGCCATGTCAGATGTCTCCTGTGCTCCCTGTGGAGACAGGAGGCAAGAGGGGGTTCCCATTTTCCCTTTAAACAGCCTGACCTGTGAGCAGCCCTGCTGGTGCTTGTGCCAGGACAGAGCAGGTCACCAAGGTCCTTGGGCCCAGGATGGAGGCTGAGCTATCTCAGCACGTTTATTGCTGCTGGGTCTGGGGATGCTCAGCACCTCTGAGGAATTCCTGCTTATCCTTTCTTGCATTTGACACCTAAGGAGTCTCCCCTTCCCCAGATCCTGAACAAACCTTGCTCTTCTCATATCAGCTCATAGTTTTGCAGAAATCAAGAGTAACACCAGGGCTGTTGCACCCATTCTCTTCACTATTATACAGGCACACATGCATACATCTGTATGTCTGTCTCTATTTATCTGTGCACTTCTATTTGCATAAATACTTCATTTTTACCCATTTCAACAGACTCTGCAGCATAAATGTCAGTGATTTCTGACATTTTATACCAGCAGAAAAAGAAAAATTGGGAAATAGCTGTCTCTCTGAAAATGCTTTTGTCATGACACCACTCTAGTTCTGCTGTTATTATATGAGAAAAGCATTCAAATCCCTTTTCAAGAGACTCATAACTGAGCCTCACAGTGTTTTGCTGCTGTTCAGGAGGTGCAGAAATATGCAAAGTGTACCAGACACAAAACATGACCTTTTCTTCCCCTTGTCAAATGCAAACCAGCTTCCCCCAAGCAGCTGGAGAGCTTTGTAGACCAGCTCAGAAATGTGTCACCAGCCTGAGCAGGTTTGTGCTGTGTCTGGGCTGTTCCCCCTGGCAGCCCACAGCAAGGCTGGTGGGAACAGGTCCCTTCAGCATTTTAGGTCTAACAGGGTTGCAGTGATGACAGGGAATCAAACAATGCCAGGGCCTCTGGGACACTCACAATTCTCACTCCACACATGATTCTGGCTGCAGCTGAAGGCCTTCATTTCATGTTCTGCTGTTTCAAGAGGCAGCAAGGACAATCTGATTGCTGGGGAGAGAAAACCCTTAGCAGGACAGCTTTAGCAATGAGACAGGTTCAAAGGCATGGGGTGAGGTGGTGATGGTGTTAAATGGAGGTGAAAATGCTTTCTCTTCAAAGGGTGAAATAGAGGGCAGAGTGAGGAGAGGGAATCACAGCAGCAGCCAGGGAGAGCCTTTGGATACAGGGATGCAGGCTGGAACTGACAACTCCTGAGATGGTAAGAAGCTGGAGGAGATACACGGAGATCAGAAAGTGAGTTTAGGGCAATGAATCAGTCTGGTGTGTAGGGGTGAGCACAAGCACAGGGTTTTATTTCCACAGGATGACCCAAGACCATTTACCTGGGATCCAAGGATGGAGATTCCAACTGTATGAGGAAAGGCCTGAGCCACACAGAGTTGCTCCACATTAGTGTGTGCTACAAACGCTACTGAACATATCTTGATAATTTTGTCTCAGTTGAGAGTGGGTTCAAATTTCCTTATTTCAATACCTCAAACATGACACTTATATGGGACAATTTTCTTCCAGCTGCACAGAATCATTTATAATTTAAGTTTCCACCAAATTGAAATATCATTCAAGTTCATATGAATTTAATGTACAGTGTGGAGGGAAAATGAAAATCAAAACATTGAGAAAAGGCAATATTACAGTTCCAGGGGTTATGATCTCTCCTCTGACAACTTGACATCATTATTTGCAAAGTCATGCACATCCTAATAGCTGAATATATTTGGATGCTCTGGTTACTTGACAATCCTAATCAGACACAAGGGGGTCTAAGCAGTAACTGCAAACATATATAAAAAAATAATCAACTGAGCCAGCCTGGGTTTCCCATAATTTATAGCTCAGATTTATCTTGCTTCTCTCGCCTTAACAGGGTCATGACTGTTCTGTCTCTGATTGGTACTTTGAGAAGAGTGTATCCAGCTAAAAACAAACTGAATACAGGTTTCCTCTGCCTCCTTGTAAAGGTTGTATTCAAACCTGTTTCTTAAACAAGAGTGTTTATAACAGCATAATGATTCTATCTAAGCCTGGCAAGTGATAGGAAAATTACAGCAGAGACCTTTGCACTGGTCCTTGGAAGTTATTTCACATTACTGTTCTAGTGGATTCTTTATCACTTGGAAGTTCAGGAACGTGAAGTTTGTTGTCTTTGGGAATGGCCTCTGCCATCCTTGTCAGATATTTTCTGCTTCCTGGCAATCTTTAATATTTCCTGGACAGATTTGCTTCTGAGGTTGGCTTCAGAAGCAAATTACTGGTGTTTTAAAAATCTTCAATAAGGGTTTTCCTCTTGCTTTCTGTAATAATAAAAGCTATGTCTTACAGCATTTTTTGTGAAACCAGTGGCCACTCAATATATTTTTTGCATTGCTTTTGTTTTCCATTTACAATCCCGTTAGTGTTCTCTGGCTAAGGAAGCTGCAGGATAATCACTACAGTTGTTAATTTCACCCCCTGAAGCGAGGATTTACTGGGAAACACTGAGCATCAAATATTTGAGCTGAACACAGAAAATCTGTCAGTTGAGGAGCTGTTCTCCACAGGGTGCTGGAGTGCAGCCATCCCTCCACGGGCTGGACTCCAGGGGTGAGCCAGGTGTGGAACCCGAGTGCTCCAAGGATGCTGCGCTTCAGACTGGGATGCTGTGGGAAGAGGGGTGAGGCAGGGAAGGAGCCACAGCAATCTTCTAGGCCTCCTGGGATGGAGCAAATCTAACTGAAAACATGTTGAATGTGAATAAAACAGCAGAGCAGCCAGGGCAGCCACGGGAAGGCAGTGGGTAAGGCCAGAGCTGCCTCCTGTATCCCCCCACCAGATGGGGAGGGAGATGGAGCACTAAAGTCACAGACATCTCACAGAGCCACCCCCAATAAAATCAGTCCCTTGTGGGTCTGAGTATGACTTTCTCTGGTGTTTCCCTGCATTTAATACTCTATTTTTTATAGTGAAAATGAAACTGGGGCCGTTAAACATCTTCCGATTTGCTTCTTATAATAGAAGTGTCAGACTTCAAAGGAGTCATGAAAGGCAGAGCTAAAAGCAGCCACTGGGCTCAGAGTTGATGGGAAAAGAAGAAAAGAAATATAAAAGGTGTGAGTGAATGTGTGTGTGTGTATGTGGATGGGAAGCAGAGAGGCAAAATGACAACAATGTCAAATGTAGTGGGAACAAGGACAGCCCTTCCCTTGGTGATATTCATAATGTGGCAGAATTTGATGTTATTGAGTGAAAGCAAAGTGTACTGGATTTCATGTTCAGAAATATTTGTCACTGGCAGATGAATCAAATTCATAAAAAAGACATGGTAAGTCTCTCTTGGATAAGAAGAGTATTCAAAATGTGAATTTTAATGTAAAGGCATGATTGTAGTGCACTCTTGAGTTTGAAATTATACTCTTAATTATAGTTTCAATGATCTTTCAGTATTTGGATTGCCTGGCTAACTGTATCTCGTAATTACACAACTAAATCTGATGGTGTACTGCCCTTCTTCAGTGTGCACACTTTCTTCAGAGAGAAATCAGAATTAACAGAATCTATCACAGAGCTAAAACGAGAGAGTAAGTGTGGCTAAAGTACAGCTAAAATAGGAATAAAGTGATATTAATCATGTAACACACAATTCCTTTTTTCTTTTTTTTTTAATAAAACTTTTTTAATAAAACTATATAAAGATTCTATATCCTGATGCATATAACTCCTACTTCAGATATCTCACAGCCTTTTAAAAGTGCTGGTTTTGATGCATATTACCAGATTACAGATAGAAAATCAGAGTTATAGTATGAGAAATAGGGATGTCAGCAAGGGAAAGGGAACTGTAGAAAAAAAATTTTGATATTACATGGATGTGTATAAACCCATCTGGCCACAACATGTGGAAGAAAAGAGTAGTCTGGGTACCCTACAAATAACATGTGTGGAAATATTGAAAATAACTGGGTATTTTATGCATGCATCATTATGTGTATAATTAGAGAAAGATGAAGAAAGAAATTCAGGGTTTTCCTTTGCCATTGATATAATGTCTCGGCTGCCAAAAAAGGCCATGCAATCAACATTGCTAACACAGGCAGGATTGCAGGTTGGGGCAGCACTATTGAGACAAATAGATAGGATAGTTTTACACACCATTTTTAAAATAACAGGAAAACTGAGGGAAAACTCATTGGGCATAAGATAACAGCATCCTTGTGAAAAGAGAAAAGAGAGCAGGTGTCAGTAAGGGTTTGTCCTGTGTTCCTGTCTTAATTTTATTGATTTGAGTAGGATACGATAGTTTTCAATTTTGGAAGAGAAGGAGCTCACAGGGCACTTTGAAAATTACATTGGGTCAAGAAAAATGAAGGCAATGTCATCAAGAGATCAGACCAGAGGGCAGCACATCAGAAACCTCTGCATCTATTGCTGTGACTTCTTGTGAGGCTTCACTGAGCCTATTTCATCTCCGTATTCTGACTCCCACTTTTCCCGGATATCACCTTTGCCAGTAGATTGTCTAGAAACGTTTTGAAAAGTGCAGAACTTTAACTGATTGAAACTTGATAAGAACTCCTCTCCTTTAGGACACATATTGCAAGAGATGGTAAAGTCTAGTCAGTCAATATGGTCAGAAGATTTTTTTCAAGTTACCAAGATCTACAAAGGAGGTTCCCCAAATTCCTGGGGTGCCAAAGACAGTTCCCTGGTCATACCAAGAGTAACTATATCCAGCTGTGTGTTACAAAAAAAGAGGAGGACTCTTTCCAAAGGTTTTGCCAGCAGCTTGATGGTAAAAGCATTGTTGCAACTCCACTAATTTTCCTGGGAAACAGACTGGGCTTTTGGCTCTGCTCTACGAACTGCTTAGGCATATTAAAGTCATTGGTAATTTCGAGATTTGCAAACCTGAAGTAATTTAAAACTTAATTCCATTTTCAGTGACTAACTGAGGTGAATCTCCCAACCTTGTATGAGGATGCCAGTCTTGTCCACCCAGTGTCCTGCTGGCATGGAGGAGGTGTGGGTGACTCTGGCAGGGGAAAAAGCAGCATTAAGTCCTTCTAATCTCAAAACAAGTAAGGATGTTAGTTGTGCAAAGTGTTTTTATGATTTAATAAAGTGTTTAGGATGCAAATAAATCCAAAATTTTAAAATGTAGGAATTCTGCAAAATTATGTTTTGTGTATTATGTACAAAATTTTGTACTTATGTGCTCTGTAAAATAATACAGTTTCAAACACTGACTAAATCTAGGCTTACTGACTTGATGGCACCACAAAAACAAGCACACTAAACACTTCTAATATCAGCCCTGCTCTCCTTCATTAAGGAGGAAAACTGTTCTGAAAGGTGCTGCCAACTGCTTGGTCAAATGCCTAACTCAGATAATTTGGGGAATAGAATAGAATAGAATAGAATAGAATAGAATAGAATAGAATAACTAATTTGGAAGGGACCTACAAGGATGGTCTAGTCCAACTGCAAAACCTCTTCAGGATGGACCAAAAGTAGCAAGCATGTTTTTAAGGGCATTGTCTAAATGCCTCTTAAGCACTGCCAGGTTTGGAGCATTGACCATCTCTCTAGGAAGCCTGTCCCCTCTAGGAAGCCTGTCCCAGTGTTTGACCACCCTGTCAGTAAAGAAATTATTTCTAATATTCAGTCTGAACCTCTCCTGGTGCAGTTTTCAACCCTTCCCATGCATCTTGTCACAGGAGCCCTGGAATAGAGATCAACACTTCCCTCTCTGTTTCCCCTTTTTGGGAAGCTGTAGAGAGCAACCAGTTTGTTCCTTAGCATTCTTCTCTCCAAACCAGACAAGCCCAAAGTCTTCAGCCACTACACACAGCACATTCCTTCCAGACTCTTAAACCTCTTTGCTGCCCTGCTTTGAACCCATTTGAATTCCTTCTCATCCTTCTTAAATTGTGGGGCCCAGAGCTGTGCACAGCACACAGGTGAGGCTGCACCAGCTCTGACCACAGTGGGATGATCACCTCTTTTAACTGTTTATGATGTGTCTAATGTGCCCCAGGACCTGCTTTGCCCTCTCAGCAATAAAGAAGTGACATCCCCTGTCCCAGATCAGAGGGAGAGGCAGGAACAGTCTTGAGGAGATGCAGATTGTCCCTAGACCAGAGTTCTGCTCCCCATATTGCTCTGAACACCAGGCTGCCCTTGCCTTTCATGGTTTACACAGAAAAATCTGTTCAGTGTCTGCTGCAGTGACAGCCCCAAAGGCAGACCCACAACCTGAAAAAGCAGGCACATACAAGCATCAGCCACTACATTTCCAATAATGTCATAGAAATGCAAGTTTCAAAGCTCAAAAAGTTATCCTTTGTTTACAGCTATATTGTGAAAAATTGTCATAATTTCTTCTTTGTATTTTTTTACCTTTTGTGACGTGCTGCTTGGGGATATCTGCTGTCCTACACCTGGATGAATCTCTACTGAGAGTCACAATAAATCATTGATGGTATTGCAAGTCCAGGAACAATTTATTATTATCCAAGGATATTAATTTTTATAGTATTGAGAGATAACAAAGGAACAGGCTACTCTGTGCTGCTATGGAGTTACCTGGCTCATGAACCATGAACAGCATCACGACTGGCAGTCAAAACCTTTGGGACCAGAACCAGTGCACAAGGTGCAGAGCAAGGTGGAACCTGTGCTCATCACAGCCACACTGCCTCTCTGGGAAACACAGAGAATGTGTATCTTAATGGGAATTGTTTCATAATGGAATTTTTTAGAGAGAGATATTTCCTTGTACGGGTGGTGAGGTGCTTTCACAAATCTTGAGCAATTGTCTTTTTTAATCAAAAAGGCTGGGAGGCATGTTGGATCACTCAGAGAGTATTGTTCCTTCTCCTTGACAACTGAACATAAACAAAGCAATATTGCTTCATTATTTTATTATATAACTAGCAATAAGAACACCAAATAACCCAGGGTAATATAAACAAAGACTTCACTACTTCCCACATTTTAGCTGTCACGCAGTTTTAACTCTATGTGTGAAAATCTGTTTATTCCCTAAAGAAAAAAAACAGGATTTGACACTAACAATAAAGCTGAATTTCCTAATATTTTATACCCAAATGCCTGACCTTAAACTTTTAAGTAGCTGTCCTTAGGTATAATGTCAACATTAGCTGAATTGTCCATCTCAAATTTTTTTTCTAAGAAGCCTTTTTTTCCATCATTTGCCAGTTTGTGGCCGACAGTCATTCTTGACATTGATTGTCAGGTTGATTTATATTAACAGGATCAAAGGGAGAGTTTTCCTAGGCTGTTCCCTGTGGGATATGTCACTGATTTCTGTAGCAACACTGCTATAATTTTTAGGAGCTGCCTTCACCAGGTCTATGGCAGAGATGATAAACAACAATGACTCTAATGTTGGTGTTTCTTGACAATAGGTCCTTGTCATCACAAAATTATGCTTGTGGAAATCCTTAATGACTTCAGTGAAATCACCTTCAAGTAACTTTGCTGAGTGCTAAGGATAAAGGAAAGGAGACAGAAAAAGAGCAAGGAACAAACTTTGGGCAAGATTAATTAACTTGCCAATTACTCATATGTAATAACAAAACACTTAATGTCTTCTCTAATGTCAAATATTGGAAACCTCATGCACCATTTATCACAGGTCTGTGCATCTAAATGCTAAGCATAAATAACTTGTTATGTACTGATCTCTTTAAAAAAATCCAGACAGTAATTACATGAGCTTAATTTGAGAATGGAGACACAAATGTCTCACCCATTCCCAGCTCCTTAAAATTCCTGAGAGGTCCATTAGAGGTTGCAGAACTTAAAAAAGTATTGTGAGTCCTTTGATCCTGTTGGATCAGACAGATCATTGGTAGCATGCAATGGTAGACACATATTCCATGACTAGAAGAAATAGTATCTGATAAGCACAACCAGGGGCATAAAAATTTTAAGTTTGGATATTTTCCTCTATGTGCAGGGGTCAAGTAATGGAAAGGACAATAGAAAATGCATGCCAAGTGAACTACTGGGCTTGAGAAGAATGACAGGTAAATTACAAAGGGAATTTCACAGGTAAAGACATATTTAAGACTCTGAAAAATAAATAGAATTTTTTTAGTATCTATGTATCTGTATTGTCATTTTTTTAAATGGAATTGGTCTAAAAATATTTACCTTTACTCTCAGACCATCACAACTCTTAATTACATTATTGGTAATTGGTTTTGTTTGGTGTTTTTTGTTAACTTACATTATTGTGATGAAGTTTTGGTTTTGATTGTGCTATGAGGTACAACACAGATGTGTGCAAGAAATCTGTTTGAAGTGCTCTTGTGTGATTGGGGCAGGGATGACAAAGTGCCCAGACCATGGAGCAGCATTGCAGGATGTCCTGCTGACAAAGTGCCCAGACCATGGAGCACCATTGCAGGATGTCCTGCTGACAAAGTGCCCAGACCATGGAGCACCATTGCAGGATGTCCTGCTGACAAAGTGCCCAGACCATGGAGCAGCATTGCAAGCTGTCCTGCTGTAGCCAGCCCGGTCCCCGTGCCCTGGTGGGGAAGCACAGCTGGCCTGGGGAGCTGGGGCTGTGGCACAGCTGCCTGGCATGGGAGCAGCATCATGAAAGCAGCATGAGGCTGTGAAGCCAGGCCAGCACAGGCCACCCAAGGAGTGGCAAAGCTGCCCAACAGGGCTGGGCTGTGATCCCGGCAGCATCTGCTGCTCATGGCTGAAGTATCACCAGCCCTGGGACACTGAACCTTGGTAAGAGTTTATTGCCTACATGGAGATGGCTGTTGCCTTTGGAGATGAGCCAAGATATCCAGGATTTTGTGGCATGAAATGGGGTCATATGACCTACTGCATGTGGGACCCTGTGTCCTCATGAGGTGAGTGTAGCCACATTTCTCTTCACAGAGAAAAGCAAGGTACAACTTCCCAAGGATATTTTCTGGGTTTCACATTCTCTGAACCTCAGAGAAAGAAGAAACAAATCTTATCTCAAATGCTGCACCTCTTGTTGCTCACAAGTGGAATGCAGTGTGGAAGATTGTTTACCTGAAGGGAATTGGTAATTGGATTCTGGTGTGAGTGCTGTGATTCACTGACCAATTGAATCCAGGTGTGTGTGTCAGGACTGTCGGCTGACAGTCACGAGATTCTGTGCAGTGGAGTTGAGCTGGGTGCTTGTGCAGATTCAGTTTAGATGTAGTGTAATATAGTATAGAATAATATAGTATAATAAAGTAATTACTTAGCCTTCTGATATCCATGGAGTCCTCCTTGTCATTTCTCCCCTACGTCAGGATTGCTCTGATTTACTATAGGTGATCATTAAGGGTCAGGCAGGAAGCCCCTGAGACCCATGTTTTGGCAACTAAGTTGTGTCTTGTGTATCTGGATATCAATTTCCAGCACTGAAATCAGAGTAGTTCTTCTGCACAAGGAGCTGAAGACAGACATGAGAAATTACATCTTGTTACAGGCCAGCTGACCTTCTGGGTCGCTACCTGCAGATGATTTTGGGAGGAGAGACGAGAAATGTTTTTTTAAAAATACAGAGAAAGCATATACAACAAAGGCCTTTTAAAAGTGTGGTAGCATGCCCAGGCTTGCAGCAGCTGTGTTCACCCTGGCAGGTTCTATTGACACACTGTAATAACTGGGCACAACAGGACACCATGGTGATCAAGTGGAAATGAAGATGTTTAAATATTGTTAGAGCCTTCACTGAGAGAAAGAGCACAACAGGAGAACAACAAATAAATCTTATCAACCAATAGAAGCTTTTCCAGTGGCTGAAGCAGTCTGGGATGTCCCAGGGGAGAGCAGGGGAGCACACAGGAATGCTCTCACTGTCAGCTGTGCACAGTGCCTTGTGAGTCTTTGTTTTCCTTCCTCTTTATTTTTCCCCTTATCTATTTTGCAGAGCTGGTGAGTTGACCTCACATGTACTCATCTCTTACTGCAGAGATGGACCATTTTTCATCAGTTACCATCACCTTCAGCCATGCCAGCATTAGTGCACATACCAATAAACTTCATTTCAAAGCTAGCTGTTGTAATACATGGGAGTGAAAGGTTCTGTGGATGTGATGAAATATCCATGTCTTCACCTAACTATCCATGGAACAGCAAATCCAGAAAAGGTGGGGTGTGAGTAATGCCTGCTTGTGTACAGTAATTGCCCCAATACCTGAATGCATCCCTTTTATAAAATTGAACTCAGATCATTTCTCCTAGTCAGAGAACGTCATTAAAATAATTTCTCATCTTGAGAAAACTACGTTTGACAGAGTCTCAATGATAATGTCATCTGAGGACTTTTGAAGAATTTAGTATAAAAAATTTTAAAACACTATTTGGCATCTGGACAGTGGATTGGTGCATTACAACAGAAAATGTCTACATCATGTTGCAGACAGTTTGTGACTTCATAACTAAAGGACAGTAGTTAGTATGGTAATAAGCTGCCCTCTGATAATTCTTTACACTAAGTGACAAAACGTTCCTAATTTCTCCTCTGTAGCATAACAGTTACATTACTCCCAATTAATTACAATGTTTCTCCCATGAGAGTCAGACTTACATTAATTGTATCATGAATTATTTGGCTTCCCACCACGCAGGAGCTGAGGTGATGGTGCAACAGCTTAAAACCACCAGGAGGAAAAGGCACTATGCTTTGTCCATAAAGTGCTTTAGTGTGAGGTAGCAGAGAGGTGCTGGTGGGTGTTGTGCTGGTGCCTCCCAGTACCCCTGAGGAAGGCACACAGGTCCATGAACAGGTGAATTGTGTGCAGTACAGCTCAGCACTGCAGCCAGAACAGCAGCACCCTCAGCACCCCTCAGCACAGCGTGCTGCAAAGGCCACAGTGGGACAGGAGGATGTCTTGTCCTCCAGAGAGATTTCCTCTGACTCCTCACAAGCATTATTGTTTGCTCTCTGAGATGTGCAGAACAAAACAAAGCTTTTGATTCAAAGTCATAAAGTTAGCAAGTGAAGAGAAAATGAAAAGCATCTCAAGGGAAAGAAAATATCCACCTTCATCTCAAGGGAAAGAAAATACCCACCAACCCTGCATAGGAACTGGATTAAGAAGAGGTCTCTGTGGAATATTATATTTGCAGTGTGCAGTGAGAGTTTCATTTGAAGGACATAGAAAAGGACTCCCTCTTGGTATCATACATATTCTTTAAATATCCCAAGGCTGCCATGCACTCCAGCCATTCATGCACCTGGTCTCCAATTCACAGGGACTCCCTCTGGGCATTCAAAAATTGCATATCAGGGAGAATACTTAAATAGCTTTTTCTTGAATATTCTCCACATTAGCTGTGCAGCAGCAATTTGTCCCAAAAATTGGGTGAAAAGATGAAAATTGAAATATTTGCTAAATATACAGACCCTAGGCCTGTTTCCCAGCTACCTTCAGGTAATATGAACAATGATTGAGCCTCTTATTCACCTGGGAAACAATCACCCAGGCTAGGAAAGAGCAGCAGCAGTTCCTTCATTTGCATCCTCGAACTGGTTCCCCTTCTGTTGAAAGGCAAAGGTCTTTCTTCAGCATTATCTAACAGGATGCTTACAACAGGATCCACAAATCCACTCCTGCCCTGGTCTTAAGGGATTAGTTATAGGTACATCTTTACAATGCAAATTATATATTGGGGGAAATGGAAGTTTTGGTGTTGGTTGTACATGCATAAGGGAGTAAGGATTTTCAGGATGGTGCAACACAAAGAAGCCAACAGACATTCAAGACTCAACTACTACCAAAACAGGATGGACAGAAAGTTTTCATGTGTTCTTTTTGGAAAGGCTGTCTTTTTTTGGAAACCTAACTTAGGTTTTGCACCAATTCTCACCCAAAATCCTCTAATCTTTGACATGAGTTAATGTGTTTTCTTCTCTTTTCATGAGCCAATGTGGTTTTTTCTCTTTACATCCTCTGCACTTCCAAAAATATATATTACTTCATGTTCAGCAAAGGCTGTGTTATCAATTGCAGCCATCTAACACTGCCTGGAATAACACATCTGAGCAAGACGTGCAGCAAGGTTTATGTACCTTCTCTTTAAAAGCTTCTCCCCTTTCCATCTTGGGAGAAAAAAATAATATTTTCAAATAAATTCAAAAATAAATAATAAATAAATAAATAAATTCAAATAAATTCAAATATTTTCAAAAAATAATATTTTCAAAATTATGTGACCAGCCTTGTTTAAGCATTGCACCATGGAAATGCCCAGCAGCTTCACCTCACATTTTTGGATACAAGCAAAACACTGAACTGAGCTCAAACATCCCAGTGTAATTGAACCAATGGGACTCACAAGGTTTCTGCTTCTCCTTCACCTTTTTTCTTCCCATCCTGACCTTCACTGGGATGCTGGGACTCCTACACTGTCACATTTGCATCCAGGTGGACACTGAGTTGTTCTTCACAGAGTGGACTCTGTTTCTGCCCAATATCCAATCTTCTTTTATAAGGCAGAAAGAAAAGATTGTTTCCAAGGCACGAAAAAATCACTGGAGATTAAGCAGGGACCGGGACTTTTCCCGAATTTAATTGATAAGAAAGGTGGAAAGCTCCATGGCTATCTATGTTTTTTTTTGTTTGTTTGTTTTGTTTTGTTACAGGTCTGTTCTACTGGACCCCTGTTCATCTATATCCAAGGTTTGGCCACAATCTGCTTTAGACAGCCTATCCCATACTACCACAGATGGGGAAGGAGAATAAGGGGGAATAATGAGTGCATGTCAAAATCTAGACTTGATAGGAAATCCTAACGTGCCCAGGGCAGCAGACGTGAATCTATTGTATATGTGACATTGGTCAGGTTTGAATTTATGTTCAGGTTTGGGTGTAGTATTGATATCAACTGTACCATACAGCTATTTGGTTTAGGAAGTTCTGTAAAGCCACAGTGAAGTTTGGTGCTGGAGGGGAAGAATGACTGATGGGCAGCCCTGCAGCAGAAGTGGATCTTGTGACTGAGTCATCTTTGAGATTAGGACTAAAATTAGGAAAATTGAGGTATAAGCTTAACCTTATTTTTAGACTTTGCAGGACGGGAGGGAATATGCTAAAAGGGCAAGAGAAAACTGAAGAGTAAATTGAATTCCTGTATCAGCCAAGGCCTGCAGTTCCACTGGACTCAGGGTTAGTGCTCAGGAGCTTGTCCTCCAAGATCACCAGGGCAGTATGTGACACGATGCCATCAAGGCTTAGTAGCATATCTCAAGTTCTAACAAAACCTAACTGCAAAGCCAAGATTATGGTCAATGCCAGGTTACCAAAACATTGTTCATTCCTTGTCACAAAAAAACCCAAACCAAACCAAAACAAACAAAAAAATTTGATGCATTCTGTTTAAGCAAAACCAATTCTAAACATGAATCTGAAATCTGTCGCACCCTAAAATAAAGTTTCTGTTATGAGCTACAGGAAACAAACCCCCTGGCCTGCCCTAATGGACTGAACAGTGTTGAACAATCAGAAATGCTTTCTCAAAGGATGCCCTTAATCACAGCCTTCAGCTACAGACCCTAATCTGGCTCATCCCCTTTGTACTGCACTCTGTTTCTACATTCTGAAATCTTGCAATTTTACTGTTTGGTTGGCAACCTCAGGCCCAACGCTATGCAATTTGTTATGCTGCCAGAGTTTGAGGAGTCATGAAAGAAATTGTTCTTCAAGTCCTTTTATCCTGAATACTGACCTGAATCCCACAAAAGTCAAGACATTTTTCCCATGCCTGGTAATAGCAGTATTAGTTTCAAATGTTCTCATAAAAAAGCAGTGCTATAACCTCCATGGACTGAAATGAGAAACAGAGCCATAAATCATTGAAGGCCCCAGGCTCAGTATCTACGAAACACTATTAAAAAAAAATGAGAAAAGCTGAACTCATTGGTCAACCAACCTTTCAGAATTCCACCAGAAAAAAGAAAACAGACCAGTCTTGCAGACTTGTTACTCTGAGATCTTTTCAAAATCCTCGACACTGTAAGGCTTACAATAGGTCTCTGGACACCCTGGATAAAGATCTAATGAGTCTGTGGACTCCAGTCAGGACAGAGGTGGAAGAGGTTGAGCAGGTTAGTTAACAGGTGGCTGGTTAGTCTCAAGGGTAGGTTTTATTTGGGGTTATAGTCTTTGTGTAGTGTGAGGCACCCAGCAGACACAAAACCACCTTGCTTTTTAACCTCATTTATAATAAGCCTATATATAATATATCCCAGTGAGTGCTCCAGGAACACCTAACAATAATAAAACTGAATCCTATCGATTTTTCAAATATTAAAACTTTAAAAATTTATCTATCATGAATCCAACAGTTTCAAAAGTATTTCTACACCAGTTGATCCCACTGCACCTGGTTCTCATTCTAACCCAGAGGCCTATAGCAGATTCTGGATGTTTGTTCATCTCACCATCATCCATAGTTAGTGCCTAATTTTTCATTTCACAATTCCCCTGCTGACAGCAACCCTTCTGGCAAGTCTTCACTCTAAACCAACCCTATCCTTCACATTCCAGTGACTATCTTCAGTGCTTAGATTATGCCATTTTTGCCTGTCAATATCTGCCTTGCCAGGTACCAGCAGCAAATCTGGCTCCTTTACCTTTGCTCTCTCAAAACCTAACAACATCTTGCAATGGCTGTGAATCGTTCACCCAGAAAGAATCTAACTGCATTGATCACCTCCCTTGGGAGCAAGCTATAAACTGTATTCTTCAATTCTGCTGGTCTAAACCTTTGCTTTTAAAGCTAAATCTAACCTTTCCTCTAACATCAGAGTCTGGCAATCTTTGCCAAAAAAAAAAAGGAAAAAGAAAATAATACAATAAAATTTTATTAAGCCCAGACACATTAGTGGACAATGTAGAGCCCAAATATAACACTGCATCTTCTGTCTTTGCCATTAAAAAATCTCCCTTTAGTCCTAGCTTTAGGTGTAAAGATAGAAGGCTGACCTTTCATTAAACCAACCTAACACAAAGCTCTTTTCATCTGTCACTCGAAAACCCAGTGACAAATCTGGTGGCTCAGCCCTTTCATCACTACATGTGCTCTTAAATGCCTTCTCTGACCTTTAACACTCCAGTGACTCTTGTTAACACCATTTAATTCACCCACACCACACCTCATCCTAGCTTTACCAGCCTTCCATTTTCCATGACAATCCAGCTCCAAACCTAACTTTATATTTTCTCTAGCCCAGAGCCTAATCTAGTCCCAAATAAAATCTACCTTTAATATTAGAGACAAGTGACAAGTGACAAGCATCCTCAAAAACCTAAGCTGATCAATCACATTGGCATGGCCTGCCACCAAGCCTCCTTCAGTCTTGGACTGCCTGAAAGCAGGATGGGGATAGTGATGCAGCCCCAGCTCCAGTCTTAGCCATAGCCCATCTTGGAGCCAACCAAAAGTTACCTGTATTTGTCATTATCCAGCATCACCTTGTCTCTGCAGGCCATCCAAAATCTACCAAAAAGTTCTCTGGGCCTGTTGCCACTAGGGCTAAACTAATCTAAACTCTAATGCTGTCTGACTTGAACACTAGGTAGGACTTCAGCAGATATCTAAATGCAAATAATCCCTGGAAATAATCCCTTCCAAACGCAGTAAACTGTTGATGGTTAGTAACAAATTTATGTCATCATTTCATGGTAGCTTACACTCTAATTTTGACACATGTCACTGTGTCACTGCCTTATCCCAGCCCCTTCTAGAGGCTGAACACATCATTTGCACTGCTGGCAGCAGATTTTGTCGTAGGCCTGCAGACCATTCAGGGTCCAACACCAATGTTACTTTTCTCCTTTTTCTGGCCATCATCCTCATTCCATTCCCAACCTCCACTTTGGGCATAACAATGGTGCAGAGTCCCTGGACTGCTCACAGGCCAGAAGCTTTCAACCCCAACAATGAGCTGGACTCCTCTCCCTGTCTGAGCCCCAGCCAGTGCCAGTACTCATAGCACAGGACTTTGGCTCTTACCAGTTCTGTAGGACAGTAAAAAAACCCCGCTGGCTGTTCTAAATGCAGATTCAGGTGTCATTGACTCCTGATTTGGCAGCAGCAGCTGGTGGTACAATACCTAGGATTCAGGATGTAGTCTTACTGTAGGTGATGCAGACACCTACCATCAGTTAGGGGATCTGACATGTCCCTGGTGACACCAAAGCCCTTCATACCTAATGTAGGTGTGTACATATGCACAGGTCACCATCTGTGGCCACCAGACTCTGAGGATCCAGAGCAGATAAAAGGGGAAAAAGTGACTACCTAAGAACAAATCTGTACTAGCAATGATCTCTCACATAATACTGCAGGATTTGTGAGCCATGCCATACTATGACCAAGGTGATCCAAAGCAGGCTCAGATCCCTCGCCCAGAAGTTCCGTGTCCTGGATTGCCAAGCAAATTCTATTCTATTTGCCATCTGTGTGGCAGTTGTCTCCTGTTAAGTGGGCAGCTTTCCTTATCTCTTCCACAATCACTCCTCCCTCCAGGGAGACATCTGCTGATAACAGCTATTGAATGTCACTGCATGACTGATAAGAACTACAGCATCCCATTGGGAGATGCTCTGCCCAGAGGGAGGAGCCAAGCATTCCTACCCAGATATAATCTTGAGGTTCTGGAACACCAGCACAGCTTCTCCACTGGATTTCCCAGAGGAACAGCAGCTGCCTCTTCCACTGGACCTTCAGAGGAAGACTACACCTTTCTACAGGATCCCTGCTCCAACAGAACCACACCTGACACTCCAGGAGGGCTGCAGCCACAATTCCAACTGGACTGCTACCCACACCCTGACCAACAGGGTGTCAGGTTGTATTCTGACTCTGTCAGTGTTGTTTTAGTTTACTGCTTGTTTATTTTATCTTTTTACTTTATTTTCTTTATTAGAGAATAATATTCCTATTATTATTCCTATTATTGTTATTCCTATTATTATTCCTATTATTGTTATTCCTGTTCCCATATTTTTGCCTGAGAGCTCCCCTTAATTTCAAATTTATAACAATTCGGAGGGAGGGGTTTACATTTTTCCATTTCAGGGGAGGCTCCTGCCTTCCTTAGGAGACACCTGTCTTTCCAAACCAAGGCATTCAGTCTACAGGCTTTGGGCTGTTGGGACAGAGGACACTCTTCATGTGAACTTGGCATATCAAGCACCCAGGGCTGTGAGGCAGATGGATGGATGACTCTGTGTGTGAGTGAGTGTGTGCACCATGGCACACAGTGGTTAAAGGGGGCTATTTAGGGTGGTTTGGAAAGCTGCCTGTGTGCCTAGATGACTAAATTTCTTCCTAAACCATATTGCAGGGGGAAATTTTGTTAAGCAACATCTAACCTCTGTGCATAAACCTGTCTGTCATCCACAATCAAAAAACAAGTTAATCCACTTTGTCACAACAGTTTTGATTGCCTCCACCATGGCTGACAGAAATGTTTTCACCTTTCCTTCCTTGGAGAGGCAGAAGCTTTGCTGCCATATGCCAGGTGTCGATGTGCATCACCCACATCCCCAGCAGGATGTGTATTTGAAGTGGCAGAGTAAAGAATTGACATTGGCCACAGGTAATCTCTGTGTCATGGCTTTGGCATGTCACCTGTCAGAGGATGTTCCTTAATGGAGCCCATTCATTCTTGCCAGATGGGGCACTGATGCAGACATGAGACCCTTGCACAGAGGCAGCTTGATGTTCAAGAGGAACAATTATGTGGGAGAAGGGGGATTTTCATTTCCTCAGAATGAAGGAAACAGCTAAGCCCCATTCTTGCTGAAGTCTGTGGCTGTCAGCAATGATGCTGAACTCTGGACTGAAACCAATGTTATTGCTTTTTCTAAAAAAGAAATAAAAAAATAGATAAAATGTGTCTTTCAAGCAGTTTTAGTAAACTCGGAGACTCAAGAAATCAAAATAGTGCCATGTAAATAAGGAATTTTGGTCTTCATGACAGCAGGTAGCTTCTGTTGAATGATGGAGATATTTGCCAGAGTGAAATGGGTTATTTTTATCATAGCTCTCTTTCCATTACTACATTCCCTTTTGGTTTGGAGGATTATATCTATTTTGGATTGGAGGATTACACCAATTTGTTTTGCTACAAATTCAATAAAAATAAAATGTGAAATGACAATTAAATCCAAGAAAGCTCAGCTGGAGAGCATGCAAAATTCCTCTTCTCTAATTAAAGTCTGCGCAAACCACAGCTTTACAGGAGCATTGGGGAGGAAGGGAATAAAAGGAGCATGTTCCCATTAACACATTTACTGTAGCTACTTTCAGGCCAAACAAATTACCACAGAATGTTAACTCAGAGCTTTAACAAGCAGCAAGGTCTGCAAAGTCTCCCAGTTCTGGGAAGAGGAGGAGAAAAGTGAGGCTGAGTATGTGGGGATGACATGTGCATCTCTTGCTGTTGGGTGTGAAGCCCTTGCCATGTTCCCTGAAGACCAGTGAAGTTTGTAGGAAGTGAATTCAGTGGGCTTTGGATGATGACTATGATGTGATGAGGAAAGTACAATAAAGGACAGATAGTCTCCCTCTTCAGTCTGGGCAGCAGCAACTGGCAGATAGAACTGATGTTTTGGAGCCAACACATACGAAACTGGGGGACTGAATAGTAAATAAAGCCAGTGGCTTTCTGTGATCACTCCATGGCAGGCTGCTGCCTTCATCTGCTCATGGTGCATCCAACTGAGGAAAGCCACTGGCACTCCTTAGAAGCCAAATAAATAAACAAAAGCTCCAACAAACCCAGCAAAACCAAAGAACTCTCACAACATAAGAGAGCAAAATCCAGATAGGTAAAACTGTGAAATGAAAAGAGGGAAGAAAATGAGATGCATGGAAAAAGCCCAATGAACTGCATGGATAAAACTTTGCACTGCTGCAAATTGAGTGTGACAGGAAAAAAATCAGAGAAGGATACAGGCTCTATATTCCTGCAGAACAGGTTGCAATACTGAATCTAGAGACACTACAGGCCACAGGCTGCCCTTCCATACCAGTACTTTATGGTAGGTATGGATACACCAGTGAACAATGCTGGATTGTTTTATCTTAAACCCGAATTTACCTCTTTTGGCATCACAGCAGAGTGGCTTCACGGCTGGCTGCCATCAGTCTGATGTGGTAAGGAGACACTGTTATCAATGAGAGGCTCTATTGTTAACTCCTCAGTTTGCTACAAGTGGACAGGCAGAACAAGATGCAGTTTCATCTGGCTAATGCATTTTACACAACCAGTGCCAAACTGGAGCTGCAAGTCATGGAATGATTGCAGAACACCCATCTGTGATGCTGCTGCCCTTTGAGCAGTCACCATTTCCTACCAGTGAAATCAATGGATCCACCCCAGGTTAGCCCTACAGACTGCAGAACTTTTCACATCAGTCAGAGAGGTATTTTGCACCAGTAATTTTACAATAAAAATGTTCCAGACAGTGTGCAAGCAACACTTACCCACTGGAAATGCTTGGTAGTGCCAGGATTTGTGCCTCTAAAAGAAAAACTAAGCACACACACTCATTCTTACAGGGGCTATTAAACTGCACACCTGGCCACCCACAGCTGTCTGTGAGGGAGCCAAAGCAAAGCCTGATGGAGGCACACAGCTATGAAGGGCACAGGCTCATCTCTCAGGCATCTTCTCTCCATGGACATGCAGCTCTGCTGGGTAATGCAGCCCTGGCAGCGGCAGGAGAATTCCCCTAAACTGGTCAAGGTAAAGCTGTCTCTCAAAACAAAGATATTTAAGCTGACAGAAGTACTTGTCTGCCTGCATAATTCGATATACACTGTGGGTTTTGCTGGCATGCCTGTCATGATGGGGAGAAGGAAGTTTTTCCCCCTGCTGTTTTCATTGATACTGAGCTGTTGGCTAATTTCAAAGTGAAGACCACATTTAGGATTGCAAAATTATACTCTGCTTGAGAGAGTCTCAAAAAGGATGCCTCAGGCATAATATTGGGATTGATGCTGATTAGCTGGTCGAGACAAAAATGGTAATGAAGCCTGTGAGCTCCAATGGAGTGCCTTTGCTGCTCGTCCTTCTCTAATGAAGTGCTGGCACAAACCACCTCTCCCCAGTCCAGTCTGCTGGTCTATGCATAACTCCAGTAGTTAACCTTGACTGGCTGAAGAACACGGCTTTAAATTTGATATTGTGTTCATTTCTAACCTTTGCTGTCGAAAAATATTAAATCTTCCCTCAGCCACTTGCTCTGCATGGTGAAAGACAGATGGTTGTGTTGGATCATTCCACAGCAAAGCAGATGTTGTAATTGAGGACACAGAAATTCTGCCAAATTAATTAGACTCTTCCACTGATCTGGATAAAAAGAACAGCTCGCTGGCATTTCAAAGAGGTCTGGGTTATAATTTATGCCACCCTGCCAGGTTATCTTGTGAGATGCATAGGTATGATGGGGTGTTCTTCAGTGGCATCACATCAGATTATTTTGAAATAGAGTAGAAACTTGGTAGGCGGATGTCAACTTTTTAATACATTATCCTAAAATGTACATAGGAAAATAATACTGAATTAGCAGGGTAGAAATATGTATGATATATATGCTGCCATATCAAATATATTTTTATACTTTGGGCAACTAAATTTTCTTGTGTCTAGTGTTTGAGCTTACTACTTTGTCAGCCAAATTTGCCACACATAAATCCATGAACTATAAGATACATGCATTTTTTGCAGAATGTCACAATCTTTTCCATTCGGTCCATTAGTAATAGTCAGGGTTTGTACACCTTTTTTTGCCTTACTAGAAAACTGTTTCAGAACACCTTGATTATTGGAATAGGGAAAACGTGTGAGGAACATTGCAAGTTTTTGAAAAAAGGTCTTTTATAGAGTAGGTAAGGGATGTACAAGTATGGTATTGCTGAGCTGCACAATATGAAATAGTGTTCCTCCTTGTGGACCATATTTCCCCTTGGTGCAACACCAAAGCAAATTCTCTTGGCAAGGCAACAATATCCACAGGAAGATACCAACAGTGTTTGAAAAAAACTTGGCTCTAGAAATAAAACTTTGAGTAAGAAACTCACTGAGAAAGAGAAAGGGTCCCTGTGGTTTCCCTGGTTAGCTCCTTGCACTGTTAAAAGGGACCTGTGCACACAGATAAGTTTAACACTTCTATATTTCTATTATGGCAAACGGAGGGACTGCATTGCATAATTGGACTTGCATGTCATCATTTATGGAGTTTTTCCTCCATTAAGGCTTAAGACACCTATTTTGATTACTATAGGAAAAAAAGTAATATCCCCAGTACTGTCAAATCTTTAATGCTAGAGTACATAAATAACCTTGGTTATTCTAGAGATCATTTTTTCCTTACCATATATTTCTACAATACTAGAAAGAAATAGGTAAAAAGCCCATGTATGGCATTTTTTCATACCAGAGCACTGTTCTTTCTGTTTAAAAACTGAAACTAAAGAGCAACACTTTCATGTTTTGCAAAGCTGAGCAGTCCCATTGATTTTCATAGAACATTGTCAATTAATACAAACTTAAAATCTGACACCTATATTCATTGTCAAGCTACATAACAGTGTAAGCATGTCTGTTATCATGGCAGACAGTGCTGTGGCATCAAAGACATGTCTAGAAAACACAAAAGCTAATATAAATGTTGCTAAAATAGCACCAAGTGCTATGATGCTGTGGCTTATTGACTTTTGTTCTGTGTCCCATCTGATTCTCTTGGGAAGTTAGGAGGTGTCAGGGATTTCTTGAGGAAGTATCTTATTTTACAAAATCCTATCCTTTCTCCTGAGCATGACTGAACCAAGTCAGGACAGTTTCCTGCTCCTCAAGTCTGAGTCAGCCACTGCAGCCTGTGCCTGGAACAGCTCTGTTGGGCCATGCCCTTGGGGTCCTCTCCAAGTTCTTTGCCCATCCTCTCTTGGTGACCACTCTGCTTCTGTGCACGTGGCTCCATCCATGCAGCTCCCAAACTTCCACAGCTGGGGCTTGAAGAGATTCCTGTCCTTCTCCCCAAGATACTTTGTGCTCAACCCCTTGTGGCTGCAACACTGTTCTCCAGTCCAACTCCTGAAGGGAAAAATGTACCTGATTTCTTCTTGATTCAGGCAGAAGGAAAGCTCTTCCATCAGGTTACATCTAATGCCAGCTGTACCCAGGAATCATGGCACATTGCCGTCTACTCCTAAAGCTTTCAGCACCACAGTGCTCTCATCCGTGGTGGAGCCCATTTCTCTGCCTACACTTCTGCCATCTGTCTAGATGCACTGTGTCTCATCTTTTATCCAATAACACAGAAACCTCATCTGGCTGCAAATTCAGAATTTGCCTGAAACCATAAGCATTGGTTAAACTGGACTTTGAATCCACAGCTCTTTCACATTATCCCTACAGTGGCTAAACAGGACTAGTAATGAAATTATTCCCTTCTCCTTCCTCTGGTAAAAGAATCCATGTGCCAATTACTGCCCAGGCTGCTGCTGCACACACACAGAGTGCCAGCATCTTTTGTTAGCTCTTCCTAAAAGACATCTCTAGTTCCCTCAGGGAAGGTGTGCCTTCAGAATCATCTCCAGCTTGAAGGAAAAGGGCCAGACTTGAATTTTGCACTGTTGCACTTGTATCTTTTTGAGGAAACAGATTGGAGTTTGGTTCCCCTACTATTCCTTCCTCAGGTTATTCCTCAGCAGTATGAGATCAGCATGTAGCCCAGTACAGGTTATTACAGGATAACACTTTCCCAGTTATTCATCTTGTCTTAGCCATTAAAACAACCCTTTGGGCAGCTGATCAGTCTCCCCAATAGTTTTACTGTGCTAACTCTCAAGGGAAAGCCTGCTATGAAAACACAAAGCTCAACAAAGTTAGTTGCACTGTCCCACATCCCTTTTGACTATATAATGGCATTCTAGGTTGTAGCTTTTAATGCAAATTAACCCAGAAAAAAAATGAGCTGCTGAAGTCTGTCTGAAGCTAAAAGACTGAAATGAGAATCTCCGCTACAGAAAGGGAGCAACAGAGAGGGGAGGTGTGCTGGCCTGGGCAAGAGGCTGGAGGCAGGATGAGGTGATGCTGCTGGAGCCACCTCACCCCAGCATTTCAGACAAGTTAAAGGCAGCCATCTCATCCATGAAAGGCAGCCATTCAGTGCAGGCAAGCACAAAGACAGTGTTTTCTGTTAAACACACAGTACAGATTGTGAAAAGATGATATGTAAATCAAAGGAATTTTTTTTCATATACAGTCATGAAATGATAATTTTCTTTTCAAAACTCCTTACTCTGCTGTTAAATATATGAACCATGCCAGCTAAGAGCAATAGGATATTTTCTTCCCTGACTTGGCTCTATTGTATGCTTATTATATCTTCAGGGAAACTGGAAGTTTACAGAGGCTTCCTAGAACAGGAAGTTAAAGATATATCAGAAAATATTAGTGCAGTGTGAAGGGCTTTCTTCCTCTCATACATTCAATTGTAACTAGTATATCCTTCCTGGTACCATAGTTTAGAGCAAGATATCACACCTTCATTTTTGTAAGAAAGATCTGCACCTGAGTGCCAGTGTCTTACTGGATTAATCCATTATCAGAATGCCATGGAGATGATAATGCTCTGGGGCAGTGCCAAAATCCATCATGGAGCATGTGCACAAATTTTTCTACAAGGTTCCTTAATAAGCAGAGAGGGCTTCTGCCTTCCAAAAGCAAACAAATTTGACATTTTTTCAAGAGAACATGTTTGGGTTCTTTTTGCTGGAATTACAAAGAATTTTCAGGGAGATGCAGAATTTATATTACATCACTATTTATTTTATGAGGTAATTTGAGGCTTATTTTAAAATGAGCTGTTCCAAAATCCAGATCTGGTGTTAAACATAAATATTTGAAACCCAGCTAATTAAAAATGTAATGCAAAATGTCGGAGTTTCATATAGTGAAAGATGTGAGAAGCTGTGTTCTCTCCCTATTTCTCTTACTTCATATATTATTATTCTCAGCTGAATGCCTGAGAACAGAGATACTTTCAACTAAATGATGGCCTTGTGCAGTGGGGATTGTTAGCTCTATTTTGTTCTTTTTCACTTTCTAGGTCAGAAGAAACTCTGGCAGATACTTAAAAAAAGATGCCCTAAAGACTGGAATGTGCTTTGTCTTATCATTCATTCTGGACACATAGATAAGACTGAAAAAAAGAAATAGCCAAGTCCTGAATCCCAGCATGGAGAGAAGCTTACTTCACTTCCTCTCACACGTTCCTGCTGTATCATATCCATGGCAGGGGCTGATGCAGGGACCCCCAGCCTGCTCCCAGCAAGGTCACTGAGCACCAGGAGCGCCCCAGCTGCTGTAGGGCAGGGCTCCTTTCTGGTGCATTTTCTGCTGTAGGACAGGGCTCCTTTCTGGTGCATTTTCTGCTGTAGGACAGGGCTCCTTTCTGGTGCTGCTGTAGGGCAGGGCTCCTTTCTGGTGCATTTTCTGCTGTAGGACAGGGCTCCTTTCTGGTGCATTTTCTGCTGTAGGAAAGGGCTCCTTTCTGGTGCATTTTCTCTGCTCCAGAGCAGCTGCTCTCACCACCCAAACTGGTCTGGGAATCAACTCGTGGCTCTTGATTCCTTACTGGTTTTACACCCGGCACATCTGCCAGGTCCCCCAGCTAGTGAGTCATGCTGCTTTGCATTCTGCTCTTGGCTGTGCTTATGCTGGCTTTACACAGTTGCAATTCAATTGACTCCAGTGGCATTACTCCTGAGGCTAGCGAGGGATGGAGATAAAGGCATCTTTACTCCAAGATGAATGCAGATATGGATTCACAGCCTCCTCATAAGGCAGCTGTGGAAATGTCATAAATTAGGCTGACTATTCTCAAAGGATGTTTATAAAAAATGCTGATGTATCCACAAACAATATTTGGTTCCTTGACTTCTTAAGGAGAAAAATGCACCCATAAAGGAGTACTGATTCCCTGGATAATTTCAATTACATAGAGCATCCAGCTGCTCTGGATTCCTGTCACTGACAGATGATTTTGAAGACTGCTTAACTCAGTCTAGTACTGAGCTCCTGGCATGCCTGGGATGAAGGATGCCTAAAGGTTTCTGTGTGCATGCGGTTTTTTTGAGATGGTGGAAGGCATGTCTGCATTTCTGCTGTGTCCAAATCAGAGAGCACTAAGCTCTATGGGAACAGAAGCACCTAAATCCTCCAGCACTGATAAGCAGATAAAAATCTGCTATGATAATGTCTTCCTGGGTACAGAGGCTTACTGGTTCCTGGACAGGCAGAGAGAAGGAAACAGATCCACCAGCCCAAGTGTGTGCCTGTCAATGAGCTGGGCTTTCCTCTGCAGGTCCCTGGCCCTGAGGCCTGCCAGGCTGGATCCTACAGCCATGGAGATGTACCTCAGCACTGGGACATGGTGCTGTGCTTCTGCAACATGAAAAACATCCCTGGGTCCCTGGGACTGAAAGGTCTATTTTGCTGAACATTGAACCGATGTGTTATAGTTGGTTCCTACCCAGAGGAAGTTCCCACTGGAGTTGAATGGAAGAGAGACTGTAAAAGTAAAAGGTCAGGACAAGGTAAGGAGTGATCCTGGGGCAGAGCCTGGGCCAGGACTCAGGTGACATGAACTCCTGTCCCCATTCACTCAGGCAAATACTCAGTTTACTTCACATGGCTCTCCAGACAGGAGATACCAGACACCAGTGGTTTGCCACTGTACAGCTTTATAAATAGTTTTGCTTCCATTGTAACCAGGTGCCAAACAAATTATCTGCCAAACTGCCAAAATATTTATCTGCTATTTTAAAATAAAAATGACTCTTTAATTTTGTGACAGTCAATGCTGGGTACTCATACAGTGCTACTATGAAAGAAAAACAGGAAGTTAGGGCAACATTTGCAAATCTAAAGTCTCTAAAAGACTTTCTTTTTTTTTTTCTCCCTATAGGTCTACGAAGTGCTACCAATAATCAAAAGTGCATTTAAGAACTTATGATATCTTCTCTCAAAAAAGGATAGAAATCTTATATGGTCCATGGGCACATTTTTATGGTAATATTTACTATTGTATATGCACATACTTGAGGGCATAGACACTGGCTGGCATATTCATTACACTAGAGTAAGATGTCTTCTATTGCTGAGTTCCCAGAAAACTACTGGTCAGCACTGGGAAGTTATTTCTCTTCTCTGAAATTTTTGTTTTTCTCCTCAAGGCCCCACCTAAATGATGATATTAAGGAAAATCTAATGATGAGTGTTTTTAAACCCCATGGTTCATCATTTGTTCTCCAGGAAAAGATCCTGCCTTTGATGGGGAACAACTCCAGTGAGGACTTATGAACTCACTGAGCTCCAAAGGATGGAGTTACCCAACCTGTTAACATTGTGGAGTTAGCATCACGATGCATTAACATCAAAAGGGGAGCATTTTGTGTGAATAACACACGTCAGGAAATATCAGCAATCTTTGGGCAATGGCTTAAGACAAGTGTGATACTCTGGGGTGATTTTTGAGGCCAGGTGAGGGACCTGGGATCACCTCCCCAAAGGCTGTGTGTTGCATGTTGGGGAATTCCACAGCAGTGTCAAACACTTCCCCTTTCAACCCAAACAACTCATTTCTATAGATAGCATACATGGTCTTCCATAGACTCAGAAAAATGGGCTTTGTACCACTTATCTCCTTTTGACATGCTCTAATATGTTTTTAAATATTTTCTTCTATAAATACTTTTTTTCAACTGGGGTCTGCATAAATTCAATTTAGTTTTATCTAAGTGAAACTTTTTCCTTTGAATGCATCCATCTTGCATACTGCAGTGCAGTGTCCAGAGAGGTCATTTTGTGGCAGCTATGCCCAGTACAGCAATTTAGCCATGGAAAAAGCAATGCTGCACAAATTTACTGCACTGAAAGTCTAAGGGAGTGTGGCTACATCACACTGAAGTTTATTTCAGACAGACTTCCTCCTGTCATCTGTGCATTTTGGTTTTGCTTTGTCGGATCTTATTAGTTATTATTGCAGAAATCACATTAATTTATGCTGAAATTCATTCTATTGTAGAGGCAGAACCTTCCAGAACTAAGCATATAATAACACCAGCATTATTAAGAAAATGGCCTGCAAGCATAAAAGCAAAACAAAAATATTATTCTATTTGTCAACTGGGCCCAGATTAATTAATAGATTCAGAATTTGTAGAAGTCTGTGAGCACTGGTTGAAACTTCTTGTGTGGCAACTCAATAAGTAAACCAGTCAATTTATTTTCACTGGAAAAGTTTTCCTGAACCTATATGACTTAGAAAGTGTTAGTAATGAATGTTCTTAATTTGAATCTGAAATACCTTTGATCTCACAACAAATTGAGATCCTTGAAGATGAAAGAGGTCCCTGCTGCTAGATAACTGGCAGAGCCTGTGAAAATAATGAGCACTTGCACTGAGCTATTGAAAAGGGACTCCAAGCTTGGAGTGGGTGAATAAGGATATCATCCATACAGTTCACAAAATTGTCTCTAATGATTTCCCACATTAAGCATTGTTTGAGAAGAAGGCAACGGGTTGATGCAAAGGAGTAGATGATGGGTAGAAAGGACTCTCCCCAGACTGCTCACAGGCACTGCAGAGTCAGTAGCACAGAGCCATGGATGGGGCAGTCCCTGCCCACAGGGGAACTGGGTCAATATTCCTGCAGGTTCCACCTCCTCACCCACTGACAGCCTGGGAGTGTTTGCTTGGCAGTCATGCTAAGGCAGGCAGGCTTTCAGCTTGCAGGTCTGCTAGCAGCACAGTCATCTGGAACATTCTCTTCTGTTCTGCTTGGAAAGCCTTTCGTCCTTGCATGCCACCCTGTCTGCCCTTTGTTGATGGGATCCTGCCAGTGAGGTAGGGATGCTGGCTGGAAAATGGGGTGTTACTAGCTTGGGCCTGTCCAGTGGGGCTGCCCTGTTCATGAATTCCAACTCATCCCAGCCACAGGCTGGGCTCACACCTCAGATGTCCCCACTGCTCCAGAGGACACCAAGCCCCCTCTGGTGCATCACAACTGAGGGACCATTTCCATCTTTATCTGCCCCCACCCCAGCTGGCCTTGCCTCTGCCATCCCCCCTGTGTCCCTGCACTCCCAGGGCAGTGCAGCCTGGCATGGGTGCTCCCTCAGAGCTGCTCCCGCTGCTCAAAGCAGTGCTGTGAACTGGAAACAAATTTTCACTATTTACAGTGAAATTGTCTCCCTGCTTTTAAGAGTTTTTCTCGCCTTTGCTGTTATTTGAGCAGAAAGTTCTCTCCAGACCAGGGAGAGCTGGGTGCTATGCAGGTGTTTGTGTCCCTTGTGCCCTTTCATCACACCTCAATATTGCTCACATTTTGCTCGAGAATTCATGCATTCCTCTTGTTCATTCCTCCCTCAACATTGCGATTCTCAATTTATGATGGTTTATTTTCCTCTGAGATGTCCAGCATGGAACTTGCAGGTCATGAATACAGGCAAAAAGAGAGCACTTGTAGCCAGATTTGAGCCCTACCCTGTGAGGACTGTAGCCTTTCTTTTGGTGTTATTTTGGCCACCTGGGTCCTCGGAGCTGTTTCACCTTTTCTCTAACACACCAAAGTCTCCAACCCCAGTTTAGGCCAGGGTTTGAGAGGAGGTCCTGCAGCTTCACTGATATCTTTTGTAGTTGCTGCTTGTAAGAGTGTCCTTTGTAATAAATTAGAGGACTTTAAAATACTTTTACTTTCTCCAGCCCATCTACCAGCAAATGAAATATGCACAAGAACCTACCTCTACCAACTAAGAAAAGTAACAGAAAAATGCAGAAAACTTATAAAGGAAAGGACCTTCTTGTTCTGAAAACACCCTTATTGATCTGTAACAAAGACAAACTGAACCCCACAGAGAACTGAAAGGATAGGTGATTCCTGGATTTCCATCACACCTTCTAGTGTATTCCTGAAAGGACAGAAGCATTGCATCACCCTTTTCTCTTTGTCACAGGGAATTGACTTCTAGCATTACTCTTGCACTCCCTTCGGTGACCTCTCCCTGCCATGGAAATACGTGGATCTACACATACAGACTGAATATATCCATATACCCAGCCCCTTGTAGCCCAAAGGAGAATACATATTCACACAAACCACGTGGTGTACATGCTGGTGTATACAGTAACAGAATACCCCAAATCAGATACCCCTGGGGAGTGGCACAAGGGATTACCCCAGAGGAGATGGACCCTGACACTGATGAGCCGTCCCAGAAAGGTTCAGGCTGTAGGCTTTTCATACAGGCTCTTATGTGCCCTGCTGCCTAAAATCAAAAGAAAAAAAACCTTACAGTTTCAGAATAATAACAGTGTCAGAATAATAAATTAAAAAGCAGACCTTTATTGGAACCTTCCAGGTGTCCCAGTGGTGATGGGCAAAGCCAGCACCAGATTTCTGGAATTTTATAAGGTTAATTAATTAGGACATCTAACAGGTACATTCAATAGGAGATTCAGTTGCCCCAGCAACCCCCCCTGGGTCGACCCCTTGGAGTTGCTCCAAGGGCTTCTTCATCCTTCTTCTTCTTATGACTTCTCAGATTCTGGTTGGAAAACAAAATTTTCTTCTTGTAGGTTCTCTTCCTGACAATAAGACCAACCAGTATTTCAGGAATGCATTGCAAGGTTAGCTTATTGTTCTAAAATCTAGGGGAAAATGGTAGGAAAACCACTGGAGCTATAGCAGTCTACAAAGCTACAAATATATGAAAAATATACAAAAAGCTTAGGAATCGGCCCTAGGATTGAAGGCCTAATAGCAATATTTCAAGTTCTATTGATACAAGATGGCTTTGGCATTGACTTCCCCCTCAGCCAACAACACTCTATTAAGTAGTGACAACCCCCATTGATATTTCCATTGATATAGGCAACCAGGGCAAATGAATCACCAGTCTCTACATATATAATTGTATTGTTCTTGGTCTTGAATAGTTGAAAATAGATGGGCATGTTTTATATTCCAAGGCATGGAGCAGGTAGATGATGACTGAATGCAGCTGGGAATTCATCTCACCTAGTTCAAGCAACATGTATTATTCATGTATAGTCAATGACAAGGATGAGTAGTCAAGCCTGAGAGTCCATTAAAAAAACAAATACAGATCTGTGCAAGCTAAATTGGTTGGAGCTACTTTGTGTTTTTCCAGACTGTGGCTACAATGAGCGGCTCTGATGAAGTCAAAACTCGTGATCCTTCTGAGGAACCTTTGGGATTGGAAGGCTGGTAACAGTGGGAGACAGAGAGTCCTCACACATAACAAAAACTCCGAAGAGAGTAAGGCATGACTGCCCATGGTTGCCTGAAGCCATTAAATTTAAATGAACTGTAAATAAAGTTAAACCTTAAGGATTAAAGAAGGTCAAGAACTGTCAATTCAATATTGGCAATGGAGCAGACGTGTTCAGGCAGCATCAGGTTCTGAAGCTATCTATGAGGATCAGGGGCACAGAAAATCCACACCAGGGGCAATGACTGTTTTTCTTCTCTCTGGCTTTCAACTGATAGTCACTCTGCACAAGTCAGAGCTTGCTTGGCATCTCTGACAAACGGCCACTGGCACAGAGACACAGACACATCTCTGACAAATGTCCACTGGCACAGTGACTGCATCCAGTTAACCCAAGTTAACCCAGCACTGCCAAGTCCACCTTGTCCCTAAGTGCCACATCTAGATGTCTTTTGAACATCTCCAGGAGCAGTGACTCAGCCATTTCCCTCAACAGTCTACTACAACATTTAACATTTTTACCCTTTTGGTGAAAAAATTTTTCTTAATATGCACTCAAAACCTCCCCTAGCACAACCTGAGGCCATTTTTTCTCACCATATCACTTGTTACTTGGAAGAAGAGACTGACCCTACACCTTGCTACAACCTCCTTTCATGTTGTTGTAGAGATTGATAAGGCCACCCCTGAGCTGCCTTATCTCCAGGCTAAATGTCCCCAGCTCTCTCAGCTGCTCTACGTCTGACTTGTGCTCCAGACCCCTCACCAGCTCCACTGTCCTTCTCTGCACAAGCTCGTGCTCCAGCACCTCAATGTCTCCCTTGTGCTGGAGGACCCAGAACTGGACACAAGATTTGAGGTGTGGCCTCCTCATCACTGCCAAGTACACAGAGAAAATCACTGCCCTGACCCTGCTGGTCACACGATTTCTGGTCCAAGCCAGGATGTCATTGATCTTTTTGGCTACCTGGGCACACACTGGCTCAGTGGCTGCTGACCTTCAGGTCCTTTTCCACAGGGCAGCTTCCCAGCCACTCTGACCCAGCCTGTGGCACTGCATGGGGTTGTTGTGACAAAAGTGCAGGAGCTGGCATTTGGCTTTATTAAACCTCATACAACTGGCCTCAGCCTGTCAATCCAGCCTGTCCAGATCCCTGTGCAAATCTTTCCTACCCTCCAGCAGATCAACACTGCTTGACATGCAAGCAGAGCAGCACCTGACATCTGTGCAAATGCCGTGGTCTGTGAGTTTTGTGTGACACAGAATGAGATTCAGCTGCCTCCACCAAGGTGTCCAATGCCCCTTGAGATGCTGTATGAGACCACATGGCACCTGAGACCACATTTCCAGGGAGGTCTCTGCCTGCTGCTCCAGACTATCAGACTGTGAATGCCCTGTGCCATATGTGCTGGCTTAGCAAAGATGTCTCAGGTACCCTGGAGCTGCCTGAGTTAGGTGTCTGGATTTAGACAGGTGATCCAGCCCCCTCTACCTATGCCAGCCACTCTGGCACTCTTCCTCTGTGCCCTGCAGCAACAGACATGCTGTACCCAAGCTGAAGACAGGATAGACGGGAGGTGTCTGTGAGCTGGGGGCCATGTACAGAGACTGGAGTGACCCACACCAGATCACCTTCTCCAGATGGAGAGCAGTTATTGTCCACTACAGTCTCAGAATGCTCAAAGGGGTCACATATACCAGGAATTGCAGAGAAGCCCAGCAAGCCTTAAAAAAAGCCAGAGTTGACTTGTCAGGAAATTTTTAAGCTTTTTTATATTCATTATATACCAAAGGTCAGACATAGATCTTGCTGCAGGTTAATTCCTGTATTAACCTTGTGGGAAGGGAGTTTATTTTGAGAATAGGTCTGGTAGATGGATGAATATTGTCATCAGTCTGTTTTAATTCTTAAATTCAGAGGACAAAAAAAAAATCCCTCTCTGGTTTGTAAAAAAACCTGAAATATGTTCATAATAGTACATCTCTTGATATGTTCTTCTATCAGAAGTTTATATTTTTTCCCTTAATTTCCCTCCTCAAAGAACTACAAATCCTAAATAAATGCCTGGACCAGAAGTCACCCTCTGTCACGACAACTGGCCCACGTAGGAAACATAATTGGATTCACTTTACAGTCCCTTGAGGAGGTAAGAAATTCAGAATATAATTAAGCTGAATTAATCTGTTTGGTATTAACATCCCCAGATTTAGCTTTTGCTAAAATAGGATGTTGTGTCTCATCAGAGAGAATTTAGGCGATCTCAAATCAGCCACCTGTAGTGCTGAGTAAATGACAGACTGAAATTTGCAGTAGGCTGGATGCTGGCTCAGCTCACACTCTGATTAGGGCACCCTTCAGAGACAGGGGATGTGCTTTGCAGAGTCTCTGGTGGCTGCAGAGTGAACATGAGCACCACGGGTGCCACCTGCCAGGTCGGTGCCTCACAGCTCAGCACAGCTCCTCACCTCCTGCCCAAGTTCCCTTCATACACATAGCTGGGCAAAAACCAGGTGTCAGCACAACCACACTGCTGGCCACAAACAACAAGTGGGGCTTCAGTCTCCAGCAGCAGGTACTGCAGGTGCCCTTGCCATGTCACAGACATATTTTATGAAAAATCCTTTCGTTAGAATCTTTTCTCCTGAGAAGCTGAGAAGCTTCAGCTTCTCCATGTTTTGCTGCTTTGGAATGTGATTTGGAGAATTGTTTACCCAGCATGTGAAATTGTTTTTACTTGATGACCAATGACAGCCACCTGTGTCGAGGCTGTAGTCAGTCACAAGATTTTATTACATTCCATTCCTTTCTATTCCTTTCAAGCCTTCTGATGAAGTCCTTTCTTCCATTATTTAGTATAGTTCTAATATATAATTTTCTTTTAATATAATATATATCATAAAATAATAAATCAGCCTTCTGAAACACGGAGTCAAGATTCTCATCTCTTCCCTTGTTGGGGTTGCCTGCAAATTCAAGATTTGGTGACCCCGAGTGAGGAACACTGTCACGCTCACCACAGTGCCTTCCTGGGCAATATCTGTGTGTCACCCATGGCAGACTGGCTGGGAACAGGAGCACATGATGTGTGAGAAGAGGGAACAGGAGCACATGATGTGTGGGAAGAGGCTGAGGGAAATGGGTTTGTGTAGCTTAAGAAAAAGAACAGGCTGAGGAAGAGGAATGGTTGTAGTCTTCTACCTCTTGAACAGGACAGATGATGGTGGATGGTGGAGATGTAAAACTCCCGGGTTGCAACAAGAGAAAATTCCATCTGGGTATAAGGAGAAAAGTGTTTACAACAGCTTAAAGCTGAAGCAGCTTATGCAGTGGAGTTGTGTCATCTCCATCCCTGAAGATTTGCATACCTCACTTGGAGAGGGCTCTAACAGCCTGACGTAACTTTGAAGTTGGCCCTGCTTTAAGTAAGCAGATGGACTTGTTCACCCCAGGAGGTTCCCTCCAAAATTAATCTTTCTGTAATTTTATGATTTATTTATGCACACCCACACATACCCTCAGTGTAATGGTTTTGTGTATTCTAAATTATTTCACTGAGTGTTTGATGATTAATGCATAGTGATGCCTTGAACACCCACTTACCTGTATAATACCCATATCCTCATCATGTGTTTACCATTCCCAGACCTGTACCAGTTTGAAAATCATCCCTGATCTCTTTGATAACTGGCAAAAATATATACAGCTGACTGCAGAGCAGGCTTGATTCATCTGAGTGATGAGCTGGCTTGTCTCAGCCTGCTGGCCCCAGCCCTGCTCCATAGCAATCAGCCCAGGTGAGCAGGGGCAGCAGATGCCCTCCGGATACTCACCACGCTTTGCTCTGTGCTCAGCAGGCACAAGGGGAATGTGCTGCTGGGGTTTGTACTGGGGCTGACTGCATGGAAATGGGATTCCTGAGACCTGGCATGCACCTTCAGCTGTGCCTGCCAGCCCTGCAATGCTTAAATGGTGAAATACTTGCAGAACACTTACCCTTCAGCCTTACCTATTAGCTAAGATGATAGATTTTGGCATCTCCCTGTCTGAAGTTACTTGCAAAATAGCTTTTACTTTGTGCTTTGAGAGGTAGAGAGAGCAGGATAGGATGACAATTTCACACGTCCTTTGTATGCTAATAATGAAACATCAAGAATTTCATCTTATCTGAATATCATTTTATCTGGAAATCTTCTATCAGCAGTTAATATTTTCCCCTTCTTCCCCTCCTCAGAAAACTACAAATCCTAAATAAATATCTGGATCAGAAATCATACTGTGTCATGACAACTGGCCCATATAAAAATATGATTGAATTCACTTCACAGTCCCTTGAGGAGGTAAGAAATTTAGATTATGATTAAATGTCTGTGAATACCTGACTGCTGGCAGATACTAACAATTAAAAATCTAGACTATGACACTATTAAAAAATATGAAAGTAATGTTTCAAAAAAAATGCCTGTGCCTACTTCTGAAGCAACTGCATGAACCCAGGCAAAATGTTTTCTCAATAGGAACCAACCATAATTCATCCACTTAAGAATGTAAAGCAAAATATTTTCAAGAGTCATATAGTGATTTTCTAAATAGTTTTTTTTTCTCCAGAAAAACTGTAAAATATAAAATACCTAGGTGAAACACAGTAAAATTCCTAACAAGGAAAGCAACTTGCTCCTTTGCAAAATGGATTAATGTAAGAAGAAGGGTTTAAATTTTTTTCCTTTCTTTGCTTTTTTTCTGTACTATGAAGTACAGCTACAGAATTCTGGTACTTAAGTGACCACAAAGGGGATGGAAGATCTCTATGTACAAGAGAGATATACATGGAGAAGAGAAGGGGCAACAGCAGAAGTTGCCAGGGGAAGGTTTCATCTCAATATGAGAAAGAATTTTTTTACTGTGTGAACAATCACTGACTGGGGCAACCACCCCAAGTGTGTGGTAGAGACCCTGTCACTGGAGGCTTTCAGGAAGTATTTGGACAGGACAATAGATAAATGCCCTCTAGGCTTCCCTCCCATGGAAGGCTGGATCAGCGGATGTCCAAGATTCCTTCTAGCCTGACCTGTTCCATGATTTCATAGTTCTGCTAACTCAGAGGAAAGTAAGCCACAGCAGTGTGCCTACTGAGGCTGAGGACACTAAAATACATTTTTCATTTGGAACAAAGTCTAATAAGCAAGGCATAATGTGACTTTCTCCTAGCAAGTAAAGCTCTATCAATCAAGCATGTTTGATCCTCTCTGCTCACTGAATTTAGGAAAATAAAAAGATGAGGATCAGATAATCAACTGTTGAGAAAGAAATTAGTAACAGCAAGACATGAGTATAGAACCTCACTTTGATGTAGGTAATACATTTTCATTGAAATAAAAGCTGCTTAAATACATGTGTTTCTATTCTCAGAAGAAAGAACAGTCAACACAGAAAGTTAATTCCAGCACGATAATTTACTTCCAGGGAATAATGGAATTATTTGATTTCTAGTGAAGAGATATAATTAATTTCTCAAAACCTTTCCTGGATATAAATCATTTTTTGTAGCTTACTGATAGTCTGATCACTAAACCACAGCTTTAGACTTGCCTCCACATGTCTGAAGAACATCTCCATGTTTGTCCCTCTCATTCTTTGGATGCACAATTATTAGCTCTTGCTCAATGTGCCTAAATCCAACCTCTGTCTCCTTTCTCCTTAGTCCTCCTCCAAAATTTCTTTCTCAGTTATTATATTACAGCAGATACTCCTGTTACCTGCTCACTTCTGCAAGCCAAATCTCACCCGAGGTTCTTACTCCTGCCTTCATTTCAGCATCATTGCAAAACACCTGAACCTGGCTGCTGGTGCCCACCACTGGCTAATGCTGCTCTCCTCTCCCCACACCTGCAGGATGCTCCCCTGGCTCTCACATCCCATCCTTGCTCTGTCTGTGCACACAGAAATGCAGTTGCAAAAATAAATTTACCCTATAATCTGACCTTGTTGCCCAACCTGCCAAGGTGCAGAGGGCTGGGAAGGAACAGGACACGAGATAAGGCACATGGTCAAAGTTGCCAGGCTTAGGCAGGACCTGGGCAAGACCCAGAACCAAATCACAGCTTCTGTACAGGGCACCATGCCCCATTTCCTGCAGCTTTTTCTCAGACACAGAGAAATTTTTACCCAAAATTAAAGGTCCCTTCTGGCCTACCTCACTTCTCACTTAATCTATCTCCGTGGATTAAGAAGATGGTTTTCATACCTGAGCTTCTCTCTCTAACTCAGTTTATTATTATTATTATTATTATTATTATTATTATTATTATTATTATTATTATTATTATTATTATTATTATTATTACTATTTTAAAAATACTTTTTTATTTTACCTACTCAACTTGCCAGCTGTGGGATGCTCTCTTTGTGCCAAGCCACAGAGTATTCTCCTAGAAATCCCAGCTTAGCTCTTTGTTGTGTCTGGAACTACTCAGAAATGCCTGATGTATTTTAGACCACCAGTGTACTAGGATTATTGTCTCATATGCTGGCCAATATTCACTTATTTTATCTTAGTATTCTCCAGACTGTCTACATTTCTATATTATCACTTCTTCCATGTTACAATGTCCTTGGGCTAGATCTAAGCTCTTTCCTATCTTTGTTTGTATAGCATTTATCACAGTAGAGTCCCCTCTGTGGGCAGTGTTTTAAAACACTTGGGCCATATAAATAATAATGCTTTATTGCAAATGTTAGCAAAGCATCTCTTTGAATGAAAGCCAGGCATGAAATACAGGCAAGTCATTCCCAGTGATCCAGCTCTGAATGTGAACTTTCTTATTTCAAAAAGGCAATGCTCAGGTGTGGGTTGTAGGCTTGTGATTCTTCAGAGCAGCCTGACTGTGGAGATTTGTACACTTCTTAGTCCTGCTTCTCTTCCAATCTGATGATCATGGAGCAATAGCTGAAAACATTGATAGCACCTGGGAAGCCCAGCTGAGATGGGTCAAGTGTCAAATAGATACACTGACTGAAATCTTGATATCTGCAAGTCAAAAAAATTATCTTTGAGTACAGTAAAGGCAAGACTTCACAGAGTGAAATTCAAGCCAGCAGTCATGAATGGATGAATTGGTAAAAGGTGTGACCGAGAAAAGATTATATCAGCTACCCCTTTTTTAATTTAGAAAAAATTAAACTTACAAATCTCTTGTGCCAAGGAGTGTACAGGTTTCATTTGGAGATTAGAAAATTGAGTTGGGATGATGGAGGAAAATATTATTAAATGAATATGTTTTAAAGCTTTGCAAAGTTGACTGAAACCAAAATCTCACTTTCCAAGTGCAAAGGATGCCTAATTTCCATGGGCACCTTGGAGAGTTTGAAGCAAAGGCACTCTTGAAAATCTTTTTTGGTCCCTTCATAAAAACTTGGCCCTTTTCTAGAAAGCTCTCATTGAAAATCACTATTACTTTGGAAAAGACCTCAGTAAATTGCTTTATAGCCTGAAAGAGAGGGGAAAAAACCAACACAGAGGATGACTGTCAGGATTATTTTTCCCATCCATTTAGAGAGAAGTGTCAATGGTCACAAAAATATCTATGCAAGAACTGCCAAAGAGTGAGTCCAGCACCAGCACTGACCAGGACTGTATGTTTGTTCAGCATGAAATATTAATCTGGAAAACAGATACTGCTGTTCCTGCTCTTGGAGGGGACACAGGTGTCTTTCTGGCCATGTTAACACACTGTATTAATTTGATTATTATACACTCAGTTCACCTCACAGTTCCTTGTGGCATAAAACGTAGATGCACATTACAACCCAGGAGTGCAGAAATGAGCGATATCTGCTATCAAAGGTAGTTTCATACTTTCCTATGTATAGCAATTACTGTCTTGGTGCTTTCTGCTCATTTTATACTATAGTTTAAAATAAGACACTAAAATTTTTCATGTTTGATTAAGGAGATGATACAGATTATAGGTGGAAAATCAGATTTGAAGATTTTAAGGAGGCATTAACATTCAGATACTCTGTTGCTGGCTAGATGGAATTCACCCATAAAAATGACAGCAAAACACATTGTCTCACTCTGTTATTCATTACTTGATAGAAATTCAGCCCTGAATAAAGGCTAGCTAGAAACCAAAAAAAAAAACCCCAAAAATACAAAACAAAAAAGCACCTAAACTCAATGATGCCTCCTGTTTCAGATTAGGGCCCTGTAGGCCCTTCAAGAGAAAAAAAATGGTGAAAACCTTTCTAAAATCCCAAGAGGAAGTGTCCTGGCTCCCAGACTGGTGGTCCCATGGCCAGGGGAGGCTTGGGGCTCCCGGGCCTGCAGAGCCCCTGGGTGAGCAGCAGATCCCCAGGTCCTGGCCATGGGGCAGAGGGCACCAGCTCTGCTGGCTGGTGCATTTTTGTGACTCTCCCTCAACACTCAAAAGCTCTGAGCACTGAGTTAACTTGTCTGATTTCTAGCATTAAGGGGTCCTTACTGCTATCCCTGTTCAAAAAGCTGTTTCTCAGTTCTCACTGTCAAATCCATGTTGCAGGCTCCTACTTCCAGACATGCCAGAAGGCAAAGCCCTGCTCTGCCAGCCCATGGAGAATGGTAACCACACTCTGATGGACACAGCTTTCTCTTCATTAAAGGCAGCAACTCCTAGTGATAAAAAGAAAAGGAACATGACTACATTTCCTCTGCCTGGCCTTTCTGAGGTGAGCAGGCACTGTTTTAACTGGCAGCCATGCCAACCCCTCCTTTTCCTTTTCCAGCAGCCTCAGATTGTAGGCAGAGCTAAGGCACAGCACAGCCAAAATCTGTGTCCACAAGTACAAACATAAACCCAGCCTAAGCACCAAGATGCCATTTCTGCATTCTGAACTGCCTCAGCTCCTTGCCCTTGTGTCTGCAGAAGGTCTGACAAGAGTGAGTGTGTGTGTGTGTGTGTGAACAGCAAAGCCAAAGGTATCCCTGGGGTTGCCAGGCCTCTAATTTATCATTTTTCCCTGAGCAGCAGCAAATAAGACTGATAAACCACTCACAGCAAGGCTGTGGAGGTACCTGGAATGGGAGGCTTCCTCTCAGTCTGGCAAATCCAAGCCATGCTTCAATTACATTTCTGCTTTACTAGGGGAAATATAATGAGGTATAAACACATGAGCAGACCTGAGCCTGAAGCATTGACCTAATAGAGACCTCAGCTGGAGCTGGACTATGCCCAATGACAGCTGGATAGTTCTTTTTTGTTTATACCTGCTTTTTATCTTGTCTGTTGCTTGGTTTTTGCACAGCTGAATTATTTTCACTTTTTATCCTCTGAAGAAACATCCACTGACTGCAGTAAGATCTTGCTTAAATGAAGATGGTGCTGAGCAGAAATTACAGCAGCTGTGGGGACACAGTGTGTTGCTGTGCCCAGCTGCTGGCTGAAGCCAAGGCATTTCAGTACAGGTTTCTGTTTTTAGGGCAGTAGAAATCTGTGATTATCAGACACCTGGGTGAGCTGGGTTCATTGTGCCTTCCCAAGAGAAGGGCAAGGGGTGTGGGAAGGTCTTGCAGCTGCCTATAACCCTCTAATGAGAGATTACAGACAAGACTGAGCCAGACTCTGCCTGGTGCTGGGATGAGAAGCAGGGAGCACAAGCTGCAGCAAGAGAAATTCTGATTGGGCAGGAAGAAGCATTTTGCACCACAGGGGCTGCCAGACACCACCCAGACAGTTTGCATTGATCTTCCCCACAGACACTGTCAAAACATGGCAGGACAAGCCTGTCAGCAATCTGATCTAGGTTTTACCATTATGAACAGAGGGTTGGACTGCCCAGCCTTCAAATCCCTCCCAGCATGAACAACCCTGTGAATCTCTCCTTAGAATTCAGGATACAAAAGATAAGAAGATCACTTTCCAATAAAGATGCACAGGCACAGATACACCTGGGTGAGCATCCAAGATAGCATTGAGGGAATTTTTATGCAGGCAAATGCTTTCATAACTTGGCAGATAGTTTCTCAAGATGCCCTCTCAGTGACATATTTGTCACCATCACTTCTGACTTGCAAAGGCCTTTTGCCATCAGGTGCTGCTGGGAGGCATTTACCTGGGGATGCATCACTGCCCAGAAAAGAATCTCTATCTTTTCCAGATTCCAGGCCTGAAGTTACTAAACATGCCTTGAACCACCCCACACCACCTGTCTCAGGGAAAACATACAGTAATTGGGGACAAAACCTTTCACTGGAAGGGAAACTACAACAAATTTAATTTGGGCATGGAAAGTGCACAAGGATTACTGCCCCTCAAATCTGTGTGTGACAGGCATGGGGTTTGTGAGTCTGGGGACAACATCCATAACTTCTTACATCCTCCTGTTCAGAGACGCTCTGTGTCTGGGCCTAGATTCAATGGAAAGTTAATTTTAAAAAAGTAATTATGTTATATTTTATATTTTACAAGCTGGTGAGAATTTTACCTTCACAGAATTTTAAAGTAGACTTTTAGGTGGTTAATTATAAAAATAATATACACCACACTGTCAAGCATCTCCAGGTTAGGACTGTGGTTGTAGATATGGCAGGTCAAGTAGCTTGAAAAGTCATTCTGGCTCACACAAAGCTGAACACTTGACTGGAGCCAGAATATGATATAAAGAATAACTGGATTCATCTGGTTCTTGAAAACAGATATAAATCTTTTATTGGAAATGCACTAAAAAAAGTGAAATTAAGCAGAGTTCTGGACATTTTCATACTTAATTCTAATGTTCATCTCAACAATTTCCGTTTGCTTGTCCCCATTTGTATGCTTCTTGTTTTGACAAAATGTCTGAACATCAAACTGTATGTGACTTGATGGGATCTGATATCTCAAAGAAATCCCCAGTCAATGGACTGATAGGCCAGCTTAACTAAAAATTATGATTTTTCATTTCTTCAGGCTAAAGATAAAAACAAACTGACCACTTGAAAAGTTTATTTAATCATTTCTCTGGGAGGGTAGGGAGGCTCAGTGGGACTTCCCTTCCAGGAGGTGCAAGGTGAGGGGAGCAATATGTGTAGGCAATCCCAGAAAGCAGCACAGAGAGGGGGCACATCTGGAATGGTGGGTTTGGAAGGGAGAGCAGGGTGTCTGCCAGGGGGTGCCAAATGTCACCCTGCAGCTCCATTTGTGCATGGTGGACACTGTTACACCTGCATATCTCTGCTGGACTTTTCCAGAACCTGAAAAAACTGCAAAGCATGATTTCAGTGGCACATGCAGCTTAACATCTGAATATGGTGCATGTGGTGCTGTGGAGTTTCATGAGAACACGATGGCCTCATGAGCAAACCTGTGAGCTTCACCACACCATGGGGCACCAGTGTGAATCCTACAGCACCCTGGAATAAAACACTTCTGCAAGCAGCATCACTGTCACACAAAATCAGGCTTGCATGTTTTAACCGCTTTTATTTCTGTCACCGAGGGGAAAAAATATCAGATGAGGTGACAACATCCACCAGATTGTGACTGTAGTCTGCTCTCTTCTCTTCACAAGTCTTGGGAAAAAATAAACACAAAAAAACAAAACAGAGAATTCAGGCAGAAGGGCTTTCTCATTAACCAAACTAATTTCTCCTATAATGTGCTGTCCATGTTAGAGATTTTATACTTCAGACATCTTTGCAACAGTAGGAAAACAGGTGACAGATATAATATGCTTTAGGAACTTGGAGAATTAATGAATTCAGAGAACTCCATGACTTTATGTGTTTGGGTGTTTTTAATTTTAAGTCAATCCTCTTAGGAAATTTTTGGATTCAGGATTTTGCACTTTATTTTGAACAGATCATGTAAAGTAATCTTGAGACAGCACACTAACCTGGCACTGCAGTAACGAGCTAAAGGTGAGGCTGAGTAAGAACATGAAGGATGCATATAAGGTGAGCTCAAATGGTCTAAACCTCTGAAGGTTTATTAGATGCAAAAATAACTTTGCAAACCCAGGAGGAGTGTCTGCAGATGAATACATCAGTATTGTGTACCAGACAGTGTACTGGGTAATTTGAAAGTCACAACTGCTTTCTGAAATTCTGTGTGTTCAAAATTTACACCTCATTAATATTTATACTGGAGTCTGATAAGACCTGCAAATATTTAGTGTTTAACTAGGAAATATTTTAATTAAGTAAATGTGCTTTTAAGTGCTATTTTGAGTTCTCCTGGCAAAGACTGGACAAAGCTTGATGTTTCTAATTATTCAGGCTGACTAAGCACACTGAAGAGTGTGCTTAGATACACACAGAAGAGTGCTGTATGACCCCAGCTGACTGCTCATGGAGACCACAGCAGATGAATGTCACTCAAAAATTACATCTGAAATCTTTTTCATGCTCAGACTTTGCATTTAGCCATTGTATCAATATCTCAATATCAACTATGGCAGAACCTTTTGCATGGCATCAGCTAATCAGGGAAGATCCATAACATTGCTTTGCAAGGTCAGGTCTACCCAAGGAGCTGTTTCTAAGAGCAAGCTCAAATCCATCAGTGCTGTTATCATTGACAGGTCACTGACAGCCCTCAGTGCCACAGCTATCAAGATAAGGGTCAGTGCCCACATTTGCTGTCAAGGGACTCCTCCTAGGGCCTAAATAATCAGCACAGCCCTTTCTGGGGGAGCAAATAAGAGCAGACATAGAAAACGGGCTTGTGGGAGTGACTGAGAATGAGGAAGGCTTTGACTTTTGTTGTTGGAGAAATCTGGAAGGAAGGAGACACATGTGAATGGGTTCTTATGTACACCACAGGACACACATCTTCCCTTCACCTCCCACAGAATGCTGCCCAGGGAAGCTGTGGATGCTCAATCCCTGGCAGTGTTGAAGGCCAGGTTGGTTGGGACATGGAGCAACCTGGGATAGAGGGAAGGGATCCTGCCTACATCAGGGGGGTTGGAATGATGTGATCCCTTCCAACCCAAATCATTCTATGATAATATAAAAATACCCAGGTCTGTAAGTCAGGCCCAGAAAGACACAAAAGCAGTGGATTCTTATTTAATTTTCCGGTCCTTGGTTATGGTAATACAGATTACAGCATATATCTATTCTGTGATATCTATCTATATCTTCTCAGATATATTGAATGTGTGTTAGAAAGCACATTTGAAAAGACAAATGTACTTATTTCTTCTAGTTAATTTCCTTAGTAACAATGTACCTAAAATTAAATTTACTGGGCTCTGTTAAGAAACTTATGCCTTTTCTTCATTTTTAGTTACAACAGAAAGCCCATAAAGAATGGTACTATCTGCAATTTTCCAAAGAGGCTAAACCAGAAGCTATTAGGGACCTTACAAAATGCCTACTAACTGCAAACCAGCATATTATTTTAGCATTGTATCCTACAGCTCCTACTTGAAATGTGCTAGAACATCCACTTGGCAGAATAACTTCAGCACAGAATATGAATCTCACAGATTTCTGCACAGCTTGGACTTTCCTGTTGAAAAAGGAAGGTTAGATGCATGCCATGAAATACAGCACTTCCACAAGTAGGAGTAGCTGCTTCAATGAGGTCCTTGTCACAGGTTAAGAAGTGGTAAAAGTTGCTACTGATTAGTATTTAAGGTAAATGCAGATTAAGAGGGTATTTAAATTGTCAATAAGGCATCTGCAATTTTGATATGATGATGATGATGATGATGATGATGAAAATAGCAGTAATAACAGTAATAATAATAATAATAATGATGATGATGTAATTTAACAGATTTTATCATGTCCCTAAACTGATGGCTGAAATGACACATATTTATTCAGAGGTCTTCCCAACCACTCTGCTTTTAAAAGTCAAATGAAAAAGAATAGTATCCCAAACTGTAGTTGAAACAAGGATTCAGGGGCATTATGTTATTAACATGAGAATGACTAATATATCAGTCAGATAGTGGACATCAGATAGAAGCCATGGCAGGAGTGGTGTGTTGGAAACATCATATGTTGGCAGCAGTACTGTTGTCACTTATGTTCTTGCACTTAAAAACTAGGGTCCTCACTCTGTGTTTAAAGTAAAAGCTTCCAAAAAAGTGGCATTGAATGCTCATAGGCTCAGAAAGTTCAGCCAAATATTTACTGAGAAACATTGCCTGCAACACAAGAGCACAAAGCTTGGGAAATAGAGCTCAAAAGTATTTGGGACCCACAGCACACACTGGAGTGAGAGGTAAAAATGTCCTTGTTTTCTATGAGGTTGTAACTGGACTCTTGACCTGCAGTTCCCCAGACAGTGAAGGCAATGAACACTTATAGGATGGAGAATACAACCAGTCCTCTTGGTTCTGGCCAGTCAAGAAATGCTTATTTTATTAAGTACACTGGAAGAGTAGATTTTGAAATTTTTTTTTCCATTACTGGGTCCTGAAACACCCTTTCATAGAATCCCACATAGCAGGTATGAGCAGATTGCATGACCATTTTTCTTTTTCTTCAGGAAACCCAGACCATAGCAAGAAACATAAGGACAAAGAAATTGCTCCCAGCCTGCTCCAAATCATAGCCAAGGCATCACAGCCTGACCTCCTGTTATAGGGGGAAGCAGAGAGAATGCCCCCCCTTTCTCCAGACAAATGCAGGACAAGAAACTTCCTTCCTTTCAAAAGAAAAAAAAAAAAAATAAAAAATAAGCAGGGACTCTCGTTCCCACTGAGCAGTGGGGTGCAGGTTTTATTTGGAAATCCCTTCTCAGCTGTGCAGCAAGTCACCCACAGCCCTGTGACTTGTCTGTGCTGCAAGGGAGGTGTTACTGCTCATCAGAAAGGCATTGCCTTGCAAATCAAATCCCATTGTAAGCTCTGACACCAAGCTGCATATGGAGTAAAAAGCAGATAAATTATTATCCAAGCTCTGTACATCCCACTGGAAAGCTACTTTTGGGAAAAGCTGTTCTAGTAGAGATCTATATTAAAGATAGGAAACTATTAAGAAGACATACAGTTACTTCTTGTTCTGTAAATCACTGCAATAAAATTTAGAGATTGGCAAATGTGCCATTTGTGTGTGTGCTAAGAAACTAAGAAACATTTGTTTTTCTATGTTCTGCACCTTTATATTTTCTAGGTCTGAAACCATCTGAGCACTGTTTGGCTATGCTAAATCATTAGCATGTAGATAAAACAAAGAGTTTCTCTTGGAGATTTGACTCCAGCTTTTTAGATGTTTTGTGGCTTTTCCTTAATCTGGAATAAGTGATTTGGGCATAAAGAGCTTTTTTGAGCCTGCAAAAATATATTGATAAGAATGAATATTCTTACTGGAAAGTGAGTTTATTTAGCTAACATGTTAGCAATGACAAGGATGAGAAAGGAATGTGTGACATATACATAAAGAACTCATAAATAAAATGCATTAATCACTTGAAATGTTGAAGCTATATTTTAGAGATCATGCCAATATTTTAATGACTTCATTGTGGCTCAAGAGTGCTTCTTAACCAATGTGTTACACAAACTGCAATAGCAAATTCTACCAATGCCCACCCTCTTATTCAGGTGACTTAAACTTTCATTCTCAGGTACCTCAAAAATAATTAGCAGCCCTATTTAGAGCTTGCATATTTAATGCATGGAGTTGTCTGTGTCCTGTCTCTTCTCTATTATTAACAAGACATTAAGGAAGAGCAGTCAGAGTGCCCACCTAAGAAAGGTGAGATATGGGGCTCATCCCCAACAGAGATAAATATTTATTATCCAGTAGTCACATTTAATATTAATGTCTAACTAATTTAATCTGTAAATCTCATCTTCCATGTGAGGCTTCCAGCAGCCAGGCTCTGGGGTCTGTACAGCCCTTTTCTCTGACTCAGACTAGAGGTCACCTTTCCCACAGCAGGAGATTAGCATTAGCAGGGTCAACCTTGGACTAGATTTTCCTAAATGCCTGCTCACTTGGACAAGAGCTATGTTGACAAACTAGACAGGGACAGGGAGTTGGCTTTCCAAGGACTTTATCCATGCACATTCTGGATTGTGGTAGCAACCCTGTCTTTGGAAAGGTTGGAGAGTGTAGATGTGAACTCTGGAGGTGTGCTATGCCAAGCTTTAGATAATTTTATTCATCAGTAAAGTTGCAGCCATGAAACCCTGGTCTCATTGTGGATGAGAGTGAGGTTCTGATCCTGTACATTATCTTGCAGAGCCTCATCCCCCACATCTTTGGTTAATGCTGTAAAATTTTCATCTCTCAGCTGTATTTTGTGACCAGGCTGCATAATGTACAGATTGTCTTGGGTTGCAAAGTCACAAGTCCCTGTGGTAGGGCTGTGAGCCCTGGGAGCTACATCCCTTCTTGCCACTTTTCTTGTTTCAGCCAGTTTTCTCATTTATTCCATTTGCTTCTATCTAAGATAAATCCTTCTTGTGGGATACCAGGTAAACCCATGGGCTGGGGTGTTTGATCTTGTGAAGTTTGGCACACAGTGCAGGGCTGAGGGCCCTCTATGGTGCTGAATAGGCAGTGCCAGGCACTGCATGCTGGGCTATGCCATGTGCTGGATTGCTGTACAAACTTGCAGTGAACACACTGTACTGGCATTACACGTTTTGAAGTCATGATGAAGCTGCTTCCTGGTTTTCTTATGAAGAACCAGACATATGTGAAGCACCACAAAGTGCAGTCTGCATTTGGGGTGTGATACTAACATACAATTCCTTTCTATTTCTCCTCTTATTGCATCATCTGATGTGTATCATTCCACATGATATCATGGTAGTGCAAATGTCATTTTGTTAGACCATCCCCTTGGAGGGAGGAACTCTGTAGACTTTAAAGAGAGCAGGTTTGGTCTATCAGCTAGGCAGATAACAAGACACAGGCCACAAGGAGAAGAGGAAACCCTTATCTTATTTAAATTTGAGCCAGAGAAATAGTCTCACAGATGCATGCCAAAATTTTGACTGGTGCTTAAAGTTCTGAGTTCACTGGTACAATGGTGGCTGGATGGAACTCTGACATCTCATTTTCTTTACATTATGTTGCATTGCACTATCTGTAAAGATAAGACTTGATTGTCTGAGTTGCATTTTTTTTTTCAAATAATGATGCAGCTGCAGATGTTACTGGTATACTAAAGGACCACAGGATCACAAAACCCATTCATACAAAAAACCATTATCTAAACATCTATAATGCCCTCTCAAAGTTGGTACAAAATTATCTCATATTAGCTGCATTTTGGACAACTAACCAGGTAATGCTAAAAAGCTTTCTGGCTGTGTGTGTCATGAAGATGAAAAGTTGAATTTGTCTAGTAAGCACTGCAGAAGAGAAACAAAACTCAGAACCAGAAGCAGCATTTTTATAGTGAACTGGCAGTCTTCTGGTGTGTACTCAACATTGTGCAAACCCTGACCTAAAGTTCTTGTTATAAAGTTTCCTATTTATAGTGAAAAAGCAGGATTTGTAGTTTATTTTAATTTAGGATTTATGATTCATAATGTCAAATATTAAAGAAATGAGAGTATTTCTGAACTCTTAATCTTTTTTAACCATCTGATTGGGAAGTTTTTCTAATACGTGGTATTGACTGATGTTGTTTGCCTATTTGATGATTAACTTCTGAAATCAATTTGGAGCTAACTTACAGCAAACTGGCTTTGAAAGTAGATCAAAGAAGGATTTCAGAATTACTTTATTGTATTTTCTGTCATGCTTGTGCAGTAATCTGAATAAAGAGGATTTCAGAAGATGAGGGTGATTTAAAGGGGATCATTGGTAAGATACTACACAGTGTTTACATCTAACAAAAGAAATAAGTTGATCTCACATCTCATTTGGACACTGAGAAAAATATATATTTTTATCATAGATTCTACAGGTGACAATAAAATAGAGACTACATTTCACAGTAAGAAAGTGAGACATCTAATTTATCAGATTCTTTTCTGCTTCTGCAGAGTGGGAGCTAAAAAAGTTGTGTTAACTGCAAATGAAGCTGCAGTAGGTACCATTAATGATATTACAAAATCTGAGAAGAGTAGGGGTTTTCCAGATAAAAGTGCCTTTAGAATAATGCATTGGCTGACTTATACAGATTCTTTTCCTAATGCAGTACTGTCACTGACATCTTAATTTCATTATACACTGACACATTTAATGAATGCTCCTGCTGCACACAGAAACTACCACTTTGATTCTCAGCCCCATGGAGTTGGTTTGAAAACTTCCCTCTGAGTGACTTGAATAATCTTGAAAGAAAGGGGGGGTTCATGCCCTGGTGTGCTGAAAAAGAGACCAGCTGTCAATCTAAACTTCAAGGCATGGGCTGTTGCATGCCAGGAGTGTGGTGGAGGGTGATAAACCTGTGTTTGCATTTCAGATGACATTTCTATATAAAAGGAACACCTATAAATAGTTTATGGAGGGTTAATTAGTGTTACCAGCATGTTACAGACATAAATAGATAGATACATGCACCCCAACAGAAGGCACAGGTAGGGATGAGATACTGTTTTAGACAGCCTGTTCACCTGATGGTCTTGCTCCAGTTGGCTACAGCAATTTATTAAAATGTCTATTAATAATGTAGATAGATGGAAGCTAAATTTATATACTCCAGCTGACTGCAGCATTCCTTACAGAGGTTTGGATCACTTCAATATGAGCTGGGAGTAAAAGTCAGGTCATCTGACAGGAGTGTCAGGGCTGCTGCTGAAAAAGCAGAGGGCAAGCCCAAGTGTCCTGCTGCAGAAATGGGCTGCAAGAGCCCAGCTCCATGGACACAAGCATCTCTTGGTGCTCTGATTTGTGACAAGGCTCTGCTGGAGCACTGCTTTCTGGTCTCTGGGCTGGTGCAGCATGATGGCAATAAAAATTCACGGGCAGTTGATGGAGCTCTGGCTGCAGAGACTTCAGTCAGACCCTGCATCACTACAGTACAGACACATTCTGCCTTTCTCTAGCCCAGGTGAGCTGTAGTGAGATACAGCAGGAGAGAGGCTGGATGCACTCACCACCAAACAGCCCCAGACTATCTGCTCCTTTGAGGAGAAGAGATATGGATGTGAGCTGCCCGAGGGTGAGGATGAGCCTGAATCCAGTTTTTCTAGTGTATGCAAAGACACTTGTAAAAGGCAAGAAGAGCAAAGTCTTACTCAGTTTTCACTTGCTTTGGGTGACATTTCAATTCAGGGCTTAATGTCATCATCTCTATGCCTCCATACTAGACAAGACTGGGCTTTAAAAGTATTTTCAGTCACATCTTAAAGATGAGCAAGATACAGCCCTCCCTTAGCACTGGGCTGCTCTCTCTGTCCTAGAGTACCAGTTCAGCAGTATTGCTGCTCAGCATGAAATCACCTCCTAGATTAAATCAAATTTTCTTGGTTTCTAGGTGTACTTATTTCCTACACATCACAGGGCAGGACTGTTAGCTATAGGGTAAGTGGGGTGGGTGTGTGTGGGGTAGAGAGGGAAGGGAAATACAGACAGAGGAAAACAGGCTATGGTGGTCTGGATCACTGTCACTCTCCCAGAACAGAGCAGCTCCTGATTCTCTGGATTTTCCAACTGAACAGGGAGAAATTGGAAGAAAAATCTACTTTTAAATGAATATGACTATTTTACTCTCTCACAGCTGTGTTTTTTTTTTTTTCTGGCTATTGCTAAAAGTGGTTCTGTGATGTCTACCTACATAATTAACCTCTTGCCCATTTCAGTTTTCCTTTTGCAAGACTGCATCTGCTGCTGATACACATGTCTAGGACTAATCCCATTTAAAACGTTATGTTAATTAGAATTTGCCATTGACCTTTCACTTTCACATAGATTGTGGCTTGAAGGAATCTTTTTCACTTATTACATTATAATTCTGGTTTGTGATGGCTGTGTTGTTCTCTCTCCTTTCTGTGGGATATACTTTGGTTCCCTGCTCTAAGGGGACCTCCAATCAATCCTTCATTATTTTCTGAGGATTACAGAGAGGATAAAGACAAGATTTTTTTTAGTCTGTGTTTTCTGTGCTACCCTGTTAGAGGAAAATTCATAGTACAAATCCAAATCAAAAACATACCTGGCATCACCCGACTCCCTCACTCATCTTTTCTGAGTCTTCCCCTCCTTCTATCACTGGGGCATCTCTGTGGCCTAGTGAATAGATTTCTTCTTGGAAAAACCTTAAAGCTCCATCTACAGTACATGTTTGGATTTACAACAGAAATTTACAGTGGGAGTTGTAGTAAAAAGCCTAATGACAGTGGAAAAATGCACAGGCTGGGGGAAATAAAGAGAAATTTTTAATTGTTGCTATTTCTTTGCTTTGAAAACAAAAAGGAGGTGCCAATATTTCAAAGTGAGAATCAACAGGGAACTTAGCACTCAACACAAAAAACCCACACAGTGTTGAAAAACAACAAATTAAAAGGCAGACACTATTCAGAGAAGGAAGTAAGTTACTAGGGAATATCTCTGTAAGATATAAATGTAGTTCGAAAAGCAAGAGAGTGCTGCTTAAATAAAGAAGCAGGAATTTTTGTCTTTCTGATTATACAATAAAGTGACAATTGTCACAGGGAGAATCTGGTTTTGGGGAGAAACAGTGAAGGAGGGAAATACATTTTGAGTGATCAGCCAACCAAAATTTGAGATATAGTTGCTAGGATCCAGATTTTGATCTCATCATCAGGAATGTGAGTTAGGAATAAGAACAGTGGTTTACCTAAAGAATCCTTGAGACACTGAAGAATTATTGCAGATTTTTATGCCACCACTACAGTGATCACAAATTGACCACTCATGTTAAAACCTTTAGAAAGAGGGGAGGCTCTCTTCACAATGACAGCAAGAGTCCTGCCCTGCCACACTGTGCTAATTAAGGAAGAGAGCTCTTGTGATAAAATTTTCAAACAAGTTGTGTTGAGCTGATGACAGGCAGCACAGAGCTTTTTCTCTAGCAAAGCAATGCCTGTTTAGGTTTGCCAGTGCATGCAACCATCCTGTGGGTACAGCAACTTTTGTGTCTTCAAAGAACAATAAGTAGCCTGCATCCATTTGATGGTTGGGCAAACTCTAATAACTTTGTGATTATCAAAACATTAGCTATCCTTAAGAGACCTAAAGGGTGCTCTGGGCAGACTGAGTACTCAGCAATGGAGCCAGTACAGACAGTCTAAAGGAAATCATGTAGGAAAACCTACACTTTAGAGCATATAATTCATATTTCAAGATTCCCTCCGTACTTCAAATTTTGCTGAGAATTCTCCTTCAGGTAAGGAGCCATTCTACACATGTTCACTGCTATTCTAATTCAAGATTTCATTTAATTTTTAATGGCTAACAAAACAATTTGGCTATCTTATCTGTATTGCTGCTGTAAGCCCTAAGAAACTCCAGAATTATTTCAGCTCACATCAACATAAACCTACAGAACTCAACCCTTAGCATCTGAAAATTTATGGCTAGTAATTCATTTGGTGTGAAATGATACTACCCAAAGAATTCAGCATATCCACATATACAAGATTTCCTCAAATGCTTGCATTGTGAGACCTTACATTTCCCTATTTGCTTGTATTAATACTTTGTATCAAATAAATGTGCTTGTTAAGTCTTTTATTTTATGTAAATCTCAGTGTGTATTATGTAAGTGCTTATTAAAAACACAGGTGTGAATTCCATCCTCAAGAGACAAAGTGGTTTAAGGTGTCTTCTCTTTTGATCCCATGAAGTTAAATTAGAGACTTCATTACATTTGCAAAGGTATCTAGATGGCTTAAGAATTTACACCTCAATTATTTAAGAAAAAATATATTTGGACCTTTGCTAAGCATCCTACACCTTGTGACATTCACATAGGCACTTTGAAATTTTACCTTTGTCATTCTGACCCAGATTTTGGTGAAAGATCTGTGTTGTATTTGTAGTCCACTGAAACTGGTGTCTAGGATACGATTAAAATAATGCCAAAAATACTGAAAATCCGTGAAGGGCGGAGTATTCAGAAAGTGGGAAGTCAAAGAGAAGATTTCCCAGGGTGGGATTTTCTCCCACAAAATGGTCTGTGAGTGGAGTAGCAGGACCGTCGCTGTGTCAGCCCAGCAGCACCACCTTGTGTGTGTGTGCTCACGTTACTCCTGTATTACCTGCAAGGACCCAGGGAGGTTTGCAAGTTCCAGCGCACCTCCTGCTGGAGCTGAATGCTGCATCTTGCATAGGAAAAAAAAATCAGACACATGGCAGTAGTAGAGGAACTAAAATTAAACTTCTTATAGCCAATAATCTTTATATGCACACAGTATGGATATGTGCATGCTTCACTCCACCTCCAGGACTGTATTAGGGATATTTTCACAGGGTAGCGTGTGCATCTCTGCAGAATTCTGTTATATTCTTACAATGGAAGTTGAAACTATATCAGTCTGTTGTCATTATAAGGTAAGTTTGATCCATAAATAATTTGTGAAACACTGTATGAAATTTGTTCCAGATTTCAGCACGGCTGGAACAATTTACTCCAAGAGTACAGAACTGCATATCCATGAAGGCTGGAAGATGTTTCTAGATGATGACATAAAACTGTGCTCCTTTTTCTGTTTTCAGTAGTTTCAGAATTGTCTAGTCCAGCTTACACTCAGTGTCTTTAGAGCTGCATTAAGGATGCTATCTGCAGACTAAAGCCATATCTTAAAGCCCTGTAAAAGCTCTGTTTTCACAAACAATCTGAAAGCAGAAAAGCCTAATGTGGACAAGACTGAGAACACAGAATGTGATGAGAACTCACACACACTCATACTGAGAAACGTCTTTGTTTCTATTTCTGTAACATGAAATTTGTCTGGTTAATATGTGCTCAGTTTGTGTTTTCCCCCTCAAGACGATTCCACAATCAAGATTTTGACTTGACAGGGACATCCCTGAGTCATCTAAAAATAGCAAGAGAGATAACATATTCCTGAGCTTGCATCTAGGGTTTATACCTTACTCTGTAAAAGCTCTTCCTTGCTTTGAAGGACAGTAAAGTAACAAGGATGCTTAATGTAAGTTGTCTGAAATATTTTGCCAAATATAAATATAAATATATACCTTGCAAATGTTGCACCACTTCACTTTGGCACCCAGTACTACCAGTCCTGAACATGCTCTGCATGTCTGCCTTTGTTGCTTGGGGCAGAGGAAACTCAGTAAGAAAAAACTGCTTAAACTGTGTTATGAATCACAAAAGTAGAAAAGACATGAAAGTAAGCCCTGCTCCTTAGAAATCTTCTCTGCAGGAAAATAATTTTGGGTGATACAACTGGAAGAGTATATATGTAAAAATGTGGTCTTAAAGAATCAAATTGCCAATGAGGGGTTTATTTTTTACCATGATCTAGTTCTCTATAAATTTGGGTAACATACTACTGGTTTCATTACACTCATCTACCAAATTTTTGACAGTGCTGCCTGCTGCTAAATCAGTATTTGCTGTTGGGTAACACTCCCTGTTTCTTCACATTCAGACTAGAAACAGATAATACCTTCCTGCTTGACAGCATCATTCAGATATTCTACAGAAACAAAACCATATTTCTGCAGTGATTTCACAAAGCACATCCAGAGCTCACAGCTCTCAAGGGAATTAAGTTACACAAAAACTGCTTTGTGGCAGTAAATTCCATTCCTCCTTCACACATGTGGAAACAGAGGTCTTGGAGAGACCATCAGAGCACCCAGACCAGAAGGTAGGTCCTGTGGCTCCCAGCACTGCCTGGCAATAATTCTGTAAGAAAAATTTGTAAAAAAGGTCTTTACTGTTTTCACAAACATTTACCACTGTATTCAAATGCTTTAATGGAGTGCTAGTGTTCAACCCTTGCAGAGCTGGCTGGCAAATGGCTGTGCCAGGTTGTGCTCTCACCCCTGCTGTGACTGCAGATGATCAGATCTGAGCCAGCTCCAGCGTCCTGGAGTGGTGGTGGGCAGGAAGCTGATGCGGGAAATACTGAGCACATCCTGAGCACACACTTGGGCAGTTAGACCATGCTGGTGTCTTCACAGCAGCACTGATGGCTTTTGCTGACTATATCTAGCTAATTATTAGCTCTGGCTGCAATCCTTGTAGACACAGAGCTGAGTGCTGAACAGACATCCTCAGTCAACAGTTCAGCTTTTACCCAGTGAAAGTGGCAGGTTACTAAAGACTCTTCTGTCAGCGAATTCAAGCCAATTAGACCTAGAAACTCTTCCAAGCTGGTCAATTTTGTTTTTCTGCTATTGAATAAACTCTAATAACATTATCATGGCGAGGAAAATACAGCCACTTGCTATTAAAGAAAATGATAACATTAAATCTGCATTAGTCACTTAAGTGGTGAACTCATGTCTGAAAACAAATATTAGTCCTTTCTTGTGAGAGGCAGGTGGTTACCAGGAATTTACACAAGACATCTCCTTTCATGTCAGTATAGCTTTCTTTTCTTTTCTAAGCCGCACTGTTGGCTAAAGCTGAAAATGGGCAGTTGTCAGTGACAGATTTAAATTACTATTCTTTCTGTATTGACTCTGAAGACTTTTGACATGATGGATTAAATCATCAGTGCTGTTTCTCTGTTCAAAAATAAACTCAGCAGCAGGAAGCCTGTGTATCCTTGTTCCTGTGTTACCCACACAAGGCCCAGCTCACACTGTTTACTCCTGCCCATTTCAACATTGAAAATCACACTCTGCTCAGCTGAAGGCATGTCTGCCTTCCTGCAGTCTGCACCACACTTCATATGAGGAAACTGAGCATCCATATCATTAAAAGTTATTCAGAGTCAGCTACAGAAGACACGAGGGCACTCTGGTGTCCACTCTTCCTGTGCATAGCAAGAAGCCTGCCTAGCAAGCACTGCTGCATTCCTTGTGTTTGCTGCCTGTGTTTGCTCCTTGCCTGTGGGAGCACCAGCCACCACCTCCTTGCTTGGCTTGGCTTTCACAAGCTGTCAGATTAAAGGCACTCTGACTGCTGGTATATCCCACCATGCACAAAGAAGCTCAGAAGCACCACTCCTGCAAGGTTTTATAGCTAGCTTTCAGGCTCTTCTTGACTGTTTTACAGCAGAGAACATAATGTTGTCACAAGTGCTGAGGTGTCGGAACTCAGGACATCTCTCTGGCTGTTCTGGATGGCTCAAGGCCCTGCCAGGGGGCTCAGAGAGCCTGGCACCAAGCCCAAGACACCTGTGACTTTGATTTTAACCCATGGAGCAAATTACCACCTTTATATGAAGAATTACAAGTCAAGACAGTTTAAGTAGAATAATAGTTTATCAGAGGGTGAAAAGTAGAATTTTGGGGGTTTTAGAATGGAGGCTCCCAAGATGGAGGAATCTGGGAGTGTCCAGTCTTTCTCCTTCTTCTTCTTGGCCTCCATCTTCTGCTGTGATGGTGGCATTTTGGATTGGTTTAAGGTAGAAACTCACTGTCTAACATAGGTGATAGGTATTGGGAAAGTATGGTAAATAATGAACACAGTTTTTAGCATAAAAGACAACACCGCCTCCGAGAGCAGTCAGCGTGCCTCTGTCTGACCTGCTGAACAGACCTCAGCAGGCCAGAGAAAGAATGTTATGGATAAGAAATAATAAACAACCTTGAGACCAAGAACAGAAGAATCCTGACTTCTTCTTCAACTGCCGGGCTGGGAAAAAGAGGCTTGTACGTATCTCGGGGTCACTCTGATCAGCAGAAGTCCTGAGACTGAGGATTGGCTTTGCTGAATCAAGGAGTCTGTAAATAGCCTATTCTTGAACCCCCAAAACTCCATAGTAGTTGTGATGCTACTGAGCAAAATGGGTTTCTGACCCTGATTTCACTGATCCCCTTCTTTCAGGCAGCATTGCTAAATAGAGAACCACTTCATTCTGCAACAATTGCAATGGTAGGTAAACTCTGAAACTATTCCCAAAAGTGGGAAGGTCCAGAAGGCAGTAGCTAGTTGGCCTTTGTGAACACAAAATCCCTCCTGACCAACTTGGCAGAGTTCTCTGACAACCTGACTAGCTTGATGGACAAGAGGAGAACAGTGGATGTTTATCTTGATTTTAGAAGGCTTTTAACACTGTTTCCCATACCATTCTTATGGTGGAAATTAATGAAGTAGAGACTAGATACATAGGTAAATGAGGTGGACTGAAAACTGTCTGAGCTGCTAAGCTCAGAGGTTTCTGATCAGCAGCATTAAGTCCAAGCAGTGCCCAGTCACTATTGGTGCCTCTCAGGGGTCAACATTGGGAAAATACTGTTTAGTAACTTTATTAATGACCTGAACCTGAAGGGACAGAGTCCATCTCACAAAGTTTGCAAATGTTGCAAAACTGGGAGGAGTGACCACTGTAGCAGATTCAGCCTTGACAGGCTGGAAGGCTGGCCAGTGAGGAATTTCCTGAAGTTCAACAAAGACAAATGACAAAAACCTACCCCAGGCACCAGAACATGCTGGGGGCTGACCAGCTGCAGAGCAACTTTCCAGAGAATGGCTCTGGGGAACTGGTGGAGGGTAGGTTGATCATGAGCCACCAATGTACAAGTGCAATAATTGTACTGTAAAGAGTTACACAACCCAGGAATCTTCCTGGTCTCTGCCTAATTTGCCAGAAGAGAGGTAGTCCACTATTCTAAACATGCCATGTCTCATGAAATATTTCTTATGCTCATGGTTGATCATTTGCTTGAAGTGTTCTCTGGTAAGACTGTTAAAGAGAAGAGTGTATTTCTGTTTAATAAAAAGGTCAGAGATTTCTAGAACAAAAAAGAAATGCACAACAACAAATGCAGTTTTGCCAAGGGACTTTCTTCCTTCACTGCTAATATTTCTTCTTTGGAATATTTTGGAAAATCTGTTCTTTTGTGAATAAGGGAAAATCCTAAGTTACTTCCCAAACAATCATTTTTTTTATGAGATACTTCAAGACATATATAAGCCACATCTTAAATGTTTTCAATGCCCAAATTTCTCTTCCTCTTCTCCACTAACTTTTCTATGGCAAATTAGGAATAAGCTTCCTGTGTCATTTCAGGAAAAAAAAATCTGCTGCTTTGTGTGCTCTTACAGAAGTGTAATAAATTTAGAAAGACACTCTCCCAGTAACCTCAACAGGTTGCTGAATCCTGCTTATATGGATGAGTGTAAGAAGCTACACATCCAATTCACATCTGCACCAAGGCAGATCTGAGCTAAATAAGTGCTCACAGTGAGGGAGCACAGTCCTGGAGGCAGAGTTGTGAATTGCTTTGTTTCTGCAGATTATGCAAGACAACTGTGTCAGTCATACACAGTGGTGGATGGAGGAAGGGTAAGCCTGGAGGAAGACTGGAAACAGCTATGAGCTGCCATCAGGACACTTTATTTGCCCACAGTCCTTTGGGTTTTTTTCTCTGAATTGAGCTAAGGGACAAAACACAAGATACCATGGGCTAAATTAGGGGTCCTTGTGGCTAACTGCACCAGAAGGCACAGACCCAGTACTTTGGTAGAGCAAGGCAAAGGGGCAGTCTCAACAGAGGGTCTATGGATGATTAATCCTTTTTGTGTGAGTATCCATTAGTCTCATACCTACCTTCCTGTGACACCCTGGAACATCTTTGGTGCCTTTGGATTTCTAGATCAGGCAGCTGTGATCCTTGCTGGATGTGGACCATGAGAGGAGTCAAGAGACAAACAAGACCTGGTGAGATGTCTGAGACACCTGCATGGGCTGGCTGGTTTGTCACAGGACCTAGGAAGGCCCATTGTTCCCTAGAAGGGCAGGAGTAGCTCACCTGGGGTTCTCTAGGGTTTCTCAAACACATATATGGGCAGCTGGATCCTACTCCCGGTATTTTTTTCAGACACGGAGAGTGCTACTGCCAATCATACAGCTGGTTGCAAAATGAAATTTAGCTTTATTTTTTCTCTACTGTAATACATCTTCAGCTAACAGTGTCTGTACAGGTAATATTTGCATGAGCATGTGTCATCTTCCAGGGCATCTGTAAAATCTTTGCTTTGGCTCTCCTGTCACTAACTGGTAGCTTTTTCTATTCCCCACCAGCTGGCTGGGGACTGTTTGGGAGAGAGAAGAGGGAGCAGAGGCCAGAGCAAAGTTGTGTGTTTATGGTATAAATTGCTATGAATTGCTGGATGAAACAACACTTTGTAACTGCAGAAAGGCCTGCTGTTCACTCACAAGTGCCTCATGACAGAGCACATGGATAATGAGAGACACTGTGCTGCCAGCCACTCAAATGGCAATGGGGACTTGGCATGGAAAGAAAGGAATTTGAAAAACAATTATAAAAGCTTCCCCCCATAAAAGGCAATTTTAATAAAAGGCCCATAAAAGGGCACACAGATGCAGAACTTTTCTCTGACAGGAAGAGTGCTTCTCTGCAGCCTCCCCTGCCACACTTTGGTTCAATCAAGCCATTCTCCTCAAAGTGTTAGGGATTTACTTGTTTCTCTTTTTTTGTCAGTTTCACATATTTGGAGAAGAGACAAGCGAGTGAGGTGCTCTTTTGTGGAGTTGGCAAAAATTCCCAAAAAGTAACATTTCAATGTCCAAACTATGACTGTAGAAATCATTGACCTCATGTCTTACTTCTTCCCTTCTAACCAACTTTACTTCATCTGAAATATATGATTTGCTACCTATCCTTTTCATTTTCAGGTTCTTTTGTTCTAATCTAAGGAAATGAGAGCAACAGATGCCTTTTAGTCTACTTACATAGTATCTAAACCTACGTTTAAAGAAAAAGACCCTATATCGAGTAAAAATGCTATAATGACAATATTTTAATCTAGAAAATTGCCATCTGTAGAAACTTGCTCTGTGCTTTGCATCACCAAATGCAAAATGTCATTAAACAGTGTTCCTTATTCTTTGATTTTTTTAACAAAAGCTTGATTTGAATTTGGATTAATTTTCCATTGACATTTCAAAATGGAAGATGAACAGCATTTTCAGTACTACAACTATAATTTACTTTGGATGCTTTTACAGATTCTGTGTATCAGAAACTTGGTTTACAGAAAATACTTCAGGGCTTTACATTTGCTGTGCAGTCTCTTGCCTGTGCAAGAGCTCCTGATACCCATAAGATTCCTCACAGGGCAGAAATGTGATTCACAGCGTGCATTTCCACTGCTTGGGAAATCAGTGCCAGACACAGAGCTTGCTCTTTGCCATAAGAAGAGTAAGATTTTGTTTGTTTCTTCTTTTTTTAAAATTGAGATCATGGTTTGTATTGTTTCAAACCCTTCATTTAATCTGTACTCAAATGCTCAGGACAAAAAACTTCTTCCCAATTTAAATGAAGGGATTTTTCTCTAGGGACTGTGCTCAAGTTATGGTAGAACTGAGGAAGAAAATGCATTGATATTTAACTTCTGGAGCCATTCAATGCTATTGCTGACCTTATCTCTCACAGATTTGTGCTGTGCAAAACCCCACTGACTACTTTTGTTCTTTGTTGGCATAAAAAAATGCTGCAATAGTTTTTTACTCCCCTGTCATTTGTCATCTCTTGCCTCCTTTCCACCCCTGAAATCCATCCTTTCCCTATCTGTCCAAACCTGTAACATAGTTATTCATCTCCTTTCTCAAGGGCACTAGATTTTCAAATCAGCCTTCTCTTGCCTTCCTCTAGACCTGGATAAAAATGAATAGCTTAATTTAATGGAAAAAAAATAAAATCTCTGCATTGGTTTAATTTCCCATTTGAATGAATAAGATATGTACAGCTGAAAAAAAACATAGAAATGGCAGGTCAGGCAGGCAAGAGCCCTGCTACAGCATACCCACCTTCTCAGGAAAAGCTTGATGCTCATCCCATAACTACAGAGTTGCTGATTTCCTGGAAAGTAGCTGGAATTCTGGTCCTTGTGCATGACTACCATTCTTTGTCTTCTAATGTGTCAGTCTTTCCAAACTGGATAGAGAAGCCTAAGTTAAAAGGATGAATATAGGCCACACATTAGACAGATGGTTTGGGAAAGAGGCCAGTCTGCTGTGTATTTCAGCAGTGCCTAACAACTTATTTAAGTCCTGTGCAAGAGTGGAGGGAGGTTTGTAAGTGCTGTGTTAGCACAGATGACAGGAGTACACACAAGAGCTGGCATAAACATACCACATTTAGGTTTTGAGATCTCTTCTGGGGTATATATGGCACAGTGTCTCAAAAGAAATCTGTGACAATTTCAGAATGTTTTTCTGAAATGTGAGATGATCATCCTAACCTCTCATTATATGCTCTTCTTTCCACACCCATGAGCATATTTTACTCCTCACATATGTCTAAATCACACTACTTTGAATAGATTTACAATTCATGTGTAGTGTGATGTATATACACAAACAATGTAACCTTCCCTTTCAGTATAAAATTTTAAAACAGGTGGCTTATACTGGAAGTTCAAACATGTTTTTAGTATACTGATCTGCACAAGGGCTTCTGCTTAAAGAAGATGAGCTGGTGATTTAGATTTATTTTCACATCTATCAGGTACATTTTGTTAAGGTCTCTTCAGAAATCCTCTGCAAATGCAGCTGCTTTTTCTAAGATAAAATATAACAACTAATTGGATGTCTACAAAAAAGTCTTCTAATAGAGCTGAAACCACAGTGACATGAACCCTGACTATAACTAATTAATTGCAAAATAACATGGCAATGGCCCTGTCCAAGACTGCCTGCCAGTTGGTGCTTAAGCAAGGGAGATCTGCAACTAATTTTTTCCTGCTCCTGTAAATCAGCGGTTCCTTCACTCAAGACCTGAGTACACTTTCATTTCTACACAAAGTTAGAGTTAAAATGCTTTAATAAGGTTCTTGGAAAGAGTCCTACTGACTCAAATGGATTTGGGGTTGTCTCTTGACCCTGGACCAACAAAGCATTTCTAGAAGACTTTTTATATGTTCACATATTTTTTCGGTTTCCAAATGCTATTCTATAATTCATACTTATTTCTGATATGGTAGTACCTCAGAGTTCCTGTAAAGATACAGGTTTTGACAGATGAAGACTGTATCTACAGAACACAAAGCCCTCACCCAATTGAAATCAAAGGCCAAGAACATTTCCCACTAAAAAACCTCACTGACAACTGAATTCTTTACTCTGTCACATTTTATTTTGCCCAAGCACCAAAAGGATCTTTTGTTTCAGTCTGTATGTAAAAGAAGACTCCCTCAGACCTTGGAACATTGTTGGTAGACAACATCTCTAAGTCTGTGACAATTCTTCTGTATTTCCATACACCATCAACAAAACTCACTACAATGGCTGCCTCTCCATGGTGTGAAAGTGATGGGTTTCATTAAAAATCAACCAAAGAAAATTTAAAACGTATGTGTTCACGTTAACCATCCACAAAAAGGAACAAAACAGAAGAGGTCATAGATCTTAAATATCCCTGTAGTTTGATTAGCCCTAGTTAAGGGTAATTTCAGCCTAGTTTCATTTTTTTTTTTGCAGTAGTTCAGTGGCATCAGGCAACACAGAAAAGGGGGCAGAGCACAAAGATATCTCTGCACAGGTCAAAAAGTAAAATTACTAAGGGAGCAGAGATGAGCCTCACTTGTTTTTGGTGTTAAACTCATACCTGGGAATCTCAGCCTTGTGCTCAGCCATGACCTGGAAAGCTGAAATCACCCCAAATCCAGAAGTGTGGAAGGATGTGTTAGGTGAGATCCACCATCCAGTGCATTCATGGGGTGCTTGGTAGTTTATCACATATGATAGAGTAGCACAGGTTACATCTCTCCTGCTGTTGCCAAATTGCCTATAAGGCAGTAGCTTTCTAAATCACTTCTCACTGAGAGTTTTATACTTCAGTGCTCCCTCCCAGTCAGACTTAGGGCAAAAAAAAAGGGTGAGACTCCACAAAAGGATATTCTTCAGCCCAGAAATTAAGATGTTTACTCTCACACTGATATTTAAGAGTTCATGACCAACTTCTCCTTCAGGGGTTTGAACATGCACTATGTCACCTCCCCATTTGACTCTGCTAACCCAGCAGTGAGGTTTTTATCAGCCCATTTTATTCACCATTGCTCCATTCTCATGTTCCAGGGGATTTCAAGAACTTTATATGAAACTGCTATTAGATCAGACAATGTAAATTGCCTTCTCATTTCTTTTATTTTTCACGTGTGCTTCACACTAATCCCACCCTCCAGCTAATGTAGGTTTTTTGAAGAAGGTGCAGGTCACAGAGAATTTGCTCCAGCCAGACTCCAAGGAGACATGGAAGACTGGACTGTAATGAGGCATCTGCTACTGAGGGATATTGCTCTGGGTGTACAGGTGCATTGGCCAACAATCAATCCCTGGCCAATATAAAATGCAGTAACTTTGGCTGGGGATTTCAGGCCTATATCATGCTAAGACCTTGATGTATACCAATGTTTAAGGCATGTGTGAGAAATTAGTTTAAATCTCCTCTAGCAGAAGAGGGATTCTACCTGTGTTACTCAGAAACACTGTATAAATTTTCTGCTGCATTGTGAAACAAATACCAGAGGCAATGTAACTCTTCTATTCTGTGTATGAGATTCAGTTGCCCCCACATAAGTTTCTCGTGCTATATCAAATGCCCAGGGTTATTCTACATTATTTCCCAGGTGGTATTCCAGAAATGTCTAAGTCTCCTAGAGATTATTTATCAAATTTGTTCCCATGTGGATGTCACAAATATCAATGGAAATATAAAATGGTGCTGAAATAATTTAAGACTACCTTCTCATCTTTTGAGATTAGACTGTTGCAGTTATCTAACCACAGGACAGTTTTAAGGACATATGTTCTTCATTGGCATGAGCAAGGAACCACTCTTGTCCCAAACCTTGGCACCAGTTTCAGTAAGTTTCACCACAGCTGGAAGAGGTGAAATCTTTAATGGGGCAAGAGGGTACAAAACCAGAATCATCAGTGCTTCATGATCTTCTGATGTGTAAATAAAAGCAAGCTAAAACCTGACTCAAAACAATCCCCCAGGAGTAGAAGGTGAGACATGCTCTCATTGAGGACTGTGAATTTTAGGCTGTTTCATTCATTTAAGGGCTAATCATGCCTGGTTATACGTACATCACATACCCAGGTGAGCACCCAGAAACGCACAGTCAGGAAGCTGTTACCGATGAGAAGGTTAAATTTAAAGTACAGCCTTATTTCTTTCAATAATAATACTTTTTTCAGAGGCTGACTTCTTTCACTTTCTTACATTAACTTTTAAGGACAGAGGACCTAATTCTGAGTACATTAAAGGAGGTGTGAATGAGAAATAATTTCACTGAGTTGAATTTTGTTTCACTTACACATCAAAGTCACAATTTTTTCTGAAGGTCTTGCTCTTGAGTTCACATTCAATTGAACACTTGTAGACTTTGAAACATAGAGGAGCTGAATAAGCCTTTTAAGCAAATCCAGAAATTACTGAAAGGGTCATTAGACTTTATCAGGGCTCAAAAAATTCCTTTTTTTTTTAATGTGGAGACATTCTAAATTACTAAAATTAATACAAGATGTTCACAGGGCTCTCTAGTCACAACATAATGAGTCATAGACTCCAGCAACTCGGCTGATGTGTCTAACTCAACTGCCCTTCATTACTGCGACACCACTATTATATATAATTGTAACAAGATATCCAGATTGGCACCAGTGTTTGCTACAAATAAGAATTTCAGTTGATCAGTTAGATACGCTTCAAAGAACATAATTGCTGCCCTAGGGTTACTTTAATCTCCATATTTTTGTGTGTATATGAAACATGTCATAACTGTCTTTTCCCTTCTACTGTGTGAAATGTGTAAGTCATTTCAGTTTAGAGTACAATTTACATGTATATGGCACCAGATTTAAATGTTTCTGAAATTCCACAGCATTAAAGGAAACGTTTTCCCCAGTCAATTAGTCCTTGAGCTGGATTCTCAGTACCATCACCACTGTTTGCAAAGCAAGTTAGCCTTTTGAGAAGTGGCAGGAGGGAGGCCTGGGGAGTAGCTAACTACTCCTGATATTTTATATTCCCCTGTGAGAGGAATTACACTGCAATTCTAAGTGGTAACCAGATGGGGGGAGGATAATATAAGAGCAACCGGAGTTTGGCAGGTCCTCTAGGGGAGGAGCAACATGGACTAAGATGACTGAAAAGAGGCTGATTCAAGCTTTGTCATCAGGAAAGCAGAATGTTACTGCTTCAAGGGTGAGGGATATATATATATATATATAGTTTGATTTTGACCCAGTGCCAAACAGACTCAGAGGTTTTGTTGGGTTTCATAAACAAAAGGTTTCCCCTTCCCTGGATGTTACTGAGGGATGCTGTTTAAACAATAAGCAACAACTGCAAAGAGTTACATGAACAGCTCTGAATGCCATTTCATGCAATAAATAACTTTGTTAATGCCACCTCTGAGCACTGGGCTTTGGCTACCAAAGGGCCTGGCTTTCCCCCCAAAAAAGAAAGAACACAGAATCTCTGTGTCCAGGAGGGCACAGCCTACTCACCGGGCCTGTGGCAGAATTACAAAGCCCACTGAATAAAATTGCAACTCTGCCCCTCAATACCAAGCAAGCATTGCATGAAGGCACCCCTTAATGTGACCCTTGGGGGTCTGGCATCAGCCTTCACCTCCTTGTAGGAACAGCTACAGAGATTACGAGACCTTTTTGCCCCTCCATATCCTATTGAAGGGTGAACACAAGCTGCCCTTTTCTACCTGGTGCTGCCTCTGCTGAGGATGTCAAAGGAACCAGAAGGAGGAGAAAGCCCATTCCATCTTTCTTTGTCTCTGTAGCCTACAACATCAATCCAGAGCAAAGTACTTTCTGAAGAGTGTGCTGGATGACTGTTCTTGTCAGTAGGAGGTTTGTAATCAAGGAACAAAATTGTATTTGGATAGTAAATCAAAGTTTCAGAGTTCTTTATTTCTGTCCCATTCTTATTCAGTAAGTTCCACTTTGGTTTTTAGGGTGCCACCAGCTTAGTGCTATTTGTGTCCTCCTTTCTCTTCTTCCTGTCTCTGGCTGCCTGGTTTGTTTCCTGGTGTCTATCTCTACCTGTGGCAGCTCCCAGACAAAGACACAGCCCTGAATTTGTTTCCCAATCCAGGTGCTAAAACAGCCCTTGGTTTAGTTATGAAGGCTGGGTGTGAAAAGTCTTTGTAAGATCCTGCTCCACTTGGTTTTCAGCCCCATCAGAGCTTTGACTGAAAGGGCAGGAACATCTTTCCTTGCTGGAAACTGGAATTCTAGACCATTGCTCTGTGTGCTGGGACCTTCCTCATAGAAGAGACACCTAATCTCCTTCCATACAATAAAGAAGTTTCAGGTCACAAATATTTCAGGAAAAAACCTCAAACAAACAAGCAACAGCTGTAAGAGCAAAACCCAAACCACACAAACCCTCTGTCAGCTAGCTCAGTATTTGTTCTTATTAATAAAGAAACTGTCATTGCTCAGCTCACAGAGGTGTAATTACACTCACAGAGGTGTAATTCCCTTTTCATACTTGTTTTTATCTATTCAGTGCCCTCCTTTCCATGGCTGGCCCAGAATGTCTTTGCAGCATCGCCGTTCAGTTGTTCTTAGGGTCCTTATGTATATCTGCATAAGTATTTCAAGAGCATTCACTTCCAGCAGAGATTAGTGGAGTCACTGTCTGCTGCATTACACATCAATAAATGCTGAAAAACCCAATTTAACATTATTTTGGCAGACCCTTAAAAGCAGACTGCCTCTGCCTTAGAAGAGATGAAAAGGGAATTATCTGAAATGAATCTCTTGAAGGAAAAGGCTTGGAACAGATCAGACCACTTGTGGCAGTTTTCATCCTGAGGGATGTCTGTCAGTTGTCTTACAGACAATGTGCTTTTGGAAAGAAAAAATCTTTTGCACTAGGACTCAAGTTACAAGCTCTGAGCTGAAAAAAATCCAGTGGCACAAAAAAAAAACCCAAAACCCCAACTACAGAAGCAAAAGGTGTGAATTAATTGCAGCAAGAAAAGCAGATTATAGACATAAATACTTCTCTCTTTCTAGTACGTTACAAAATACAGTAATGGAAGACTTTTGACAAAGTTGTGGAAGAGACTCTATTTCTATCATGTGTTTGTGCAGAATTGGCACAATGGGGTTTAACCCATGGTATATACCCAGAGATTGCATCTACACTCATCTTCTAGGAAGTCCTATAGGACCCTAGTCCTCTGATTTTCCAGGTCAAGGAACTGGTAGAAGTCATTTTAACACTCTTCTGCCCTTTTTGCCAGAGCTGCTTTTTCCTGGAAATACAGGTTCAAGGAGGAGAGGGTTGCAGAACAAAGACAGATAGGATCTGGATGAGCCTGAGCCACATATCTTTGCATCATGGATTAATATTAATGTACACACAAGATGTACAGAAATACAGACCTCCACTGCATATGGAAGAGCACGAGTTTCCAAGGCCTGTACTAAATAGGCATCAAATAGAGAAAAATTCAGTAATACAAAAAAAATCTATTCCAGAATTTCAGGAAATACCAATCCATGGAAGAGGACAGAAGGCCAGGCTTGCACTTTGGCAGGGCTTGCAAACCACATTTAGGGATAGGACACAGATAAGACACGCGTATTGCTACAGCAATATACAAGTATGCAAGTAAATCCTGTGCCCTGTGACTTGGAATATATATCTCCTGTAGACTGGAGACAAGCATCTCAGATGGAAATCCTTCTCAGAAGGAGTCTAGAGAGCCATGACTTGGAAGAAACTTCTGGGGCATAGGTACAAAACTCTATTCACAGACTAATCCTCAGTGGTACAATATCATAAACAGGGCAGCAGTGGCCTATCTTGTTTTGGACTTGGTACTTTTTAATGTTTTGAATAATGGCCTGAAAGATGAAGGATAATATTAGGAATAGGAAGGATAATTAAATCTACAGGTGGCAATAATTTGTGAGAGATAGGACATCTAGGGAAGGGCAGGACAGACACCAATTTTGTTCTTTATCTCAGTGCCCACACAAGCAGTCCCGCACCACACATTGCTGTCATCATGTGTGTGTGGAGACCCAGAGGCAGGTTTGATCCAGACATCAGCAACAGCAGTGGCAGTGGTCAGTGAAGTTGCTGGGTGCTGACATGGTCATGGCTGCTAAGCCCCTTGTACCGTGGCAGCCATGGGGATTTGTGAGGCAATGGGCACAGAGACAGTGTGTGCACTTCAGGTCACCACAGAAAAAAGCTGGTTATCTAAAAGAGATTTAGCAATGCCCAGTGTGGAAGTAAATAACAAACTGAGGTGTGCATACAAAGGCCACTAGCTCAGACATGACCTGCAAGGGCTTCCACAACACTCCAGTACATCTTCCATTTCCTTTATTGCTTAACTCACTAAGTTGTTCTGTGCTTCACTTCAAGAACAATGGGAAAAAGGCTACCTGCATGAGTTCTCCCTTATTTTTATGTTTCCTGGAAGTGTCTAGAAAGCAATGAAATTGATGCTTTAATATGCACAGAAATTTATGAAAACAACAGGATTTCATTTCCTAATATAATTGCTGAATTGATTTGCGCATGCAGTGAACTGCTCTGATTTTCTTAGCAGCAGTAATAAAGCAGTGTCTGCAGTAATTTAGCAGGTGTTCACAGCTATTCCAAGTGTATGTAAAAGGTTACCACTTTGATTTAAAAGGTTCATTCAAACTCTTCTTTCACTTTGCAGAAGTCTAATGGAAGATGAAAGGTTCAAGGTAATGAGAACAAAGCACATTTGAATCCAGGATATAATTTTTTCCCAGAAAGTCTGAGGGTTTTTTTCATATCTTCAGGACATTCTGATAAGAGTTGCTTTTTTCTTGCCTTTTTTTTCCCCTTAATATCTTACTCTGCCTATCTTGAAAATTAGGTTTACATTTACGGCTCTAATATTTCTTAAGTGTATTCTAGTTAAGCCTTATTTTTGTTCAAGAGAGACAAAATACAGTACCTTCAGTATGAAACAGTTGCTATTTCCCATTCTTCCATTCCCCTTTTAAATAATTCTAAATGAAGAGCTATGTCAGATTGATAAAATAAGGTGAATGGAGCCGTTAAACTCCACATTTCTTGCAAGATTAAGACATACTTTTCTTGCATACTTTATAACAAGAGGTTGAGGGCATCGTTTATGATAATACAGAGGGTCATACTGAAGGTGAATGAGAGAAGTTAGTTACTGACACCTCTCCACAGACTTGTCTGGTGTTTCTCTCTGGGGAACAGTTAAAATCCTTGTGGTGAGAGCTGTGTGAAATGCTTCTGGCAAGCCTCACCTTACGGTTAAAGATTTTGTGACTTTTTAAAATCTTCGCCTGCGGTTTTCAAAGCAGAGAGGGCTCCTCACACAGGTGATAGGCAGGAAATCTTTCAACAGCCTTCCCTCTCATCACAGCACAAACATAAGCTATTTTATCTCTATTTCCATTCCTGCGGGATAGAAAGTAGGAAATACTGTCAGAGAAATGTATGATATGCGTTAGAAACTATAAAAGGAGAAGGGCAATTACCACAAAATCCTTGAAGGTATGCGTTTCTCCAGAAAAGGAAAGATTTTGGTTAAGAACACAGGCAGTTCTTAAGATTCCTCAAACTGGTTCCTGGACCTCCTAAAAGCTCACTTTATTACACTGAAAGAGACTCTCAGGCCCAGGTCATATTTAGTTTTCTAATTTCTTATTCCTTATGAGAATTACCTGAATTTCAAAGAAGCCTTTGGAAGGGGCATTTACTCTTTGTGCTGAATTTTTCACATATACCAGATTGGGAGCAGCTAATCCTGCCAGCTTCCACAGGAATGTTGTGCAGTTAATGGCTTGCATTTCCATGAAGTGTTTCAATACGACAAGGAGAATTATTGCAGGTAGGCAGAGAAAAAACACTGGAGTCACTTCAGTCCATCAGCTTCTAAATATGTCCTAGAGATCTTATTGCTGTGTGTATTAAAGCTTTAGCAGTAAAATCTCCCTTTGTTTGCTGAGCACAGTACACGTGACAGAGAGGAGAGTTCATGAAGTTCTCTCTTCAAACACACAATTAGTACTACTGAGTCTCTAATAATTTGCCTTATGAAACCTGCTGGGGGTTTCTCATTTTAAGAGTTAAATTGATTCAGTCAAGTTAAAGGGAATAATGTACTTACTTCTGTTCCAAACACATTTATTACTCTTCCATTTTATTTCTATCAAGGCAGTGCACTGCAGTCCTATTTCATTATTTTACAGGGAATCATCCTGTTCTGCCTTCTGTTCTGCCAGCTTTCAGGAATAAATAGTGGAGAAGAGGGCATGCCAGGTGGTCACCATGGAGAGAACCACACAGAGAAACTAATTGGGCACTGTGGTTTTGGTTTGAAAAGGGCACAGATGTGAGATTTCTGGGACAGCACACATGGCAAAATATCAACATGGGACAAGAGATGGTGATTCAGGACTGGAATAGGATGCCTAAATCCTTCAAATGGCCAGAGATCTTGGGTAAAACTCAGTTGTTACATAAATAATGGACTTTGAAGGAACTATTTCTGCTGATGGGTGAAATTACTCCTATCAATAGTATCTGGATCTGGGTATATGGGTTTCATTCACAACACCCCAGAGTCCCAGATGCCTTCCTTGGAGTTACAAGCAAGACCACAGAACTTGTGCAGATTCAGAGGCATTGCTGCTGATGGAAAATTCAGTGAAATGTTTGCCACACAACTTGCCTAGATTAACTGTAGGAAAAGAGTGCACACCTGAAAGACTTTTCAAAGTTGCATGACTACATTTTTGCATGGGCATTTAGTTCTCAAAATTACCTTGCAATTCTTTTGGTTCACATGGGACTTACAGATTTACAGTTCCTCACATAACACCAAATCACATCACATCACTGTTGGCCTCTCTGAGGATGGCAAACACTTCTTCAATAATGAAGAATATAATTGCAGGAAGAAGAGAGATTTCTGAAACTAGTGGGGTAGCTTACTGGTTTTTCCCCAGGCTTCTTTGCTTTGAAAATGCCATTTAACATAATACCACAAGACCAGACACTGCCTTGAAACTGTCCTGCCAGTTTTAGCTTTTAGCAAGGTGAATAGTATGCAGTCACAGGCTGATTTTCTTTGTGTCTTTAGCTGAGCAGTAGATATGGTCTGTGTTTCTCAAGTTCAGGCCTGGTACATGAGTGTGCTGAAACTTTTAAGGTGATGTATTTTTATAGGCATTTTGAGACTAACACTTTCCCTTCACTTTATTAAATCCTGTGATGCTACTAAGTCAGTGATATGCTTTATTCCCAAAAATAGTATCTTGCAATTGAAATTTATTTGAACGTTTTTAATCACCTCCACATTCAGTGGAACTTGGTTCTACTGATCTTCAAATTATGGAAATAGCATTCATATGAGGTGTTTCATTGGTTTGTAAGCCATTTTTGCACCATAAACTTTTGTGTCATCAGGCAGCTTTCTGAAGCATTACTTATCTTGCCAGAAATACCAGTTTTTGTCTATAACAAAACAGACCCATTGTAGAAAGGATGTATCACTACACTGAAATATAGGGCACAGAGCAAATGATGTTTCTTCTGATATGTCTCTTTATATAACCAGCGTTGTCATGACAACTGCAGAGCAGAGTTGCGTTTTCAGTAGCAGATGCATGACTAAGGGCCTTTGTCTTACTGATGAACGTCTGCAATTCTCAGCTTCTCAGCAACAGAAAACACAAATAACCATCCCACACAATTTGTTCCTACTCACAGAACTTTCTGTGTAAATGGCACATTACTTCTAAACAGGGAAAACTTTTGATTCTGCCAGAACTTTGCACTTGGGAGCCAAAGCAGCTTTGCAGACCATACGTGGGTGGTGGGTGCAGGAGTGGGGATTGAGGGAGGAGCAGAGGAGCTGCCCACAACCTTCTCCCTTCTGTAATAAAGCAGATACCCCAATGCATGGCACTGATGAAGGAACCTACCATTCCTTTATGTTCCTAATGAGTCTACTCCAATTTTCAGGTGATACCTTGCTGTGAGAATGTGTATAAAACAACAGGTGTAGTAAGTTAGAGGAATTTAGGTGCTTTGTTGGTCTCAAGGAATGAATTTATTCCTAGCGCCCACAAACCTTATGTCTCAGCTGTGTCACTTTAAGGCCGAGGGCAATATACCTTCCTGACTGTCACAGCTACTTTAATCAATGTTTTATTGATGGCTGTGAGATGATTCGCCCATGAAAAGCAGCACAGATGGGAATCAGCATTAGCCAGTTACAGAGAAGGAAACTAAGAGTGAGCTTATGCTGCATTTAACTGAGCTACTGTGATGTCCTGCTTTAGTGGACAGTACAGTGCTTTGACAAAGAGCTGAGTGAAATTTGGGTTTGTAAGCTCATCAATTAGTTAAAATTCAGGTTTATGGTGGACTCACATTAGTAGCCACCACTCTGACTGGGTCTCACAAATTTGCTTGGACACAGATTCATAAAATGGCTTGGGTTGAAACAGACCTTAAAGATCATCTCATTCCAACCCTCCTGACATCCCAGTCAACATCAGGATGAGCAGCATATACATTGGATACTATTTAAAAAGCTAGGCAACACCTGGATCAGAGGCAAAATGGGAAATAGCTGAATATCACTACACACCACCAAGAAAATAATATTAAATACTTCAAAACAGGACCAGTAATCTTTGGGAGCTTTGTCTAATCTACCACTGATTACGTAAAAAACACAGAAGCATGAAACCATGGACAATGAAGTTGAGTAACTGTTTTTTTCTTTTATTTTGTAATTATTCAGCAGTGGAGTGCAACATCCAGCTCCATCCTCACTGCCAAGAAACTGAGCTTGAATCGAGGAGTCGCCTTCTATAATATTCCCTGTGCAGGCAAGGCAACTTAAACAGCCAGAGTGCATTAAGGCCCTCTCTTATTACAGGGTTTGTTGACACTGGGTTTTTCATCAAAAAGAGCTCTATTATTCTGTGGTGCATTGCCTGTAGTAGTCAAATGCAGTGCTCTCAGTTCCTGTGTTACACAGGCAAAAACAAGCTCAGAAATTAATACCAGTCAATTATCCCACAAAGCCCTTTTGTGTTTCACTGTTTCCTGCTAACATGTACAATATTGCAATACAAAACTAATGATTACTATCCTAGAATCTTCTTGAGCAGCAGTCTAGGAACTTTTAAAACACCCAGCCACTGCTGACCCTCACCTGTCATTGCCTGTGACTTTGCTGTGGTTTGAACATTTTGCTGTTTCATATTTCCTTGCTGCTGGTTTGTAGGCAGTAACTGGGAAACTGGGACTGCTGCAACATATTTCATATGAGTTGATCAACTCAGCTTTTGATCTTAGCAAGCACAGATGACTGCATGTTAGTTTCCTTTAACAAATCTACAGAGAGAAAATAGGCATCTCTTGCTCTCCACAGACTGTGAAGGGAGCTGAGCTGTGTGCATCTCTGCCCAAGTAGAGATACACACAGCTCAGAGTATCAGAGTAAGTTCTGCTTCCTTTGAACATTTCTGGCTGGAAAGCATTAGCTTAAATAATTACATGAAGCACAGAGCTGGAGTAGGTGTGCTAGGAACCAGAACCTTTCTGAGCTTATTTGGCTATGAGGCCCACACAAGGAGAGTTTTTCCATGAAAACTCATACACCTGAAGCACCAAAATCAGGAGCAGAGACACCTCTATTCTAAGCAGAGTTGTAGTTTCCCCCAGTTTACGCAGATTTAATGAATCCTGAACTTTGTGTAAACCCTGTAGGTACAAGTGCAAATCACAGCTTAGAGGATCTCATGGCATCTTAGAATATTATATCTAGCAGGATGGAATAGCTTTGAGACAGTTTATATTGTCATGTTGACTTATTCACTTGTCATAGACACTGAAAGAAAATATTTATAAGTTTAGATCTTTCAAAAAAATCTCCAGTATCCCTCTTAGAAATGTACACAAACAAAGATGCATATTTCAGATATACTGACTGGGAATGCTGCAAAAATAAAACATTTGCCCACTTCAGGAAAGTAGCAACAAATTTTGAAAAGCTCCAGATTAGGGACAGACATGTCAGATGTGTTGTCTAAACAAAAAAAAAAGGAATTAATTGACTTTTTCCCACCTTTCTGACTGGCCTAGCAAGGCCTCTAACAGGACACAAAATGCCAAACACTGTCTGAGAAGCCACCAGATAGCTTTTGACAGGGGCATCAATGTCTTAAGAAGTCCTTTGCCTTTTGTGCATTTCTTTGAGTTGTTTCCCTTTGTTGATCAACCACCACCACCTTTGATACTTTACTAATACCCTGCTGGGGGAACCACCTATCAGACAGATTCCAAATGTGGATGGGTCCAGGTGGCTACAGTCAGACAAAACAGAAGCTTATGGCCACCCTGTGGTGTTGAAATGTAATTAAAAGGGTTCCTCTCCTGCTATCTGTTTTCAGAGCTGCTGTTGGGAGAGCACAGGGCAGGGGACCATGCTGTGCCAGCATGCTGTGATCACTCCTTTGGCTCCACGCTGCTTGAGATGACAGAAGGCAGCAGATCACAAGTCAGCAGGGCACTGAAAAGCTCCTGTGACTGCTTTCTGTTTGTATTATGTTGTAATAAGGGCAAATGTGGACCCTTTGACCCACCCTATCACCATGGGAAGGAAAGAAAAAGGGAATTTCTCATTCTGGAAATGGTTCTGGTTTGCTTTTACCCCCTACAAATGATAAAATGGTCATACCCTGCTGCTCAGGGACTGCCTGGGAGAGATACAAAAGTTTCTTCCAAAGAATTGGCTATAATTAGAGATTTTCCTTATTTTATGTAGCTCTTGGATGACAAATATCAAAAGCTATTAGCATGGGATTTCATGTGCAGTTGGAATTGCAGGTATTGCTTGTGCAGTTTGATTCACAGGGAAAAAGACATTCCAGAGTGCCAACCTGCAATTAACAGGTCAAATTATGTATACAGGTTTGAAAGTAGAGCCAGGCATGCTAAAATCTGCTCTTACATGCTTTATTATCTCCCTCCCCTCCCAACCATCTTCTCTTCCTCAATTTTAATAAGAACCCCATTGGCATAGAAACCACTGATGGAAGCATAACTTGGAACAAGACTGGAATTTGTTGTGGGATTTAATGGAAATCTGTGGGCTTACAGTAACGAGTGCTTCAAAAAGGACTCAATTCTACCATCTTTCCTCTGACTGAATTGGCTGGAGTTTCCTTGAGAACTTATGAACAAGAACTCTAAAATGCTCTGACACTTTCTGATAAATGACACTGCTGCTTCTCATCAGATGAGCCTTAGGAGGTCAGTTACACATTGGGAGCTCAGTTCAGGAGTGTTTTCTGCCTTAATGGAAAACAGCTGCAGAGGCAAACCTGCCAAAGCTGGGTAGGATATCAGCAAATCTGCACTATATAGGGTAATTACTCACTTCTGGAGGAAGACAACAAATAGAAAAGCCCTTCCTTAAATGCCTCCAAGGCCTCAAAGAAAATTATGTAAACTCAAAAGTTGATGACTGGAGACTCCAATACAAACCTTCTCTAGCAAGAGCCCAGTAGGGAAAAGACAAAATGGTTTCTCAGGTGTAAGGCTATGGGATATGTGAGAATATTTATCTACACCATGGAAACTCCTGCCAGGTGTGAACCCTCCCAAGGAGCCCCACACTGAGTGCAGCAGCTCTGTTACTGAAGCATTCAGCAGGGAAACAGCAGGAAATACATGGTTGTTATGTGATCAAGACTTAATCAGCTATGGCTGTCACTTGGTGCTCATCTGCCTGTGCCTGTGAATGTGTTTGTGCCAGCTGCAGCAGTAATGGGAGTCACTCCAGTGGCTTTGGCCAGTGCTTCTGGCCAAAGTGAAAGATGTGGAGCACTGGTGACAGTGGGGAACACCAGCTGGAGCAGCAAACTACACCTGAGAGCAATTCAGAGGCCCTGTTTGAGGCCACAGCAGGGTGAAAGAAAATTTCTTGGAACAAGGCCAGAGCAGAGTCACTAAGCTGATCACAGGCCTGAAACACCTCTCCTATGAAGACAGGCTGAGTTGGGGCTGTTCACCCTGGAGAAGAGAAGGCTTTGGGGGTATCTCATAGCAGTTTTCAGTACCTAAAAAGGCTTACAAGAAGGCTGGAGAGGGACTTTTCAAAAGGCTCTGTAGTGCTAGGACAGGGGCCATTGGCTGTAAACTGAAGGAGGATAGTTTAGATTAGACATTAGGAAGAAATTCTTTACTATGGAGATGGTGAGGCAGGAACAGGTTGCCCAGAGAGATTGTGGAGACCTCCCCTGGAGCTCTTCAAGACAGGCTGAATGGGGCTCTGAGTAACCTGGGATAGTGGAAGGCTCTCTGCCCATGCAGGGATGTTGAAACTAGATGATCCTTAATGTTCCTTCCAACCCAAACCATTCTATGATCCAACAATTCTATTAAAAGTCTCTCACCTTCATTTATTAGAAGAATTTCAAAATTCTCAGTTTGTGAAGCAGACTGTCTTACTCACTAGCTATCCCTTGGCTAAAGATACATATCAGGACTTACTTAAAAGTAATGTCCTGACTTGATGAACATGGTCATGCCATGTGTCATGGCATACATACATATATATACATACATACATAGTACATACATATGAGCATGTACTCCTGTCCTGAGACTGGCAGCTCTCCCAGTGGTGCCTTGCCTGCTGTGAGCAGCTACACAGAGTAAGCTTGGGGGAAGATGAGCCCCTCAATACACCCTGAATCAGATGTAGAACTCCTGTTGTTCTCAGCTTTGTGTCTCAGGGCTGTTCCACAAGCAACAAAACCCCCCTAACTTAAAGGACTTTTCTTACTTTATTCTTCTTTAAGCACAGAATAACTGTGTGACTGGAGAAACAGTCAATAATAAACTCTTCTCACTGTCTGCCCAGAGAAATATCAATGAGAGCCAATTTTCTTTGCTGTGAAGATTGTTAGTGTCATCCACCCAAACTTGTCATACCAGCAGCAATACCCTAAAAACGTTTAGAACTTTTACTAGTGCTGTAAGAATCACACTGAACCTACAACAAAAGTCAATTGTACATAATACCTGCCACTGTGACATGCAAGATAGCACCAAACACTAGCACAAATCCTGACTGGGAACAACTGACTTGTAATTTTAAGGGCTAAAGCCAAAATATTATTCTGCAGTTATTTCTCAGCATAAAACATGAAGTCAAGTCCAGACAATTATGGCTTCAGGATAGGCTGTTTAAAAGTATCCGAAACATAATGCAAAACCACTTACATTTGTTCCAGTGAAAATGGTAACATTTTGAAAATTTGTCTGTAACATCTGGAGTTTTAAATAAGAAAATTCCGATATATCTGTACTTGCAATCTCCTGCTCCATTTGCCTCAGACCTCTTACAAATTGTTAATAGCTTTCCTTGTCTCGAAACAATATCTCATAACCTATGTAATCTATATTGGCCTATAGGTTCCTCAGTGCAAAAGAACAATGTTCAGAAAGATACTGTCTGGAAGCCTGCTTATTTTCGTACATTATCTTCTAGCTGTTTCAAATTCATAAGATGTCATCTGAAAGAGAACTCAGTTTGTTTCCTGTTGAACAAATGCCTGTGGACCTATTGCCATGGAATTTGGTCCCATTTCATTTGAAATAGAAGCCTTCTCTGCAACTGGCAGGCATACCTAGGAGTGCATGACTTTTTTACAATGGTTTTATAAAGGAGTTTCTGAAAACAGATTGGATTTGGTTAACTGAAGTTCTTAAACTAATTTTGAGCAAGGGGATAAATATATTATATTGCTGGATGGATGGGTCTCCTCCTCTTGACAAGTGTGTTTTGTTTTCCCACTACTTTTAGCTTTTAATATTCAGATGCATACATTCAGACCAGCTATCTACGCTGATGCCCCACAGGAAGAAAAATCAGAAATGTATTCAAGTGTATTCCAAGTGCAACTTTGTTTTATTGCTTACATATGCCAGTCCTGGAATAAAGGATGTTCAAGAGATGCTTTCCAAACGCAGCTCTGACTTAAAAATGACCACAGAACAGAGATCAAATTTTCTGAATCCTCATTATCCTAGAACAGCCACAGTCTATATATAGGAAATTGCTTTTAAAAAAATCCAGAACCTAAGGTTCCAACACTGTCTAGGACATCATTATATTTCTCCCTACACTAGGAAATTTGTTAAACCATGGTTGCCAGTACTATCTGGTGTTACAGGCTACAATCATGTCCTTAAAACCATGCCTCTTAGTCTGTTGTTGTGACTGCTTTCAGAGTCACCAAACAGCAAGATTGTGGGACTGACATTTGTGCAAAGAAACTTCCGTTCTCTTTTTTAGAAACTCTGAGATGATTTAGTTTTGCAGAGGTGGCAAACTTCTTTCTCCCCTTGTTTCTTCCTCTACAATTTGATGCTGTTAATTGAGGTTTGTCAAAAAAGGTAATGTGCTTATTTATGCAAAGGCTATGTGATAGGTACCTGTAGTGGGTCTAGCGCGCTGGCCAAACCACCAGGGCACCCACTAGAATTATTCACTCATTTTCTGCTGCCAGATAAGGATCAGGAGGAGAGCAAAGAAGGCTGAAAACTTTAAAGGGTATAAAGAAAACTTTATTAACATATCTAAAAGAAAAATAAACCTTTAGAAGGAATAAACCTTTAGAAAAAAGGAATAAACCTTTAGAACATTTCTCTTCCCCCCAACTCCTCCTTCTTTCCTCACTGACAAAGTAAAGAGAATTTGGTATTTTCAGTAGTTTACTACTTCAAAAAAAAATCTTTCTTCAGAAAGATTTTTACTTAGGGAGAGGAATCTCTCTTGCCACACCATGGAAACTTTTCCACAAGAAACTCTCATGGTTTTAATTTTTACGAATAGCAGCTGCCCAGAAAATCTGCAATGGTGAAGTCCCTCCCATGATTTGGTAGTTTTCCCACAACTACCACCATGGGTTATCTTAGCTTATTGGGATGTAATTTTAAGGATGAGCTGTCCTAGTATAGAAACAAAAAGTTCTCTTATTTTATCTCTTGGAACAGAGTTTTTCTTCTATTCCTGGGGCAAGGTTTTTCATCTCTCTCATTTCTCTCTGGTCAAGCTTCTCATTGGATCACAGCTACTTCAGCATCTGCTTGCTTCAGCCTGAGTGCCTCTGCTCATAGGTGTGGTTAGAATGCTACATCCCCCTAAAGCACTCCTTGAGTTACAGGGAAAAAAAGTCTGACGTATCAATTATATCTTCACCATAACCTTACAAGAGAATTTCAGCCCAAGACTAAGGCATCTCCTCATTTTCCTCCCATCTGGGATTTGACTCCTTCTTCACTGACCTTGGTGTCTCCATGTTGTTTGTGTCTTCACCCTTTCCTCTTTCTCTCACTCAAGAGATGATTGATGTCTGTAGGACACTAAGAGAGGTAATATCTCACCCAGGTCTGTGGATGGTTACTTGATCTCTGCCAGGCAGTGGTGCCCTGGCTGCACAGCTGTTTTCTGGCCCCTGTCACATTCAATTCCAGCCCAGAGCTGCTTTCTGTGCGGGCTACAGGGACAGCTCAGTTCTCAGCTGCGTGATTTACTGCAGTGCCACCAGGACGGCTCGGCAGCTCATGGCTGGAGCAGGGCCCATCTCAGCTCTGCCCGAGGCCGAGCAGAGCCATCCTGGCTCACTGACCATGGTTGGAACTCGGCTGTGGCACAATCTCAGCTGAGCTGTGCCGCGGGCTGACCTGGCTGCGCCATGTGGCAGAGTGACCTGGCCCGGCCAGTGCTGCAGCAGAGCAGGTGCTGTGGTGCTGGATTTCTTCAGCCTGACTGGCTCCCGACACCGACAGCGAGAGTGGGCCGCCCCAGAAAGCTGTCGAATCCAGGGTGCAGCTCTGGGGCACAGCTGCTCTACGGCACAGGTGGGCTGCGTTGGGAAAAGGACTGTGCCGAGGGTAGGGACAAGGAACAGGGAGAGGTCTTTGGTATGTTTTCCCAAGGAGTTTATTCCCCGGAGGCTCAGGGACAGAAAGACACTGGCTCAAAGCCATACATCAACTTATAAATGGGGGAGGTCCTAGGGGGGGATACAATCTTTAACCAACTAGGAGAAAGTGGGGGTGCAATGCAAGGCGGGGAATACAATGTTTAAACCAATAGGGGATTACAGGGGAGGAGAATAACTTAAACAAACCAATGGGGTTTCAAAGGATACAAAATTGATAGGGAAGTTTCTAGAGAAAGGGGCAGGCTTGGGGAGGGATTGACATTCCATGGGAGGAGGAACAGGGAACAAAAGGGCAGGTCTTTGGGGAGACGGACAACTAGGGCAAAACCAACAACACAGTGGGGAAACGAACAATCCATTCCATAAAACATGCTATAACAGTACAAAATAGGAAGAATTATAAAAACTGACTACTAGAACTGCATTACAATCAAAAACACACACTGCAACAAGCAGGGCCCACCAGGCTGTGCTCTGCTGGCCAATGCTGCAGGGCCCGCCAGGCCGCGCGGTGGCATGGAGCCTGGCCCACCCAGTGTCCAGTTACCTGTTCAAAGGCTGGAAGCAAGAGAGTTTTTCCCAGGGTTTGTTTGCTTTTAAATGTGATTTCACAGAGGTGTGTTCAGCTTTATTAAGTGGTTTAACAGGGTGTCAATATTCAAAACTATCCACCTGATTGGTTCGGTCAGGTCCAAAAGAAGTTGCCAAGGTCATTACAGGGAATCACTTCCATAGCTCATGGATTTTTTTCCCGAACTAAAAACCAAAGCTTATTAAACCACAACAGTACCAGAAGTACAACATTCTTCTCAGAAATGAGAGATGACTCTTTGTTCTGTGTGCTCTGGGTGTCGTTACTCAGCATTAAGATGTGGTGCAGCAGATGCTGAGTGTGCAGGAGGACTTTCAAGCACCCCACTCTGCAGACTGACTGTAATCTCCTACTTGAAGCTATTTCACATCTCCTCTGACAAACTGACAGAGAAGTGAATGAGGAAAAAACCCCAATCATTTGGGATCTTGGATACAGAGCTGAAGTGAGCTCTTGATCAGTCTGCATATTCTCTTTGTGCTTTCAAGTGATATCTTAAACAGAAGAAAGGCCAGGTAATGCTGGTGGATAATGCTCCGAAGTGGATAAACAGACTGATACACAGTGGTCTAAGATTTCCTGCTGACTTTGCAGCCCAAAGGAGGATCCAGTGCCCATGGGAGCATTGGTCTTTCCTCTGAAACTGCAAGACTCTGCTGCCCTCTCTGACACCTTTTTTCCTCAGGAATTCAGATAAGAAAGAAAAATTTCCTTTCACTTTTGCTCCATGCAAGCAATCACTCCTTTCCTTTTGTACAAAATGCTTGCTTCAGTCACGATATAAAGGAGTGTCCTTTCATGCAGGAGTGTCCTTTCATTCCTATGTCAAGTGAAGTATCATGGAAACTCTTTTTATATGTTTTGTTTCTTTTTGCTGGGGCATGAACACACAAAGTCTCCAAATTAATGTATTGTTCTTTGCATTTCTACATCATTAGCAATGGGAACTGATTTGAATGCAAATAGCACTAGAGACAGCAATTTCATAAGGCTAATATCCATCAGGGAAAAGAAAAGCTAATTCATCAAGAAATTTTGCTTTTTCTAGAAGCTGAATCTATTTTGTTTTCTTAACCCTTCCCTGATACAACAGGATTTTTTTTCCAGTATAGATTAAGTTAGCAAATTGGTCAAGGACCCAAATGCATTGCAGGTCATGTAGGAGGCCCAGCCCTGTATGGAATCCTGGCTTAGAGGGCAATTGCCTCATGATATAGTAAATAGAACTTCTGCAAATATTAAAAAGAATGTTAAATTTTATATGCAAAAATAAGCACTTTAATGGAACTGACAATATGACCACATTGAAGAAAGATTTTTACTTGGTTGCAACAAAATGACATAGTTGAAGTGAAATGAGAAAATCAATGTATTCATTAAGCTTTTCACAAAACTTGATGTGTTCCCCTGAAAAGTCTTTCTTCCAGAAAAATGGTCCCTTCTAATGAAAAAAAAAAGCCATGAGATTTTTGCATCATTTCTCATTTTGTGTTTATAGCTCTCAGACAATTTTTGAAAATTTCACTTATCTTGTTCTATTACAGAATTATTCTTTATTTTGTACTCCAAAAGAAGAAGAGAAAATACTTTCTCCTTTCTCATTAAACAAATGTTTAAAATACATTGGGAGGTTTAATTGAAGAAGGAAATCAGGAGGAGAAGCTCCATTGTTATGCAGGTTGTGTATGTGCGATGCAGTAATTAGCAAAGTGACACATGATGAATGTCTACTATGAAAAAGAAAAGTCAAGTGACAAATTCTTGTGAGTTTTATTTGTAGTCCCTTACAGATGAAGGAATTTATTTGGTTTGCACAGCCAAAATACCCCGGTGTGCCAAGAATCATTTAAATCTTCAGTTGCTGAAAACTTCTTAGTGTTGAGTCAATACCAAATTTTCAAGTAAGCCAAACCTGACAGTGACTTGAACAAGTCTGTCTGGTAATTCCAGACCTGAGTGAGTGACTCCAAAGCTTAATGGGGAACCTTGTATTTACCTGCTACTCATCCACTGACTCTGGCATTGTTTTGTACAGTCCAATGACTTTTGCTATTGACCCTAATCCTGTCTTAGTTTGCAGTGGAAGAGTTTTGAGGAAAGGAAATTCATTATTTTTATTGAAATATTCTATAATGGCTACTGCAATGCTTTTGTCAGGACATCTGTGGAAGTGGACTTTGGGATGGTGAAGTAGAACCTTAAGGACTTCACTAAAGATGTGTTCTTAGCACTGCTGTCATTGCTCCTGAAGCATAGCAATATTCATGCAATACACCATCCAAGCTTTGAAACTTTTGTGCTGGTAGAGACTGGGAAAATAACCTAATTTCCCTAAAGCTAGATCTGGGCTTGTGGCCCAAATAAAACAAGTAGTGAAGACTTTGAAAACTTGAAAAGGAGCTACAATCAACAGCTGGATCTTCAGCTGGTGCAAGCAAGAATAGAATGATGAAGGCTGACAGGCTGGCTTTGTAGTCTGATGTAATTCCCTTTTTATAGCTGCTTTTTATTCTGAAATGATCTGCTTAAAATGGTTAAACAGCAGACCATAAGGGTCAGAAACTCCATCAGCACTCAACTAATTGCCAATTCTTGCCTGTAAGTTGTGGTTACTTGTCTGTGCAGTCATCTGCACAGCTTTTAATCACTAAAGCACACTGTGACCTGTGTTTGTAACCATTTTCCTCTGCAAAATTGCAAAAATTCTGGTTTTGAGAGCAAGCTAATAAAGTCACTTGTAAAGAAGAACAGTGAATGCTAAATATTATTTTCTTAATTACATTACAAATTAAGAATATTTTGAAAGCATAAACTCCAGGCTTTGTGATTATTATGAGGTTTTTCATGTACCTGCACTCATTAAATTTCTGATTCTCTCCCTTTTCTTCAGTGAAGAAATAGCTTTGAGTTTCCTTTTCTTTAAGGAAGCATCAGTGCCAATATTTCAGTACTGAAGAGCTGCAGAATAGTGGACTGGTAAATTCATGCAGCAGGGAGAAAAAATGTCTATCTTGACACACATTCTACTTCTGAGCTTTCTGAATGATAAGGAAGAAGGGAAAAATTTTTTATTCTCATCTGTTTGGTGAGGTATCTGGACACCAAGCAATTAATCAGTTCTGGAATTCTTTTCCTCCAGTTATGGCACCTGACAGCCTTAGAAAGACTGCCTTATGTAAATAAGAAAGAGTTGACAAACATTGAATATGCCACCCAGTGTTATACTCCAGTGTTAGTACACTAATTAATTTTAGAAGTGAGTGAGATTTTTTAAAACTGGAGTTGATGCCAACAATACATGTGACTTGATTGGCATGACCTGTCATCCCAATAATCTTCCTGGATTCATTTTTTTTTCCTGTAAATTAGGGCAAATATAGGTTATTTGGACTGTCAAATAGAGTTACATATTGCAGAAAAATATTTTTCTGCTTCAGAGGCAGTTCTACAATTCTTTTTAATAGTAATAGTACACATACTATTGTTCATGTTTCAAGGAAAAAAAATTAAACCTCCCACTTTTTCAATCAAATTCCATCAAACCCAAGCCCTCAGCACTCTGCAGTGCATGCAGGACTTCCCATCAGTTTATTAAAGAGGCAGTAAATATTCAGAGCTGTGTCAGGGGTTTGGCTGGTGTCACTATCTCTGTCTGAAAGTGATGGAGGGACTGTGTCTGGACATCATTCAAGCCTCAAATATGTCACCTAATTTTGAAGAAAGAAGTAGCACCTCATTTAATTGCCTTGGTGAGCAGTGGCTGGCATGACAGCCTGACCCCGTTCAGAGATGGCATAACTTGATTCTCTTCTATTGTTCTTCACGTCAATATCTTTGTAACTGCTCTCAAGGCAGGAGAAAGGGAGCAGAGAATTTAAGCAGCTTCCTGCCACACAGCAGGGCATCGCAACTGCTATGGAAACAAGAGCAGCTTAGTAGAAGGAGAATTTACTGGATAGGTTTCTACAATCTCCTTGACATTTTACAGATGCATGGGGAAAAGAAGTTAAAAACCACTGAAGTGTTACCATATCTTCTTCTGCATTTATCTGTTGACAGCCTAGTTAGGAATGGGTTTGCACACAATAAATTGACCTTGACAGTGTGTTCTTGGTCTTGTTTTGTGGAGCAGCCCTGTTGTGTAAGGCACAGTCCAGTCCTGGGTCCCACTCCTAGTTATCCTAGTTATAAATTTTATCTGGCATTTACTAAATTAAAATTAAAGTTATAATTGTAGTTATTACTTCATCTGTGTCAGTTTTAATAAAGAACTATTTCTGCCTTTTCTCCACAGATAAATTTGAGAAGCACCAGCTATGTGGAAAGAAACTTGGTTTTCATGATGTCTTGGGGATGGTTTTTATCCCTCATCCGTTTTTGTTGGTGGTGGTTTTTTGTCTTGTGTGTGGAATGGTCATTGCCCTCCGCCCATCCCCGCCTGGCTCTGGGAGTATGGCGATGTGTGAGGGCCAGCCTGGGATCCTGTGAGAGCTGGGGGCTGAGGGGTGCCCAGGCCGGTGTATGCCATGCCTGGAACCTGCCATGCCCCGCCGTGCCACCCCTCTGCACAGCCCGACCTCGGAACCTGCCATGGCCGGTGAGCTACCCAGGGGAGCGATCCCCTGCCCAGCCCTGCTGCTTTTTCTGCTGCTGCTGCTGCTGCTTGGGGTTTTTCACTACACTTCAACTTGACATCCCTTATCTGCCCACCCCCTGCAGGTCCTGCTAGGCTGTGGAAGTTCTGCTACATTTTGTTTGTCACCCTGGGCGTGCCTGCCTCTGCTGTTCCAGCCCATTGCTCCAAGATTCCTGCTGCAGTCCATTCAGTTTTCCACGTGGCCCTATGGTTTGGTTTGGTTTCTCCTCTGGGAGAAGGAAAGTCCTTTCTCCCTCTCTGTCTCCCACAGGGCCGCCCGCCATGTCCTCATGGTGTGGTGCAGCTGAGCTCGCACCGCAGCGCCCCCTGCAGCCATGGGGGAATCATCGCACCCGCCCTGCCCAGCCGGGAGCCAGCAGCGCCCCTGCCGGCCGTGACTGGAACTGCACCCAAGGGGAAAGCGCCTGAGAACCAAGAGCAGGCTGGCACCGGGTTTGTGGTTCTGTCTGTTGTTCCTGACAGGGTTATTTCTTTTCCCATATCTTAGCCTGAAAGCCCCATAATTTCAAAGTTATAATAATTTGGAGGGAAGGGGGTCACATTTTCCATTCCAAGGGAGGTTCCTGCCTTCCTTGACGGACACTTGTCCTTTAAACCAGGACACGTGATTTCCAGAGCAGAGCTGCAGAAGTGCTTGGATAACCTTCAGACAAACAGTGAATCTCCTGCATGCTGATGTGAAGCACATTTCCAAACTCTGAGATTTGTCACCAGCATTTGTCAGGCTGCATTATTTGTGGGATAACTATTACATTATTCACCTCACTTCAACACTGCTGCCACCATCCCTTTACAATGATGAAAAGTGAAAACCTGCTGTCATGTCTGTCATAATGTAAATAGATTTATAAAGAAAATAATGCCAGCTGTCAGGAAAGACTTAAATACTTATTCTTGCACTCATCATGAGTGATTAGATTTGGTTTCCTGCCCTTCTTATTTATTCACAATGCTGAAAGAGACTTGAACAATGGTATGAAGTACTTGCCATTTTAAATACCAAATTCAAAAGACACAGGACACCTAGACTTGATTCCTATGTAGCACAGCACACATTCCTTTCTATTAGCATTTATTAGAATCAGAATAAAATATCTTGCTGAAAAATTCATAAAGAAAATTTATGAACTATTTATGGAATCAATATGAGGTACCAAAAATGCTAGTTTTTCACTTGTGTGGGAAGTAAAAGTAAATAGTTTGTACTAATATCAGAGAAACCTGTCCTAATCGGGACACAGTGTAAGAGAGATGGATAATCCTATATATCAAATTAAGCTGCTGGTAAGTGGGGAGGAAGATCTGAAATATATATGGCACTTCTGACAGCTAGAGCTCAGTTCAGACTTTTTATAAATAAAAACCTAATACTGTTTAAGTTACCTGGTGATAGTCTGGTCATGCTCAGTTAGTAACTTTGAGCAATAAAGTTATGTAAATGGTTTTCTACACTTGTAAACACCAGAAATGTGAGGCCATGGGAACTTCTGATAAAATTACAGGTATCTATGATAGCTTATGGAAAGAGGGGAGGGCTTGTGCCAAAGATCACTAAATCCAATGTATTTTCATGCTGCATATAATCAGATTCTAGAATAATGGATGTATCACCTTATCATTACTAATTTTTCATATTTCTGTCTAGATGTTTCTACTGAAATTATAATGCCCTCAAAACCTGTATAGAGAATGGATGGATATTTCTTGGCTATATGCCTTGTATCTGCACAGACAGCTTGAAATTAATTACTTTGAGGCTCCTGCTTCTGAAGAATGAGGTGCACCATTGGTTCTGAACTTCTGAAGTTTTCTACCCACTGATCAGCCAAACACTAACAAATCAGTGTAGCAGGATGCTGTTCCTGTGTGGCTCAGCTCAAAGTTATCCATGATGGGTGGAGAGAGGAGTCACGTTGCTTGTGTGTAGAAGAGTGCTGAGACCAGCCTGACTTGACAACCCCAAAGATAGGCATCACATCTGAAAACCAATGTTTCCTGGCAGAAACTGGCACTGGTGAGGATGAGGAAGATAAAGAAACCAACAAATGGCGGTACGGATAATTTATCTAAAGCTGCTGAGCTAGAAGCTCCTGAGCTGGCATGGCGAGCATATAGAAACATATGACTGACATTCAACCACTTTTTACTATAGAAGTGCAGTCTCGCTTGTTAACAGTATTTATATGAGCTGTATTGCTTTGATTAGCATGGTGCTAAGCCCAGGTCTGTAAGGCTTGATGAGAAGCATAAGACACTGTCATAGGCCCAGCCCTAAAATGTACTTAGGCAGAGCACATCTCTTGGACTGTGGGCAAAGCTTGCTCACACCTGGTTGTGCTTTTGTGTGTCAAGTGCACATATGCAAATGGATAGATCTTCAAGAAAATGTAACAAATCAATGTTTGCACTGTCATTTCCCAATCATCACAAATACTTGCTTTGAGAAACAAATGACTGTGTTTTTTCTGCTGTGCTTCACTGTGCTTTGTAGTGTCCATGTCAAACAGCAGGGCTGTAACAGGCAAGAATTTTTCTCATTTCTGCCATCAAAATCCACTAGAAAACATGCAAATTATGGAAGACAAATTCAAAAATTTCACAGGAAGTGTGAAAAGCCATGGGTTTTCTTAGGAGATAAGACTCAGAATATTTTTTACCTTTGTTAAATGCATTAAAATTGTTCAATTCTGTTCACTGAAAGGCACGCACAGAAGAGCTCAGCCGCAGATTGGGTGGTCGCTTGAGAGTTGGTTGAGAGTCAGGTGAATATCAGTTGAGTGTTGATTGGCAGTGAGACAGGGATTGGTTGGGGAGATGCCAGGACCATATGAACAGGAAGCTGCTTGGACATAGGGAGGCGTGAGCAACAACACTGCAGCTGCAGCAGCCAATGAGTGTCTTCCTGAGTAAAGTTTCAATTAATTTCTGTTGAGTTTAAGGTATAAAAAGACCTGGTTTGCTACAATAAAACTATCTTTTTCAGATGTAAGAGGAGTTCCATATATCTTTGTTCCCTATTGCTACAGGTTTCAAGGCCCTGTCCTGCCTTTGCATTCCTTCATAAACACTTAAAATAAGATGTAAGTACTGGCTTAGGTAAGGTGCTTAAAAATTTGTGAGCTATATTGCAGAAGTAATTCCCTGAGCTTCTCTGTAACCTGGAAAGAATGAGTCCTGGGCTAAGAGGGTATTGAAAGTAACTACAGTTAAATTCTTATGTTCTCAGGTATAATCACCAGGTGGCTATTGCAGAAGGAAATAAACAAGACCTTCTGGCTACCATCTTTATAAATAATCTCCTGCATTTGCTCAGTCATCTAATGAGGCAGGTAACTAAGTATTCTTTTATATTTTGCTTCTGGCCTTTAGTGGGGTAGACAGCAATGGCTTTATTAGTGTGGTTTTGAGTCCTTCTCCTGCCATTAACTTTTCTTAGCTTTTCTGCTGCATAGGCAATACTTTCTGCTTGAGTTTTATGGGATCAAGCCCCAAGAACAACTGTGTTTAAATTATTGTTTAAGTATTTAAGTCTGAACTGAATTGTTAGAATACAATTGTCACTGAGAAGCTGTGTCAATTGTCACTTAGTGTACAATTGTCACTTAGCAAGCTTATAAGACATCATGGCTTTAAATATTAAGGATATAAAGACAGTAGTAACAGAGTTAGGAGTTGCCAACAGATCCTGGAAAAATTTGATAATGCCCTCTTTTTCCTCTTGATGAACCAGTGTCCACTCTCCTTCCCATCAATACAGAATGAATAATTGAGAGCAGCAGATAATTCTTACCAGACCTTGCCTGCCGTGAATTTCAGATTCATAGTTTACAGTACAGGACAAGCTAAAGGAGGCTATTGTGAGATGTGTTGTAGTGGCACCTCTGGATGTAAACCCTGTGCTTAGTCAATCAACTTCTTATTCATCATACACCTGTACTACTGAGGCTAGAATTAACAAGGCTTCTTTGTACAGAGAATGACCTCATGCCCTCTCTCATGGACAAAGAAATGAGCAACAAAGATTGGTGAGATAACAGGCCCGTGTGGGATTTAGATCTCTTATCTCTCAAAGCACACACTGTAGTAGAGAGTGGCATGGCATGGCATGTTCCCTGTCTCTGCACTCACTTTTCTTCACAGTGTCTCTAGAGGGTCTCCAAGTGACTATATTGTCTTAACGTTAGTTAGATTTCCTTCTATAAATGTATATGCCTCCTGCATAATAAGACATTTTCAGTGGTGTTTTTCTGTGCAAAAGAAGAGTTCTGAAGAGTTATTGCTGTGTATCCTTGATTGAAACAAAGGTTTACAATCTGCTAGTATTTAAGCAAGGACACAAATAAGCTAGTCATATTATGTACATGTAAAAAAATTGCTGTGCCAGGACTATAATTCTCATTTGTCTTTTTCATGTGATGTACTTCATATTTAAAATTTAACAGAGCTTTGAATATGAAAGTGCAGGATAAGATTTTCATGCATGGCACAGGATGAAGGAATTCAGAGGTGTTTTACTCAGTATGCTGGAGACTGTGTTTGCCATGAGTCTCAAATAAAGAGAGGTATTCTGTTTTTCTGTTTCATGAACAAACCAGAAACCTGTTTCATTAAGTGAACTACAAATGTCCTAACTTTAGCCATTTAAAATAGTTTGAGAGTTAATCAAATTAGGGAAATAGCAAGCACTAAAAGCACCAAGTAGTCAGTCAGGAAATTGCAGTAATCCTTATAGAAATATAGTGACCTATAAAAGCTGATTCATCTCACCTTACCATTAGGAAGGGGAGACTAATGCACATAGAATGAATCATCCCTTGCAAACTTCTGTTATGAGGAACTTAGAAGTTTAGATTATGTAAGGGGAAAAGAAAACACTGGTTTTTACAAAGCTGGTTCTGGCCCATCCCTCTCTCATGTAAAGTAAAATTGTCTGTCTGCCTCACCAGGATCATCACCCTGAGCCCACAGTCAGCAGACTGACCTAAGAGTGCTTGCTAGTGCAAAGGCCAGTAATAGCTATCCCACTCCTAATTCTTGGCCAGGTACTAGGACCTGATCCTAAAACCCTTGGCCATCAATAGACAGAAGATTAATGTCATGCTATTGCCTATTATTTGTAATCATTCTGGACAGTTATGTCATTAAAACAGAAATGAAAAGGGATCCCATGGCATCGTCACAGAATATTGAAGGGGGTTGAGTTTTTAATCCTCACCCACACAAGCTTGGCAGACTAATCTCATTTTGTTGTCTTCTGACAATTTTTTTACATTCCAATTTACTTTATATTAATGCAGCTGGTACTGTACTCCTCTTATTTGAAGTTAATTTCATTTACTGTTTGCTCTGTTTAGCAATTTGCTCAAAAATTGCTCATATAGCTGCTTGCTTCAGCTTGATATTTGGTCACATCTGGTTACACTGTGTGGACTTTAGGATAGTTCTTTATGAATTTTGGTAAGTCTATTGGAAACTAAGACTTTAAATAAGAGGTTAAAAACCTGCTTTACAAATTGAAATCCAAATCATACAGACTTTATTCTGCATATTCACTCTGTCTTTTGACTAATCATATATGGCCTTATTCAGTTTGTCATGCTTCAATGTGGAATAATAAGGTACCAATATGTATTCAAGAACCAGTTAATTCAATTTGCAACTGTTGAAAAATCAATTCTGCTGAGTAAAATTGCTGATCAATTTGATTGCAAGGTTGCAGAGACAATGGCTATATGTTCTGGTGGTTATAACAGTGAGACACAAAGTCACTGTGTCACTTGTGCGCCTAAAGTGACATGAATGCAACAAAATTGTGCACACCTCAGACAGAATACCTCTCAAAGAAGTGACAACTCTTAGACTCAGTGTGAATCTTCCATCTTTAGGGCATCTGTGGATGGTGGTGCTATGAGTCAAGACATTTATTTTAATGTGAAAGCTCCTTGTTTGTTTCTGGTGTAGTTAAATATGTAAAGTGGCAGGAGCTCACCCAGATCAAAAAGGGCAGTTTTCTTTGCAGTGATCTGTGGGAGTGGAAAATGAACCTTTTCCTGATCAAACCCTCAGTTAAGTCTAAAACAGGAAATTCAAACTTCTGGTCCTTTCTCAGAAAATGTCTCCATCATTGAAAAGTAAAAAAAAAAAAAGTCAGCTTTCATGAATTTTTATTTTTGACCTTATGGAAAGGGACTGAGAAGTGACAGAAGCAGAGAAGACAAAGAATGATATTCCTTTCTTAACTGAAAGTCATTGCAGAATTAATGTATACAGCTTCCACCCTAGCACCTGTGGCTGAAGCATGTGGGAGGTGTGCTGGCAAGAATTTGGGATATGAGCTGCCATGCTTTAATGGAAATGCTATAGGGCATTTGTCAGCCCATCTTGCCCTTAGAGAGGCTGCAAACATCCATAGTCTGTTATAGTGGAGTCAGACCTGCAGAGAGAGAGACTGGCCTTGACAAGTTGGCTATGGGAACGATGGCTTTATCAACCATCCCTGCCAGGGAGCCCATAGCAGAAGGTATATTGGCAATAATTTTTACAAGTTGACCTCAGCTGCCAGAAATTTAAATCTGAATTAAAAGAAAAAGGCAGCTAGCAAGACAGAAAACATAGACCATCTTTTCAGGACTCTGAAGATGTACAAAGATTCATGGCTTGCAGGTGAATGAGCTTTGGAGGATGCCTTTATTTATAGGCAGATATTTATCTTACAAGGAGAACAACACATTAGAATAAAAAACTGGTAATAAATATGTGACTATTCCTAGTCTGTGTACCTATGCTAATGGTCAAGCAATGTCCTTGTTGCTGTACAAAGGAAAAAACAAAGAAAAGAAAAAAGGCAGTTCCTTCTCCAGTGTGCTGATTTGGGCTGGGGTAGAGTTAATTTTCTTCACAGTGGATAGTATAGGGTTTGGTTACTGGCTGGGGTTAAACCACAATAGCCAGCTCTCACACCCAGATTTAAAACACAAGAAGCCAAAGAAAACAATGTGAGGGAAGCAGTGGACTTGTCTTACACTACCTGGTACCCTTGCAGTCACTGACTGGGAACAGGGCAAAGTCCAAAATCCTCCTCTGAGATGGACAGCCATGGTCAACCTCTGCTCTTCTTTGCTCTTGTCCCCTTGCCCTGCACTGAACACAGGTTTTGAACAACAGTAAAAGATGTGAGGACCTCCAGGCTGCAAAGGAAATAGAAGAGGGAAGCAAGCCAGACTTGAGTTCTCCTCTTTCCTAAGACTGCCAGGAAGCCCACACAGCCTCTCCAGCCTTTCTTCATCTGAGAGCTGCTCCAGTCCCTTAATCACCTTCATAACTTTTCACTCACCTCTCCCCAGTGGAGACACAGCACTACAGGTGTGGCCTAACACTTGCAGAGGAGTGGGTAAGGATTCCTTCCCTCAGCCTGCTGGCAGCACTCCTCCTAACACAGTGCAGGCTGCCCACAGCCTTCTTTGCCAGAAGGACACGTTGTTGGCTTGTATTACTTTTGCTGTTGACCAAGATCCCCAGGTCCTCTCCAGAAAACTCCTTTGCAGCCAGCTGCTCCCAGCATGTACCCCTGCCTGGAGTTGTTCCTGCCTGGGTGAAGGACTTGGCACTGTGTCTCGCATAACCAGATTCTTCTCAGCCATTTCTTCATCCTATCCACATCCATCAGGATGGCAGTACAGGTCTCTGGTGTGCCAGCCAGGCCTCCCAGTTTTGTGTCACCAGCAAACTCACTAAAGTCATGCTCTGCCCCACCATCCAGAAAGGGCAGAACAAGATGAGAAGAGTGCTGCCAAGGATGGGCAAAAAGGGGGACTTTAGGGAGAGAAGGGCAGCAGATGTGTTCAGCAGCCCTCCAAAGACACCAGTGTCAGAAGTTTTGTTGGTTTCCCCTTCCCTGGATATTACTGAGGGATGTTGTTTGCACACTAAGCAACAACTGCAAAGAGTTACATGAACAGCCCTGAATGTCATTTCATGCAATAAATAACCTTGTTAATGCCACCTCTGAGCACTGGGCTTTGGCTACCAAAGGGCCTGGCTTTCCCCCCAAAAAAGAAAGAACACAGAATCTCTGTGTCCAGGAGGGCACAGCCTACTCACCGGGCCTGTGGCAGAATTACAAAGCCCACTGAATAAAATTGCAACTCTGCCCCTCAATACCAAGCAAGCATTGCATGAAGGCACCCCTTAATGTGACCCTTGGGGCCTTGGGGGTCTGGCATCAGCCTTCACCTCCTTGTGGGAACAGCTACAGAGATTACGAGACCTTTTTGCCCCTCCATATCCTATTGAAGGGTGAACACAAGCTGCCCTTTTCTACCTGGTGCTGCCTCTGCTGAGAATGTCAAAGGAACCAGAAGGAGGAGAAAGCCCATTCCATCTTTCTTTGTCTCTGTAGCCTACAACATCAATCCAGAGCAAAGTACTTTCTGAAAAGCGTGCTGGATGACTGTTCTTGTCAGTAGGAGGTTTGTAATCAAGGAACAAAATTGTATTTGGATAGTAAATCAAAGTTTCAGAGTTCTTTATTTCTGTCCCATTCTTATTCAGTAAGTTCCACTTTGGTTTTTAGGGTGCCACCAGCTTAGTGCTATTTGTGTCCTCCTTTCTCTTCTTCCTGTCTCTGGCTGCTGGGTTTGTTTCCTGGTGTCTATCTCTACCTGCGGCAGCTCCCAAACAAAAGCCCTCCCCAGATTTCTTTCCCAATCGAGGTGCTAAAACAGCCCTTGGTTAAGTTATGAAGGCTGGGTGTGAAATGTCTTTGTAAGATCCTGCTCCACTTGGTTTTCAGCCCTATCAGAGCTTTGACTGAAAGTGCAGGAACATTTTTCCTTGCTGGAAACTGGAATTCTAGACCATTGCTCTGTGTGCCATGAATCCCAGAGAGGAATTACCGAGGCTCTCGGGGTGCTGGTCCTGCTGTGCCTCCCAGGGGAGCTGTGCAGGGGGAGGTGCAGGTGAAAAGGTCCTGAAGCTGTGTGGGCTCCCAGAGCAGACAGCAAAGGCCTCTTTGCTGGACATTTTCTAGCACATTCCCAGCTGGAAGCAGAGGGAAGAAGAAAAGGGAAGTGAGGAACTGTCAGAATGAAGGAATGCTTGTGGCTGGAAGGGACCCTGCCCAGGTGTCACCATCCCATTTAGGGAGAGATGCCTCTGCCCAAATGAAGGTGCAAATGAGACCATATGAGGACAACATAGGGATTTTATTTAACATGGATTTTATTTAACAAGGAAGAGGAGGAAGAGGGATAGAAAGAAATGAGAAAGAGGTCTCAGAGAGAAAGAAAGAGAAGAAGAGAATAGAAATTAGATGATCTTAAGGCCTTTCCCTTCATCTTGTGATGCTAGAACATGTGTGGATGTGTATTTTAATTTGACATTATTATTACTACTACTACTATTACAATTTCATCTTCTTATTATTCTTTTTATTATTGTTATTAATGCTACTATTTTTTCTTCATCTTAGTCATTCTTATTCATCCTATTCTTCTGTTTTTCTTATTGTAATTCATATTACCAATCACTACTACTATTATTTTTTTCTTTACTACTACTTCATCTTCTTCATCTTCTTCATCCTCTTCTAATTATTCTTCAACATATTATTTATTTCCTATTAATATTGTTCACTATTATTGTTTACTATTCTTCATCACCTTTTTTCATTTTTACTACTACTATTTCTTCTAATTATTTATCTTCTTATTCATATTCTTTTCTTAGTCCAACTTATTATTTTTATTCTTTTTCTTCTTACTATTATTTTTAATTACTTTGACTATTATTCTTATCCTTATTCTTATTTTCTTATTCCTATTCTTCTTGCTATTCTTTTCTCTGTTTCAATGCACAGCAGCCCCTGTGGCTCCCTCAGGACTCCATGCGCTAATCCTCAGGCAGTGGTGCCAGGCAAGGCCAAGGGCAGCAGAAGGGGCTGCACGTCACCCACAGTGCCCACCTGATGTGGGACAGACGCTTCTTGCAGGGACCCTTGACTGGCAGCTGTGGAGCTGAGGGGCTGGAGCAGCTGTGCAGGGCAGGGTCTGAGCTGTGGGGAGGCCAGGCACAGAATGGCACTTGGGGGCACGGCTCAAATGCCTGGTGATCAACCCAGGCCTCCCGAGGGACAGGAACTGGGAGCCCATCCCCTGCAAAGCATCCCAGTCTTTGCTCCCTGTCTTCTTGTTCAGGCAGCTCGAGGACGCTCAGTTCATCCCAGTCATCCTCCTCCCACAGCAGGGGCTTGACCCCAATGCTCTGGACTCTCACATGTTCCCAATTATCCTGAGCCAGCTCCTTGTCACTATCGTCTTCCCAGCTGGACTGGACAGACGGTCTGTTACCATTCCCTTTGGAGAACTCTTGGCCAACAGAGTCTTCCTCTTCAGAAACCTCTTGGCTAATGGATTCTTCCCAGTCAGATGCTTCTTTGTAGCCTTCAGTTTCTCTGAGGGAATACAGGTCTACCTTGCTGTATTCTTCCCAGTCACAAAGTTGCTGCTCTTCCAGCCAGCTGGGCAAGGGCCTGGGTGGATGGGAGATGGGGTTGGCCTTGTCCTCCTCCATCTCACACATCCTCTGTTGCAGAGGGATCCCAGAAGCTGCTTTGTCTCGAGAGAGCTGCTCTCCTGGTACTGGGAAACCCTTGTGTACCCCTCTGGCAGGGCAGGGCTCTGCCATGTCACAAGGGCCTCTGGGCATCACAGTGTCCTGCATCACCAAGGGCCCTGACACAATGCACCGGTGTCACCAAGGGCCACCCCCAGCACCCCTTCCTCAGCTGAACCCACTGGAAGTGGAATGGAGAAGCCCCCAGCCCCAGGGATTTGTAGCCCCTGATGTGCCCAGGGCCCTGTGAGGCTTTGGACACGGTCCCACACGACAACCCCAGCCCACCTGCAGAGCCCTGGTTTTGGAGGTGGGCTGATGGGGGCACAAGCCATTGGCCAGATGGGCACTGTGGATGTGACAGTCTGGTCAGAGAGAGAGAAAGCTAGATAAGTTTTCCCATGAATCAGTCTGGGAAGCTTTATGGAGCTGGAGAGAAATAATGATAATCAAATGTCAAACAATCTGCAGGTGGTGTTTTTTAACAAGTTGTTTTTCTCATAAAGAGGGTATCTTAATTAGCCAATCATGTGAAATGTGTTGATTAAATGACCAGTCAGGTCCACCTGTAGTGAACCAAGGTATAAAAGAAGAGGATTGACTAAATGGGCTGGCTTTTAGCCCTTAGCCTTCTGATCTGACTCTGTGCTATTTCTGACTCAATGGTGACAGGACACAGAGCCAGGCAGCTGTTGGCAGTGGCTCCCAGTCCAGGGGCAGGCTGGGGACCAGGGGTGTCCCTCAGTCTCTCCCTCCATGCTTGGGAGCAGAAAGGGGTGTGGGGGAGCCACTGGGAGCACAGCACTGGGGTTGCACTGCCTGTTAGCAATGACAACACAGCAGCTTCATCCTGCACATGGAGCATCCCTTGGGGTAATGTGGGGTCTGTTCTGCCTCTGCTGGGGACAGGAGGTCACCTGGGCACAGAGGAACACTGAGCACCAAGGCATCCACAAGTGCCTCTTGTTCTCACTTACCTGATGTCCTTGCCACAGCCAGAGCTGGCTGTGAGTGTGGAGGGAAGAAAGAAAATGCCCAGTGAATGAAGCAAAAGATGCTGGTACTCAGTGGGGAAGCTGCATGGAGGCTGGACCTCACTATGGACTGAACTATGGAGGCCAGGAAAGACAGATTAAAGATTTCAGTCCTCTTAAATGGTCCAGAAAGCTACCCAAAGGAATAAAAGCAGTGTTGGCAAAATGTGAGATGCTGTATATGATGTGAGACAAAGAAAGGAGAGACAAGAACAAGCATTTAGGTGCAGAATTGGTGATGTTGAAGCCCTGAAAGTGAGCTGTAGCTTGCTTGGGACCAATGGCCCCTGAGTTAAACACCAAAATGCAGCTGTCTCACTGAGCTGCCTTGGTGTGTTCCATCCTACACATGCTTGTCTTTCTCCATTGCACAATGAAGAAGGGAGAAGCATGCACTGGTTTCAAGACTGGTGTTTTGCTGACAGTATAGCCTGACAGAAAGCTACACAAATAATTGCAGAGAAGTTTACTGTCCCTGTGGGCAATAGGTCACTATGGTAACTTGTTTCTGACTTACTGCAGTAGTCCTCTGTTGGAGGAAACTCAACAAGTTCACATTTCTTTGTAGTGAACAATATCAAAAGTATTTTTGAGATTGAGTCTGCCTAACATTAGCAAGTTTTTACTAATCCAAAGCCTATTAATTTGTGCATCTCCAGCTCGTCAGGTACAGGGAATTACAAAAAACAGGAGGCAGGTTTTTTGCTTTATCTATCATACAGGCTTAGCAGGTGTTTTCCTTCATGACTGTGTGCCAGTGGGCTGCATTTGGCTACATACAGCAACTATGTACTACTGCACTTGTGAATGTGGATTTCAGAGAAACAGATCAAATTTTAAGTAACCATTTGAACAATTTTTCCTTGGACAGTCAGTAAGACGAATGGATGGAAACAGGAAAACTATAGAAGCGTAGGTAATTTTGTATCAAATATCAAACTAATAACTCAGTTTTGGGACTCTCTTCTGCTGGATGCTTCAAAAACCAGTTTTGTGGAGCTGTACACTTAAAGCTCAATAACACAGGACATTCAGCAAGGTTTGATGGGTGGAAAAACAGAGTTGTTTCAAGAAGTTTATTGAATCTGTTTTTTATTAGCTATAAACAAACCTGCATTCAATTGCTGAAGGCCTTCTGTCTTTTTGCCTTACAAGATGTTCTTTAAAATTGGTATGAATATCACAAGCAATTCTATTTTGATAATGAAAAACAAAGCAGTAATTAGCTTTTTGTAAGGTTATAAGCACATCTAATTATGAAAATACTTGTGAATAGAAGACTCAGCCTTTCCATGTATTAAAAGTTAATTTCTGTGCTGTCAGTTTCCTCTGTAGAAAATTATTTTGGAAATGCAATAAAGGTTTTAATTTTGAAATTTTTTTTTTCCATTAGCCTTGCACACCCGGACTAGATCTACTAAGTGCTTCTTTTTAGCATTCTTCTTTGTGGGAACCCTCAGTTGCAGGCAAGATTTAATTTAGAACTAGGTTTTTTTTTTTTTTTACAAAACCAGAGTTACATAGTGTAGATGAAAATGAACTGGTTCCTTTGTCATTGACAATTTAAATTAGCCTGTTAATCCTAGTGTGACTAAAGCAGAATAGTCAGCATAGGGTAGTAAAAACTAAAAAAAAAATCAGATTACTCTTTTATAAAATCATTAATCATTTTTCTACCATAGATATCCTTATGTAACTGGAAGGTGCTGATACAGACTTGATTTTTAGTAAAAATCCTCAGTATATACATATTCACTACTACAGTAATGGTTAGTACTTGATAACAATATAACAATAATTAAAATAAAACTTCTTCCCTTCAAGCTCAGTTTGTGAATCCACTTCAATGTTTTTAGAGTTTCAGTATTTGAGAAAGTAATATGACAGCAGATTTATGCTATAGGTTCAGAATCTGACAGTGGAGAATGAGAATAGCCAAATTGAGTCATATTCCCTGATTAAACTGGGAGATTTGAAAATTGCTTTAGAATAGCTCATCTCACCTCAGAGGAGAACTTCCACATATTCAAATATAATTCTGTCCCCATCAAAGGCAAAGGAATCTAGCTCATTTAAGTGGGAGAAGCATTAGGGCCTGTCTGTGTCATCTTTAACTGTGAAATAAGAAGTTCTTGAGCTGAGCTAAATGTTGTTGAAGATGCTTAGTGTAAGAGCTGCCTTTTACTCAGGGTAAATGTAAAAGGGGACATTCAAGTGCTCTGTGCAACAGGTAGCAGAAATGATAGGAAAGCTGTCACAATCATTGGCTTGTATGTTGCAAAGGCTGAGAACAAGATGAATCATTTGGTAGCAGAGAAGGGCAAGACAAATGCAGGCATGTAAGAACTGATTGCTGAAACTGTGATTGCCTACCATCTGTGACAGAAAGAGGAAAGGATGCCTGACTATGAGGAAAATGGTAGCAAAAAAAGCACTAGATGCATTCACAGCATCATTAGCAGTCTGGTCTGAGAACAAGATAAAGGATAATTTTTGTGAAAGACTGGGAGCAGAAAGGTTGTCCTCTGATTGCTGCTGTGGCCAGAGAAAATGGGTCCCAATATTAATTTTTTTTTTTTTTTTTTTGCAACTAAATAACTTTGATCAGATCAGGAATGCATAAACCCTTACTTCCTTGCAGGCAGAACTCCCTACTGAGCCTTGGCCTGTTAACTGAGGTCAGAAAGGACACAGAAAAGTTGACAAGGTGTTTTTTTGTGAAATTGTACTGTTGTGGGAATCAAGGTAACAGCTCTGATACCCAATGTTTTTAAGATAATTTATTTCCATTTATCAAGCTGTCCTTTACCTTATTATCTTCCTACACAGTGCATTAGTGAGTTTTCCTGGAGGACTTGTTTTAGTGTGTTTGCATAGAAATCAATGAGCTTGTTGCATCTCTCTCTCTGAAAAGCCACAGCATGGTCTGCTTTGGTTTGTTACAGAGTAAAACCCCATGGGTTCATGTCTGACAGAAAAAACAATAATTTTCTGAGAGGTACCTACAACTTTTCCCTGGGAAAAAAGGGAGGGTCCTGGCTTCCTCCACTGCCATCCTCAGCTGCTCCCATTTGACATGCCATGCACTGGAAGTCATCTCATTTGGCAATGTACTCTAACTGGAGATTCATAAATCCATAGCTCTATTTTTAAACTATATTTAATTTGGTAGTAGAGTGGTATCATTCAATTTCAAAAATGGATGTATTTCTGAAGTAGCCTGGACATCCTTGCAAAGGCAGAGTGCTTTATTAGGATAAGAGAACTATAAATAAACAAGATAATGAAATATTCTGACTTCACAGTGTATCAGATTAATTGTGTTAACTTGAGGAACACAAGCCAAAATAAAAGGAGTCCAAAAGAAAAGTAATAAATTTAAAAGTATGTCTGAAAGTCTACTTAAAGTCTGCTTTGGCAAAAGAAGTGAAGACATTTTCCAAGCTCAGTTGAGAGGAATGTCAAAAAGGTGAGTGAGTGATCTGAGAATGAATAAAGGAACACAGATGAACAATGTAAGGCTAATGCATTAATTCACATCCTGTTTCTCTGGTTAGATTCATCCTCTGCAGTGGCAGCCATAAATTCAGGTTTGTGACTGACTGAAAAGGGCACTGCTTTTAAATCTAAGGTGCTCATCAAGAGTATTGAATGCATGAAGTTTTTTCACATACAAAGACCAAGTTGGCAGGTGTTGAGTTATAGAAAAAATGTCTTCTCCCTAAGCAATTTAAAGATTGATGCTATAGGCCTTTCATTATATGGATCACTGAAAGAAACAATCATTCCTATATTTCACTGTCAAGTTAATTGCAGAAGTGGTCAGCTATGTTACTGCTAAATCTCAGACTTGGTGCATCTCAGTGTTTCTAGGAGAAGCATCATCCAGACAGAGCCTAGCTTTCCCCTGGGAGTCCAGCTGATGAGTTTTCATTCAGCTCCTCTCTGCCTCAGGTGATGAGTATAAAAGTGCTACCCCAGTTCCTTACCGGTATAAATACATATAGCAAGTTCAAGGGTGGTTTTTTTATGATACTGACTTTTCTACCTAAAAATATCTCTCATCTGCAGAAATGCCCTGTCTTCCAGTGGGAGAGTTTGCAGTTTGATTTATTTCTGTGGCTAAATAAGAAAATCAACATCTGACACTAAACATGAGTAACTTATTAAGCTGTTGGTAGCCCTCTCACATTATTAGGATCTTCAGTGTCTCTGGAGAATGGTTTTCTTCACACATTTGCTTCATCAAGCCTCTTACAGCACAAGCAGTCTGCATGCCTACAACCAAATAAAAATATGATGATGAGGTTTGCCATATAATTCCTGATGTTTGCAATGTGGGTACCTACTGCTACCGTGGTCACAACCTGAAGATACTGGTTCCTCACATCCTAAAGCAGATGTCTGCCACATGGATCATCCCCAAAACTGCCTGCTCCTCTCTGCTGACCAAAAAGGAGCCTGATAATCACTAGCCCAGATGTAAATCACTTGTCTGTACCAGCTTGAAGTTTTCTGAGATGACCTCCAGCATATCTTTCATAAAAAGTGTTGCTGAAGACAAAACGTGATAATGGACCTGGACCTTAACAGGAGTAAGATGAAATGGTGTTAACTTCATTTCACTGTACTTTTCAAATTGTCTAGCCTGAGAGTATGAGTTTCTGTTCACATGATTGAAGTAATTCACCCTTACAGCTACTTTGTATAGATAGAGAGTTAAATGCTTAGTGATATTTGCATTAGGAAGCACCAGGATCCTGGCTGCAAGTGCCTGTGTTAAACAGAGCTGGAAACATGAGGTGATGCAGTAAAAAGGTGCCTACCACTTAAATTCACAGATGTGAATTCAAGTTAATACTGTATGCAGAAATCATCTGAATGTCTGATCTGGGAAATTAAGAGAAGGAGAGAGAAGTGCATCAGAGAAGGATGGTAATATGCACTGTTGATTATCACCTAAAATAAATCCAAGGAAAAATATCAATCCTTGCTCTTTTGCATCTTTCCTGTCTGTTTGATCCATGAACACCCACTGGCATTATTCCTAATTACCATAGGAAAGGGAAAGAATTGGAAAAAGTTGTCTTTTATCTCAATTAAAGGTATCACATGTGCCTGTCTAACAGGTGATCAATGCTAATGCACATTTAGGGGATACTGCTATCATCAAGGCTATAGTGACTTGTGAAAGGGCACACACATGACTGGAATTCATATTATGCTGTTCTTCAAAGCTTTCTGATGTGCCAGGGAACTCTTTTTCCATCACCTCTAATCAATACTTCAAATTCTGATAATTAAATCAATCCTTGGGATGAATAGCACACTGAATGAAAGAATCTTCTGTATCCTAGCACAGAAACACAGCAGCAGAAACTTGACCTTCATAATACTGCCTTCCTTTTTCTTATAATATTGCTATAAATTCCTCAAGAAAAGCCTGCTGCTATTATCAAATTCAAAGCCACCTCTCAGGAAATATTCTGCCTACTCTCAAAAAAGCACCTATGTACTTCTTCATCCTTGAGCTTCATCTGATATAAAAGCAGTGAAGTGATTAGAGTCAATGTGGCCAAATATAAACAGCACACTCAGCAGTAGAGCCTTTTGCACAGTTATCTTGCATTCCAAGAGCATGTTGCCATGAAAACAAATTCACATGGAAGCTGTGCCATGCTGCTGTTCAGAAACCTGGCCAGCAGCCAGGGGCTCCCACCCAAATGGTGTTTCTCCTTCTGTGTTCCTTGTGGCTCAGTGGAGTCTCAGCCCCTCTCTGCTCCTGCTGAAAGGTCTGGGTATTTATGCACATTCAGAATGCAAACCCAGCTCATTGTGACAGTGTGCTTTTTCTTTTTTTTCTTTGCAGCAGCAGAAAGCATGACTCCTCCCTCAGCTCTGCAAAGGAGGGCACAGCTGGGGTCGGTGTTAAGGCAGGGATCAGAGCTACATCTGAAACTTCTCATTCCAGCTTTTCCTGTTACAATCATCTTCCATGTCCAAGCCACCTCATGTGGCTGGCTGGTAGTCTGCTGCTAAGAGGGAATCCAGGCAGATTTATTTCCCACTAAGGAGCAACTCTGGGGAACAAGAGCCTTTGCAAGTGCTCTCAGACTTATTACTCATTTGTTTGCAGTTCTCACGATCACAGAATCATATAATATGATCAGATAAAGTCTAGAATCAAATAAAGTCTTGGGTTGGAACACACCTTAAAGATAATCTAGTTCCAACCCCAAATGAGAAACAATTTGAGATAATCACTTCAAGAACACTGGGAATGATTTCAGAATTCATTTCCACAATCCTAATCATGCAAAGGGTCTTGAAGTGGACATAAAGATCTGGCTGAATTTTTCTGTATTTTACACTTGTCCTGTATCTCTGATGTAATGAAACTTTTTTCAGTGTAATGGGAAAGGGAAGCAACATGAGATCTGAGCAAGTGTCTGAGAGCATTGTTGGAGGAGCAGTCTCATCTGAACTGCCATCTTCCCTTACCCACTGGGACCACAAGAAAGCAGCCCTCATTAAATTAGCTCTGGACATTCAAAGTTAGCTATTTATCTTTTAAAGAAGGTAATTCTATAATTTTTTTCTGCTAGTACCAGATACCTGAGATATGAATGCTGTGTCTGGAATAAACCCACCTTAATAATTTAAAGACAGGCACTGTCATCACCTTCCAAAGTCATTTGACTATTCTCACTGTAGAATTGTACCCAGAATTTCAAATCATTATGTTTGAGGGAAAAGGTATTGCATGCCATTAACTTTTACCCAACCCGAACTTCTAATGTCTATCAACACTATTTTTTTGTATCAAAACCAGAGATTTACTGGTCATGACAACATATGAGAGAGAAAAAGTATATTATATAAAGCCATAATAATATTAATACACTTGGCCAGAAAAAAACATATTAAATTTCAATATTTTTCCATACTGAAATGTGACTGACATTTTAAAAATATTTTCAGAGTAAATCACACATCATATTTTGAAGCTGTCAGCTCCCTGGTGAAGGTAACATCATGCTAACAAATGGTAAAATATCATTTTAGCTCCTTGAAACTAAAAACCCTACTAATAACTGTATTGAGATAAAGTTCCTGGTATTTCTTGAACCCGTATATAATGTAAATGTACACAAATCAAAATACAGCATTTAGCAGCCACAGAAAAGCAGAGAATGAGGATGAAGTGGACAAGAGATGGGTAACTGGAAGAGCAATGGAGTGAGCACCAACTCACTGCCACTAGCAGCAGTGAACAGGCTTGTTGGCAGCAGGTGCACTAGTTTGATGGCTAGGTGATCTTATTATTAAATTATTATTTAGTAACACTGTCATGAACTGCATCAAAAAAGTACCACATTTAGAAGAAAATACATAATTCAAAATTGTTGTTAAAGAGAATGAGATAGTTTTCTGCTATGCCAAACAATACTTTGTCAAACTGACACCTAAAGCAGATGAGAATAAATGTATGAGGTTTAATTATTATTTCTTATTAAGGAGTAATATCTGTTTCTTTGTCACTGGGCAGAAATGTTGAGACATTGAAGTTTTGCAAACTATTAGTCACTCAAGTTACTTTTGTTCAGGAACATACTTAGAGTCACACATCATATCATTTGGAAAAGACCTCTGAGATCATTGGGTCCAGCTGTTAACCCAGCAGTGCCAAGTCTGCCACCTGAGCCATGACTCCAAGTGCCACACCTACAAGTGCTTTAAATCCCTCCAGGGATGGGACCCAAACACTTCCCTGGGCAGCCTGTTCCAATGCCTGGTAATCCTCTCAGTGAATAAATTTTTGTTAATATCCAATATCATCCTCTGGCACAACTTGAGTCTGTATTTCCCTGTGTAATCTTATGAAATCTTTTTAGTTCTCCTGAGTGGGCAGCAAGAATGAAGTTGAGAAGCAGACACGGACTGTTGACCACAGGTCAGCCCAGTAGGGAGGCATCAGGACCACCAAAGACCCACCCACAGCCCTCTGACCCACTTCCAGAAAAGTCTAGAGGAATGAACTGCACATACATAATAAATAATTTGGATAGAAAGTGAGAGATAGAAACCTATCTCTAGGTGGGGGGAACCTTATCTATAAAAACATACCCCAGAAAGTCTGGGCACCTGCATCCCAGGATACTGGACTCTCTGTTATCTGCATTGATGCTGAAGGCAGGACTGGTGATCATTCTTTCTCCCTTTTTTCTCTCTTTCTCTCTCCCTCTCTCTAATTTTCCTCTCTCTTGTTTGACCCTACCCCTCATTCAAAGCCCACTCCCTTGTGCTAGAAGATAAGACTCTAATATACCAGTTTCCATACCAAATGCAAAATTTACAATAAAACTCTTCAAGTTTCTTTTGTGGACCCTTTGAGTTATGTAACTTCTTTTCAACCATGAGCACCTGCCAATCTTAGGCATTCACTTAAGGGTGGGACACCAAGAAGATTAGTGGGATGGAGCATTTCTCCTCTTAGGAAATCATGAGAGAACTTGGATTTTTCACCCTAGAAAAGAGAAGGCTTTGGCCAGGTGATCTAATTGCAGCTTTCCAGTACCTGAGGAGAGCCCATGAAAAAGATGAAGAGGGACTTTCTACAAGGCATATAGTGTCAGGACAAGGGGGAATGGCTTCAAACTGAAAGAGAGGAAGTTTATGTTAGATATTAGGAAGAAATTCTTTACTGTGAGGGTGGTGAGGAACTGAACAAGTTGTCCAGGGAAATTGTGGATGTCCCATTCTTGAAGATGCTGGCAAAGCTATGAGCAATCTGGTCTAATGAAAGGTTCTCTGCCCATGGCAGAAGGGTTGGAACTGGATGATCTTTAAGGTCCCTTCCAACCCAAACCATTCTATGGTTCTGTGATTCTGTGAAGATACATAAGGATACTCAAGCCACCTTTCTTTCATCTTATGAAAATGTAGATTTCACACACTTCAATTAACAACCACATGGCCCTGTGTTGTCCTTTTTGCATTTTCTTTTCAAGTGATGATGCCAACATAAAAATTAAAAATGAAAAAATACCATGCAGACTTTGCAATCTCTCTGGAAAAGTGTCAGTTTGGGGGATTCAAATGAGAAATTGGCCTGGGAGTCATTTCAGTATGGATCTTACAGGATATCTGCAGCTGTTTTAATGAGGCTGGTATTTTAAACAACCATTTGAAAAAAAAAGAAAAGAAACAGTGGATTCTATCATCATTTTTATATAACTCTCACTCATGATAAATTTTTTGACATTAAAGCAATCTTGTCAGAAAGCTGTTATGAGGTCTTAAATGCTCTTGATTCTTTAACATTTCTTCTTCCATTAAAGGAGGGGTTGATAAAAATTAATTTGTCATGTATTCTTCAGAGACTGTGTAATGAGAGCTATTAAAATGTTCAGGTTCTTGGGAAGTTACTGGACTCCAATTACTCTGTGAGGTTCATTTTTGTTTAATATTTTATTTTATTTTATTTTATTCCTAATATATCCTTTGCATTTTATTTAAAATATGAGAATGTATATCCCAGTACTAAGCTGGTATGAGCTACTTCTCCTTTCTTCTTTGCCTGTGCTTATGTTTTAAAGTCATACCTACCAAACTGGAGTCCTTGCTTAGCATTAAGCAATTTTCTGTCTCCTCTATGACTTTGAAATGACAAATTTAAGGGTTGAAAGCTGTTTAATAACTAGGCCATTGTTTTTCTGTGAGCACGGCCTATAGATACTTCAGAGAGTCTCTAGACAGAGCTGAAGTTCACAGGATGACAGGAAAGCCCTGCCCCAAAATGCCACTTGACAGATGAGGACATTCCTAGTAGCTGCCCATACTCGTGTTCTCAGCTTTTCCATCCCTGATTTAGGATGCAGTTAAAATGACCCCCTGGCACACAGGTTTGGTTCTTAGCTGATGGACAGGGAGAGATTCATCTCCAGGTTTGGCCACTGAAGTGGAAGTGCTTTATCACAGCTTACAGGTGTCCCTGGTGCCTCTGGGGAGATGCAGGGGATGAGGCAGATGCCCTCAGCTGCATCAGCCAAGGGTCACAGGTCTGCCCTCCCCTGCAGTCTCTGTTTCAGAAGGGCACATATCCTTGTCCTGCTTGCCAGCTCCTGGGGACCTTCCATGGCTCCACAAGCACCCCTGCACCCCTGTGAGTGGGCCCCAAGCTGAGCCCCAGGTAATGGACCCACAGGAGGGTTATTCAGGCCCAGGGGGATGATTCAGCTCAGCACACATAGGTGTGCAGTGCTGTTTGAGTGCCCTAGAGTGTTTGAAATGCCCCCAGCTGACTCTCAGGCATAGCCCAGGGCCACGAGAATGACCCCACATGTCTGGTCCAGCAGCTAAGCCAGACAGAATGCCCAGGGACCCTTGCACAGTGCTGGATGCCCACATCTGGGCAGCTGAACTGAGTCTGGCTATGAGCTGAAGAGTTTGGCAGGCTCCAGCTGACTTCACTGAGGAGCTGAAACACCAGACTCCCATATGGGCACTGAAATTCAGGTGCCAGAATTAATCCAATTTGAAGCAATCTGCTGTATCCCACTGCTGGTGGGGTACCTGGAAGGTACCTCTGAGTTCTTCCCCCCCAGGAACAGTTCTGTTCATCTCTTCTTGAATTCAGGTCACAGCAGCCATTAGAGGGGTTAAATAAAAGCTGACAGGCAGAAGATTGTATAAAACAATGCAATTGAGATGGCAGGTTGTTTGATAGAGGTTTGTGTTTTGGCAAAATAGATACCTTTTAGTCCAGCTCTGAATGCAACCCAAGCTGTACATTTTCTTCACCTATTCCCTTCCTGATATATCTGCAGATGATCCTTATTCTCTCACCAGTATAAATGATAAGCAGCTCCAGGAAAAACTGAAATTATGCTGTTATAAAATAGTGTAAGTGAGAGAAAAGAAAAAAAGTGTCTGCAGTATGTACTCTTTTATGTTCTTTAATTTGGACTTACAGATATAGCTGGGAAAGCAAGAGGTAGTTTCTTTAAAGACCTGCAGTAATTTAAAGTTCTGTACCTAGGAGATTTGATTCAGCCTTAAACTCAAAGTGTTCTGCAATTAGGGTGAATTACTGAGGTTTAAACTAAGGGACAATTGAATATAGAAAAAAAAAATTCCTGTTACTTTTGAATTGAAACCAGAGGCAAAAGTACTGCTTTTAAAAGTATGCACGGTTTGATCTATAGCTTTCAGTTGGGCAAACTCCTGGGAAAATTACTACCTTCCTGTGATGTACAATGGAATTCTTCCAAAGGACAAGATCCCTAAGCTGATAGAAATCAGCATAAAGCCTCTGAATACCATCACCTCCAGATCTAACCCACAGTATCTTATCTATAAATACTGTTGTGGAGTGGCTTTTAAATAATCTGACTGCTCTGATACATTCACAGTTTATGCTTATTAATTCATTAGGATGACACAAATTAACATTAGACTTCACAGAAGTAATTTTTTTTTCCTGGAAGAAATTACTTCTGTCTGCTCTGAATAAGATGTCCATTACCCACTGCTGAAATAAAATTTATATGTGGAACCCAGTGCAGCAACTGAAAGCCTCATCCATGGGTTCTGAAGTGCATGTAAATGATCATGGAAGGTCTAGGGGGGACAGATCATGAATTACCCAAGCTACAATTACACCAGGACACAGACAATACCTGCCCTCTGCTCTGAAACATTGTAAAACTTGAAGTGACCACAAATCTCAAGAAACTCAGTGATGAGAAGAACGATTCCAACATCATGGGTGACCTATGGGTCTGGATTCACCCAGGGCTCAGAATTTTTCTTACCAGTATTTCAGTGAGGTGAGTCAGACATGCTCCATTGTACCTTGGGCTCTTAACATCATCTGTAGAACCCAAAGGTGTTTCATAAGGAAAGTAGGACACACAAGCAACTAAAAGGTCTTGTTTTCCATTAAAGAGTAACTGAACTTTTAAAATGAGAACATGTTTTTTTATTCAGTCTTTCCTCCTAGGTTTTTACAAAAAAATTGTCAAAAGCACAGCCTATAAAAATGCAATCCATTTTCATTTAAATATCTGGTTTGCAAAATTTCTAGATATAACTAAGTATAGAAAAGGACTGGTTTCAAGACACTAGTTCATTCTGCATTAATTTCTTTTTCTTTATACCATTTCCAATTAAAATATAACTCTTTTTTTTTTTTCTATTTTATTATGAAAGTTTATTTCTTATAATAAAATCAGGTATACAAAAAAAGCTTGTCTCTACATTTCTATGGGCATCTTTAGAGAGTACTGAATATTTAAAAGATATTATAAATAGAAGCGAGATCCATATGGCAAGATAATAAATATTCATAAAATTATGGATAGTCTGATTCTCTGACTCATTTTTGCAATTGTGATGCTGTAGGAAACAAATATACTTCTCCATTCAACTGCTGGATAACTCATTGATCTGCCTGCCTGTTCCACCTAGGCACCCTGCATAAGAATATGTTTTTTCTCATTGCATCTCATAAACAGCAATGTCTTTTAGCCTTTTAGCTTTTGAATATTAAACTGAAAAGTTTCAGAGTCCTTCATTGGATGTGACAGGATGTGAAATGTACAACTTGGAAGGAATATTCTTTGCAGATTTCTCGAAGAGTGTACTGCATTAAAATGTATAAATTTTGCACAACTGACAGAAAAAAGAAACTCCATGTTGAGCATCAGGTGGGCCATGTGAAATTAATAATTTCTCATTCAGTTCATTTCCCAGTGGAAACATATCTGGCATACACAAACTCCAGCTCTGCATTAATTTCCACCCTCGTTTAAAATCTTGGTTCCACAAATATGTACTTTTTCTAAATATGCACTCCAGCTCCCATTGAGACAGCTTTGCACTGGGCCAGGGAAGCTCCTGTGGGGTGCTGGGCTGCCTCTGGAAAAGGATGAGGCCTTCATCTCACATTTTATGTACTTTACTGATTTTCCTCAATTTGGCAAATTCAATAGGCTCTCTAATTCTTATTGGCTGTTGCTGACCTTTATTTACGATTACATCAAACCTATATTCATTCCAGTTATTTTATTGTCATGTTTTTGTCATTATTACACAAATAATAATGTTGCTTTTGATTATTAGTGAGAAAGCAGAAGCTTTAATTTAGTAGATAATTATGCCTTTGCTTTTCTAATGGAAAACCACAGTGTAAGTGTAATTGCTTCTGTGTAACAACTTGTTATTACATGCATTTCATGCTCATAATTCTTTTGCTGATACCAGGCAAATATTTTCAGCCTAAATTTTCCCTGCATACATTTTGGTAACAGTTTTGAGCCCTGAGGATGCACAGACCTCTATTATTAACCTTTAAGAACCAGTAAATAATTATAGTTTAATTTTGTTTCAATTCTGTTGCTGTTAACTGAGGGCTGATTACCACCTTCACAACCAGCCCAAGATATAATGAGTAAGATGGATTTCCAATGGATTATATAATAGATATAGGTTGAAAAATGAATTAGGGAATGCTGCCATATTTTGATTATTACATGCATACTAAGAAGTGACATAGTTAAACTACTTCTCAGTTGAAATGATGTTTTGAAGACAAATAAGCAGCCTGTTTGAAAAGAAATTATATTCCAGGTATCACATTTCATAGCTCATTTCTGGGAAATTTTGTCACTAGAATCAGCTAATTTTCTAGCATTACTCACCCTGTTATGGTCTAGGGGGCTAGAATTGGTTGGAATATTTCATTTGAGTGCACTGACTTACACTTGGTTCCTTTCTCTTTCAAACTGAAGGAGATCTATCTGCTTTGATCACACCACTGGAAGATGATGCTCATCTTCTATCCTCCTTTTCTCATAGAAAGTATAATGTCATGAAAATCAAACCTTCTAGTTCCTTTCTGGCAACTTTCCAAATATGGGAGGAGAAAAATGTACCCTTTTTAATCCAGTTTTAAAAATGAAATAGAAAAGAGACAGGTGATTATATAAGTGCATTCACATTTCTACTCTTAAGTGTGAAGTTTCTACAGAATCCCTATAATTTTCATTTATGCTTGTTAAGGTCTTTATCTGGCTTCTGTGTGGATGAATATCACCTTATTTTGTGCCAGTCTAATAGAGGGAGTAGAAAGGCATTGGCAGGAATCCAGTATGGACCCTTGTCCTTTTCTCTTTGGCTTCCCTGCAGGGGAATGGCTCTAAACAGCAAAGCTAAAGCTGTGGAGGGAAGCATGAAAAGGGCAGAAATGTTTTAGTGTCTCTTTTTCCCCTGCTCTTCACTTTAAAATGTGGCTGTAAGAGGATTTCTAACTGAATTAGCATCAGCATCAAAAGGCGAGAAGTTAGGTTAGAATATAAAAGGGAAAGTTTAGGAAAGACAATGTAGCTGTGGTTTTTTTTCAGGCCATCTGAGCCTGGTGAAAATTAATGTAAGATTTAAAGAGTGGGCTGAACTAATTTCACAACAATCAGAGGTCATCTCTGAGAATGCCTGCTGAGGACAGGTGACACTTCAGGAGGTGAAAGATGAATAATTATAGCACCATCATCCAAAAGGAGACACAGGAACTGCTGGGGAGCTGGAAGATGCTGTGCTCAAATTCAGAGCCAGGAAAACTATTGGAATGAGTTACTCCACAAATAACTGCAGATGCTGGGAAAATGAGAAGGATTTGAGAAAAGAATCAAGATGAAATTCTAAATAACATGTCATATCAGACTATTGATTTCCTTCCTGATAGTGCAACAATTCTAAAGAAAAGGGAAGAATCAGTAACAGGACATCACTAGACCCCAGGAAGCCTATTCAAACTCTTTTGCCTGACTTTCTTCCAAGCTAAGTAAGAAACACACTCCACATGCAACTAATATAAAGGGGTTCAAAACTGTTTAAATATATGTTGGGAATGGACAGCAACACGTCACCACAGTGCAAAACAGAAGTATTGGGCAGTGCTTGTGAACTATTCATTATTTTCACTATCTATGCAGAAGATGGAAACACAAAGGATGAAATAGAAAACTTTCTCCTTTAAAAGTACTCTAAGCTGACCCTGTATTGAAGAAAGGAATAGAATTTAAAATAATGATGATCCATTGGAGTTACAGTCCCAAAATATTGGGTGAAATTCCACTCTGATTTATGCAGCTGCAAACAGAGGGTGGGAGATAGGCACCCTGCAGAAAGGAGCTGCTGCTTTTAGTAAATCATAAGCTGAAAATGAGATGACAGTGCTACAGACATCCTGAAATAGGTAAGCTTTCCATGGAAAGCATATCTGAGCATTAGTGTGGAAAGCACACAAGAAGTATTCCTGTGACTCTGGTTAACACCAGTCACACATCATCCAAAACACTCTGGGGACTCAGGCTTCAGAAAAGACATGAATGAGACAAAAACAACAAATAAAAGTTCAATTCTACAAGTCTGAGGGCACTGGAAGAAATAGAGATTGCAAGTAGGCAGTAGACTGAAGGGAGACACCAAGTCAGTTTTTTCTGTATGAAAAAGCTGCTGAAGAGAGAAATTAATTGGTTTCCATGTCCCATGTGGATATGGAATGGAACAAAAAGTCATGAACCTGACATACAGGGTATGAGATTTTCTTTAGACTACTGAAAAAGACAATTTAAAGAAAAGAGAATGATCTGGAACAGATCTTCTGGAAAGATGGGGGGGGGTTCCTCATTGGAAGAGTCTGAGATGATGCTAGATATACCTTTGTTAAGACTGACATTCACTCTTAGACCTGTTTTTCTAATTTTCTGTGACATCTATTATGAAGAAGAGGAAAAGCCAAAGAGCAATGGTCAAAACTTCTGCTCAGACTTCAATTCTCACCTCCCTTTCACTGGGAGTTGCTTTCACTCTCTGCTGATCAGAGTGTCTTGGGGACTCAGGACCCCAGAAAGAGGTGGGAAGAAGGAAAATCACTGTCCCATGAAACTCAACCTAGTTTCTGGCCAAAAACTCACTGAGATGCCGAGTGGTATTTTGACATATTCTATGTTTAGTAGAGTGACAAAAAATTTTGGTAAAATTTAGAATTTTAAAGAACACATCAGGTCACATGACTGTTTGCTTTTGGCCAATGTTATCTATTTTTGTCCTAAATGTTATCTGTACTGATAATTTGTACTGTATAAAAAAAGACCTGAATTCATAAGCTGGCTTTCATATCCATGTTACAGAAACCACCCACAAATTAATTTCTGATGAAGTATTATTTCCTAGGGACTAACATATTACTCCTGAATCACCAGTTTATCAGATTGTAGTTGCATAGAAAGACAGGTGCTGAGCAGAAGGGAGCTGTTCCTCTTTCTTTCTTATCTAGAAAGCAAGAGATGGTTAAGTTAGCTTGACCAGTTTAAAAACATACATACCCACATCACTGTAAGAAGAATTATGCAAGTTTTGATTGCAGCTCTGCGTGGCCTGCTCTGTGGTTCCTCAATACATTGTTCAAGAAAGACTTAAATAAGAAACAGTGTGGCTGGGCCACTCTTGCAAAATTGTACCTCAATTCTCTACCAAGAAAATTGCTAGAGGTACTGTGAGTCTCAAAATCACTTGGCAACCCTGACAGGTCCATGCAGCTGGATGACAAGGAGATAACTTTGTACAGAGCAATGCATAATCACTCCCACCTCAGTATAACAAACTGGCCAGCTCTACAAAGCTTTTGAAATACTAATTAAGCTGAGGTCACATATCTAAGGGCTGAAATACCTGCAAAAACTGGAAGAGCTCTTTTCCTTTGCCAGTGATTTGCTCTTGTCCATACATTGTGCTCCAGTTTTCCCTCTTCAATTATGCAGCATCATGCATTATACAGTGCTCTTCAACTCATGGGGTCAGCCTATACATGGAGAGCATTAATTTGGTGTGTCACATAATGGGCACTTCCTCCTGCAGAGTGGTGGCTTCAGAAATGGTCTCATCAGAAGCACTGCTGGACGTGTGAAGCATTTGTCATGAGGCAGTAACGATGCTGCACCCATTTGCTGGCTCTTCCCTGAGGATATGTAAAGGTGAAGCCTCATTTTCCAGAGAGAACCTTTATTCCCCTCAGCCCCTTCTATTAAATTTAAAAAATTCAGCTACCACATCCATCTCCAAACAGTAAATATCTGGATGCAAGCAGAATACATTAAATAAAAAATAATTCTAACTTACGTATCTTACCACACTAGAATGTGTTTATTTTCAATTCAATTCAATGATGAATGAAAAATGTGCTTGTGTATGTGGATTTGCAGTGGCAATATGGATTAGGGGGACACAACATAAAATATATCTTTGTGCAAAGGAAATACCAATGCTTTAAACTCAACTAAATGCAGCAGCTTTGCTTCGACCTTTTCATGCAATCAGTATGTTCTGCTAAGCTCAGCAGTTAGGTAAAAATATTAAAACTTGGCATGAACCACAAAAATTATCTTAGAGATCAAGTATGAAGATTTTTTCTTTTCTTTTTTTCTGTTGTATCAGAGATAGAAATATCTCTGATGTTTCAGCATCTTACCTAGTAGACGACAGTGTCATGTCATTAAACTCTATGTCTACCTGCCAGCCCCAAATCAACAATCTCTATTGAAAAAACTCCCTTGAAAGATGGAAATTTTTCATCTATGGAAAAGATGAAATAAGTGACAAAACCTGTAAGCAATGTGAGACGTACTTTTATCAGAAAATTCTCATCTCCTGCACCCATATTTTTTCTTTCAAAAAAAGAAAAATTTTTTTCTTTGTCTCATACATGCATACACAAGACATGCATACACACTACTGAAAGTTATTGCTCGGGGTGTGTGCCATAGTTGTGCACAGATTAATTTGTTTTAGCAGGTTTACAATAGACTAGACCATGAAAAAAGAACAGCCAAAGCCATCCAGTAAATTGGGCAACAATTACTCTTTGTATCTCCATTTAAATTGAGAATAGATGTGCCTTACACACTGTCACTGCAGAAAAAATAAGAAGCTTCCTTTAATGATGAATTATTGAATGCACTTGCAGTGATGGTAAGGCAATAAATTAAAAAGTACATCAGCCATTTCTCAATTAGGTTTATATTCTCCACTCACCAGCTTTTTGTATATAAGGAAAAAGTGAGACTATTTCACAGGGAGGGCTTTTATACAGCATTTAGTCCAAGGAAACCTGTTGGTTGCTTTGGTCACAGCTGATTCCCAAGCTTAGTTCACTGTTTGTATAAAATGTGTGTCTATAAAATACACAAGGACAGCAGGTCTTCTGGAAATCTTTCACATGGGAACTGTTAGTCAAATTCATCCTACGTGTAAGTTCATGGAGCCAGTGAGTTTAACACTGGGGATCATTTTTCCCCAGAGCATTAATGGCAAGGACAGTCCTCACAGCCACACTGAGGAGGGGAGGAAAACTCTTTGCCCTTGCAGACACACTGCTGTCCAAAGGATGAGAGCAAATGAAGTGTAAAAGCCAATTTGGGTTCTTCTACCAAATCCTGAGTCTCTCTTTTAAAAGCATCAGTCAAATCAGACCGACGTTTCCACTTAACCTTGTGAAACAGAATGGATTTTCCTCTCTTTGACATTTTAGCCAGGGACATCATGTGTGTGCTCCTCTGTCGCTGTGGCATGGCTTCATATAGGCTGCTGAAAGAATGAAATCCTTGTCTGTTTCCAAACTATTTCTAGTTTTAGTTTTTAATATTTCTTTCATGCTGGAGGAAGCCCTCATAGTTTATTCTGGCACATCTATAGCTCTTGATGTAGAGTGCAAATAAACAGGCTTATAGCAGGCTTGGAGCCAAAGGCAGCTGCTGGCAGGCTCTGGGCCAGCTCTGGACCCCTTGTAAAAGCCTTCAGCTTGGAAAGAAGAGAATTTTTCTAATGTACCTCCTAAAGGTCACTTGAAGGTGCTAACATCTACACTGTCAAAGTGGAAAAGCAACCATTGACTGGGCTAAAAATACTAACTTGTGTAAGTTTAATGTTTTAATTTTAAACTAGACTACATAGAAGACAGTCATGCCAAGGTCAGTAAAAGACAGGAGAGAAGTGTCTAATACAAATAATTTTTCTTTGTGAAAAGAATGTTCTATTTTTACAATATTTTAAATTTGGAAGGGATCACCTCTCTTAGTTCCTGTTTTTCCCATGGACAAAGACAATTCACCTACCAAATTAGAATAGGATAGGATAGGATAGGATAGGATAGGATAGGATAGGATAGGATAGGATAGAATGGAATGGAATGGAATGGAATAGAATAGAATAGAATAGAATAGAATAGAATAGAATAGAATAGAATAGAATGGAATTGAAATATTTCAGTTGGAAGGGATCCACAAGAATCATCCAGTCCAACTTCCTGACTACTTCAAGGTTGACCAAAAGTTAAAGAATGTTGTTAGTGACCTTATCCAAAAGCTTCTTAAACACTGAGTCTTGGGGCATCCACCACCTCTCTAGGTGCCTTTCCCAGTGTCTGACCACAATTTCAGTAAAGAAATGCTTCCTAATGTCCAGTCTAAAGATCCCCTGGTACAGCTTTGAGCCATTTCCACACATCCTGTCACTGGATCCCAGGGAGAAGAGATCAGCACCTCCCTCTCTGCTTCCCCTCCTTGGGAAGCTGTAGAGAGCAACAAGGGCATCCCTCAGCATCCTTCTCCCCAAACCAGACAAGCCCAAAGCCCTCAGCCTCTCCTCACAGGACATTCCTGCCAGCCTTTTCACAGCTTTGCTGCCCTCCTCTGAACCCATTTGAGTACCTTCACATGCTTCTTGAAATGATCTGTCATTTTTACTAAAACTAACAAAGCAACTGGGATTTTTCTGTTTGTTGCAGTTTTTAATTATTTTATTGTGTTTTTATTTATTGTTGCCTCAGAATCCATGAAAGCAATTTTACTCAGCAAGTTTTTTTCAATATTGGTATTTGAAAAGAAGGGTTAAAAGCACAGTACTTTGTGTTTAAAAATATTTACTTGCTGTACATTTTCACTTCTTTTTTAATTGCTTTAACTGCCAAATTTTCTTTACTAAAATTTACTGAAACTGAAACTCATTTTAACTGGAAAAATGGAAATTATTCTTTAAAAAAATGCCAATAGAGAGTACTTGAGTATCTGTGATTCTTAACTACGAGCGTTTTGTATTTCAGGGGAAAAAGGCTGAGTTTATAGAGAGAATTTATTGAAATATTTTGTACAGCCCTAGTCTGCATAATTTCATAAAGCTCAAAAAGCTTTTCTTTTAAAGATGAAGAGCACATGTCATCATCTTATACCTGGAAGGAGCACTATACACAAGCAGATAATAAATAAGATAACAATCATCTGTAAGATCACCCAAATAAAAGCATTTAATGACCTTCCACTGCTTTAATCCCATGCTATATTTTAAGAAGAGTTCCAAGTTATGTCCTATATAACATACATATGACAGAATTCCCCAAAAGAATTTTTGAAGGAATCTGAAAGAATTAGTAGCTTTAGACTGATAACCATATCATCCTTTAACTATTATGACAATATATTCCTAAGCTATGGCTGAAGTCCTGGTAGTTGTTTCTATGTTTTAAAAGGACTTTGAAGGGATTGCATCATACCAGTCTCTGAGCACCATAAGGAAAATGCCCACCAGCTGGGTAAGTAGCCAGAAAGCCAAATTTGTGTCCTTCCCTTCTTTTCTTCTCAGCCTCAGGTAATGCAGGATCATCCAGAGTCTGCTCAAAGTGTTCGCTGCTCGCTCAAATTTAACAGGCAGCACAGCTCTGGTAAGTAATGAACCTCCAGTAATTACTTGATAATAATGGCTGAAAAGTTCCTGTCTCTTTTTTTTTCTTAGCAACTTCAAACTTAATTGCTATATTCTCCTCAAGCTGAAAAAGGGATCTGTGAAGAACTTTTAACAGAATTATGCCATATTTGAAACACTTAGCTGTTCCTGTGACCTGGCTTTGTTACAATTCATGTTGGATTAATAAAGAATTTCACCAGTGCAATTTTTCCCCCTAGCAAGGTGCTGTGCAGTTAAAGTTGCTATCAATGCCAGTCATGAAGCTGGGATGATTTCCAAGCTCCTGAGCCCCATCCCTCTCTCTAAGGCAGAAGGAGGCAACCTCAGTTCTCACCTGCCACTCCTACCTAAAGCTGGGCTCTGGCAGCACCTCAAAGGAGTGCTCAGCCCTGGGAAGAGAAGGCTTTGGGGAGACCTTACAGCAGCCCTCCAGTGCTTAAAGGGGCTGACAGGAAAGGTGGAGAGGGACTCTCTGTCAGGGAGTGTGGTGATAGAAAGGGGGGTAATTGTTTTAAATTAAAAGAGAGTAGGTTTACATTAGATATGAAGAAAATATTTTTCACAATGAGGGTGATGAAGCATGAAACAGGTTGCTCAGAGGGGTGGTGGATGCTCCATCACTGGGAACTTCCAAGGTCAGGCTGGGTGATGCTCTGAGCAACCTGATTTACTTGAAGATGTCTCTGCTTACTGAAGGGTTATTGACCTGGGTGACGTTTTAAGGTCCCTTGCAATCCAATTTATTCTATGATTGACTCCTATTGTGTCACTATTCCAAGGAGTCACAGCCAGGCCTTCAGGGAAGCAGGATCAAGAACCAAAGTGTTTTCCACTGTAGGATTTTCTCCATCCTCTCTCACAAAAGGGGATGGCTGGACATTGAATCACTGCTTTTCCCATTTAATGTGTGTTTTCTGGTCTCCAGGAGAAAGCTGAAGGCCCTACAGTGCCACATGCCAATACCCAGCCAGATTGAAAGTAGCCTGGATCTTGGAAGTCATGTGCTGTTCTTCCTGGGTGAACTTCTTGGGGTTTGGACCACAAAGACAGTGTGATTGCCCCATTGCTGTCCTGCTCCTTGCAGCCAAACCAGTCCATGGCTGAGGTATTTCTATGGGGGGCTTTAAGACTAAGAGGTGTTCACCCTCCCAGGATCAAGAACCAGCACCCAGCTGCACTTGCCTGCTCCTGCAATTTTCTCTTCTGCAAGCTGCGTCACAGCTCCAGCTACAAAGTCACAAGCCTTACAAAATTATGACATCTGATTTCTTTCTTAAAGTCCAATTCTTAAATGAGGCACTTCTCTTTGAAAGGGTAAGATTTTCTCCCATGTGACTCAGGGCAAAAGTACTCAAGAGAAACCATGGCTGAAAAACATCAAAATATCCCAGCTGAGCCTGTGGTTTTTGAACAAAGGAGGTGTCAGCACTGCATGTCTGAAGAATACAGTTCACTTGCTATTTCTTTCAGCCTTTGTGCTGTCACAGCAAAAGAAGACAGTCTCCCATTGAGCAGTGTAAGCACCCAACTACATCAATCACAAAATACATGCTTGTTTGGGTGCCTAAGAAGAAATGCCAGGTCAGAACAAAGTGACCTATTACAGTTTTGCACACACAGGGACTCAGTGGGTTTAAACAACACCCCCTCTTGCCATAATTAGGGTTCAAAATCAATGTTCAAGTCAGACAAGTTAGAAAATGTTTAAGTCAGAAAAGGTTTTGCTTGACATCCTGGGCATAGCTGCAGTGTGATCTGTGATGTGTTGCTGGGCATTTGTAGCATTCTGGCCACACTTCAGTCTGCTGTGGTGCTGGGCTGGTCCATCTCCCCATTCACAGAGGGCTCCCACCACTGGGGATCCACTGGCACGGTGGGAACTGCCAGACCTCTCTCTCCACCTGATGCCTCAAACCTAAACAACACCAAATTTATGAAGTGCACAGGCTGCAGACCCTCAGAGATCATCATCCTCTCGGCCTGAGTGCCCTCACCCCTCCCAGTTGCAAAGGGGTGAGTTCCCATCCTTTTGTCTCTTCCCAATGACTTCCAGCATTTCCTAAAGACTTCCAAATGGAATAGATTTAGCAAACCTACCTTGCAGCTGTCATCAGCACATGAAGGATCTTTCTGGTGCTGAAGGAGCTCTTCCAGGACAAATGTTTTACAGCAAATGCTGAAGTTTCTGTTTAGATTAAATTTGTGTGAAGAGAACTTGTATTCACTTCATTTCTTCTTTTCACAGTTAAATCAATGAAGTATTTCCCTGACTCTCAGATTTGCATCTGGCTATCTTTATTAAGTCTTATAGAGCCCTATCTCATTTACAGTAACAGGGAAAAAGGAAAAATAGCTGAAAAAATAAAGATGTCAGTTTCTTTGTATCAGCATTTATATACTATATTGCAAAGCCAAAGCCTTTGAAATTTGTGGGAGTTGTAAAAACCTAAATAATGCTAAATCAATTGTTCTTCACATATTAACAAGAAATTTCATGCATTTTATTGCACTCACTTTGATTTCACACTTTATTTAGAGCAGGATATGTGTTTAGAAAATGAAACATGTAAGTAATATAGAAATGTGTTTCAAGTTTCCCATCACATGAGCTGAGACTGTAAAGCACTTTCTGAAAGGGCCTGTCATTGATCTTGTTCATTCTAAGAAAACAAGAAGCTGCTCTTTCCCAGCTCAAGCCTCTGTAAATCCGCAGGCAGGAGCGCGGTCACCTCTGGCAGCCCATGCAGCATCAGAGCAAGGGGCAAAGCACAGCAGAGCCCAGGCACAGAGAATGTGAGCTCACCCATCAAAGTGTACTAATAATATAATCTGTGACAGGCCTCTCTGAAGGTGTATGCAGGGCACAGAAAAGCAGCCTACCATCAGCTGCTCCCATGCCATTTTAACCAGCAGATGCTGCTGTCTCCCTTGGTGGTGTGGGCTCTCAGCTGATTTATTCATTCATTAGTGCTTGCACCAAGTTCCTTTTGTCTTTCTGCTGTCTCAGTGCAAGGTACAGTACACTGTTCACAGAGAAACTTTTGACTTAGACATGATTGAAGTAAAATAAAAAAGTGATTCTTCTCATATTGCATTAAGGAAAAAGGTCAGGTTTGCCACAAATGAAAGAACATATGTAGATTATCAATACCCCCCATAGAAAGCAATTCTGCAAAAAACCCCAAACACAAATTAATATAAATCTACATGTATCCTTACATATCTCACAGTCTGAGGCGAAGGGAAGGCTCTGCCTCTTTCTGCCTGCCTCTTCTTTCTCCCAGCCTGTGCTCAACCACTTCTTATTGCTCTGTTCCCTGATGTTGCTGCCCCAGTGTGAGCTTATAAAGATGTGATAATAATATTTATTTGCTTACATGACAATCAGAGAACTGCTGATGGCAATGCCAAAAACCTCTCTGTCACAGCAGCTGAAAGGAAATACACACCAGATCATGGGGAGGTATCAATGCTGAATGCAGCAGGGGCTAAAGACCCAGGTAATTAAATATAGCCTCAGGTAAATAATTGTATCAAAAGTGAGCAAGAGCTCTCTTGAATCTTAATCATAACACTTTGGTCTAGACAGCCCATCTAATCAGGTGTGTTTGTAGACTTTTCAGTGAGATGGGTACAAAATATCAATCTTCAGTGTTCATTTTTTTAGAAAGCCATAGAACTGGAACATCAGTGGCCACCTGGGATGTCCAGCTCTCAGGGACCTGAGAGCAGGCAGCCAGGCTTTGAGGAGGTGGCACACTCTCAGGTTTCAAGCAGATTTTTATTTTTTTTTTGAGCACAGAACCACAGCAGAAGAAACCATCTGGAGGGCTCATACTTATATGCAAACTGGCTAAAATTGGAAGATTTCCCACAGCATTCAAGGATTTTTTTATTTGCCTGCTTCCTCATGCTACTTTTATCATTATTGCTTTTGATTTGTTTTCCTGTGAAAAAAGCAGAAGTTATCAGAGTGGGTGGGAAAGAGGAGGTAGGGAATGGAGACACTGGAGTACACCATGTGGGAATTTGGAATAGATAACTTGGGTTTTTTCTGCTTTTAGACATAGTCCTTATATTGCTTGGATGTTTTTTATTGAATTTCAATTCTATTTCATTCTATTTCTATTACATAAAACTCAGCTGGTACAGTATTAGGATCCATCTGTTTACAAATAGATTTTAACTGTGAAAAATGTGATCCATTCCATGTATAATGTGTAAGCCCCACTGCAGCTTAAAAAGGAAATTAAAAAAGAGGCACCTTTCCCATGTACATTTGAAAGGCTTTCACAAAATGTCCTTCAAATGTAAAAGTCTTGTCCTTAAAATCTTGTTCTCCAAGCAATGATAATAACTCTGAGAAAGTGAAGCTGGGAATTTGGGAGATTTTTTCAACTGCAGGGCTTTAAAAATGTTTGGATAATGGATGAACAGTTTTAGGTAGTCTGTGTAAAGGCAGACCTTGAATTACTTAGGAATTGGTTGTAGTGATTTTCAAAAGAAGCTTGAAAGAACTATGTGCTTGTATGGATTTAGACTTCATCTAGCTGTAATGCATGCAGTATTCATCAGGGCATGCAGGAATTTTTATTACATTGTCTTTCTTCCTGGCTTCCTTCTGCTGTGAAGGGATCCAGCTGTGTGAGCCAGTGGGGAAAGGCTGTGTTAATATTCCCAGCTTCTGTCATCAAGTGACCCATGGGTGCCACAGCATCAGCTAAACCCTGTCTGTTAAAGGGGTTTATCAAAGGAAATATATGTCATTTCAAGGGAGTATTAATTACATTTAAACTAGGTCTTGAGTAGTCAGCAATGTCTACATAAACTTCTGTTTAGATGGCTAAAAGTCTCTGATGATATAAGCCCCATAAATTACATAATTTCCAGATCAAAGCAGCAAGGTGTTAAGTGGAAAACAGTGATCTTTTTCTGGGGAACTGACCAAGAGGTTGAGGATTGTTGTTTCTTACCCCTCAATTTAAATAAGTTGTGGTGGGAAAAGAAATCTCCATGCCAGCTTGCTTTTCTTCAGCTGTGTGAACATTGCCTACTTCTCCAAAATCTCTAAGGTTTAAAACCTTGTAATCATCAACCTTGTGGGTTAGTGTTAGTCTAGGAGGGCATCTGGACATAACTGAGTGTGAGCTCTGTTCCAGAAAGGGAATGGATCATATCTGATGTCCCAGGCCTAGACTGATGGATTTCCAGGAGGGGTCTCAAGTCAGAGACCAATCTATTGTTATATTCCCCTTCCATCCAAGCTGGTGAAGCACCTGGGGGCTGCATCAAGCCTTGCAGATTCCTCAGCACTGCAACTCCTCTGCCAGCTTAGAAGCTGTCAGGCACAGAGGATGGGCTGCCCCAGGCACTCCCCCCACCACTGAGGGGATTGATTGCCTGTCCACCCCTGCTGTGGAGGGAGAGAGTGAGCAGCAGAAGAGCCTCCCAAAGCCTCTTGAGAGCAATGCAGCCACTCTGCTGCCTGAGCAAGAGCAAATGTGTGTTGAAGCACTGTTCTTGCATAAGGATGCTGCTCTGGCTCAAGGGCTGGGTAATGGAAGAAGCCCCTCTGATACTGAGACATCTCTGTTGTGATGGTCAGCCTGAGTCCAAGGAGAAATGCAGATTATCAGGTGTCCTTAAGGGAAATGGGCACACCTTTCACTTCCTCTTGCCTTTTTGCTGACCAAAACATATGATTCCTATCTGAGCAATCTCCAGCCTCCTGAACGCTTCTTACAAGGATGATCTTCTGCCAAAGTGTAAATTTCTAAATTTGGTTAGAATCCCTTTAATTTTTTATCTAAAACTTTTGCTCCCCACAAATACTGCATATTATTTCTAACTCAACAACAAAGTATTTAAGACAAGTGAGCTTTCATACAATTGTTCTTTTAATCTCTGACAATTTTTTTCTTATTTTCTGACAGGCATGACAAATCTTACAAAATCTCAGTTTCAAGCATAATTGATGCAGGGATAAGAGCAAACTACTCCAAAGATTGCATTGTTGTTTTAAAGACATTGAGTTAATTAGAGAGATATTCTTGTTAGTGGTGGTTCATTAAAAGATCCTTCATGCAACTGAAATGTTAATTTTATTAGAAACAATCTAGGGGACTCAAATTATTAATTGATTGATGTTTAATAGTTTTTTTAATTAGAAGCTTTAGTGAGAGAAATAACACCAAAACTGCAGTGACTGCCACTAGATTTTTAAGAGTTTGTCTTCATAGGTTTGGATTCCCTGACTGCATTACTATTGCCATCTTATTGCCATTCCCAGGCTGCCTTCATTTGTGCCCAAATGGCAGTGACAACTCCAAAGTGCATGTACTTTGCAGCTGTGATTAGCAGGGCACAGTGCTCTGTAAGAGACACTGGGAATGAGTCAGGAAAGGAGATGAGAAAGCCACTGGGTGCAGAGGCAGAGCACTGGTGAGCAAATTCTATAACAGGTATGTGTGGTCCATGGAGACACAGAAGGAGAAGAGCAAAAGGGTGGGTCTGCTAAATCTTAAGAAAAAAAGGCCATGCCCAAGCCATGACAGTAACTAAAGAGATGGATTTTAAATTTACTTCCCAAGGAGCAGACTTGGTTACAAACAAGAGAGGTCTCAGCCACAAAGGTCTAGTCCCCTTCTTGAGGATGCCAGCTTACAGAATATCCTATTCACATGCTCAAAGGTATGTGTTTGTTCACCTGTTCTGGTCATCTCTGGCCATCTCTGCTGGTGTTTAAACATCTTCTTCTTAAATGTGCAGGCAGGGGACTGACAACTATATCAGCTCACTAAAATATCCTGGAGGGGAAAAAATAACAAAACAAACCAGAAGACTGCAGTAATATTTTCTGGGCTCATGAGTTCAGGAGCAATGACACTGCTTCAGTTCCTGTGGCCTTGGAAAAAGTTTTCAAGGTCTGGGAAAGCACTCTTGTACTCAGTATTGAATGTGATGTGTGCAGCAATGAGATTCGATTGTATTGCAAACATATTCTTGGTAGCTTATATCTCCTCTGATGCTGAATCAGAAAAAATCAATGCCTTGAAGCCAAGACTCCTGTGTCTGTCTGTCCTCAAAAATCTTATTTTCAGCTTTCTTCAGAAATTCATATTAAAACAGAGGTGTATGAAAAGAAAAAAAAAAAAGGCAGTCAAATCATGTCTTGTAATACTCAACTGAAGTTAGGATTGTCCAACATTATTAATTTTCCTGTATGCTCCTTCTGTGTCAGGAGGCAGGGTACAGCAACAGCAGTTGTCTGTGAGTGTGTTGAGGCAATATTCATCTTTAATGATGATTTTAGCTGGTTCAGAGGCTAGAGAGAGCAACTAGCTCTGTTCTAATACTCAACAGGATACAAGATAGAAATACAGGAAACTGCTTTGGAGGAAAGACTTGTATCCCAGTGGATAATTCTTCCCCCAGTTGCAAAACTGAGGTCTAATTAAGTAAGAGATGCAGATGGTTTCATTCAGACTGGACCCAATATTTGCTTTAAGCACAAGAGAAATTATGTTAATTTCTAAATTGGCACAAGCACTTGGAGAGGGGGCAGTTTGTTACTCTTTTGCTGTGGTCTGTGCATTGTGGGGTTGCCTCTCCCACCTGTCTGATGGGAAGGCTCTGTCAGACAAGCTGAGTGAGCTGCCTCAAGGGGTGGCCATGCAGCTCCTGGATGATGATTTGGGGTCTCTCACAAGCTTCTGGCAGTTTTCTGTGCTTTGGCACAAGATGTTGACATGTTTAGGTGGGAAAAGGCTTTTGGAAAGCACAAAGGCCAGTGTTTATGGCACATGTATGGGATCTGTCCTCTTCACAGAGATCAAGGTGAGATAACCAGCCCTTCCTTCCCCAGCTGTGACACTGGCCTGGGCCAGCAGAACAGGATTCATGTGTGCTGAAACCTAAATTTTCAAAGTTTTCAAGGTCTGGGAAAGCACTCTTGTACTATTCTTGTAGGAATAAAGGTCAAGATCTGCAGTGCTTGCCACAAAACAGGAGGTGTATGATTGCAGAGGGATGTGTGCTGCTGTGGCTGGGCAGGAATGCTTTGGGCTGGCAGAGTGCTCTGGGCTGGCAAACTGAGTACCTACCCCCAAGGGGAATAAGCAAAGAAAGCAAATATCTTTTTCTCTTACTCTACACTAGCACACAGCAAGATTCTTGTCCCCAGTCCCACCCTTACCTATGGACAGAAGCTCAGCTCCTGTGCTCTGTGCCTCACCTTCAGAGACTGCCTTGCCTTCTGCTTTTGCAGACTTACCTGAACACTGTCCCTGTAATGGCATGATAACAAAACCAGCATGGTGACTGGCTGATTAAATCCAAGTAAACTGCAGGGAAGGATGCACATAGGAATGAGACAACATACTTCTACTTTTGTTTGTCGCTCTCTGCGTGTCTTACGTCGCAGATCAAGTTCTACATTTTGCTTTTATCTGCAAGAATATTTCTGCAGCAGCCAGCCTTGGGCATTGGACTGAAACTAGCAGCTGAGGGAATTATTAGCCAATAATAAAAAAGCTATTCCTACACCACTAGTTAGCAAAGGAATTGATTTGGTCAGTCAGGGAACAGTTTTCATATGCTGGCATCAGAGGGTAAAGCTTCAGACTCATCTGGTATTTTTCCACTAAGACTTCTGAACTCGGAGAATTCCATTTGCTGATCATTTTACCAGAAAATTATCACTTCTGAAGGAAAGTTATTTACTCCAACTGCTGTATTAGCAGCTGTAGCACAGACCAGGTGTGCACAAGAGCTATGAAACAGTGCCATCTCCTGGGCCTCGGGCTGCTCTGGGAAATCTGCATTTGCCCATCCTGGCAGGGCACATCTCAGACAGCTGTGCAAAAACCACTGTGCAATTAGTGCACAACGCTGACTCCAGCGGGGGAAGGAGGGCAATTTGTTAATGTCATCATTTAGCAGTGTGTTCACTGGGCAGATAAGCTCTGAGACTGTCTAATTTAGGGAAAAAAATAGAAATTAAAAAAACTCCCACTGTGTTAATAGTGCATAAGGCTGAAGAATTGCAGCAATTATGGTGCTGATGCAGCTGCTGTGTTAGGGAGATGGGTTGAATGGCAGGTGAAGGGAGAGCTCTCACAGAGCTATCAGCCCACCAGCATTTGGAAGTACCTGCAGCACCAGCACCAATCAAGCTGCTGGAAAGTCAGATCCCTGCAGCTTTCTCTGGGGCTTTTGGGCTCGGAGATGGTTTTTGGATGCTTTTCTGGGATGTTTTGCTCTCTTCATTTCTATTAGTTGGTGATCCCCTGCCTCTTAATATGGCTCAAATGCCCTTTCTCAGTAAGTGAAAAAACACACAGATCTGCTTACCCTACTTTTAAAATTCCCCAGGTGACAGAGAGGAGAGGAGTGCTGAGGAAATCTGAAGGTTTGTGATTTGCAAAGAACAGCTGAGATCTACCTTGTGCCCTAGCTCATACTGCTGTACTAGTGCAAAAAGAGCTGATATTTTAACCCCACTCTTAATAAAAAGGAAAAAAAGGAATAAAACCAAAGGAAAATATTATTTAATGAGACCCAGTTGCAGTCAGGGAGTATGTCAGATTCCAGGGCATTTAAGCTATGCTTTTTCCTGCCTGAAGTTTGCCCACTTTAGTTTGAGAGGACAAACAGTTTCCCATCCCCATTGTTCCCATATGATGGTGGACTTCCCTTTACTGGAATTAGTTGTGTCATAATTTGAAATTATAATCATCTGCATAAAAAGTATCTGGTGTCCAGTAAGCACCATAACCTGTGTTTATTGCTTCAAAATTCTTTCCCATCCCATCTAAATCATCTGTTATCTGAACAACTGTTTGCTTATTTTCTTGGATGTCATGGCTTAATCCTGGTGGGCATCTCAACCACACCCAGCTGCTGCCTCCCTCTCACCCATTGGTGTGGGAAGGGAAGTCAGAAGGGTAAAATTGAGAAAACCCCTGGGTTGAGATAGTTTAATACATAAAACAAAAGCTGCACAAAGCAAAACAGAACAAGAAATTCATTAACCACATCCCGTGGGCAGGCAGATGTTCAGCCACCCTCAGGAAAGCTGGGCTTCATCACTTGTGAGGGTGCCTTGGGAAGACAAACGCTGCATCTCTGAACATCCTCTCCTTCCATCTTCTCCCCCAGCTCTCTAGGCTGAACATGATGCCATGTGGTGTGGGATATTCCTGCGGTCCATTGGGGTCAGCTCTCCTGGCTGTGTCCTCTCCCAGCTCCTTGTGCACCCCCAGCCCTTTCACTGCGGGGTTGGGGTGAGGAGCAGAAAAGGTCTTGACTCTGTGCAAGTGCTGCTTATCAATGACTGAAATATCCCTGCCTTATCAACAGTAATTTGGTCACAAATCCACAACATAACCCCATATCAAATACTATTAAGAAGATTAACTCTATCCCAGATCAATATATTGGACTAAAGCCAGCTTTCTCTTTATTTTTTATCCAACTTTGCATCAAAGAAACTATTGATGGGGATTGCAGTTTTGCTGTCTTCACTGTGTCTTTGAATTTCCAAGACTTTTCCTTTACAAATGATGAAAGGTCTCAATTTTTTGGGTCCTCTTTTCCTACTGCCATTTGCTTCTTTTTGTCAGATTTTTCCTAAGATTTTAAGATATGTGAAGTAGAAAAAAACCCAATAGACTGGCATAGCAATGGGTTTGATATCAGCCAGGAAAGACTGTTCTGTTTCTAGAATATTCTATCTCTTCATTAAGAAATTCAATCACAGTCCATATTTCACTGTACTTAGCATTCAGGACATAATGAAAAACTTTCCAAAGATTATTTACATCCTGTACTCTCACAGCTGTTGCTCTACCCTGCAGGTCCCAGAAATGCCACTAAAACAAATCATGGAGTATTTCATTCTTAGAAGATATAAAAAAGTGCAGATAAAATAGTACTAAATTACAGTCTTTTCTGATACATGGCAATGGTTGATAATAAAAATATAAGCATACATCTATTCATCAGTATTTATTGGATATACATTTCTAGAACAGTCTGATTGAAATTTGCCAGGACAGATATAAAATTTTCTTTGCACTTACAATATTGAAGGCAGCTTCCAAAAATATGCATAGTTAGAAGTACATCCTCTTCCTGTCAAACCAGCTGGCAGGATCCTCAATTTCAACAGGAGGAAATTTAAATTCATTCCTGAACTACACAGAGGAATCAAATGCATTTACTGTTTAGTCCAGGGCTTTACAGTCAGTGTTCGGTTCCTAGAAAAACTACTTGGGCTTCTCAGTCTAAGACCTGTCAGACTCTGTCCAGCCTTGCAGTACTATGCTACACTCGTGTACTTACAGCTTTTTATTCTTCTGAGAATGACACAAGTGCCTTGACTGAGTGAAATAATACAGAAAGTACACTAATTAATACCAAGGAATTCCATCAGAGTCAAGTTTCTAAATACCTGTAAAGACTTGTCCTATGGTGCTTTGTACAGTGCCACCTCTCTTGTAATTTATCTCTAGAATATTCTGCTCTGTTGATCAATTAGTTTTATTGGTGATTTTCTAGAGTTATGTAACAAAAATATTAAGATTGATACGTAGGCAGAGGAGTGGAAACTTTTGTGTGTAAGCAGGGAAAGAAGCAGCTGAATGCAGATTTTTAAGGTCTGTAATGACAACAAAAGGCACTGTGCTTAGCACACCATGCCTAGGACCCTGTTTCCAGCAGCAAAATGGGGACACATGGTTCATATTATGAGAAGACCCCAGCCCAGCTGCCTCTCCAGCAAAGTCTGCATCTCAGTAACAGGAGGGTGACACCAACATGGCAACAGATCACATTATGCCCTTTGCCACCAGGCCAGCAGGAAAACAGATATTTTCCAAGCAAAGAAAAACAGAGAGGGGCAGCAACCCTACCTAAGATTTATAGCCAGAACCATGGTGGGGTAGGCACTGCTCCATAAGAGCTCACAGTTCTCAAGAGGTATGAGAGGTGTGCCCTGACTGTCATTTACTGTCACCAGGCAAAAGAAAGGCCAGAGACAGCCTCAAGAGGACCTGACAGCCTCAAGAGGACCTGACAGCCTCAGTCCTTCCTGCTGAGTGCAGGTCACTGGCACACACACACACACCTTGCTGCTTGCTTGATGGGGGTGTGGCAGCAGAAGCAAATGAACCCTGAGAGTGAAGGAGTGAGATTCATAAAGTCAACCAGATTAAGGAGTTTGTAAATAAATATAACCTTCTCTTCTGTACCAACTCACACTGAAGTTTTCCCCCCAGTTCTACCTATTTCATACTGATGTTACTGGTTACCAAGAACACCACATCATGAAGATTAAGGTCTTGACTGAAGGCACTAATCAGAGCACCTGCACAAACGGTGTATTTTTTCACTTTTTGAGTGATGATGGCGTGGGAAGGAATGCCTGTATGGACTCAGATGGGTACAGGAGCCTTCCACAACATCATTTGGTGTCAATTCACAGTGGGAGAGCAGTGAGTGTTGTGTCCCCAGGGGTTGTCAGGATGGAGGATCCAAGGAGAGAACCACAAAGGTCACACCACCACTCAAGGGGTGATGCTAGTGTGAACACCAAGAAATGTGGGGGAAAAGGGAAGAGAGGAGCTTGTCCATATGGGATAGAGGACACAAAGAATAAGGGCACAGGAAAGTGAAGGAGGTGGGGAATCTGAGGATACAAGCAAATATTTAACATGAAGAAGATTACAAATACAAAGATTATTAGAGGAAAGGGAAAAATAACCTAGCATAATCTCAGATACAAAGAGCAGCTGATAAGGAGAAAGAGTAAGGAGTGAAAACATAAGAAGCATATAATAAATGTGCTAAGTAGCTAATAATAAAAGGTGCAGTTTGTGGCCTGTTTATGAAATCTGCGCATTTCACAGGAGACTAGGAAAAGGGAAATAAAAAACAACATCTCACCCTGTGTAGGTCATAGACTCTTTAGAGGATATTTGAGGATTTATGCATTTATAACTGTTGAATTATGAGGCTGAGTTGATAACTTTTGAATGAAGAAAAGTAGGAGAAAAATAAAAAGTCTGACTGATTTACTCTCTTAGTCATATGACAATTCAGTGAGGGAGGAGGAGAATCTTGATCATGAGGGGATATGGGTTTACAAATTTATGGTTTTCCCTCAGTTGATGCAGAGAGCCAAAGCAAGATTAATCCTCCCTCTAAACAAGGCAAATAGCCAGGGTAGGGAGGAGGTCCCTCAGCCCCCATTCAGCTAATTTCAAGCTACAGGTAAATAGGCACTGACAAGAAAACTTCCCCTCAACACAGGATCAGTTCCACTCTGCTTCATTTCATTTCAGGGAGAGGCAGAAAACAAAGCAAGCACAGGCATCAAAGAGCAGCTTTTACTCCCATAGGTGATCCCAGGAGGCTCAGAAGGGGCCCTATGGAATCAGCATCCTCCCACTCTGGATGTCTGGATGAGTCCTGCTGGGACCTGCAAGAGATTCACAGTGTGAAGCTACATCACCTATGGAAGCACCCACGGTACTGGGAGAGAGCTGTGTCCTGCCCTCCTGCCAGCTCCATTGTAGGGTTTATGAAGTGTCTGGGCTACTGTGGTTAATCCTGGCTCAGGCAGGCTCTGTACTGTTAATCTGGCACCAGGGGAGATACCTGGTGGGAGGTGGGATGTGGCCAGGGCCAGCACATGGTTTGGGAGCTCTGAGGTTCCCAGTGGTACCAGCCTCCCATGTTCCTTGCCATGTGTCTGCTCACCTGTGTGCTTTGGCTTTGCTGCTCTAGGATCAACTGTTTCAAAAGAAAGCACGTTCTCAGACTTAACTTCTGTGTCTTTCCAACAGAATATTTCTTGAAACAAATTAAATTTTTTTTCAGTTCAGAACAAAGGGGAAACCTGCCTTTTAACTAGCTCTGGAGAAAGGTGGGTTGCTTTGGCAGGCTAACCATGTTCGCATGCTTGCAGTGCCTGACTGAAAGGCTTTTTTATTCCCATGATCCAAACCCTTTCAAGTAAAGGGGGAGCACAGAGTTAGTTCTCATTAATTTTTCATCAGGTAGGTAGACGACAGAGCAGTCTTGTTCTCTGTCCACACAGAGTTGTTCTATTCATTCCTTCCTGTGATTCATTCACACTCTGTATGAAGATCAGTATGATGGAGATATTAACTACTTTGTCTAAAGCAGAGTTGCTCCCTTTGAACACAAACCTCATTTCTTTCATAGTGGACTTGAGAAACACTTGGGAAAGCTGATACAAATTAGGAGTGAGAGGAAAATTAAATTGGAATTTAAGCTGGCTGAGTATAATCAGACATTCCCATACTGGGGTGATGCCCTCATTCCCCACTATGGAGATGAAGCAATTACTGCAAAGAAGCAAATCTTCAGAGTTTGAGGACTGCAGAGCTAAACTTCATTAAACACCAGTTGAGACTCTCTCTCAGAGCTAAGGGGGCACATCTGCCTCTGCCCAAAGTGTTGGCACACAGAATTCCTCAGCCAGGCTCACGAGCCAGCAGCAATTGCTGCACTCCTACAGCAGCTCCCTCGTGCTAATGGAAGCTGCTCCTCACTGAAGCTAATCACCTGGGACAGAGCTCCATGCTGATACCATCACATATTTCAGCACCCAGGAGTGCTTGCATACCCTACCCTATCACTGCATTGCCTATGGTACTGAAAGGCCCAAAGTAGAATTAATTTAGTTCAGTATAATACATTTTGAAAGTGACTTCACTAAGTCCATTGGGATGACTTCCACCCTGAAGGAAGAGTATTTGCATAGGGATTTACTGAAACTGAACAAAATTTGCATGAACTTTAGAAAGAAAAACTTTCTTAGGTGGTCTGTGCTTAACAAAACAAATAAACAATAATAAAATGAAAAGGCCACACCAAAAACGACCAACCAACCACAATGAAAAACCCCAACAATCAAAAAACAACAAAAAAGACCAATTATACTTTTCTTTGGAGTGGGTAAAGATGATAAAATACATTGGAATTGATTTAAAATGTACTGTCTCTGCCAACCTGCTTGTAGAGAAGATGAAAGAAAAAAAAGTCTGGTGAAATGTTCAGGATTTTCAGATTTTGCAGTGCACATCTTTGACATACCTTCTGCTGCTCAGCTTATACTCTCTTTACATTGTTTTCTGTTTCCTTTGAGACAAAGGACTTGGTAAGTGTTGATGGGTGAAGAAGGAAGACGGCAGGGATTTATAGGCATGTCCAAGAAAACAACTTCTGATCCCTCCAGATTGCAGGAGCTGTTCCTTCCAGTCCTCCTCCATTTAGCAAAGATCCCAGGCTCTGAACGTCACAGATTTAAACCAAATGGAGAGGCCTCAGATGTGTGGAAAGAGTAAGTGAAGAGAAACATTTTATAAACCCTCACTCACAACTTTTTCATTTAGCAAGCACTGAACAAACCACAGGTAAGAGATAGTGAATGAGGCAAGACTTCAAGCTTGCACAAAAGAAGCTTCATATACAATCTTTATTTTTCCTCAAAAATAGTTGCCCTCCAGATTTGGTAGATAAATATTGACTTTTTCTTTACCATTAAGCATTTCTGTGCTGTTCAGAGAAGAGTGAGAGAGGAGGCAAGGGGAATCACTGTGAAACTAATGAAGGTGAATGCATTGTCTCCCAGTGGGCAGAGAATAAAAACAAAGATGTTCTCCTGGAAGGAGCTGGAGGCTGTTTGCTGCCCATCTACAAACTGGAGTGGAGGGCTTGTGCTGCTGAGTACTGACCTGTGGGAAGAAAATTATCCCTCCAGCCACCACAAACTGCACTTATCCTGCAAGGAGCACACAACAGAAATGCAGTGCTCCAGTAACACCTGAACTGAAGCCAGTTATAATCCTTTAATTGTACTCAATGGGAAAAAATCTTTGGAATTGTGGTGATAAAACCCTTCAGACTAGATTGAGTTCTTCATGAATGTTTATAATGCAATTTGCAAATTTGCCTACTTGCAAGCAGGCTCTTTCCCATCACATCTTCCTCCTTCTCTCACAGCCTGTCTTTAGAATACACTGGTGGATGTCTAGAAAGAATTTGTCTAAATGCATTTATGTCTTCAGCCTTAACTGTGTCCATGGTCTGAGAAGGACCTGAGCAGAAATCCAAAAAGTGCAACAATAACCAATGATTTATGAATGAGTGATGTAAAATGCAATAAATGCATTAAGTGCAGAATCAGGTGATGTAATTGGTTTGGCCATTGAATGAGGGAGGGGGATTAAAGGCTTAATATACTGAAAGGTGAAGTTAGGAGATGGAAATATGCATGACCCAATCTTTTCCAGTAAGGTGTTTGATACAGGCTAACTGAAAGAAGAATGGATTGCTTTTGTTAAAGTGTGTGCCTCCAGAAAAGGTTATGTTTAAAATTAAAAATGTGTGGTATGCAAATTTAGTGAAGCATTTTGCTGGAAAGTTTTCTTATAAGAAAATATTTTGGCTTGGCAAATAAGTTAACCTTTTCATAAAAAGACAAAAACTAGGAAATGAAAGTAACCTTTCATTGAGAAACTCATTTGTATCAAGTTTACAGGAGAGTCCCACACAGTAGTTTCATGACCAGAGAGAAGACCTACCTGCTTGTCATGGTCTGATGCTTGCACAATGCCAGTGCCCCCATGAAAATACACCCTCCCTGGTGTCTGCTGTGAGATGTGACCAGGAATAAGCAAAGCAGGCCCCCACTTAGAAATAAAGAAAAGAAAACTTTATTAACTAAACTACAACTATATCTAAAAAGAAACACACAGGAAAAATGAAAACCTTCCAAAAACATTTCCTCCTCCCCTCCCACCAAATTTCCAATACATCCATCCCTCAGATCACCAACTCTCAGTCCATCACCACCCTTGAGGATAATCAATTCTCAGTTCATCAAGAGGAGAGGAGTCCTTCTTGTGCCATAGGCTTCCCCTGGAAACACCCTTGAAACCTCGTGTGTTTCTGTGTCACTCGTGGCACCGCCCGGAGAACATTTGCCATCGTGACCTCTTCCTTCCATGCCCAGTGCTCTCACCACTGCACATGGACCAGAGCTGCTTCTAGGGTTGTCTTTTTTTAAGGATGCTTTGTCCCGTTCCAAAAAGAGCACAGTCTCACCTTTGGGACACCTGTCCCCCCCCAAATTTCACCCCCTGGGGCCGAGGGGTCTCAACACTGAACCCTCTTGGCTCTGAGCCATTGCCTCCCCCTGGATGCAGTCTCTGTGTCACAGGAAACATGGTTCTGTCCATGGCTATAACAAGAAGAGTCCAGCTAAAACCACTCCATCATCTCTTCCCACCTAAGGTTCTTCTCCACTCTTCTGCATCTTTCACTTGCACGAACTTTCACCACACTTGCCCATTTCCTCCTCCATTTCATCTCTATCTCTCTTCTCATTCAGATCCAGGAGGATCGGTATTTGTAAGGTTCCCATTATTCAAGAAAAGGGTTAAAATCTCAGGCTCTGCCTGCCCAGGACTCCCACACTGCCCCACGGGCACCTTCTCGCCGCTGCCCCCCTTCTCCTTCTCGGCTGGCTGTTATGGAATTTCAAGGTGGCACCAGCACAGACTGGCTCTCTCTCTCTCTCTCTCTCTCTCTCTCTCTCTCTCTCGCTCTCTCTCTCTCTCCTGGGGGGGCTGCCCGATGCCTCTCGGTGCTCTTGCACCCTTCCATCCTCGGGGTCAGGCCTACCTCACCCGGCCGCATGGCTGCCCCTGCCCTGCCCAGCCCGCAGCCGGGCAGGGAAGGTCTGACCTGTTTCCCTGCCAGAACACAAGAGAGAGGTCTCCTGGGAGTCCTCTGCCTTTAACCCCTGTGTTCTCAGAGGCATATCGATGTCCCCAGTGGGCACACCAGGTGCCAATATTCAAAACTGAACACCTATTGGCCTGACCACAGCATATCCCAGAAAAATTACTTCCTCTCAAACCACGACACTGCTGATATGTGGAAAATGTGTGCAAGAGCCCTTACCTCTACTTCTTTCTGGTGAAGAAACCAGAAGTTCCTTTTGTCTGATCTGAATTTCTGAACTTTGTTCAAAATGTACAGAAATCCACAGGCCCTTCTGAATTGCAAGCAAAAGTTTTTATCTGCAGTTCCTTAACAAAAGTTACAAGATCATTAAAACTCTTGCCCCTATCTTGGATCTTATTAATTGAAGAAGCAGACATCTATTGCATGTAGATTCAAGGTTTTATCCCTTTTCTCAAGCCTTCCCTCAGGATTTTCTCCTCTCTTTTTACTGCAGCAAGGATAGCTCTTGGCTAGTTTCACCTATTCCTTCTAGAACCACATCACCATCTGTAACTGTATCAGATAGCACTATCAAGAGTTATTTGCAGGGCATGGCAATCCCTTCCTGTACAAACATGTCTGATTCACTCATCATTAAATTCCATCTTCTGAATTATTCAGCCAAGGGTCATAACATAAATGAGCTCCTTCACCCATGAAAAGCTCTGCCTGTGTGTAATGCGTGGTGCTGCACTCCTTAATCCTCTCTCTGCCTGTCAACCAACATTTTCACAACCCAATAAAAGTGTGTTTGGTTTGCTTTGACAGTGTGCTCTGGCCATAGCAATGTGTTGCCAGCCTTGGCATTACCACTGACTGGACAAGGCAAGTATGTGATCAGGAGCCTGGCAGCACTCCCTGTGCTTCCTGCACCAGAGGAGACGCGGCTAGTGATGAGCACAGCCATGGAAGCTGGAAGGTTCGTTGGGTAACAAACATGGCCTTTGGCAAACAGGTCTCTCCTGTCCAAGCACATGAATTTGCTGCTGATTTCTGAATCTGGCTCTTGAAAAATCGCTGAATCCTAAGGTACAGCCAAAGTTTCAATTTGCCATCTTCTGCTGGACAAAAAAGTGCATCCAAAAAAACCCCAAAAAAACAGCCTTCAGTGATGGAAGCATCATGGGGACAGACTAACAATGATTATTCCCTTCCCTCTTACTGCCTTACCAGACTCTTTCTCTCCCCTTATAAACAATCTCAAATACCTACATATATATATTTTATATATATATATATATATATATATATATATACATATATATATATATATAAAAATAAATATAGGTCGCCCTGTTCTTCCAAGTTCTTCTAAGCCTTCTGATGTTTACATTTCTGTAATGGAGTTTCTCATGCACTTTTCATGTAAATAATGATTGTTTTTCAATCCTTTCTGGAGGAGGAGAGAATTGATGGACTGTTGGTTTCACCAGTGTGGCTGGAGAGGTGGCAATTTCATCCTCCAATCCATGGTCACTTTTGAAAGCCTATAAATATTGGAGTTCAGAGATAAACTACCCTCTTTTTACCTTGGACATTTCAGCATGTGCATGTCATTCATTTCATGTCCTATTGTGACATATATATTTTTTATTTATATTTATATTTATATTTATATTTATATTTATATTTATATTTATATTTATATTTATATTTATATTTATATTTGTGAGATGTCTCTCCCTAGGTTTTATCTATACTTTAGATAGATTTCACTATCTATCTTTGTATCTCTCTGCTCCCTTGGCTGGAGCCTACAGCCCCCTGAAGGGTGCATTTCTGAGATGCAGGGACTTGGACTGAAGTCTTCATTGTGAATCCCCTAATTTACAACTGTTGATTCATTCTCCTGGTGCTCAGGGAAAACAAAAGTAGCCTTTCTCCTTCAGTCAGACAAGAGGCAATATTTAACATGAGATAATGCTGGAAATTTCTATAAGACCCATTAGTTAACAAATAATAACATGAGTGGTTTAAAAGTCTTTCTTTACCTGCTAGAGGAAGCATCCATCAACCTATCTCTACTTACATTAAGTGATGATTACAGGATGAATATATTATAGAGGAGTAAGAGAAAATTAGGAGCCATGGTTGTTTATGGGCAATAGATTAAAAGAAATGTCCTGAATACCAAGTGATCAGTATTTTACCTTTTTAGACTGAGATGAAATTGCTTGATCACATCCAATTATCTTATGAAAATGTTGATTGAGATAATGAAAGAGAAGATCAGACCCATTTTCATTCCTCTGTCCTTGAACCTGTTTTCATTCAAAGGTTTTCATCTGCAGATATCACCACCCATATTAATTGTTGAAGTTAAATAAGAGGTATGAGATTTCTGTCTACACATATTTTTCTTTCTTTTTAATTTCTTAAACAGGCATCCCTGATTTATATATCTACTTTTCTCCTTTTAGGATTGTTTTCATTTTTATTCATTATGCACATAATTATTTTCAAACATTTTCTGCATGTTGTTGCAGAACCAGAATTTGTCAAATCATACACGGAAAATTATTTTTGGACAGAAAAATCCTTGCAGGGTGAAGAAACCTCTGTGGGATGAACCTATTCCTCACTAGTATTTGGGAGTCAGCACTGAACAAATATGCTCAAAAAACCTTGAAGTGTATTGGCTGACACAATAATTTCCATTCTAGCAATTATAATTTAATCTCCAATTTTTTCTTCCACATAAAATCTTTGAAGCTCAAGAAAGATACCATTTATCTGAAAAACAAATTTGTAGTTCTGCAATGTGCATTCTTCAAGTGGAGCTGACAGAGTTTATCTGGCATTGTATATATTTATTGACCTCTCTTTATGTCTTCCAATGATCCTTAACCTCTATTTGGAACAATTATTACATGTTATTACTCTAATTTTTATTTTATTTTGTATCTTACATAGGAATACAACCAAGTAGTTTAAAAAAGTCCTATCTAAGGTTATGCTTTCTATTTTAACACATAAACTCTAGAAATGCTCAAAGCTGCTTTAAAACAAGTACAACCAGAGAACTGAAGAAAAATTAGAACAGAATTCTCTAAACTGATTTTTAAAACTCCATTAGGAAAGCAGCCCAGGAAAAGCCAGAGGGGTCTCATGTTAGTTGATAGGGATAAGAGAAATTGAGTATGTTGAGAGTGAGACATTATACAGTAGAAGTCAGAGAGGCACCTTGAGGGGTAGGAAACTCATTTATTCTCCAACAAGAATGTGCAGCAATTATAAAATATAAACATGTTGATTTTTTCAATAAGTTCCCTTATTAAAAATATAACATTTCACATGAATCCCAAATCAATAAATTATTACACCCCTTCTCTGGAAAATAGCTCAAATCTTTCTCATTTTCTTCTCATGTGGTTTTAAATCAACATCCATGACAGAGACAAAATAAGCTTTAGGTAAGATGAGAAGCAAATATGACTGATGCACACCTGCACAGGTATTTATGCACACAGGTACACACTAATCACTTTGGCAGGTATTAATAGCAGTCATGGCTTTTAATTATGAGTGGGGAACTCTTGAGAGTTCTGTAGGTCCTGTCCTGACAGTCTTCTCTGCCCATCACATCAATTTATTGGTGTGATTTTCAGCACACCAGATACTGGACATAAGTACCAAGAGGGCAACACTTGATTCCTCCTATTGCCTGTACTGAATTGTTGATGGGATACAATATAACCACAATATAGGAATCATTTTCGTCTGTCCAAGGAGTGAAATTACATGACAGAAAATCCATCAAGACCTGGGGCACTGTGCTGGTTTGACCCTGGCTGGGTGACAGGTGCCACAAAAGCCACTCTTGTCACTCCCCTCCTCGGCAGGACAGGGAAAACACACTGAAAGTCTTGGGGCTCAAGGGAGGAACAGGGAGAGAACACTCACCACCTCCTGTCATGGGCTAAAAGGTCTGACTTGGGGAAATTAATTGTATTTATTGCTAATCCAATCAGAGAAGGGTAATGAGAAATAAAACCAAACCTTAAGAACCCTTCCTCCCACCCCTCCCTTCTCCCCAGGCTCAGCCTCACTGCCAAGTTCTCTCCCTCCTTCCCTGCAGCAGTGCAGGGGACAGGGATAGGGGCTGTGGCCAGTCCATCACATTTTGTCCCTGCTGCTGCTGCTGCTTCTGCAGAGGGAGGACTCCTCATGCTCTTCCCTGTCCCACCATGGGGTTCCTCTCACAGGAAACTCCATGAACTCCCCCAGCATGGCTCCTCCTCACAGGATGCACTTCACAAACTGCTCCAGCGTGGGCTCCTTGCACAGGGTGCTGCTCCTCCAGGCACAGCCTGCTCCTCAGGGCCACAAGTCCTGCCTGCAAACCTACCCTAGTGCAGGCTCCTTCCTTCACAGCCCCAGAGGTCCTGCCAGGAGCCTGCCCCGGTGTGGCCTTGCCCTGGGCTCACAGCCCCCTTTGGACAGGTACCTGCTCTGGCTTGGGCTCCTCCAGGGCCTGCAGGTGGAGCTCTGCTCTACCATGGGCTGAGGGGCACAGCTGCCTCACCATGGCCTGCACCATGGGCTGCAGGGCAATCTGCTCCAGCACCTGGACCACTTCCTGCCCCTCCTTTTTCACTGACTTTGGGGTCTGCAGAGGTTTTTTTCTGTCACATGTTGTTATTTCTGTAACTTTTTTTCCCCTTCTTAAGTACATAATCCCAGAGGAGCTACCACCTTCAGTGATGAGCCCAGTCTTGGCCAGCAGCAGGTCCATCTTGGAGCCTGCTGGCTTTGGCTCCATCAGAAATAGGAGAAGCTGTTGGCAGCTTCTTACAGAAGACACTTCTGTAGTCCTCCTGCTACCAAATCCATGTCATGCAAACCCCATACAGTCACAAAGACCCACCATTGGCTCAGTGACCTTTGAAAACCATCAGCACAGGATGGACTGCAACCCCTGGTACTATCATTGTCTGGACACATTCATTCTTCAAAAAGCATAAAAGCTAAAAGGGTCTGATGAAACTGATTTTCAGCAAGGGCATGTACCTCCCTGCAGATCACTGAGTGTGATAAGTGAGAGAATCTCAAGTAACAGAAAAAACAAAGTTGCATAGATCCTTCTGTTTTATTTCACAACTGTAATGCAGCCATCAGCATGTGATTGTAAACAAGTGCTTACCTACTTTGCTGGGCTTAGTAATAAAAGTCTTATTGAGATAAAGAATAGGGCTTAAAAATTATTTAGTGGGAGTTTTCCTTATGTCCTTTCCCACATCAAACTGCAGTGATCAGTTCAAGTGCAAGGGACATCAGATGTCAGATCAGGGAAGACAAATTTCTCTCTGCTCTTCACTGTGAGTGGATTTTGAGGAGACAGTTTATAATTCTGGTTGCACATCTGTACTGACACATGCACTGAAACACAATCTATGGGGAAGGCCAAGGACTCAAGAAAAACTTGCTCAAATCTTCCACTGTCACATGTGGAAATTAAAGTTTCTTAGGAAAGTATCACTTTCTGCCAAAGTTTAGTTTCATAGCAAAACAAAAAAAATCAACCTGTAAGTACCTTGTTTGATTCATTTCTGCAACATTACAGCATCTTTGGATTAAATTTAAGGCCTCAGGATATTCTGGATGAGAAAGGCCAGGAGATATAAGCATTAGAAATAAACAATTAAAAATTCTCATAAGGATACTGGGCTGGGATTTTTTGGGGTTTTTTGGGTTTTTTTTTTTTTTTTGTTTTTGTTTTTGTTTTTTTTTTTTTGGGGGGGTGGTTCAGACTAAATGTATATTTCCAATAGAAAAGAGCAACAGATTAATTTGAATAAATTTTTGGCTTCACCTTTTCTTGTTTTCCTTTTGCATAAGTGTGAATAGAGCAACATAGTGCAAAGACAGTCCAGCTCCACCAAAGACATTCTGTTCTGTGTACAGCCCCTTTTAGAGAGAACCATACATTTCCTGTGGCTGAAGCATTTCTTTTCTAGTCCTGGTGTTCCTCTCCAGGTGCTTCATGCATGAAGCTCCACAGGACTATGTTAGATGATGTCCCAAATGTCTCTTGCGGACAAGCAGTGTGCTGGAAGCACATGGCAGCAAGAGAGTTACATGGCAGCAGAAGATTTCCTCTGGGATGTGTTCCCAGCAAAACCTGGGAAGTGCAGTGAGACCAAGTCAGTTTGCAGATGAAATTAGCATTCAGAGAAATTAAGACAGGATGATGCTTAGCTTTTCTTACATCTACAGTCCTTACTGAGAGTGATTAAAGGGAAACTGCTGACCTTCTACACTCATCCTCTTATGCTCCTTTTCCCTGGAAAATAGGCAGCTAATTACTCCAAATGACTTGGGATTAGAGCCACAAAAGGCTTTTAGTACTCAAATCTTGTCTAAATCTGAACTTGTGATCTTTAAAAACCTGTCTCACCCAGTCTGAAAGCCTGGAAGTGCATATGGATATCCAGTGCAGCATTCATATGAACTCCAGCTAGATCTACATATTCCAAGTAGAAATTATGTTTCCAAGCCTTGAAATCCTGTGTGCCCCTCTCTTGGCCCATGCTTGCATCCTTCTGGCACCCACAAGTTAGATGCCTCTCTCTGTGTCAGGGGAGGAGCCCAATCTGTCTGGTGTCTTTACCCCACATCAGCCTGAGGTTGTCCCAGTACAGTGACAGTCAGGCTGGGTTCTCTTGAGTCATCCTAAAGATGACTAATCCCTCTCCAAAGATCCTAATCCCTCTCCAAAGCCAGCAGTGCAGCTACTCGACCCCACATCTGCTAAGGCCTCCCCAACAGGCAGGAGTTTCAACAGGCATATGTCCCCCCATGCCCAAAGCACTTTTCAGATTGCATTTGGCTTTAGCTTTATGATTAGAATGCTCTGGTTGGAGGATCCAATAGACCAACAAAATAAAACAGCCCCAATACCCTGAATAACTTCAAATAACTTTTAACTATCAACCTGAATAGCCTCAGTTTTATTGCCTTGGAGAAAAAGGTTAAACTTTAATGATTCAGCTGAGTTCTCATGGCAAATCTTGGCTAAGCATTTACCTGGGCAGAAGGGAATAGTGGAGAGGTGGGTTCAGTGCAGAACTGCCAGGTGGGGATTTGGGCCAAGAGGTAGGTACCCATATCCCACAGTAGGTTATTAAATGTCTCATTGTGCAACATACTAATTCCTGACTATCTGGCTCTGAGACCTCTCATTTTTTCTCTCTTTTGTGTTATGGAGTAGTGTGACTGTGTTCACAGGGGTCTTAGGACGAGGGAAGAGATGAGGATCTGACTCCATGTTTCAGAAGGCTTGATTTATTATTTTATGATATATATTATATTAAAACTGTACTAAAAGACTAGAAGAAAGGATTTCATCAGAAGGCTAGCTAAGAATAGAAAAGAAAGAATGAATAACAAAGGTTTGTGGCTCAGGCTCTCTGTCTGAGCCAGCTCACTGTGACTGGCCATTAATTACAAACATCCAACATGGGCCAATCACAGATGCCCCTGTTGCATTCCACAGCAGCAGATAATCATTGTTTACATTCTGTTCCTGAGGCCTCTCAGCCTCTCAGGAGGAAAAATCCTAAGGAAAGGATTTTTCATAAAAGATGTCTGTGACAGAGTAGTACACCCCATTCTGGTGGTCCAGCATGCAAAAAATCAGGTAGAAGAGCACACAGCCCTGAGACACTCACACTTTCTCACTGCTTCACAGCTGGTGCTTTCACAGTATGGAAATTGAGGGATAGAGATGAGCTGCATTCACCCATGACCTTGGATGCAACTTAATTGAAGGTTATCTAATAAAACATCATCTCTGATGAACAGAGACTCACAAAGCATTAGTCTGCTATGATTGTTTAAATAGGTGGGGGAAAGACAGAAAAGGAATTCTCTGAATTGAAAAAAGTTATCCTTTTAAACAAAAAAATCCACAAGTAGTTTCTCATATTGAACACAAGGTAGCTCTTATCCTGGAGAAAACCCTTGGCAACATCTTTCTGAGCTTAATTTCCATCCAAGCTGGACACCAAAACATGCTGAAACAGAACATCAACAAAAAAAAAAAGGATGTGTATGTGCCTGCAGAGCAACCCTCAGTGGAGATTTCAGTGGCCATCCTCAACCTGACAGAAGCAGACAGCTCAGGTTAAGCAAGCAAAGGGACATGCAAGAGATGGTTACAAGGTCTTTTACAAGATATTGTCCATTTTTCCCTGTTTTTCACTATATAACTAGAATATTCTTGGCTTGTTAGACTCATCATGATAACAAATAATCTCCACTGTCCTTTTTTGCAACATAATAGCCTTAAACAAATCTCTTCTCTGTGCATTCACAGAGTCTACAAGAAAAGTTATCTTTGAGATATTCACCAGATAATAAGCCTGCAGGAAACTATAGACTGAATAAATAACCTAACACCCAGGAAAAAAAAAGGATTAAAGACAGAAGTAGGGAAGAGAAGGACATCACAAAAGAGGTCAAAAAACCCCCAAAGAAATATGAGGCTGGATTAATTCACACATATATTCATCCTCTTAATAAGCAAAGCACATAAAGCAAAGTGCACTTTCACTGGGGATTACAGCAAGTAAGGTTGTTGTTGATAATGACACCAATGTAGCAAGGCAAGTGAGATGCTCAGTGAGGTAGAGTGAAAAATTCCCAGGTCTATATGTAGGGGTAACTTTTCTAGCTGGACTGCAGGTCAGTCCTTGGTGTAACTCGAAAGACAGAGCTCCCTGCTGGGAGCTGCATGGCAGAGCTGCTTAGACCTGTCCTCCAAAACACACTTTTGTGGTTTAATGCTGGCATGGCATGAAAAGCTCCCTGCTGTGAGACCAGCCTCAAGCTTTCCCTGTGCACAGCATTTCCACACCACTGTCAGCCACAGGACTGAGCACCCATCCCATCACCAGGGGGGAGATGCCCATGGGCAGAGCTGTTGAGTTTGTGAGGTCCCCAGGACGAGGTGAGCGATGAGGAATCCGACTCCATGTTCTCAGAAGGCTGATTTATTATTTTATGAACTTATATTAAAAGAATACTATACTAAAAATATACTAAAGAAAGAGAAAGGATACAGACAGAATGTTTAAGAATGATGATGAAAAACTCATGACTGACTCCTCAGAGTCCCACACAGCTGATGGTGATTGGTCATTAAGTAAAAACAATTCACATGAAACCAATCCAACATGCACCTGTTGGTAAACAATCTCCAGCCACATTCCAAAGTAGCAAACACAGGAGAAGCAATCAGATAATTATTGTTTTCATTTTTTTCTGAGGCTTCTCAGCTTCCCAGGAGAAGAAATCCTGGCAAAGGGATTTTTCAAAAAATATGACAGTGACACAGAGCCTTCCCATTTACTGCACAAACAGAGAGAGGCAGGAGTGCATGTCCCTGCATCCATGGAAATGTGGAGGCTGCCATAACCCTGCTACTCTGCATGCAAGGATCCTCTTGTGCTCTGACTAGAGATACGAAGACATCTTTGGTTTTCCTCACAAAATAAACTCTCATTTTTACCTGGCTGCCAGTTCCACAGGGTAATGTAATCTTGCTAAAACACTCCTATGAATGGACACTAACCTTTGAATTATCAGTGAATTAAAAAATGTATATTTGAGATAAAAATCACTGGTGTAATTTGGTCAATCTCACATTGTACATATGCAATATTATTCCATCTTCCTTGGGATAATCTCTTCCTGGAAGCTTCCCTACCTTCCTGCTGTTTAACCTGAAAGAAGAATGAGCCAGATGATCTTTTGGACTGTGCCCTCCCTTTCCTCTTGCTGTTTCCCTGGGAGAGGGGAAGAAGTCTGAGTATCTCTGTAACACCAAGGTCATGCAGGCAGTGGTTTTTGCCAGCAGAGACTGTTTTGCATATAAAACTCAGGGTTTTGTCTGCATTTCTTGCACTGCTCCAGAGGGGACCCAGCTGCAGGCCTCCCACCCAGCCTGGGGGAGCAGCAGTGCCTCAGGCTGGCCCTGCAGTGCTGGGTCACCCTGGTGGGCACAGCCAGCCCCACTGAGGGTGCTCTGGGCTGTGTGCCCCCTCTCCATGTCCCTGCAGGGACAGGGCTGCAGGAGGCTGCTTCAGGTGCTGCTGAACAGGGATGAAGCCCCTCTGAGACACCTGGTTCAATATATTAGTTTTTGTTTCCTGACCATAGCACCAGAAAGAGTAACAGAGGAAAATCACACCTGGCAGGAAAATCAGATGGCAGCGACCAGAGGCCTTTTAGCAGATGTTACATGCTTTAGGCAAACTCCACAGAAAATATCAGAAGGGGGAGGGAGGAGGTGCTTTCCTTGTTTTCCTGTATCTAAATATCTGTCAAAGAAGGTTCTCTCAATCTGACTGAATTGCAGGATTTAAACAGTCCTTAATGATCATTGATAAGGACAAGGCTGCACAGAGCTGTAAACAGGAAAAAGAAGTCAAAGTTGCAATTTTTAACTTTGCTATTATATGGTTTTCCTGGGAAGGTTTCACAGCTGAGGCTGCAATTTACTGCACCATTTGTAGATCATTTTCCTCCCAAAGCACGCAGTATTGATTGCTATTCATCCCTTCCAAATCCCATTATTTTGAAGAAGTCTTTTGAATTGTTTCCTAAAATAAGTAATAGATGGTGTCTGGAAATTATGAGAGAAAAAAGGCCTTGGAAAAACACATTCTTCTGAAAGCAGAAGCTAGGCAAATTCAACTTGAAATTTGAGTGTAATTAATAATCACAAGGCATTGCAGCAACTTAGACAGAGATGTCTGTAATTTGAATGTTTTTTCCTCTGTGTTTCAAATCTCTCTGAAAGAGACAACTTAGTGAATTCAAGTCAATTTTTCATGCAGTTGTTGAGTAAACACTCAATATGGTTTGTCCTGTTAAATGACCATAAATTCGGTAGATTTAGAAATTATTACTTTTCTAAAAGCAATGCATGAAATCCCACAAAGATTTACTCTGCAAATCACAGGAGCATCAGGGCTGAGCACAATGCATGTGTATGGTCAAGCAGTTCAGAATCACAGCCACGAATGTGTAAAGCACCCCAGGCACTCATGAACTCGTGCTTTGATTGTTAACCTGGACTAAACATGTGGTTTGAAACCTTTTTTCACCTGCAGACCCCTACATAGTTTCCTGTAAGCCTCTCTGCAGTATACTGCAGCTTGCTGAGGAATGGTTTGCTCTTCTAATTCCCATATCAGTATGCTGTAGAAATAGCCATGTGAATGGATTTATGGATCTGAGTGTCCTCAAAACCATTATATTGAATTACTTTTTTCTACTCCCATGGCTGTTCATGTCCTGTTTCTGTTCTGCTACTCTCTTTAGTCTTCAGCAGCCATCTATATTCACCCACATACTACAAATTTAATCCAAATCCCGTTGCATTCTCTGAAGTCCTAAAGTTTTATCCATATAACATAGGCCATCTTGTGAAAAGAGCAAAAATATCCCAATAAGCCTACAGAAAGCAAAATTAGGTGTTTTTATTCAAATTGGAGGAAAAAATTTATTCTGCTTAACTCTGCTTGTCACATTTATATGTCTCATTTCCTAGCTGGATAAAAGCTACAGTGTGTACTGAAGGTACTTTGTTGCTATGTTGCCTGCCAGACTTATATAAACAAAAATACATTCACTAATTACTCCTTTTTTTGGCTTAGTGTAATGCCTGCCAAGACAGTGATGCGCCCTTGCTGTCCTCTGCCTTTTGCCTGAACAGTTACATCTGCGGAGGAAGTTGATATTCAAGGTGGCCAAGATGTGGTAAAAGCAAAAAGCAATTAAAACAAATGTATCCTGTCTCTTTCTTAGGTTTTTTGCCAGGAAGCCAGTATTTAATGAAGCTTAGCATTATTAGACAGCCCTTCAACTTTCCTCTAATTAACTTGCAGCTCTTCAAATAAAACCTTTCAACACAGTGGGACTGCCTGTGAATGCAGTATTTTGCTGCCACTTCAGAGGACATTGACCTCTTTGGTGTGGCAGGGAGGCCAGCTCTTTAGTTTCTCCATTAATTGTTCTTTCCCTTGACAGCTATATTGTTGCACGTCTCTAAGTAGAAATGTATTGTCCTTTCATGAAAGTGCTTAGCAGGATTTTGCATATGCTCCATAATTCAAAATTTTAATGTGTATCTTACAAAGCCAGATCCCTTGTATTTGCCTGCCATAATTCACGTTCTCCCTTCCAAACAGTGTCGAAAATAATGGTGACCATCTTCAAAACCTAGCTGGAGTCTCTAGGATCCCATGTTTTTTTCAAATGTGTGATGCTGTCCTGTCCAGATAGAGCTGAATGACAATCCTTGGGTGGTATTTTGAGAGAGAAAGATCCTTTATCCCTGCTTTGCCATATCCTAGATGTAAAATCCTTCCTCAGAGCAAAAGGATCATTTAGAGGAAGTATGCCCAGTAGGTGTGCCCTGCAGAGCAATAAATTTTATGCTCCCTCTTTGAATTCTGTTTATAATGTAGAGGTTTGAAAAAATCTGAACCTCAGCAGATGCAGAGTGCTATTTGTTCAGCAGTGAAGACCTTGCCAATTACTCGTATTTCAAGGCAGGAACAACTGTGTACATTCCTAAGAGAGTGTGGCTGCCTAACACCACCTATTCACACAGCACATGCCACTTGCTGTAATGGACAGTTGAGGCTGACTGTAAAACTGTTTGCTAGTGGCTTGTTAACCATCTCTAATCAATCATGTTTCTCTTCAGTGTAGCTTAAAACCCACCCCAAAAGCTAGCTTTAATGGGACAGAAAAGAAGCCATGTTGGTAGTTCTTGCATAGTTGCCTGATACCATATTTGCCAACATATTTGCCATAAAATGCTTTAGTGTTTTGTCAGTCCATAATCACTAATGTACAGCTCAGCTGTGCAGCTTGTTGTGTTTATACTGGAAAAAACCCCAAACCTTCATGGAGATTTGAAAATTCTTTCTGTGGTATTTCCAATCTCTTATTAGGATATTGGTTAATAAGTCATGCTTATACAGCTCTGTTTTTCCTTGTAAAATTCATCCTAACTTGATAGATTTATTGTCACTGAGACATTCAAATTCTGGAGCATGTGGTTGTTTTTTAGGAATTACAGCCTTCTGTACCATCAATATTCAGTGTTGATTTTTGACTCCTCTTTTGGCCTCTCAAGAGTATTCCTTTCCAGGCAAATATTGCTTTTTTTGTCATCCAACAGCTGAAGTGACTATTTGACTTCCCATTCATGACATTGGCATGCTTCAGGTATTTTTTTTTTTCTAGAAACTGATTTTGCCACATAGTAAACCCCTTTTTCTTCTCCGCTCTTTTCTTTTTGGGAATGCACATGGTCTCAGAGCTTTGCTGGAGCCCCCTTTGATGCAGGTTATATTATCCCCCACTTTCATAGGTGACCATTCATGTGCAGGGTGAGAAGGCAGAAGAATAAATCCTGTGCTAATGAGGTGAAATGCAGGGAAAGAAAATAGGCCTGATACAAAAGTTTTCTGAACACTGAGGTCTATTGACTCACAGAATAGTCTTCAAATATTAGGATAAAAACCATGACAAATGACACCTTTAAACTCTTTAGGAATAGAGTTTACTGAGAATTTTCCTTAGGAAAGGCAAAATGTGGGCCTTCTGAAGGCAGGATTCCTCACAAACATGAGTGGAAGTGACAGAAAAGTAATTTAGTTCTCCTTGTTGTCAGAATTTTAAGGACAATTATCTCCACAAACCAAGGGATCAAAAAGAGCAAGGATTGCTTGAATGGGCACCTGTGCAACACATTCCAGGGTAACCTGTTTTCCCATAATTCTTCAGACTCAGATACTCTGGATTTGGGGCCCTTTGTCTTATTCTCAGATGATAAACTGGATTGTGGAGGCTCAACATTAAATATGTTGGCAGGACATAGGATCCCATGAAATAGTTGTCAAAAGCAGAGGGTGCTTGACCTACTATAGAGGGGCTCAGTCAGAGTAACTATTAATCTGTCATTAATGCCTGGTTGCATTCTGTGTAGAAACCTAATAACAGAAGCTGTAAGAAACTGTTACTTGAGGACATATATAACCAGCAGCCTGCATAACATTTGGTGTGAGTTCATCAACATCACATCTCACTTCACATTATTTTCACAGTCCACATAAACGGTGCTCTTTTGGGGAGGAAGCTAAAATCTTTGAATGAAGAACCCAAAATCCAAGCCTCCCAGCAGAGCCACCAAATACATTTGCATTCATATTCCAAACCTGAATAGTAAACTGAGAGAAAATGCTGAGGTGGCTGTCCTGGAGGAAACCCTATAATAAGAACTGAGTGCATTATTCAGAAGAGAAGCTCTTGCCATTGGTACTAAACCTCTTTTGGCCAGGGAGCATCCTGAGAGTATGAGAGAAAATGAGCACCAAGAGAAATACACTGTTAAGAAACAATTCTAAATGTAGGTATTTGTTTAACCTATAACTTTGTTTTTTTCCTTAGCTTGCAATGAGAAACTTGACCTTGAAGTCTCAATGTACAGTTCTTGGGTTTTCTTTAGTATTATGCCTTACTGCCATTGTTGCAGAGTGATAGACCTGCACATAATTGTCTGTTTTCCCAAAAGCAGAGAATTCAAAGAGTAATGGGTGCAAACACGGCAAGGTGTTCTATACCACAAGTATTTAATGTTTCCTGGTAAATTGCAAAGGAAACCTTTGAGGACTGCTATTAACCAGTGCAAATTTTGGAAATTCCCTTCTGCCTTTGCCTTAGTTGGCATTATCTAATGTGTGTCTCACAGGAAAAGAAAAAAGTATCCCACCTTTTTGAACAACCCCAAGCATCCCACTTACCTAAACAACAGACCAATTTCCAAAGGGAAATGGTTATGATACTGATATCAGCAGAGGAACCAGTGTGACTCACAATTTGCCTTTGGGGATGCCGCCTTCAAGAGTCCCTTTCATGACTGGACATCTTAGACAATCCCAGTCCTTTTCCCTCAAAGGATGCCTTTCAGATAGATGTTACTCAGCAAGCTCTTCATCCCACAGGATGACTCAGATCTCAAACTGCCCAGGGAGCCTGGACTCCCCAACAGTAATGATGTCACCTTGTTCCCAGGGACAAGAAGCAATGGTAAAAGAAAAACGTGGACATGGGGCTACTGAGACAATCAATATGTTCTTAAGTTCTACCTCCTCAACCACTAAAGCATCTCCCTGTGCAATTTCAGGTAATATCAAGGAAGTTGTTTAGAGGGAGGAGGACATGTCAATGCTTTTGTTGCCCAGATTGCACTTTTCTGCTTTTTGAAGATAGGTTCAGTGTCAGCAATTCTCCAGTTAAATGACTTCTATCTATCCTTGATAGAATTCTTAGAATTTCTGATGGTGAGTACTCCAGTCTATTAAGGTGGAGGTGATCTGTCCCCCTGACATGAAGACAGTAATGTCTCTGATTACTGAAATCACCTTAGCCCAAGTTTTTTTTCCACGTCATTCAAGGAGAACAATAAAAGGAAAGCTATGAAAAGGTTTGCAGGCTTTTGCACTAAACTCTTTCAAAGCTTACCTGCATGGGAAATTGTAATGTACAACTTACTGGGTTTACAGACCATCTGTCACTCCTGAAGCTCAGCAAAGCGACAGAATACAAAAATCCAATTAATGATTTTAAAGATTTAGAAAACCAGTTAGTCTTCACAACAATCATCACAACATTACTGTGAATTACTTAATTGTTAACAGTTAAATTAAATATCATCTGAAAGATGCCATATGTTTCCATCTATTCCAGAAGTCATGGACTGCATGGGGTGTGCACATGCTTGAGATATCTCAGGTGCTAAAACAACAGAGAAGATGAGAGATGAGCCAAGGATAAAGAAAGGGAGGGACTGTGGGCCATTAAACAGATGTGTTGAGGTTCTCCTGCCGTTGTCTGTGAGGAGCTGTGCCAAGCACTCAGATCAACCCACCCAGCCAGGCAGGCACTGGCACCCAGTCACCCTCAGGGCTCATCTCCAAGGAAAGGACCAAGTTCTAGGAGACAGAACAATGATGAGAACTTTGGATGTTAGTGGTGGGAAGTTTACTGGACTTCACCTGAATACTACTGTGAAAGCCAGCACCAATACTTCATGACCCCTATTCTTTCCTTTAAGTCCAAATTTATAAACACACATGAGGCAAGACAAATAATTTGAAATAATTTTATATAATTTCTTCTTTTTTTCTCCTTTTTAATGCATTTCATACTAACCCAGCTAATTACAATCACAACAACTAAAATTTTATGATGAATCCCTATAAATCTGGGCAGTGCTAGGAATAATGCTGTCCCTTTAGCTTCAGTTCAGTCTCCTTCGACCAATGAATGCAGCTGTGGTCTCTAACTGTGGGATAGCTGTTCTTGCCCTAGATCCTGCATTGTCACTGCAGACATGTGGAGCAATGTGGTTCCCTCTGCCTCATCCATCGTGGGCTGTTCAAGCCATGCCCTGGTGATCAGGTTTTTTATTTCACCCAGTGCTTTTCTTTAAGGCTGATCACTGCAGTGACAAAAACATTGGCCAATGCATTGTTGTAGCTCCTCAGCAAGGAGTCTCTGCTGTACGATCAAGGAGCAGAGCCACAGCAAGACTCCTAATTTTGGATGCCCATTTGAGGTTTATGGTATAATTTTCTTCCATAACTGAATAAAGTTACAGAATGCTGTGGATACTTAATATGCAGCTGGTTTTCATTTCAGTTATAACTGTGAGAAAGTTATTGATGATCAAACTGGATGTACAGAAAACACATCCAGTATGCCTGCTTCTTTTTAAATGCCACATCTATGTATCTTGCCTGTCAGAATATACAGAGCAGTTGGTAAAGGCAATGCAAGACAGCCTTCTGCAGGACAGCCTACATATTTTCACCTCTTTTCTCTGGGAGAAGCATGCTATCCAATACTTGATGAAACAAAGCTGCCAAATTGTTCTGATCCTTTTAACAGCACTCTGACACCCCTTTCTTGCTTACCCACTTATTGGATATATAAGTTTACAAAAACCTTTGAACCCTTTAGATAGGTAAAGGCTGTGAAAAATATCCTATGATTCTCAGTGTTGCTGGAACAACATCTACAGTCTGACCATCTGACCACCCTACTGTTCCAGGTGCACACAAATCATCACTCTGCCTCTTTGGTGGGAGAGATTCAGGTAAATACTATCTCCATTTTGTAATCCCCTTCCTCTTTATGGAAAACACAACCAGTCACAGTGGTCTGAAGGAAGAAAAAGTGTTCTCTAGTCTGGTTCCTGATGTTGGCAATGTTGGAGCAGAAACCAGGATGTGCTGTGGCACCCTGATGTTTCTCAGCCTCAGTGATGCCAAATCAACCATGGGCTTCTTTTTAGCAATTATGAAACACCTGGAGGGAATCCTATTTCCAGTTTCATTTTCACTGCCTTTGCATATGGATGAGATGCTGCCATGCAGGTGCAGGTGTGTGACTCCAGACCCTCAGGTCACCCACACACTGGAGGAAAGGAGTCCCCTGTAGCCATGGCAGCTGGCTGTGGAGTGTCCAGGAACTACCAGGGGCATGGAGGGTACACTTCTGCACCTTGCAGCATAGAGTAAGGGGAATGTGGGGATTTCTTTGAAACTAATTACAGAAAGGTGTTTGGAAATGCAGTAGGATTTCATAAGGCAGTGTACATGCCACTGCACTAAGGGATGGCCATCCACAAGACCGTAGAGCCTCTCCCTCACTTTGACCCAAATAAAATTTCTGTACTGTGGCATCTGAATAGCTTTGAGGATCTGGTTGTCAAGGGAAGTTTTGTGACAAAACTTCAAGAATAGCTATCAAAAATTACAGGTGTCTGTTTTGGGGTTTTTTTTTTTGTCCTGGATGTGGATGTAAAAGTACCTTTGAGGTGATGTATAATTCTCAGCTTTGTGAAGGCTTTTCCCTTTTTTTAGGTTTGGTTTGTTGTTTTTTTTTAATCTGCCTTTTGCTTTCAAAAGTGTTTTCAAATTCCCTCAACAGTGTTCACATTCATACCTCATAATTGTTTGGTGCTTTAAAAATACTAATGTTAGCAGTCACCCTTCATGAGATGAAGGTTACATAAATGCCTCTTAACTAACTACAAAATGCTGCAAACAAAGAGCTCCAAGTTTTTCCCCAATGAATGTTTCTTTGGAGATTCAGAAGCTGATATTTTACTGAACTTTTTCTGCCTGTGGACAATCATAATAGCTCTGAAAAAAGTAATCCACACCAAAGCTTTATAACTCAAAGCAGAAAGCTGCAGGAAATTAGCTTTATTTTGCTGTTAATGGAAAGAGGCAAAATCCTGCAGTAACTTAACAGTTTTGGGTGGTTTTTTTTTTTTTTCATTTTTAAATGATTGAAAGAGATTAATAAAATTTAGGGGACAAAATGAACTTGCATTTCCTATGAACATGAAAGGGCTCTGTATCCTAACAGCAGATTTCTGTGATAACCATAAAGCAGAATTTAATGAAATTGCTTTAGAGAAATGCAGCAATAAATACAAGTAATGAGCCAGCAAAAGAAGCCAGGAGGCAAGGTGCTTCCATAGATATGAGTCAATAAATGCATTAGTGAAGTGAAAGGAACAATGGAATCTTGGAGAGAAAATTGCTTAAAATTATCAGAAATTAGAAGAGTAGCAACTTGAGAAAACTCCACCAAGAAATCTTCTTTTTTCCCTCTGGTTATATTTGAATATCTGCACTTTAACAGAAGTCTGGAAAGGCCAAAATGGTAGTTAAGCCACTATGTTTTTACTGTCAGCCAAAATATCTTCAGAGTCTGATGTGTGATATGAAGCAAGGTCTCCACACCTCATGCACTGTTTTACCAACCAGCACACAAAACACAGCTCTGCTGAAAAAACAGCAGTCTCAGGATGATCATACCTGGAGCTTTGCATCAAAATGTGCACCAGTTTGAGATGGGACCCATATTAAATGAACCAGTAGCTCTCCAGCACTTCCCCTGTCACAGAGGCATTCCAGAAGCACACAGGTGGCAGAGAGCAAAGCATAGCTCAGATCTCCTTTCTTTGTGGCTTTTGTGGAGCCAGAAGAGAAAGGTAAAGGAGCTGTGCACCCTATATATTCACATCCCCTAGCTGCAATTTGCTGAACAGAAGTAGCACAAACACATCAAGTTTGTGATGCCATTCCTACCCCCTCATGTTTTACTCACTGATAGCTGCAATTTTCTAGGCAGCTCCTGTAGAAGATTCAAAGAAATGAGAACACTGTCAAAGTAGCTGCCTCCATTTGTGGAAAGGCAAATGCACATCTCTGGGCACTCACTTGGATGTCTCTCTAAATTACCTTATCTGCAAGGATGTGTGAAAGTCTGCCTCAATAACTCACAGCATGCATTACACTGGAGAGGCCTAGCCCATGTGCAGGCAGCACCTGAAGGCATTTATTTCTATGGCATGGAGCTGAATTAGATTGCCATATGCAATGCATACGTCTCCTGGGCTGTAGACAGTGGGAAATGGGATAAACATAACATTTTAGAGAGGACATGGAAATAAGACATTTCCCTGAAATCAGAGTCACTGCACAGCATGGGGCACAGACATGGCAAGTCCTGGCTGTGACACCAAATGGCTTTGTAAAGTTCTGTGCTGCATGACTTTTAGGAGAAGACTTCAAGGATCACTCTCACCCAAAATAAATTGTGGGAAGGACTCTTGCTTAGAGCTGCTGTCTAGAAAGTGGTAACAGCCAGCCTGTGAAATTAGAAAGCCAGTAACAGTAATTATTTCCCTAGAAGAGAAAAGGGGTTTTGAAAGGTATTATATACCAGTAAGCACTCATTCTGAAAACTGAGACAGATTTCTGTTTCTAATTGATTAATTATATGTAATTTCAGTAGGTACGGATGTTCCATTTTCTGGAACCGATCTTTTTCTGTCAAGTGCTAATGGAGGTTAGAAGAAAAATATATTAAGCAAGATGCTATGTAAAAAACTAAGCAGACCCTTCAAAGACTGGGGATGCTGCAGGGTACCTCTAATTACAGGTCAGTGACAACCAGTGACTGAGAGCGCTTACATTCATGTTTTTCAGACTTTTCCAGTGCTGTCTTAACAGGATGTATAAATGGTAAAAAACATTAGATTTTGGGGGGAAAAAAAGGAAACCAGAAAAAAAAAAAAAAACAAACAAAACAACCAAACAAAACAAAACAAAACAAAAAAAAAGCCCCCCAAAAAGGATGACAAGCATTAAGTAGATGTAGAAAGGTTGGTCATAAGTAGGACAGTAAAAAAGAAAAGTTGCACAGCTAGGATGCAGAAATGGCAATGATGGGAGATTCCGTGATCTGTGTGAGCCTGAGGTTGCATTCATTCCCAGCAGCACATCTTTTCTAGCTCGATTTTCTCACAGATTATTCTCTGGCTCTTCTGCAGAGCTGTGTGCCAGTGATACCATCTGCTGGCCAAGCCTGGCACTGTCTGGGAGCGAGGAAAGGTGGGGCTGGCAGTGCCCAGGGCAGGGCTGGCAGTGCCCAAGGCAGGGCAGGGCAGTGCCCAGGGCAGGGCAGGGCAGTGCCCAGGGCAGGGCTGGCAGTGCCCAGGGCAGGGCAGGGCAGGGCAGTGCCCAGGGCAGGGCTGGCAGTGCCCAGGGCAGGGCTGGCAGTGCCCAGTGCGGGGCTGGCAGTGCCCAGGGCAGGGTGGGGCTGGCAGTGCCCAGGGCAGGGCTGGCAGTGCCCAAGGCAGATCTGACAGTGCCCAGGGCAGGGCAGGCAGTCCCAAAGCAGGGTGGGGCTGGCAGTGCCCAGTGCGGGGCTGGCAGTGCCCAGGGCAGGGTGGGGCTGGCAGTGCCCAGGGCAGGGCTGGCAGTGCCCAGGGCAGGGTGGGGCTGGCAGTGCCCAAGGCAGGGCAGGGCAGTGCCCAGGGCAGGGCAGGGCAGTGCCCAGGGCAGGGCAGGGCTGGCAGTGCCCAAGGCGGTGCTGGCTGTGCCCAGGGCAGGGCAGGGCTGGCAGTGCCCAGGGCAGGGCTGGCAGTCCCAAAGCAGGATGGGGCTGGCAGTGCCCAGGGCGGGGCTGGCAGTGCCCAAGGCAGGGCTGGCAGTGCCCAGGGCAGGGCTGGCTGGGCCCAAGGCAGGGCAGGGCTGGCAGTGCCCAGTGCGGGGCTGGCAGTGCCCAGGGCAGGGTGGGGCTGGCAGTGCCCAGGGCAGGGCTGGCAGTCCCAAAGCAGGATGGGGCTGGCAGTGCCCAGGGCAGCAACCACTTCTCTGCCCCTGCCCTCCCTCCCCCAGGGGGGCTCCTGAGCCCGGGCCAGTGCTGGGAAAGGAGCTGCTGTGGCAGGGTGAGACAGCAGATCCCAACCTGTCATCCAAGCCAGAAATGTGTCCAGTTACTCCTATCCCATCTCAATGTTCTGTCCTTCAGTCCTGGTTCATAGGGTTTTGGGGCTTTTTCTTTGTCATGCTTACAAGAAATGCCTTGCCTGTTCACTGCTCAGCTGTCCAGGCACACACAGTAACAGACAAAAAGTCCAGACTGTGCACAGGGATTGGCACAGCCCTTTTTTCACATCTCAAGAAAAGAAGAGCTCTCTGCACTATGTCCTTTGTTGGAGCTTTGCATGTAGCTGTCCCCCTTGAATACACGACAGGCATTCAAGACAACTACAATAAATTTATGGAATGAGGTAACTGAAAGCAGAGAGCATATGCAAAATGCCTTCAGGAACTGAGCTCAGGGTGCTTGCACTAGGTATTTCTTTTGGACTAAGATGTCTGACTACATGAACCAAGAACAGACCAGTACCTCAAAAACAGAATCACAGAATCACAGAGTTTTGGTCACCCAGGTCTCTGTCCATGGAGTGGTTAAAGAGGCTGGGAGTCTGGTCTGGGAGAAAGAAGCTAAGTGGGAGGGATGAGAGAGGCAACTATAAGGAGCAATGAGGAGAGATTAAGAAACAATTCTTCTTTTTCTTAGGTAAAACTAACTGGAAACTCTTGTAGAACAAAGAGGGAGGGAATTAGGCATACAAAAGAGATGTGGTGGATTAATAGATCTCTTGCCATGCTCATGGATGCTGAGAATTTGCATGGCTACCCAGATGTCCTGGCCCTGCGGGCACCACCAACACTGACTGCCCCATGGCAGCCCCCTGGGGCTCCCCCTGCCCCTGTACATGACCCCATTGCAGTCACCCATGGCTCCAGTCCCTGCCCAGAGATTCCCTAATCCAAGTCTGGTTTTAGGCTCTCATGTTCTGAGGCACAGTGAGAAAATATTAGTGAACTAAAGTCAGAGTCTTCCTGGATAAATTGGAAGAGGAAGGCTTAAATTCACTGAAAACAAGGAGGATCTATCTCCAAAGCACCAGGGATAGCAAATATAGAGAAATAATTTATTTCATTCTAGGAGGGAATCTGAACTTGCTTCCAGCACCTCTAACAAATATGTCCCAATAGCCCTACTGGTAGATAATATTCCTCATGTGTTTTCTTCTGTTCCTGCAAGAAAAATGAGCAATTTCCTTGACTTGGATTTAAGTGTTTGGGGTTGTGTTTGTTTGTTTAGCCTGAGAAATAATAAATGCAATTATAGCTTGGAAAAGAGAAGAAGCTACCTCTTAACTTTTGCTCTATGAGGCAGAGGTTTTGTTTAGGGTTGTTTGGCAGACTGAAAAATTGACTGGGAGCTGTGGACAAAACCACCCTCTATAGTGGTCAGTGAAAAAAGACTGAGCTGGTAATTCCAGAACCTGAGCAGTGCTCCATCTTTTCTATGGGACAAGTGAATAGAAATAATCCCAGTGAAGCTGGGACATGCCCACACCTTGTACTCACCATTATGATTACCCGAGGAGCAGAAATACACTGGTCACCTATTCTGAACTGACAGGTATCAACGGAGTTATTTCAGAAAGGGATGTCCATAGTCCTCATTGAAAAGACTTGGAAAAGCAGATGTTCTGCCTATCAACTTGTAGGAAAAATTATATATAAATAGTTGGAAGGAACAAAGAGTTTGTCAGTCTCAGTCACCATGCTCGGCCAGAGGGTGAAAAAGCAGAATAAAGTGCAGGGTTGATGCTCCTTTAGAGAGGCCTGGGGAGAGCAAAGCAGCTGCTGGGAGCTTTGCCCCATTCAGAAATTCCCAGAAATACCAACTGTTCCTGTTCTGGTATTATTTAATCAGAGAAAAAAAAAATGCAACTCCCTTTCCTCAAAATAAGGTAATAAAAAGTGCAGTCTCGATGACAATGGGACAACCCTATACTTGTCCTATTCATAACAACTTTCCAAGGTCTGTATGAACCTCTGTGATTCAGAGTCAGTGCTTTCATGAGACAAAGAGCTGCTACTGCTGCATTTTACAACCCACAGAAAGAAAAGCTCCAGGGATTTCAAAAGCCGTAGACTCGGCAGAGACTCCAAGTTTAATTTGTGAAGTGAGAGAGCTGACAGATTACAAACTCAATTTTACTTCACAGTCACTAAAGCCAGGAATCTAGTGCTGTGTCACTTGAACCAGTGATGGTTAATGAGTTTCAAGACCTTTAAAAGTGCAAAGGGAAGTAGTTCAGAAAGGAAAGGCTTCACCTGGCGCAGAAGAGACAAGACCTTGTTGCAGGGTGACATGAGCCAGGTATTCTCCAGCACTGAGGCAGGGATGGAGTAAGGATTACTGTGTTGAATGATGTAAGAATTTGAAACATTTCTCTTCCCAGCAATAGTTCACTGCTGTCATTTTAAAGAACAGTGGACTCCCCTAGGTATCCTAGAGAGCAGTTTTGCATCAAATGTTGCCTGGTGCATGAAAGTGAGAATCCCCTGGAGCAGTGAGCTGAGCAATGTGTCAAGGAAGGTCAAATAATTGCTCAACATACATGGAAATAACTCCTGGGAATTTTTATCCAAAGCCAGCAGGATTCAGGCTGGAACTGCAGAGCAAGGCAGCCTCCATTTTGACAAATACAGTGCATGTGTTGTTAAAAAAGAAAAAGTAGATTCGGGAGCATCAAGTCTCAGACCCATGATTCTCAAGAACATGAGTCCGATGGGAATTGAGCATATCCCATATTAGGCATAAAAGTACTCTTTTTTTCACCACTAGCCTACTATTTTTCAGCCAGTCTGTCCCATTTGGTTAAGCTAGTAAAGTAAAATTGATTTCCTTCTTAGGCATCTTCAAAGGAATTCATGTCAGTGAACCGGCGAGAGGACATTCTCTGAATATGCTGCAAAGCTGTATGTTACATTTGTTAGATTTGCATGTCTGTTGTTTCCAGTTAAGAGAAAATATAAAACAAGAAATGCCCAGGACAGCTGTGGACCTTTGCAGAACTGCAGAAAGAAGAGCTGTGTCCTGGGATGTGGCTGATCCCACCTAGCAACTGCAGAGATTTATTGCACCAGATATATTTCAATAAAACAAAAGATTGTTGTCTTACTAAAATCCATTGATTTCTTTTGTTGAGGTGTTTTTAGTTCCACAGTTTCCATAATAGCTCTCTATCCATCAAAAAAACCACCTTGTAAAGCAATTTGCTGGCACTGCCCTTGCTCTTTGTGCTGGTCTTTGAGGGCAGGGACTCCCAGAGATGCATCCAATGGAAGGGAATGAGTGTCCCTCCACACCTGCCCAGGCCAGCAGTGTACCCCAGGGCACTGACAGACACCTGCTGGGCTTCTGACCACACTGGGACCTCCACCCTCACTTCCAGCAAAGGGTTCCTGCTGTGTACAAACACACAGCAGCACCAGAACATTGCATGCGCCTTTTCCTTAGCTGGCAGGAGAAACAGATTTATGCAAATCAATTAAAAATAAAAACAAAAAAAAACTCAAAAAACCCAAAACCAAACTGAAGACAGTAACCATCTAAAATTACATCTTTTCCTCCTTTGTGTAATTTATATCTCCTTTTGACCTCATATTTCTATCACTTTTTCATCTTTTTCAATCCTCAAGTGAGCCAAGAAGGAATTTCAGGAGTCCAGCTCTACATTAAAACATCAACAAAAGGCAAGTTTTGTACAGTATTTGCATTTTAGTCTCATATTTACTATAGTTTTATTTAAAGGAAATATTCTGTTCACTACCTGCCCACATGTGGGATTGCAAGACATTAGAATTCAAAACTCCATACTATCAGTCAATCCAAAAAATTAGGCTTATCATTTAAAAACTGAATGAAAACAAATTAACAAGCAAAAAAGTATGAAATATTTATTTCTGAGAAAATATCCTACAAAATTGTGTGACTTAACTACCATTAAACTGTTTACATAAAAATAAGAAAGAATGTGAATAAATATATTCCTGACAATCATTTAAATCCTGCATTACATTTTGAATGGTTTCAAATATAGAAAAAATCCAAACCTCACCTATAAAGAGCTTATTCAGTTTGCATCATGTACTTCAACAGTTTATAACTGGATAAGTGTTGATGCATAAAGCTGTATTTCACCAGTGTTGACCACAATTTTTATGAAAATAAATAAGTAAACACACAGAGATGATACAAGCTGAGCATACAGAATTCATCCTAATTCCACTTGGGCAGAGAAATTCAAGTAAACAAGAGTCATACCATGAAATTTTCATAAGAAAAGCAAACTAGAAGCAACACCCTCACCTGGTTCTCAGAGCAATTTTCTCCTGGTATTATAATTACTCCTATAAACCCATTGGCTGAAGTTACAAAATAAAGGCAAAAGTAAAATTAGTACATACACAAATGTTTCTTCATCATCTAGGATATAATGAAATGGAACTCCAGCTCTCCACTGTGTCACCAAAGCACACTTTAATGTCCAAAATTTAAGCAGCAGGTTCACTGTCCATTCCTTGACTGTCCAATGCAGATTCAGCTTAATTAAGACAGTGATTTTAGAAGAATATACCTTCCCCATCCCAGATACCTGCTTTTATTTAACCTCTGTGAAGACAGATGTCTACTCTTCTTCCTGGGCATGAGGAAAACCAGATGGAAGGCCATCTTAAACCAGCCAGTTGATTTTTACATGGCTCAAATATGTGTGATGAATTGGGTCAGATAAGTGACACATTCCCAAGTGTCTCTATCACCAGAGGAGTTAGAGACCTAACTGTGTTTGTCATTTTGTCCCATTAGGGTACAATTTAGTGTCCCACAAACCCAACAGAACTGTGATGTGTCAGCACAAAGGAATCAAACCATCACACTGAACACCTACAGCCAGCAGCCATGCTGTGCAGACAAGGATTTGAATTGTGATTTACATCAAATACCAGCATCCAGGCAGCATTTGATCTCTCCTCTCTAACCTTCCCCTTGCACAAGGCAGGCTGGCACTGCTCACACTGGCACACTGGTGAACACCAAAATCAGCTTTCATGTACTTGAAGGCTGCCAGTCTCTTCTGAGCTGAGGGCTCTGTGTCTCATTGCTGCTGTTAGGGATGGCAGCAGTTTTTGCACTCCCAGCCCCCTCTTACAGAGTCTCCACAGCAAAGTGAAAAAGGATCTCCAGAAGCACTGAGTGTGTGGCTGCCCCTTGAGCTCAGGGGTGACATGGAAGCCCCTCAGGGTGCTGGGCATGCTGCTGCTCCCAGGTGATGCAGATGCACTTTGGTTTAGAGCTCAAAAGGAAACAGGGCAATGGGAAGAAGAGCTGGAGTCTCAGCATCCTTGCTCCCACATCCATCAGGCAGCTCATATCCCCAGGGGAGCACCCAAGGGAGCAGAGTGGTCACAACTGCACTTCAGCTTGTGGCAGCAGGACCCATTTCTGAAAGGGAAAGAAAAATGCCCAATGTTAATGTTTAGCTGGAAATAATTGTTCTTATGACCTCAGTGGAATAAGAACTACATATGTCATACACTGAGTCAACTGCCCAGCAACCGAGCAGGGTGCAGTAATTGCCCACTGCTTTTAAATTTAGAAAGGATTTTGATTTCATTGTTTGTTTTATGACCACACATTAGAGGCATTATTATTACCACTCCCATGGAAAATGCTATGAATGAGGTAGCAACTCTCTCAGAAAAAAAAAATTATCTCATTCTTAATATTTTCTTGGGTGGAGAAGGGGTGTAGAAGCTGTTGTTTTTCTGATGCATGCTGAAAAATGCTTAGGAAATATCATCTAATTTTCAGAGCAGAAAAGAAGAGCACTCAATGCTTAGTACTGATAGCCTGTTAGCCTGTGTCCTTGAAAATTAACATGCTACAAGGAGAAAAAGGGTAGTTCTGAAGTGTCTTCTATGTCTCAAAGTATCAGGAATAATTTTCTTTATTGGATGATTAAAAACTTTTGCCCCGCTATTATGGCACTGCATGGGACTGCCATCAGCAGTGACCTATTGCTGTCAGGGCAGAAATGCTTGTTTCAGATGCTGGCCTAAATGCAAATGTTGGTTGGTGCTTATCTGTCTGCAGTGTGATGCCCTTAGAAAATGAATAAATTCTGCCAGAGGACCTTCCTTGCTTGGCAGCTGGGTTCACTTGGGTTCCCTCCCCTTCCTCGTGGTGCTGTGGGCACAGCCCTCACAGGTGACAGGCATGTGAGAAAGCTTTCTGCAGCTCTCCTGGTGTGCCTCATGTTCACATGAAATGCTGCTGCTGCTGGGCTGGGACATGTGTTTTCTTTGTAAGGGGTTGTCAACCACAAGACCTCTGAAATGGTGCCAGAGAATTGGGAGATCTATTTTAAAATGTTATGCTAATTTTCTGTGCTTTCAAGGGGGCTCTCACATCACATTTCCAAGCTTCACTATGCAACCATGCAGGATTTTTTCTTTCCAAATGGATTTGGTGGGAGTGATGGCATTGAGAACTGAGCAAGTTGGTCAGTCCTGTGCTTCTCTGACCTGGGCATTACTGGAGACCAAAACTTGCCATAAATTATCATTGCAAACACTGGCAACACTAGTGATGAAAAAAGTCAACAAACCTTGTTGTGTTATTAAAGGCACTGTTTTGAACATGAAAAGGCTCAAATGTGGAGAAGGAAATGTTTCAGCTCATCTGGGAGGAGAAGTCCAGTAATTTTTTGATGCTGCTGGTATCCAAAGCACCTCCTGATGCACAGGCGGCACAGCTGCATCAAGGACAGTGGCCCTGAGAGAGATCCAGGAACAGGTTACACACATGGCTTTATAATGCCAGGACTATAAACCTGAAACAGCAGCTGTGCAACCCACCCCCTGCCATCCACCTCTCACCAGGTTTCCACACTCAGCACTGAAAAGTCAAACCTGCACCCCCAAAGGACACCTGCCCACCTGCAGTCCAGTCCAGGCCTAGTCACTCTGCCATTCCTCAGCTGGCATCAGCAGCATCAGCCTTTCCCTTTTAAGCTGTACAAATGTTTGTACTGTCTGAGAAGAGATGATTGATGCTACTTTAAAAGCCTTTCCCTCCTCTCACTCTCCCAGTGAGATCAAAGTTTTCACTCCACTGCTTTCTTGAGGCATATTTCATAACAGTGATGATGAACACATAGCAAAAGAAGCACTTTGTAGTTTTTTATTTAAACCTTCCAGGTGAACTGGTCCCATATTGATAGATGGGAGCCCTGTTGAAGAATCTTTGTCACTTTATAAAAAAATCTAAGTGAAAATCCTTTTCAGGAAGAGGAAATTCCTATGTGAAGCTCTACCTGCAGCACCCACCAGTGTTCAGCCCTGCAGAGCATTGTTTGCACAGGGGTGGTGAGTGTATAGGGTGGCAGGGGCTCTGGGAGGGCAGGTAAAAGATGGGCACCAATGGGGGGTTTGGATGCAGGGAATGGGGAGGACATGAAAGGGACACTGCAGAAAGCAGGAGGGAGGTGAGTGAGCTGGGAAGGGACAGTTTAGGTGCCCTCCCACCTGCAGAGCAGAGGGAAGGAAGGGAGGCCACAACAAAAATGCAGTGAGGTGGCAGCTTTGATCAGCTTTTGAGACTTCCCTCATGCAGGACACCACATTTCCAGCAGCTCTGCAAGGCTGAAAGCTGCTGTGATATCACAAGGGCCGTGCAAAGGGCTGCACCCTTCTCCTAGGAGCCAACATAGGAATTGTTACCCTGTTCTTGGGTACAAAACAGGGCAAGCTAGCTAAACTATTGCAGTACCACACTGCACTTGTGCTTGACTCTGATCCCACAGATAAAGGCTCTGCCTGCAAACATCTCACTAAAAAAACAAAAGCTTCCATTAAGAGAAAAAACAACCAAGCCCAAAACATGAAGACTTACCAAAACACAAGCAGTGACACTACACTGGAAAATATTTTGCAAACAGAAGCACACAGTACATTTTTGGAGCATTAACTAATTCTCCCACCCCCACACAGGACTGTCCCTGAGATGTAAGCAGGTATGATGGTCCAGCAGCACAGTGAACTGCTAGGAAGGGAACCACCACATGTACTACACCTGCCCTGGGCTGGTCCTGGGAGGGTGACTGGGTCAGCACACTCACAACTCATCTCTGGTGGCCAAACACGCTCCTGCAGCTGCCTGGCATGGGCTGCAGGGCTTCAGCAGCTGCTCTGGGGGGAGAGGAGCCCTGCATGGAGGAGAGCAGGAGAGCAGCTCTTGCCCCACTCTCCTAGATCACAATTGCTCAGCCAGCCAAAGCAGCCAGACATCAGCTGTCCACAGGCATGACCCCACTCAGAGAAGGGCATGATGGAGAACATCAGAAAAACCACTATTCCACAGGAAAATTCCCTTCAGGCATTTATTGTTTCTGACTTTGATTGCTGAATTTCACTTAGAAAGGTCCTCACTGCCCATGCTGTCAGCTCAGCCTGAGCAGCGTTTCCAGGCCAGCAGCACAGGGCGTGCCTGAAATGTTTTTCTATCTCAAATAAACAGGACACATGCAGTGCCACAGGAGTCAGGAACTGAATGCAGCAGGGACTGGAACTCAAAGAGGTCACTGCTCTGTGTGCCATAGATTAGGTTGGGAAACCAAATATCCTTTGCTCATGCATAACATGCACAGCACAGTTGCTTCCATGCTACTTTCACATTACTTTTTCAAGCAGGGCCTGATTCATCACTTTGTTATTCCAATTTTACCTTTCTATGGCAACAATCTCGTCAATGTGCAACTGTTATAAACAAATCACCAATTTGTTTAAAACAATGAAAATCCAGATTATTTAGTAATGTATATAGCTTGCTGAATGACTTGAGAAAAACTAAGGAAGAACACAAGTATAAAAATGAGTAGACAATGTGGATCTCATTCTAATTTCCCTCAATAATAAGTAACATTTTTCTCCATAATTCATTAAAGATTTCATAATCAATAAAATAAAATAAAATTGTCTGAAACTATTTAATTTACAAGAATGAAACAGACTCTTCCTAAATTTTAAGCTTATGGTTTGATACTGCTGTTATTATTCAGCACATAAGGTTGGTCTTTAGAGAAAGTCAAGTGTATAAATGAATATAAATATATAATTCCTTATATAGCTTCTGTGCAATTTTCTTTAATATAAAAAAATCATGTAGCCTTTCATTTTAAAGATATTTCTGCATCTATGTAAAAGCTCGGCCCAAGAATAAAAGTAAAGGACAAAGAATTAAAAACGAGGTTCAATATCCCTTTTTTTAGTATTACGTGCATTAATTTTTTTTGGATTGCAAATCTGCATTTGTGTATTTGTGCTGAGACAAACCTGACCATCTACTGTATACCCAGAGATCCCAAACCTCATCCTCCCTACCTAGCCTCAATTCCCATCAGAGGTGATTTGCTGCCTGCATTTGTCATCACACTCCCTGGAACACTCCTGGGTCTACTGCTGTCTGACACAAGGCAACTGACAGATTTTCACTAAATTCAAAGCTTTAGGTAATGAAAAAAGCTACCATTAATTTCTAAGGCATCTTTTGCTTGTTTATTCACCCTAAACTCTATTTTGCATTAAATGGCAAGCTCAAGATGATTGCTTCCTGATGCAGTAGATTAAAAATCTGGAGGTTCAGGATGGGTTATTTTTCTTATCATTATCACGGTTAGTGCACTGTTAGCTCAGTTATTCCCAGTTTCCCAGTGCCAGCAGCCTGGAATAGCCTAGCCTCGTGCAATAGTCTGTGTGGGTTTTCCCTAAAACAAGTTCTAAGGGGCACCTTCTCTCTGCAGGAACAGTTGGCCCACAGGGCAGCCAGGTGGGACCAGCTCCACTGGCCTCTTGTTTTCAGCATTCTTCAGCCAAAGGTCTGCTCCAAAGTCCATCAGTAGCTTCACCAGCTCCACGCTGCAATTCCTGGCAGCCGTGTGCAGAGGGGAATCCAGGCCCTTGCCACTGTTCACGTTTGCTCCTGAACAGGAGGGCAGACAGCAATGAGAACCCCATGACTGCACAGCAGCCCATTTTCATTCCCTGCACTAGCTGCTATTGCTCTGAGTAACACACAAGTGCTGTAGCCTGCACCCAGACCTGGGCTCCCTTACGCTGGGGCTTGGTGCTACAACTTGCACGAGCACAGCTCTCACTGACTGAGGAGTGGGGCTGTGAATAAGAAAATGAGCCCAGTGGAATGGTGCAGGAGGAAATCCTTCACCCACAGCCCAGCCCGAGCATATCTTGGAGCAAGACAAAGGTGCAGTTCCACCTATGGACCAGCTCTGCTTCCCATCCCTTAAAATAAAGGCAGGGTTTCAACATGCTCTGTACTGGAGGCTTAAGCTTGCGGGATTTCCAAAAAGTATCTGTTAGGGGAAAAATGCAAGGATGGAAAAATTCTTGAGGTCCTTGGTCAAAGAGGACATAAGCACCCCTGATGAGAGTTCCCCCATTCATTACCCTGGATTAGTGGCTCCTAAAACACCCTAAGAAAGGTGAGCTGCAGAACTAATTCAAAACTATAATGTTTTTAGAGTACACATTCCCATATACAGGAGGCAGCAGAAAAAATTAGCAGGAAAAAGAAAATAGTTGCCAACATTTTACTTAGATTAAATTAAAAATATTTAGATTAATTTGTATTTTACTTCTTCCCAAAAAAAGGTCATTGTACTAAACAATGACCTACCAAAATGTGATATATATGATTTTTGATTGTTTTTCTAAAGTGGCTTTGTTGGTCCATCATTTTTGTACCAGCTATGTAGCTACTTTAGGTTATATGACCCCTTTGGCTAGAAGACCTGTACTACTGTGGATAACAAGAAATGGTTTTGTGTAATTACCCAAGCATTTAGAGTTACAGCTTTGTGTGATGCAAAGGATATAGTGCTGAACCTTCTTCTGTGTTGGAAGTGTCTCCAACTTTTTATGACCTCATTGGAAATCAAAACATGCTTGCAGAAATACTATGTAAAAGTGGCTGAGTCAATTGTTTTGGGTAAAGAGGAGGTGAAAAATAAATTTAAAAATTAAATTTCTTCCTGTTCACTTCAAATAACCACAGCATCACATGCACAGACACTGGAAAGAATAGCTTGTTCCTGACACAATCAGCCATGTGAAATCCAGGACCACCCATCATTTTGTTGGGAGCTATCAAGCTGAATTCTTGATCACCTTGCTACCACATTTAACCAGGGCTGCTCTTAGGAGTGAAACATCTCCTGGTCCCAAAGCAGGAGCTCCTCTAAATCTTTGATACAAAGATAGTCCAAAGATAGATGCTGCAGGAAATGAAAGTACACCATTATTTATTTTTGTTTTTACCTGACTCAAGCAGCTTCTTGGCACAGTTGAGTTGCTGGTTCTCACATGCTACATAGAGTGGAGTACCCAGGTGCTTGACGTTGTGATCTATATTTACCCCATGGGACGCAAGGAGTTCAACACATTGCACGTGACCTTAAAAGGGATAAAGGAAGAGTCAACTCACAGAGATCAGGCTTTTTTTTCAGCAAATTCTCTGTTGCAGCAGTGTAGTTTGGCAAGGATTCAATGTTTTGTCAAGAGGTGGTAGTGTAAGCTTTCATCCACTCCAATGGATGCAGCCAGCAAAACAGGAGCTGAAAAGCCACGTTCAGCACAGCAGGCTAAAGCCTCACAGGCTAAAGCCCTCACATTTTATCTGACTCATTTCAGATGTCTATTGAAGATGAGATGAATCACTCCATGTTTCTCCTTTTGAAGCTAGCCAGATGTCTCCCTGAAATGTCCACGTTGCAGGCAGCTGATTTGGACACTGCATTCCCTTCCAGGTGAACTCAGAGGATCTGACAGCTGAGCTGAGCTGCCCTTGAGGAGCAACAGGGGTGGGAAGAACTGCACCCCTCATGATGAGGCCAATTAGCAAGGCATTTTACATGACCCAAACCAAGAAAAGGATCTTCTTTATCCCTCTCCTCCACTTCAACAGGCTGCTAGCAGCATGGAAAGGAGGCTGATGCTGTGGGGTTACCTCTCTTAGCAGCTTCATGGATGGGGGATGCCAGGTCACAGGGTGGTTGTAGGCTGGCTCCATGCTCCAGCAGTAAATTCAAGCAAGCCACACTGCCACTGACACAGGTGTTGAACAGTGGTGTGTGCCAGTCAACAGTCACTCCATTCACCTGGGGGAAAATAACACAAAAATCCAGCAAGACTTTTTTCTTCTTGATATTTAAGAATTGATGATAACGAACCAGTTTCTCAGCAGAAAATAGGGGTTTCAATCTTTTTTATTTAATTCCATGCCAAAACTCCTCAGTGCTTCTGAAGACTAATACTTTTCATTAAAATGATCATTTAAAAAATATTTGTTTAGATTTCCCCTGTCTCTCTAACTAAAAAAAAAAAAAAAAAAAAAAAATCATCAGGGCCCCTCCAGGGTCTCTCAGGAGTTACCAAGCTAAATGTATGACTATTTGTCAGTTATCTTAGCTGAAACACACCTATCCATAGCCCTCTTCTGAAACAGTCTAATTTTAGCTGAAAGTCTGCAATCCTTCCTTATTTTTTTTTTTAATTTTAAATTGAAAGATAATATCTGGTAAGGTAATGTATGTATGAATGAATTTTCTTATTTACTCTAATTTTGAAGTTAGCTTGAAAAGTAGTGGCCATGACACACCACTACACCATTTTACTTGCATCTTGTTTCTATTTTCTTCCCATTTTTGTCAGTTGATTGTCACATTCCTATGCTTCTACTTTAGACTGCATATTGATACCAATAAGATTAATATATGCATAAAACAAAACACATCCTTAACTGCTGCAGGATTATAAACACTTTGCAAGATGAACTTCCCCTTGTTCTTGTGAAAGATGAGAACATTTCATCCTCACCTAAAGAACATTAATAACTGTTGCTTATATCTGTGCTTTTTGGATTGCTTTATTAGGGAGTGCCTTTCAGAAGTAGCTCAAGCAGAGCTAAGTACAGAGTGTAAATCACAGAGATACTCTGCCATGACATCACATACAACATCCTAACACTGGAGACAGTGGTGTGTCCATCCCCTGCTCACCTGAGCACCATGTTTTAACAGGACACTGGCACAGGCAGCATGACCCCCCAGGCAGGCTTCATGGAGAGGAGACACCTGGTCTGCTGTAACAAGATTGACATCATTCCCCTGATAAGATAATGGAAAATATCATTACAACCAACTACTAAAACCCCCATACAAAAATCCACAATTAAAAAAACCCCTTCTTTAAAAGCCTTACGTAACCTGACCTTCCCCAGCTGCCTGGAGCTATTCCTCTCAGCAAGTAAGCAGATGAAGGGGATGAAGAGGCTGTGATGCTTTGGCTGGAGTGGATACTGGCACAGCATACCTGAGGCCATGCCTTGAACACCCTGAAAACCAGCACAGAAGCTTAGTGGACTGTCCAGTGGGACAGTATGTTGTGGTTCTTTGACTGGCTTGAACCCTGAAATGCTCTTGAAGTATTTTCTGCTCTTTGCCTCGAGGCAACCACCGAAGGGAAGAAATGCATCAGAAACATTGGTTGGATTCCACAGGATCTTTTGTTTCTAACAATCTTGGTGCTCCAGAAGACTAAGCTGGAAGAGTCTCCAACACCCCTTCCCTTTCCATTACCTCCTTCACAGGTTAAACCCAGGGATTTTGAAGAAACAAAGCGGTGAGGTTCAGAAATCATTTCTACCTATCCCTGACCTTGTGGAGGGACCAGGGCCCTGAGATATGCTCAGGCACTTCAGAAACAAATGTCTGGTGACTGAATTGAAGCCTCAGGCAGACCCATGACTGGGTCCAGAGCTGGCCCCTCAGCTGGGGCACCAAAACTGCTCACAGGCACACACAGGAGGTGCAGAGGAGCTGCCCTCAGCCTTCCAGGGATTCCAGTGATCCCATTACCTCTGCCACAGTTAACATATCACCCTGGATAGCTCAGTACATCATCAAAGTAGTGCACAAAGCTTGTGCTGGGCAAGGAACTGACTGTAGGAAAGAAAAGCTTGTTGCATGCAGATTTCACTGTGGCCTGGTTAACACGATTCTCTCACCCTGAAATTTCACAGTAGAGCACAGAGGGCATTCATCCACTGAACAAACCCTGCAGAGACCACATGAACCCAGGGGAGAGGTACCTGTTCAATGAGCTTCTTCAGGGAAAGCAGACGCCCATGGATAGAGGCCTCATGTAAAGGAGACCAATCTGAAACAAAGTCTGTACAAAAACAAAGTCAGGAAAAAGGCTAAAAACTCTATTTCACTAGCATACTTTACTTCAACTGTGTGACCTCCCTTCTACTTTATTGGAGCTGCCAAGATTTCTCTGGAGCAGATGCTGTGAGGGAGACAGACATGAAGATGGTTTCCCTCTGGGTGCATTTTAACTCATCCCATGTTTGCACTGTGCAGCTGCACTCCCCTCCAGAAGACAGGAGAGGGATTTGCAGAACATCACCTGGATCTGGCTGAGCTTGTCCCTCTCTCTGAATTATTTCCAGGGCCTTTTTTTTTCCCCACAAACTTATTGCATTTTACCAATTATCTCAACAGAATATGTTTTGAAGAGGGTTTGGCTGATCAGTCATTTACCCTGCTCAGAGCTAGACTAGAGCCAACAACACTTGGCAAGAGAAGGGACCAAAGTACAAGGAGACAAATTGTGCTACCTGTTCATTCTTTCAGTTTTCAGTGTTTGCTATGAGTGGTGCATTTTAAGTAATAGCTGTGTTCTCTGCATTGCTGAAACCACCAAGTGAGGTACAGCATGTATATACTGTGCAAATTTTAATAGAGGGAGATTTTCCATATTACAGATTTTATGGCTCAGAGCCAGCTGACAGCAATAACCCCTCTGAGAGATATTTACATCCCAGCACTCAAAACCCAGTGCCTGCTCTATGTCAATGTCCCAGATTCCCCCTGGGAAGGAAGCAAAGCCTTTGCAGAGAACACTTCACACAGCTTCCTGTGGAAAGACATTTTGCTGTTCTCTGGAGATGTCCCACTCTCCTTCCACTAGCTACAGAGAATACTCCAGTGACCAATTTGCTGGCCGAGTTGCTGAGGTTCTCAGGAACCATACTAGAGCACATGCATGGAATGGAATCCTTAACAGCAGCAAGTCTGCCTTCAGCAAAAAAACCCTAATAAGCCACTATAATTCTTTAAAAGAATGTTTACACATAAGCTGATGATCATACAGGCTTTAAATGAAAAGAAGGTTTATTTAGGCCAGACGTGAAAATGTGGTGGTGTGAAATAATGGAACAGGTTGCCTAGAGAGGTGGGAGATGTCTCATCTGTGGAAAGATTCAAGGTTAAGTTGGATGGGACCCTGAGCAACCTGGTCTAATGGAAGGTGCTCCTGCTCATTGCAGGGGTGTTGGATTAGACAACCTTTAAAGGTCCCTTCCAATCTAAACCTGGCTATGAGTCTATGAATTAGTTTTTAAAGAAACCACTATTCTCTGTTATTAGCATTATTTGAGCTCTGCCTGCCTCCTTCTATGTTCTCCATGGGCTGCATCCTACAACATTTACACAGTTTCATGAGGTTTCCAAACATCCTTTGGCTTTAGCAAAGGATGGACAGCCAATTCTGGAAGCTGTGGTTCTGGTTCATAAGGACAGCAAAACTGAGCTACAATTATTAAAGCACAGAATGATTAACTGACTAAACCAGCTTTGCTCTAAGTGATGTGTGTCAAATTGATGCTTATCTGACTGTGCTGTTCTTGCTGGTCCTGCCTGTGTTACAGTCAGTTGTGTTCCCTGGGTATGTAAAAAGCTTTTCCCATTTAGAAAGAAAAGCCATTGGCTAAACGGCATGATTGTAACAGAAGTATATTTATAGATATTCTAAAAATTTAGATTGAAGTTTTTTGAGCTGCAACTTGAACTTTCTTTGGCCACACAAATATTGGCAGGTGTTTGTGCCTGTACCAACCTGTGCATTGTACCAACTTATGATAGCATCGTGTCATGATGACATAAGAGGGACATGTCCATGTGTGGATCTTATCCATTCAGTCCTTGCTTGAGAAAAGACAGCTTTCTGCTGAAACCCTAAAAAGAGCCAGATCAGCCATCTGTGGAGACTGGCCACTGGCTTGCAAGTTTCCAAGTTTTAACAATGAATTAAAAGATTGACCATATAAGCACTAAAAATACATGTCAGTGAAAAATAAAAGAGATATGTGCTAACATATAATCCATCTGGGAGTTCTGTAACTGAGAGAAACCTAGAGTTTTACCCTAGGTGGAAGTGGAGCCCTAGGGAGCCCATCACACCAGCCTTGGATCCCTTGGGAGGAGCAGGATTGAAGGCCTGATGGATGACTAATTGTGATGGCATAATTCCACATCTGCTGCCATGAACTGCACAGCCCCAGGCTGATGTCTCTCCTGCCCTACCTCCATCTGCAGCTAGCACCTCTAACCTGAAGCAATGCCAGGGAGGCAAACCCCCTGGAAGGAATGGCAAATTTCCCCAGTTTCTTGACCCAAGGCATCACCTCCTGGCAAATAACCATATTTTTATTTTCTGCCTGCTCGAGGCTGGAACTCAACTTTCTTGCCTGGAAGAGGAGAAAGGCTGCAGTGGATTTCCTTGTCTCACTGCCCTCTTTTACCCTTCAGAGGAGGCACACTGTCAGCATATAAAAGATCTGTATTGTATTTGATTAAGACCTAAGCAAATGTCAATTCCAGCTGACCACGGGCTTTCAAAATCCTGATCTAGTGACTTTCATTAATGTGCCCAGACACTCTGCCACCAGAGCTGCATATGGAGTAGCAAGGCCAGTGTGTGTGGGGGACACAGCTGTTCATTGTATGTACCACCACTGCAACAAGGATTCCTGACTGTCAAAAACAGGTACAATTGCTCTTTCACAAAGAAACAAGATGATTTGTCCATATTTAAAATTTACCCACACCTTAGTCCACAGGGAGGCTGAGTCAGACCCCAGGAGTTCGGCATCTAGATATCCAAATCCCACTGGCTTCCAGTGGCTTTGGGTCACCTAGCTCCCCTTCCACTACAGAAAACTCCAGCCAGCCCAGGGTTACATTAAACTCTGGACATATTTGATGGCATTGCCATCACTCAGGCACGTGACACCGGCAGGGTGGTGTACACAGAGGGAATCTCATAGCCATCACCATGCACACATACAAATTCTGACTGCTCCCTGTGCACAACAGAGCTCTCTCAGGACCTTTCTAGAGCACTGCTTTTAGTGGTGATGGCTGAAGCAACTTTTCCCAACCTCTGACCATGTGAGGGCATTCCACCTTCCATGCCTGTCCCTAGGCTGCTTTCCTCCCATGCCTCTCACGCACAGTGCAACTTGAAAGGGGCTCTTAAGTCCTTCCAGTGAAGGTATGCTCGTGCATTCATATTTGCAGATACAAAATCCTAAAGCATTATAAAGAACAGTATTACAAATGGTATTTTTCATACCCAAAGGCTGTCCCTAAAGTTTGTGATATACATAGCCTGAGCCAAATACATTCCCGCTGGAAATTGCCAGCAGAGCTTACTGACTCTGCTAAGGAACAGGCAGACATGAAAGGAATGGACTAAACTTTGATTTTCAAAGGACCAAATGATATGTGTGCAGCACTGTGCCATGTGGGATTCCCCCCTTCCACTCTCCATTTTGCTGGAGCTCATCTCCAGTGTGGACTAGTTCTATTTCACACTGTTAATAATAATATTGCTGTGCCTTCCTGCTCACCCCAGCCTCAGGCTATACATACGTGGCACACACGAGGGCAGGCAGACTACACTGCAGATAGACTGGTCAGCCTTGCATTTTGGTTTTATGGTCCTAATTTTCAACTTGGTATTAATGGAAACATCCTGAACAGCCCAGAAAAGGAGCAAGGACAGCATAAAGTCACATTTTCTGAATTTACCTCATTCCATCTGCACTCGCTATTAGATGAAGGAGAAACAGAGCCACATTGAACACATCCAGCTCAGGATATGAAGTTAAATTACTTGTCTTTTCTTACCATGTCATATTTTCAATGGCTCTGGGCCAGACACAGAGCAATGACTGGAGTGAGGTCTGAGTAACTGCTCATATTATGTGCCCACAACAGCACTGGTCACAGCAATACCACTGCAGAAGAACCCACTAGGCTCAGCCTAAACAACAGTTAGGTCTGTTCATCTGAAAGACAAGGGGAAAGGATAAAAGATAAAGGGAAAAAAAAAGAAGAACGAGAAGACAAAAATGAAAAGCAAAAATTAAAATAATCAAAAGAAAGGAGAAAAGAAAGAAGGAAAGTAAGGAGGAAGGGAATGGAAACAAAGAAAAAGAAGAAAAAGAAGAAAAAAGAAAGAAAAAGAAAAAGAAAAAGAAAAAGAAAAAGAAAAAGAAAAAGAAAAAGAAAAAGGAAAAGAAAAAGGAAAATGAAAAGAAAAAGAAAAAGAAAAAGAAAAATAAAAAGAAAAAGAAAAAGAAAAAGGAGAAAAGGAGAAATTGAGCCAGTGCTGAACTTCCTGCTGGCACTAATTTAAGTCAAACACGCCACATTTCAACTTATTTCTCAGTGTGCTGCGTTCCAAGTGCTTCATTTGTTTCTGCCTGCACAAAATGAAGTACAAAACCAACCACTCTTTTCTGTGATACGAAAGAAAAACAACCAAAATTTCAGTATCAAAGCGACAGCTTTTTAAAATCCCCTCAGAAGTACAAAGGCATAGGGGTGTTTTGTGGGGCGGACTGAGCTCCTGTCCCGAAGCAGGACACCGGAGCCGCAGCCCCGCAGCCTGGCCGTGTCCCTGGGTGCCTCGGGCAGGGCAGAGCCCTGTCTGTCCCCAAGGAGCGTCACTTACCCCTCATCCGCGGGGTACCCGGCGGCGCTGCACATGCCTGGCCCGCAGCTCCGTGCAGTTTGCTGGCATTTTGATCTGTTCTCTCATCATCCATCTCAGCCCTGTCTGCCCCAGCGCTGTTTTTTCACTTTGTGCTCGGGTTCCAGAGTTCAAATTCCATCGTTCCCGGCGAGCCCCCAGCGGCCGGAGCGGTCCCTGGCGCAGGCTGTGCCCGCATGAGCCGAGCAGCCCTTGCGGCGGCCGGGACGTGGTGCCGGCAGCTCCCTGGGCAGAAACCCGAGCACCTGGGCTGGGATTTACCGCAACAGCTCCCGGGCTGCCCTGCTCGGCAGCCAGCGACCCAGCCGAGCGAGAGATGTGCCTGATGTCACATCCTCCCCAGCGCGACGCCCAATCGGGGCGCCCGCCGTTCATTTTTATCAGGAAGGAAATTCTTAGTTTGCCAAAAATACGAGACAGAAAGAGCCAGTTCAACTAGTCGAGCAAACTCTGCCTGCAGGGGATGCGCAAGGAGACCACGGGCAGGCGCAGCTCTGCCCCGCTCCCCGAGCAGGGTTTGCGCGGCTCTGTCCTCGGGCAGGGTTTGCACCGCTCTGTCCCGCTCCCCGAGCAGGGTTTGCACGGCTCTGTCCCGCTGCTCGGGCAGGGTTTGCACAGCTCTGCCCCGCTCTCCGAACAGGGTTTGCACAGCTCTGTCCTGCTCCCCGGGCAAGGTTTGCGCGGCTCTGTCCCCAGGCAGGGTTTGCGCGGCTCTGTCCCGCTCCCCGGGCAGGGTTTGTACAGCTCTGCCCCGCTCCCCGAGCAGGGTTTGCACAGCTCTGTCCCCGGGCAGGGTTTGCACAGCTCTGCTCCGCTGCTCGGGCAGGGTTTGCGCAGCTCTGTCCCCGGGCAGGGTTTGCGCGGCTCTGTCCCGCTCCCCAGGCAGGGTTTGCGCGGCTCTGTCCCCGGGCAGGGTTTGCGCAGCTTTGCTCCGCTCCCCGGGCAGGGTTTGCACAGCTCTGTCCCCGGGCAGGGTTTGCACAGCTCTGCCCCGCTCCCCGGGCAAGGTTTGCGCGGCTCTGTCCCCAGGCAGGGTTTGCGCGGTTCTGTCCCCGGGCAGGGTTTGCGCGGCTCTGTCCCCGGGCAGGGTTTGCGCGGCTCTGTCCCGCTCCCGGGCAGGGTTTGCGCGGCTCCGCCGGTGCGCAGGGGGCGCGGCCGGAGCGCGGAGCTGCCGCTGCCCGGCCCGAGCGCCGCCCGTCCGCAGCTCTGCGCGGCGTGGGGAGCGAATCGCAGCGGGGCTCGGGTCCCCTTACCCTGTCCGGCTGAGTTCACTGAGCCACACCCGCAGTTTTGTACCAAAACAGCGTCCTTTTATTTTTAATCAACTTCTCGGCCTAAACAAACCATCACAAACCAAACAGCATTAAAAAAAAAAAAAAAAAGAAAAAAAAAAAAGTCTTTGTTATTTTTTTATTTTTTCAGGAGCGCCTCTGCCTCATTTCTCTGTGTCTGTTTTGCAAAAGTTCTGTTCTCACAAGTCATCTCTATTTGCACTATTTTCCTTCCCAATTTAGTATAATTTGCAAGCACAAAATCCTTTTTCTTTCACTGAATATTTGCCCATTTGTGTTCAAGTGGAAGTAGGCAGAACTTCCATGCAACATGTTTTAACATCAACCTGGATCTCAAGATAAGCAACACAGAACTTCAAATACAGAAACAGCTTGCACAACAGAGACACAACAGAGCTTTTAAGCATTACAATACTATTTTCCATTTAAATAGCAAATACAACTCCAAGTTCTACATAAGCAGGCCTAGCTACAGAAATTACTTTATCCTTAAACACGTGCAGCCATCCTTGGTGCATAGAAGCGCACAGTAAAGTGGAATTGACAACACTTAGTATTACTTTTTTTCTGTGTACAGCATATCTTATAAAAGGAATCATTATTTTTCCTCCTTCAGAAATCTAAATTTTTTGTAATTCAGTGGACTGGTCTACTATCTTGGTTCTTTTTTTTTCTTCCACTTGCTAATCAGTTTTTTAAATCATATACATAAATCTTATAATTATTTTATTATTATTAGCACAAATATTGCTACAAAAATGAAAATGCACTGCTGGTAAATCTTGTCTTGGTATGAAAATTCAGCCTTGGTTTCTGAGGATGCAAACCACAGAATTACATAAAGTGTTCGGAAAATTGGACACAAAACATATGATTTGTTCAATTTAACTTCGGAATTAAGGTGAGAAATCCTAGCTTTTCCTTAGCACCAGTGAAGAAATATAGGCATTTTCAAACCATGCTTTGTCTCACCTATTTCAGATGTCTGCTCTGGGGGTACACATATTGGAATTTTAGAGTCAGTCTTCACTGATTGTAAAAGGGATTCCAAAATCGTGAGCAGAGAATTTGCTGTGTACGTGTAAAGAGCTAAAATCCACTTTAAAATATGGCAGAATTGGCAGCCAAGGGTCCCAGCTCTTACAGCCCCGAGTGCTGTCCTGTGCCTTGTCCTGCACAGCCTCTGGGTGCTGCAGCTCAGGGTGCAACATCTTCACCCAGACCAAGGCCAGCACTGCCCAGTGCCTGGCCCACAGAGCCTCAGCTTTGGAGTGCCTGCATCTCAGAGAGCAGCGTTTGACAGACAGGTCAGACAGATTTATCTGCACTGATCCAAGCTGTTGTTCCCTGCCTGGCTCCCAACTCTCAGCAGAGATTACCCAACACAAGGGATGGCAGCACTGGCCACAAACTGATGCCACAGCTCAGTACATGGCCCATTGTGTCAGCTCAAAAACCTGCAAATGCAGTTTTCTTCTCCAGTCTGTAAACTCGAGCTCTGAGACCCTAGCACATGCCACATCCTCCTCCAAGGCAGTAATTTCCAGTCAGCAAGCAAGGCAAACATCTGGGACAGCCATGTTTTAAATCACAGCAGTTAAATCTGCCAGAGCCTGCCCACAGGAGCACTAAAGCATTGGTGTCATTTCCAGAGGTATCTGGGTTTTCTTTGGAAAGCTGCTGGGAAATCCTTGAGCTGACACAAAGTGGAGAAGTTCTCTCTTGGAGAAATTAGTAATACTGTCCAGTTCTTGTATCCCTAATTTCCTTTACTCAAATCAAGTCTCTCCTCCAGAGGCTTTCCTTCTTTCACAGTTTTTCTGACATGAAATGTTTTCATTTTCCTTCCTCTCACCCTCACAGAAACTTCCCTTTGCAAACATTCCATCAGCCTGGCTGGGGACCAGACACACTTCTGCAAGTAACTGTTCCCTTCTGCAGGATGGCCAATTTACTTAGTAAGAGAGACTCTAGATCAAAACAAACAAAAAAACCCTGAAAAAAGCATCAAACATATCTTGGTTGCATCGTGGCAACATCAGTAGCACCTGGATCTGTTCTTTAATTCATTGCAGACGTGCAGAAGCACCAAGATTTCCCAAGGAGCAGGACAAAATTTGCATGAGAGCTTGCAAACAAGGTTATTGTATTTTCATCATGTCAAGAAGGGGATTAGGGGCATTTTCCACACAGAGACAAAAGCAACAACAATCTGGTTTTCAGCACCTGGTGCCAGTTGACTCTCAGTGAACATCTGTGTAAGCATCTTCATATGTTACAAAATATATCTTGACATTGCTTTCTGAACAGGATTTAAAACAGATGTATGTCCTCCTGCTCAGGCAAAAAGAATCCAAACCCTGAAAGCTGGTGGGTTAAAATTTGGTTTGGGTTTTGGTTTGGTGTTTTTTGTTTTGGATTTGGGTTTTTTTTTTTGTTTTGTTGGTGGTGGTGGTGGTGATGGTTTTTTGTTGTTGGTGGTGGTTTTCGGTTTTTTCCAAATCGTTGTGATTTCTATCATTCCTGGGATGTTTTTTTTTACTCTCTTGTGGGCTGCAGTCATGGTTTGCCCCCACTGCCAGGTGAGTTGTGTGGTGAAACATGTGACAAGTACACTCCAGCAAGCACACAGCAGGTGTAACAACAGTAAAAGTGTCAGCCCAGCCCTTGGGAGCTGTGGTGGTTTTTCAGCACAGACTGCCAGCATCTGGCAAACTGTAAGGCAGTCTTGTCCAATACCAACTTCTAAGTGAAACCCAAATCCAGACATTGAGCAGATTTCAATTTCTTTCTTCCCCTCTTCATTAATAGTTTAGAAAAACAGTGGGAATTTTTTGGTTTGCTGGCAAATCTTTTTGATTCCCAAACTTTCCAGTGTAAAATAGTTGTTTCTGAAGAAAGCAAAATTACTCCCACAAAGATATTAATTTTGTCAGAAACTTCACATTAAAGAAAATTAGCTTTCCACTAATCCCAGTGGTTAGACCAATGTGGAGAAAACACAAATGTGGCACAAACAAGCTCAGAGCCACAGAGGCCAGCTGGGTTGGCCCTGCTAAGCAGCACTCACATGGCAGGTCCCACACAGAGCATGTTCCCAAAAAAAGCCATTTTCCATGCCTTTCCCTGGTTTCTGTCTCTTCCCACTGCTTATCAGTACCAGGAGGCAAGAGGAGTAACAGCTCAGGAGTATTGGAAAGATGGAATGGTAAAAAATGGGTCATGGGAGGGAGGTGTCTAATGAGGGGTCTCCTCTGCCCCAGTGCTTCTCTTCCCCAGTTTCACTGGGGTTAGATGATCAGGGCTTATCCAGCATGTTACATTTCAATAAGCTCTTACACCCACACTCACAGCTGCTTTCCAGACCTTGGAGCTCACCTCTAGAAATTTCCCTCATGTGGCACAGCTTTCCACACTTCTGCATGCCATGGGAGCAGCCAGCACATTCCAGCTGTCCTCACAACAGCATCTCCCAGCAGCTCCCTTGGGAAAAGCTGCCAACACCAACACTTCTACAAAATGCAATTGTGGACTTACACAAAATTACCCCAGGATCTCCTAAACCCTCGTCCAGAACTGAGACTTCTGTTGGCTTCTAAAAATGACCTCAGAAAACAGCACTGCCAGCTCAACTGCTTGAGCAATAATGGCAGCCAAAGGAAATGTCCCCAGACCCTGCAGCTGGGTCTGTTCCCCCAGCATCCCAGGCATGGCAGGTGCTCCCATTTTTAGCATATTACTGGATTTTTAGCAGATTACTGAGGTAGGTAAAATTACTCAGCTGCCCTGAACAATGTACTTGTCTCCCTGCCCTGCTCCTGGAAGATAGCATTTGGTGCAGTGGAGAAGAGGGTGTGTAGAATAGTCAAGCCCATAGGATCTGGACTGTTCCCAACATTATCTTCAGGTCTAAGAAATCCACTCACCTGGTGTTGGACAGATTGGCTGCTTGGACCAGGAGCTATCCACATTTTCTCTGTTGAAAATGCAAAGTTGGGACTGCAGTGAGCAGCCAATTGCAACAGTAGTGTACCTTGGTAAAAGTTTCCTTTGCTGTCCATGAGCACAGCTTGGCTTTTCTTTTTCCATGAGGCTAGAAATCCTCTGAAACAGCCAACAGATGCTGATTTGTGGAGGGATAGAATGTAAGAAAATAGTGCAGAAAGTAGTCACACCTGAGGAGTTGCAGCTGTACTAATCACCAAAGATTAGGAACAGGCCTGCACTTGACAGGCCACAGCTGTGTCCAGTAAGAAAAAGAGTGCTACAAAAGAGTGGCTTAGCTGGGTGAGGAGAGAGTTTGTTTGTTGGCTGTACTGTGAAGAATCAGGGGTCAGTGGTGTGAGGAGATGCCCATGAGAAATCACCAAGAAGGTATGGGAACCTTTGCAATATGATGACAACACTGATTCACAATGCTGATGTAGTATAAAGAAGAGTTTCCTTTCCTAAATGATTATGAGCTGATCACAGTGACAAGCATACACATTTTGTTTTAGTGCTGTAGCCAGCTTGGCCACTCATCTGAATATCTGATGTTGCTGTAGCAGGAAAACCTCCTCTGGAAAATGATGTACAGAGTGCAGGGCTTACCTGAGGCATAAAGATGGAAATGTATGGCAGGGCTGCCTGACCCTCCCCTTCCTCCAGCTGTGGGATATGCCTGGTGCACAACAGGCTGCAGACAACCTCCCCTAAGGCTCCCCAATCTGGTGTGGGTCACTCCACATCAGCTCCCAGCATCATCCTCTGTGTCCCAAACCAGGAGTGACAGAGCCTCCCTAGGACCCCGCAGCCCCTGGTGTGTGCTGGGCAGAGGAGGGTCTGCAGGCAGGTCTTGCCCTGGCCAGGCTGCAGGGAGGCAGTGAGGGACAGACCCCTGTGCTCCTGCACACCCAGAGCCCACACATCCCCTCAGACTGCTCAGAGGGGCCAGTTCTCCACACCCCTGCCCTCTTCAGAGCAGACCTGGGAGCTGGCTGCACATGCAGACCACAAAACAATTCATTCTTCATTGAAGAATGGTTATTATTTCCTTATCACCTGTTCCTGTGGCAGCATTGGGGCAGGCATCTGAAGATCTGGAACAAGCCCCTCATTCAACTTACTATTTCATCTGATGACAAAATTTGCTAGAGATTTGTACTAGCAAAGAGAATTATCTGTTAAAATGTACCAAGGATGAGCCTTTTTAGTCACATGCTTGAGATATACGAAAGAAAGAGAAAAAAAACCCTAATGAGTAATTTAATGGTCAATGACAAAAGCATATTTTTTTCCCAAGCTGCTGCAGGCATGAAAAGCCCAGGTATTTCTCAGCCATTTCCAATGAATAAATAGCAGACAGGGAAATTTTCTGCACAGTAAATCATTTCAGCTCAAAGGCTTTCATAAATATCAAATGAGGTTCCATCCTGCCAGACACCCAGCGGAGCAGCTGTGGTGCCCTGCAACTGTGGCTGCCCACAGTGAGTGGGAGGGAGATTTTGGGGGTAAAACTGGAAAGCACTTTGAGAAAAAAAAAAAAGCAGTGTCAGCTCAGGGGGAAATGTCTTGCCCTCTCTACACCAACAGCCTGTAGGAACCTGTCTGTGGAAACAAGCTGGAATTACTTTTACTTGTTGGCATTGATTTAGAGGAAAGTTTTCATTGAAGTCTTGGAAATTCCCAACCCAAAAAATGTGTTCCTCAGTCACTGTAATTATTCAGGATGCCATGTTTAATATATATATCTTGCTGTAAATCTGTGGTGACCCTGAAAGCACAAGTTGTGAGGAAAAGTTACCACATTCATTAACTAGGAGCTACTCTGGGATATTTGAGGATAAGTGGTCTTCAACAGGTACTCAGTAATGAAAGGCACAAAGCTGCTGGAACCAAGTATTTTTACACACATCAGGCTCCAGGCAGCAGGAACTCACCCTCTGAAACAGTTAAGAGCAAACCTCTCCCTGTAGGATAATGAGACCCAAATAATATGCAAACGATGACCCTCTGGGCCAATGTCCTTAAAAATTTTTCTGTTTAGTTGCATTGTGATAGAGACAGAATGAAAAGGGATTGCTAGTTTCTATGTAGTTTGATGAGTACACTTTTTTGGTTTTAATGCAGAACATGTGAAAAAAATATGCCTTGTTTCAACTGTTAGTAAACCCTATCACCCTCATGGGGATTGGTAAACCAACCTTCAAAGAAATTCAGGGCTAGTGTCACTGCCCATAACAATTTGTTCATTGTGACCAGAGTAAAATAGGTATTTAGTCAGCATACAGTGCAAGGAAAGTGCAGAGAACAACAACCCTTCTACCCCCACCCCAAAAAAAAAAAAAAACCACACACACAAAAAAAAAAAAAAAAACAAAAAAAACAAAAACCCACAAAAAAACAAAAACCCCCAAAACACAAAGAAGATAATTTGGAATCGTGTTTGTGAAGCTGGAGAATTATATAGGCAGCATAAAATTAGTAAGTCTGTGGAGTCTTTAATTCTTCTCTCCCTAAGACAAAAACTTGCACATTTCACTCACATTCTTAGGAGAAAAAAAAAGTTAGAACAAGTTTTCTCTGGAAATCTCTACATCTCCTTCCCTTCCCATTCTGTCTGATTTCTATTTTGTTGGGGCATGTTAACCTCTGTAGCCAGCAGGTAGACCTGCAAAAAATGAACCATTCACCAGAAAAGTATACTGCTAGCAAATCCCTGGTAACAAACAGGTAAAAATATGGCAGGATGCTGCAAAACTCACAGAATGATGGAATGGGTTGGGTTGCAAGAGACCTTCAAGATCCTCTAGTTCCAAACTCCCTGCCATAGGCAGGGACATCTTCCATTAGAGCAGGTTGCTCAAAGCTCCATCCAGCCTGGCCTTCAACGTTTCCAGGTGCCCTAAGGAGCTCCACCATTCCATGGTTACTGCAGCCAAGGCTTCCCCTGAGCTCCTCATTCCCCACTGGCGTTTCCTTGTTGGGGAGAGCAAAGTTCAGCAGAGCAGCTCTCCTCCCTGGCACCTCTGCCACTTGGAGAAGGAAGTTATTATAGTTATTATTGATGCATTCCAGGAGCTTCCTGGTTTGCCTGTGCCCCACTGCCTTGCCCATCCAGCAAACACTGGGATAGCAGAAATTCCCCATGGGGACCAGGGCTTGTGAGTGTGAGCCTGTCTATAAGGATCTCATCTGCTCAGTCTTCCTCGCCAGCTGGCCTGTAGCAGACCCCACTCTAATGTCCCTACCCTCCCTTTAATCCTGACCCCAAAGCCCTCAGTCAGCTCCTCATCCACAGCCAGGCAGAGATCCATGCACTCCAGCTGGTCACTGACAGAGAGGGAGGCTCCTCCTCCTCCTCCCCATCTCCTCTGCCTGCCCTTCACAAAGATCCTGTGTCCTTCCATCCTAACACTGCAGTCACAGGAGCCTTCCCACCACATCTCCATGATGACAATGAGGTCACAGCCCTGCAGGTATGACATGCTCTGCTGATTCATCTGTCTCCCCCCTTCCAGATGTTGTTCTCGACTGAATATGCAGATTATGCTTTATTCTGCAACTCCTGATACCCTTTATTGAAGATTTTTCAATTTTAAACCTGATACAGTTTTTCATTTGCTTGCAATGTCCATTGTGAGTTTCTACAAATAGTATAAAGTTTAAGAATAAAGGAATTTTCAAGAAATAAAAATCAAGTTAGGTAGAAGTTCTGTGTGGAATAATCTGTATTTGACAATAGTATATTATACATCTCATGCAGAACATTAAAAAAAAAACCACAGTGAGGAGTAATTGGCATGTGGGAAATGGTAATTTCTGAAAAAAAAAAAAAAATACACAAAGGCATCAGGAACCATCACCCCAGGATACAGGTCAGACAGATTTTTCAGCTAAGAGTCAGTGACTGCATTTCATTTTTGTTCTTGTCAGACTTGCCCTAATGCCATGCTGGACACACCAGCAGTATTTTCAATCCAGTGAAGACTGGAGGGGTGTTAAATGCCAGCAGCAGGGTTGTGCTGCAGGGGAAGGTCAGGCTTGGCACAGAAAGAGGCTGGGCAGCCCCTGCTGTGTCTCCTGTCCTGCAGAGCTGGCAGCAAGTGCAGGGCAGGGAGTGGCACTGAGGGGACTGCAGGGGTTTGCACAGGGCAAACACAACATTTATTTCTGACATGTTGGAGGCAAGAAATCCTTGAGGACAACGTTGGCCGGGCTCAAGTTCCCTGGGGGAAGACAGAGTCAGAAGGAGATGATGCCTCCCATCCCACTGCCCAAAGTAGCACAGCCCGTCACCAAAGGAGAGACTACACAGGTGGATGGACAGACAGACATACAGACATACAGACAGACAGCCTCCCTCACAGCCTGCATCTGCCTGGGAAGGTGGGGTGTGGGCACCTCAAGGCAGATGAGGGGAATTTCAGTTCCTACAGTATAACAAGTTTCGACAGCCTGGCATTTCCCTACGCTTTTTAATTTCACTCTCTGAATGACACATTCTACTGGACAGACGGAAATTCAGGGACTGGCAGATCTGCTGGAAAAGTTGAGTCCTAGAGAGGATGGAGGATGGTTAAATGCCAATAGCAGAGCTGTCCTGTAGGAACAGAGGTCACCTTGAACCCAACAGGCTGGTCAGGAGATCAAAATGGAAATATTTTTGGAGCCAAATCAGAATGAAACTTCTTTTCCTAGCTCCCTTAAGAAGTTTTGTTTATTAAGCCCTCCCAAAATGTGTCAGCCTATTTATACTCACTGTTGGATGTCCCCCAGGATGTGGCCCACTGGCCAGAATGCTTGCAGGGAAAACTCTGGGGAAAATTAATCTCAAGCTGCAGGGAAACCTGTGGAGCCAGGTTTTGGGCAAGAGACTGAGAGCTCTCTATAGCAGTGGGATTCCAGCACATAAAAATGTCTGCATCCCCAGGCAAACCATACCTTACCCAAACTACTGATTTCAGTCAGTGATCATAGAATGACAGAGAAGACACCACTTGTTTAAAGAGACCATGTGAGATTAGGTTCCCTTCTACTACCTTCAGAAAAGCAGCTGACAGATGCTTTCCAAACTCATTTGAAAAATCACCAAGACTCAATAGCCTCATAGAAAATTGTCCCAGTCTTTCCTTATTCTCACATGAGATGACATTTTTGAAAAAAAAAAAAGAAAATTAAATACGTCCTCCAGCTATTTCCTCAGTGTTTCCATGCATTGTTATGACACAAAGCACAGCCAATGAGAATTAAATGGGGAACTTCATAATTTGAGGTAAGAGCAAGAAAATCTAGGTAAAGTTGCTAATGAAATTTCTTAATCCCAGGACTTCTGAACTTCTCTTCTAATTTATTAAAGCTGTCAGACTCTCTGATATACAGAATTTCAGAGAGAAGTAAGTCTCCAGGAAGAAGGAAAGGTAAGGTGATTTTTTTATGGGAAGCTAATATCAGGAATAAATATAAGGCACCTTCTCCTGCTTCTTGAGATAAAACTTTCTGAGAGGCTAAATAGACTTTGCATTTTCTTAATGGAGACACATATTTTTTTCAATTTAAAATCCTATGCAAGTGAAATACTGTTTTCATTGATGATCACAGAAGGAAATCAATTCAGCATTACACAGTTTGAAATGGATCCCATAAATTGCCTTAGTCCCTGATTGCAGTGCAAGTCTGACAACTCACACAGCTGAGGCTCTGGCTCTGTTTAGAGAGCAGAGAGTGTTCTCACTGCCACTTTATTAGCAGAGCAGGTGAGTTTGCAGTGAAGATAGAACTGAGAGGGATCTGCTGACATCAGATTAATAGAGATATTTCTTTCTTGATAGTATTTGATTTTCAAAGGCTCTTGAGAATTTAGTGTTCAAATCTGTGAGATTCATGATGTATTATACCATACAAGGTCATTGAAGTCACTGACAACTTTATGGGCAATAGCTCTTGCCATCAGATAACATTCAATATGTGCAAACACAGGCTGAAAACTGCATCCATTTTTGGCTGTAATGTTGAAGGTCCAGTCTCAGGAGCTGCTGAGAGCTCAATTTATTTTACTTGTGCTGAATTAATCATAAAGAAATATAGGAAACATTAGACCTTTGTCTCAGAGAGACTGTCATGATGACATTAAGGGATTATTAGCATTGAACCACAGGCTGCTGCTGCTGGAGCAGGGACAGGAGCCTGAATGCTGTTGGAAGCCAGTCCTGTATCCAGACTCCAGGAGGGAAATTCCCTCTGACTTAAGATGTATGGGCAGTGAAAATTGGTGCCAGTATGCCTCACTCATAAAGAAACCTGTACATTTTACAGCCTGAAAATGTGTCAGCAGCCTCTTGGACCTGGGAAGTTGAGCAAAATGGAGACAGAGTCCTTTTCATTCTGCTTCCCATTTTACTACAACTAGTGAAACACCATTGCTGTCTTGTGGCAGAAGTTTACCAAAACTTGGCTCTGAAGAAATGTTTTGTCCCCCAGAAGAACCTCCCCAGGAAAAATTAAAAAAACTTTTTTATGTGGTGAACAGTGGCACTGCAAGTGTCACTGTACACTACAATTCTCAATTCAAAGAGGTGCATGCTTTCAGCCCTGCTGTTTCCAAGCTACTAATCCTCACATTATTTAAACTAATACCACAATGGACAAATATAACACTCTAAAAATCCTTTCTTCTGGAGAGGTAATTAAAGCCTCTAGAATAGGGAGCGAGGGAGCAGACAAGCCGGCAAACCACTACTGGTGAGGAAAATTCAACAAGAACAACATTTGGGTGATGCACAATCTTGCTTCTCTCCAGCTCCACTGTCCAAGGACTTACCTTGAGAAATGTCAAAGCATGCAAAGCCAAAAAAAAAAGCAGCACTCTTTCCTTTGCTTTTTTTACACCTTGCAAAGGATGGACTTTGAAACATCACCTACTATGCCTATAAAAACATTTGCAGTTCTGTCATGGAATTAAGCTATGAAAAAATGCTGATGTAATGAATACAGCCAGATCTCAGGTGACGTAATTTTTGAAGGATTCTTTCTGGAAGAGATGAAAGTGTTTTTTAAGACTTTCACACAGTTTTGTGGGTTCACTCCAAAACCCTGCACTTGTACCTCCAAGGACAAGGTGTGTTAGCATTGGGGATAGCTGGGCTCAGGGATGGACAGTGGCTGGACAGCCAGAGACTGCTGGAAATTGATAGGGCTCTAGTAGACAACAGGAAAGAGATGAAAGGATGCAAAATCAAAGCTGATAAAAGATGCACAGTATATTGTATGCATCTGATGTCCGTCACTGAAAGCTTTCATTTTCACATAATAATGGAAGAAAAATATTCACTGCCTCGATTTTCACATTGAGATTGGCTAGACAAAGGGAAGAAGCTGCACAGATACTGCACAAATAAATACAGCCCTAAATGCAAGAGAAATCTCAGTGTCTAAGTGTGTGAGTGGACGTGTGCATTTGCACCTACAAACACGTGCCAAGTGAGCTGTTTATGTACTAGAACTTCTCAGGCTGGTGTGAGTCCATGTGGCAATAGATTGTGAGGGACCTGTATCCATGATACCATTCACTGCCTGTGGGAAGGTGTTTCCAATTTCCACTGTCACACAGCAGCCAAATAAACATTGGCTACCAATAACATTGGTAGCCAGAGAAGACAGTAAATGATGCCTTTGATTATTTTTTTCTTTGATATAATAAACTTGGAGTAAACAAGCATTTGTTCCTCTATTTTTCCCAGTCTAAGGCAGTCAGACTCATCGATGCAGGAGGAAGTTCTCCAGTGGCTCAGGCAGGTGCAGCTTGGGGACTGAGCAGAGGCACGAGCGGCCCAGGTGCCTCCTGATACACAACCTGCACAGCTGGGCCAGGCTGGCAGGACCTGGGGGAGGTAAGAGCAAGAATAAGCACCTCAAACCCACCACCAGTACGAGTCAAAGCAGCAAACACCAGCAAGATTGGCAACTCAGACCAAGCACTACATAATGACTGGCTGAGGTCAGGGAGAGTTAGATACATTATTGTTTGTATTACAGTTTTGTTGTCAGAGTTGGTTCAGCAACTCTTAAAAGTTTGAAAGCTGTGAGCACCAAACTCCTTGTTCTGTATGCACAGCTAGGCTGTTTGGCATCTTTTCTTGAGCAAACACCTAAAAAAGTGTCTGCACTGGAGAAAGAGCTCTGTAATGCATTGCCCCTGCTCAGGATATAAGACAACTCCCAGCAGTTTTGTGAGGATAAAGGATAAGTACAGTACATTGTTCATATATACAGAACATGCTTTTTCCATCTACTGGTGTCTCAGCAGGTATCTGCACAAGTAGTATCTGCAACTGTGCCTTTTTACATGACCACAGTCTCAGAATATTTGTGTTTGTCAGTCAGTCCACCAGTGCCCCTCAAAACATTTTTTTCTGTGACATCTAATTTTAGCTAAATCTGACTGAAGGGGGGGAACACTTTTGAAGAAAGGTCTCAAAGACAGAAAGTTTTACCTTTTTTTTTTTCCAAAAAGACATTGAGAAAAAAAACTAAAAAAAAAAAAAAGAAAGAAAAAAAAGAAGAAGCAACAACAAAAAACCAGGATGAGAAGATGGGAAATCTTTTTGCCCTTCCCTTGCTGCATGTGAGAACTCTTGTTACACATCAGAGGGTGGAGTGGTTGCAAAGCTGTCAGAGGACTCATCCTGGGCAGTGGCTGGCACAGTGCTGCCACAGTGGAGCTGCCCAGGGTTTTCCCTGCAGGGTCACCAGGAGCTGTCCCCACCACAGAGCAGCTGAGGGGCATGGCAGGCACAAACCCACTGGATGTGAGGCTCCACTGCTTCTGCAACTACACGCTTGCACATGCAAATACACCCTGGTGGTGAATGTGTCCCTGCCTCCCCTTCACTTTCCTCCTGCCACAGCTGCTCCAGGTGCAGCCTTTACACCTGCCTGGGGTGCTCAGTTTTTGAGGCCTCTCTTGCCCTTCCATTCCAGTTGCTGTCCAAACAGTAACAATGACTGCAGAGTTTGACAAGTAACAGGTAGAGATGTGGGCTTAAAGGCGTGTCCTTATATTTTACAGGTCAACTTCATAATCTGTGCTTTTACCACAGGAAAATTTAGGAGCTTAAACAGGCTGATAATATCCCCTCTGAGAAGAAATTAATAGAAAAATGTGGGATATATAAAAAAGAACTTTTGTACTACTGTCGCTGGAAGTGAAGAAAGAAACTACCATCTTCTAAAGCACTTAGGAAAACAGACACATTTTGTATTTCACATCACTTAATAGCTAGTGAGAGGAGAAATTAAAGGGACCCATGCAAGTAACCTCAGTGGAGAAGTTAGGGGTAGAGAAACTCTTTAGCCTGGGGTACTTATTTGAAACAGAGGGACCTCAGAAAACAAAGTAGTAGAGGAAAAGAATAGTTGCATGTTAAGCACAGCAAAATATCTGAAAGTGGGACCAAAGGTGAAGAAACTGAGGAAACTTCATGCCTGAAAAACAGAGTCAGCAGGACCTGAAATACCTTTAGAGCCTTTCTGACTGCAAAGGAGAAGAGGGTGACAAACTGAGCATGGAAATCAAAAGGAAAGTTCAGGAGGAGAAAATGATCAATATTATGATATTTCTTTATCTACACCAACTCTGATTCACACAGGGCAATGGTAGCAGGACACTTGGCAGCACTGCCTTTGCTGCCACAGTCTGCCACTGAGCTCTGGGCAACTCAGGTGTGGGGACAAAAGTCACACAAGGTGAGAAGCATTCAAACAAAATTCCTCCCAGAAGGTTTTAGACATGACAAACTAAAGCTCTGCATGAAATGTCATGCAGAAAGGGAACAGGACAGAAGGATATTAAGCCAATGTTTTGTTTTCTCCATAAAGCTCACCTGTGTTTAGAGGGTTGGGACAAAGCCTGTGTGCAACACTGACATTTATTAATTTACCATGCAAGAGCTGTTTGGAATTGGGCTTTTTGTGCACATCATGCTTTGGTCCCTGGTGGTTTGTGAGCAGGCTGCATGGGGGGAGCACCATTCACCCTCCGAGTCAGAAGAGCCTCAGGGGACACAGACCAGCTAAGAGGGTACCAGTGAGCTGGGAAACACAGAGATTAGAGGAGGGGAATTCAGCAAACCCAGAGCACAGGGATGTTGCTCTTGGATGCATCAAGTTCTGGCCAAAGGTTATGCAGGTGAAAACAGCGCAAGAGGATCCTGATTTAATTCTGCTCCAGTAAAACTGGAAGGATAATTAATTGCAGGAAGCCTGGAGGTAAACAGCAAAGTGCTGGTCTGATGTTGTTGAGTTAGGGATGGAAGAAAAGACTCTGGGTTTTAGAAGCTGAATTAGAAGGTAATTTGATGAAGGTAGTGGGCTTTTTATAATGTGGCTCACTAAGGTGAGACTCGATTGGTCTCAGAGTAAAAACTTCTCATACTATTGGTGAACTATGAATTGTGCACTTTGGAGAACTATATTTATAAACAATGGGTACAAAAAGAAAAATAATAATGGTTTTAATTTTTTTCTCTAAGTTTCCCAGATAAAAATTGTGTCTGTTCTTTCTTCACCTAAACTGAAAATATCCACACTAGTATGTTCTGGGATTGCAGCCCCATAAACCACATGGAAGAGCTGTGAAGCTGAAGGGTCACCTGGCAAAGAGCTCTGCTTTCTCCTGGCAGCTGAGGACACACTCATCCATTGAGCCATGGTGCAAGGCTGAACACTGGGTGATGGTACTAAAATATTATCTATTAATAAATTTTCATGGCAGTTTTTAACACCAGGAGTCCCACTAGGTAAATACGTGTGATTTTCCTTCAGTAGATAGGAAAAGAAAGCACAGAATAACTGACTGATTTACCTGCCAAAACCATAACACCAGGTGGCAGATCTAGCAACAAAACAGATTTCTGTGTCATGAGTTGGAGCTTTGAAGGCAGCAGAGAAGGTAAGAGAATGTATGTAGAGCATTACTTATAAAAGCAATTAAGAAAATATACTTAGGTAAAGTATACAAATACTGCTTTACTTAAAAAAAGGAGAAGAAAGGAAACCATTACCTTCCCGAAGCAGAAGCGCCTGCTCCACTCTGCTGTGAGGTGTTGCAAGATCCAGGGCACATTTGAGGTCAGCATTTCTGCATTTTGGGTCAGCACCATAGTCTGTCAGCAGGACAACTATCTCCACGCTGGATTTCCTCGCTGCCACGTGCAGGGGGGTGTCCAGTCGCTTCCCCACGTTCACGTTGGCTCCTGGGGTGAGCAAAGCTCCTGGTTAGATCTGGTGGGCACCAGGGACTGTCTGAACCTGTATCACACAGACTGGTTTCCACCAGGAGCCTCAATAGATGAGGGGGATGGATGGCACACAGGATCTCTCAACAGCATCTGTGCAAAGCTCAGCAGGTCCAACAGCTGCTCTGGCAGAGCACTCTGGGCCACCAAACCCTGTCTGCAATGCTCAGGATTGAGCAGCCTGACCTTCAACCCAAAACATGTTCAAAGCCTACCATGTGTGCTTTAAGGTTGTTAATAGCATAAAATCTAATACTGATTATGTTAATTGAATTGCCCCCAAAACCTTTAGGCATCTCATTGTGATAAGTCTGGGAGCACAGCAAGCAAAATGCTTGTCTCAGGCTGGCTGGGCACAGCAGGGCCACACTTTGAGCAGGTGTAAGTCAGATAATGCACACTGACAGCAAAAATTTATGCTAGTTCATAGCCTGTGCCTGGACCTGCAGTGATTACTCTTCCAAGAAGCTTTACTGCTGCTCTCATCATCCACTGAGGAGGAGGTGAAGTTAATGGTTCTGATAAACTGCTACGTTAAGCAAGAGTTGATTTTGATCAGTAATATCAGCCAGCATTTTCTGTGCTTCCTGTTATTATTCTAGAAAACTAAAAGGATTCTGTTTTCACATTCAGATAGCCTCAGGGAGGTGTCTGTAATTAAGAAGGCTTTTCACTTAGGAAAACGTAATTTCTTTATCAACACGAGAAATTTTTAATGGCCTCAAATGAGGCCACAACTCTTGTGGAAATGACCCATGATGTTTTAAGTAGAGAGGCAGCTCAGAGAGACCAGCAGCATTGCCTCACACCACCATAGCTCTCCCCCAGCCCCTTTTCCAGGTGTACCTAGCTCCAAAAGCTTCTTGACACATTCTGTTCTCTGGTAGGTGCAGGCCATGTAGAGAAGGCTCCCATGCTGTGGGTCTTCTTCATCAATGTCAACCTCATGGGCCAGGAGGGTCTCCATGCACTCCCTGTGACCTGTGGAGGGAAGAGCTGTCACTGAATTGCTGCAGAGCAGAACACACCCAGGTACAACTGTGAGGCACAAGAGCTGTGGGAAAGCCAAGCCTGTTTGTCTGTACTGACATGGAAAGACTTTTTTTAAAATGCTTAGTGAACGACAAAAGGCGCATTTGTCACGTAGTTATTGTTGGCTTTGCTTACAGCCCTCATGCCCAGAACATCACCTCTCTCACCTCTCTTGACTGCTTCGTGGATGGGTGAGGGCAGGTGTGTCCCCAGCTGTGCCTTGGCTCCGGATTCCAGCAGCATGCTGACACAGGCTGCGCTGCCACTGCAGCAGGCGTTGAACAGCGGAGTCACCCCGTCGATGGTGGCTGCATTCACCTGCAGTGGGACACGCTCAGGATAATCCTGTTTAACAGGAATGCCTGTGCAACACGCCTCCTGGGCACACCAGACCTGCACCACAGCGAGACTCTTGCCTTGTTTAATTTCAGGAATTAATTTATTTGCGACTTTCTGAGTTATATGTTGGGACATAACATATAGAGCGTTCTCCTTTCGTGTCTGCCCTCTTTCCCAGATAGTTAGTGCCATAAGGCAGAAACCCTGCCTGCTCTGAATGCTCCTGCTGGAGCTGCTAAAAAATGCAATTTTTTATTCTCTCTTTTTTTTTTTAATGTGAAGCAGCTGAGTATCTTCAAGAGTGTTTAGTTTGCACCAGCCTCAAGGTGGAACACCCTCAAATGAAAATGGCTTCGCTTTTTAAATGAAAACACTTACTTTCTGTTTAATATTTTCATCTGAAAACACATTTCCAGCAAAAGAAATTTTCATAGAAACATAATCCCAAACAGAAACAGAGCTTGAAGGAGTTGATATGCATGTGTGTCTATGCAAACCAGAAATTTTCTTCCCCAACTTCTGATGTAAAGACCTGGCAAGAACCACTATTGCCATTCTCCACTGGGACAGCATAGCTGTAGATCACAGAATCACAGAATATGCTGAGTTGGAAGGGATCCATCGGGATCATGGAGCCCAACTCCTGGCCTTGCAGAAGACACTCCAGCAATCACACCATACCCCTGTTTATGCTGTGTTTAACCATGCAGAAAGCCCTCAGTGCCAATTTATGAAGCAAATCTGCACATCTTTAACTCTGTGGCTGGAGAAGAGCAATGGATTATGCAAGCACATGTCAATTTGTAAAATTTCCACCACCCTCACTCCTCCCATCAGGCAGGTGTGGCTGAAGTGCTGGAGGCACTGGAGGTCTCTTGACTGTTTTGGTGCTGCTTGGTTTCTTGCCATATAAATTTTACTTGAAAACCCAGCTGACATGAAAATATCCTTATATATTTCACCCATTCCTTAGTCTCTATTGGGAACATGTACTCTGCCTTAGGTCCAGCTGTGGGAATTTTTATTTTATTAATAGATAAAATGTTTCATTGCTTCAGGCATATACATTTTTACTTACATGAGACTCCCAAACCTTCCCACAGAAAACCAGATGTAATTCCAGTGATCACTGCTGAGGGGGGAGGGGGAGGGCAAAGCTGTGAGTTACTTTCTTCAAGGTTATTTCACTTAGCATCTTTCATTCGCTTTCCATCAATCTTGACCATGTTTCACACACAAAGGGAAAACAAAAGAGAATAAAGGGATGACACAAGGGGGAGACAAATCTATCACCCAGGGAAACAGAGCACTGTTATGGACAAATCACCCAGGGAAGCAGAACACTGTTATGTTTTTCCACATTTCTGTCTGAGATGTCAGCCTGCATCTTGGCCCTGCCACCTGGACAGCACATCCAACATCCCCACTGATGGGGGGAGCACCCATTCCCAGGTGCCCCTGTCCCAAAGTCATCCCCAGGACTTACCTGGGCACCATTTTCCAGCAGCACCTTGGCACAGGCCACGTGCCCACCCAGGCAGGCCTCGTGGAGAGCTGACACACGGTCTGTGGTCAGCAGGTTCACGTTGAAGCCCTGCAAAGGGAGCAGGGGGTGAGGGGACAGCCCTGCCCTGCACAGCTCCTGCAGGGAGAGTCATGGCAGAGCTGTGTGTCAGGGAAAGGCTCAGGTCACATCGGTGCTGTGCAGTGATTTCTTGTCCCCACAAACCACAGCTGGTGATGGGGTTAGTGGAGGAGCAATCATAAGCAAAGCCTTCTGTTTCTAGCTCTTTATGATGCACTGTCAATTGCAGGAAATGCTTCACATTTCTTTAATTTATATGGGTGTCATTTCCTTCCCTATTGAGTCCTGCACCAGGAGCTACAGCTGGAGGGATTCACCTCCCTGAATGAGGACCCTTCTTTGGAAAAATGTGTATTTTATGATTGGCTTTTCACAAATACTAAAATGAATATTATATGTGCTGTGTTAGAAAGTTATGCTGTATCAATTCTCTTAAGTAGAGTGTTAAATATAGTTTTAGGTTATAACAAAATGTTAAAATAGAAACGATGCTATGTAGGATACTTTTTTCTAAAGAAAAGACTCACACCAAGATAGCAGCCACAGGACACCTAAATCTTTCAGAGAAAAAGAATTTATTGCTCCATTATCAGAAGAAATGAACTTCTTCCCACCTCATACAGCCAGGACAATGCCGTTAGGATTAAGAGGAAGAAGCTGACGATGACCAGACAGAATCCTGTGTTTGAATGGAATTTATGCATCATGTATGACATCTATGAACATGCAACAGGTTATTGTTTTTAAGGGTTAATCCTCTGTTAACCTATGTCCTTTTCAGGCTCATGCTGCCCAGAAAAAGGTACCAGGACATCCGTAACTCTTTGTCTCTATTGTCTCATATTGTCCTAATTCAAATTGTCCAAATTATTATTACTTTAATTATATTGTTATTTTTATAACCATTTTATTATCATTAAACTTTTTAAAATTTTAAAAACAAGTGATTGGTGTTTTTCACACTTCTGGCACAGGTATCTGCAGCTCAGCTGGAGCTGGCAGCTCCTTCAGTGGGGAGAAACAGGATTCCCTAGGATAAGCATCCCGTGCTAAAGCAGCTGTTTCCAGTAGGGCAGACAAATTGTATCCTAAAAGTTCTTTCATTCACCACACAGGGTACCCAAGGGTGTTTCACTCAGAGGTAATAAGTACGTGGTAAACCTACAAGAGAGATGAGTCAAATCCCACCCACAAATCAGTTCCTCTTATCTGACCATCCAGGAAATGTTTTACGCTGGAAGAAGGAACAGTGATTTACAAATCACTGTTGATTTCCTGTTAATCACTGTTGAATGCCTTATTTCAGGTGTTTCCCTAATTAACAGTTGCCATATCTATTCCTGCACAAAGACAAACCTGACATATTCCCAAAGGGAAAGCAGTTGTCACACGTGTTTTCCTCTGAATGCAACTACATCTCCTGGTAATTAGAATTCTACAGCCTGAAAGCAGCTCCATTTTCTGCTTGATGTTATATTTTGAAGCACTGCTGGTGTGTGCCTGACGTGCTATAGTCAGGGCAGCTCACGAGATGGCAGCAATGCACTTTTTGGTACACAGTACCCAATGCAATGGGCAGAAAGGAGTACCTGGGAGTAACCTCATACAGCAAAAAAGGCAGCAGTCCTGACACCGTGAGCATTAAAAGCACTGTAAACACTTCAGGCTAAGCATTACATGATAGAAAAACAATCTTTTTCAGTCATGTGAAAATATTATTAATGTAAAAGTTGTTTGTAAAATTTCTCACGCATTACAGTGGTGCTAGGGGAATAGACAAAACCTTGAAAAAATAGAGATTGTTCCATTTTCTAATTGTGTGGTGGCTTTATACTTTGTGATCAGCATATTCCTTCAAGACTTATTTCTTCTAGAGGCTCCTAGTAAGGAGACCTATTCTCAATCATCATTCATATATACATGCATATATATATATTTAACAAATAATACTCAGTCATATCAAGTGAAAGAATAAGCACTGATATCTTGGGAAAAACAGCAATTCCTTCCATTACAAAATGAAGTATAAGTTGTAGATCTTACAATGGCTGTTTGCCAATCATCACTCATGATAAACCTTGTTTTCAATGTACATGAAAAATCAAACTTTTTTCAGGCATTGAAATAGGCGTTGGTGAGTTCTTGAGCCATTTGAAAACTCCAGCACTACATCACCTCCCTGTGTCCAGGCATTCCCTGTGCAGCCAGAGCCTCAGTGGCTTTCTTGAAAGCTGTGGTGCTGCAGCAGGGACTTCTGAGTGTCCCACAGACACTCAAGTACAGTCCCATTCTTCATTTCAGGCTGGTAATGAGCAATGAGCAATGATTGTGCTGCTCCATGAACAATTTCATCCCTGCATTTATCAATCTGTGGTGACTCAGCTCCAATTCAGGCTCTACAGACATTGCTGCCTTGATCTCTTTTCATTAGCAAGGACCTTCATCTTTTATTCCCAAAATTAAATGTCTTCAGGAAAAGGAGAAACAGTGGATTAACTAAATAATATAACCATACCAGTGGGTGCTTCCTCAGTGTACAACCATGAACAGTGCATAACCAGGGCATCTGGTGAGCAACCACAACACCGGGTGCTCCACAAAGCAAGTGGTGTAAGGTCAGCATAAATGGAGATAGAGGGGTCAGAAAACCATCAGATCCCTAAATGAATAAAGCCTCTTTCTTTTAATCTCTAACCTCCATTACTTCCTTTTCCATAAAAATAACTTTAAGTCAGCAGGTGAAGGAAAGAGGGATCAGAAAATGGGAGGGAAAATACTGTCTGTAAACAGCATCTTGATTTTAGCTGCAGCTAAATGCCTCAAGAGATGTCTGGAGAGGAGGCTTTCAAACTGGCAGCTCCCCTCCTTGGGGATCTTGTCCATTAGAGATCTGACCTCTGGTAATAATTATTTACCTTGACTATAAAAGTCTGATAGCCAAGTCAAAAGCTTTACATTCAGGGAATTAATTTCCCTGCAGTTGCCTTGGGGGCAAGAGGGAGAGGGGGGCAGTAACCTGTTTGTGCTGAATGGGGACACTGAGTTTAAGCAAAGGTGGGAAGGAAGATGATGAGCAGAGCACAAAGAACCTTTGTTCTATTCACAAATAAACTCTTTTCATATCCAGCTTCTTTTCCTTCTCATGTATTCTCTACTCCTCTCTTCCTTTTGCCTGACTCTCAGTTCCTTTTGGAGCAGAGGGTTTAGGCTGACTATAAAAGGCAAGATGCCTTTTATAAGGCATACCTTTTACTTTTTGGGTTTTTTCTAATAGCCTACATTTATATATTTATTGTCCTTATTCTCAAGCCTAGTTGCATAGTTCATCATTAAGAAAGAACACAAGGATCATTATTTATTATATAGCAAGCTGCAAGCTGTGATAGTCTTTGTCCCAGGCTTGTCCCCAGCCTCTTAACTGAGCAAACTAAAACATGCCCAGAGGTGTTTGTGCTGATATATTATTCATACAGCCATATTTCTTATGCCCTCTTGCAGTCTATTACCAGCTCACCAGCCCATAAATGCAATTCATGTGAAAGCACCTTGCTTCCCAGCCTTTCCTTTCCCTGTGGGCTTTTACCTGTGCAATCAAGGTTTTCAGAGAGAGAAGGCGTCCCTGGAAGGCAGCATCGTGGAGAGGGGACCGGTCTGCCCAGCTGCCTGAAACAGCAAATGCATGGAGCTAATTCAGGGATGCAGCAAAAGCACATCCTGGGAGGACAGGGGAAGCACAGCCACATGTAAATGCAGATCAGGACTGAAATCAATGTGGGCTTAGTGGTGAAACTGTTGGATGAATTAATTTCAGCAGAGCAGCTGAGGTATCAGCAATCCTGAGAAAGCTGGCTGCTCACTAAGGAACCTAAGCAAAAGCTTCTTGGCAGAACTTTTAGAAGAACAGCTAAAAACATGTTTCAGCAAAGATCACGAGTTTAGTGCTGCTGGGTCTCACATGGAGACTTCAGAACCCTGCAATTCTCCTACTCAAAACCATATTAGCCTCCACCTTTCCTCAGGAGCTCTTGTCACAAATTGCATCCCAGCTTCTCTGACACTTTGTTAAGAGCCTCGTAGCAGGGTTGACTTGTCCATCAAATGAATTCTGACATGTCCTTGGCAGTTTTATTTCCTGAACTGACAATTTCATAAATAACATCCTTCCTCTCAGACTACCATGTAACAGGTTTAATCATTCTCTTCACTGAAATATTTCTGAAAATACATGGAAAAACAAATTCTGCCTGAGGGCTTTACTTTTCTTCTTTAATAATTTTGAGATGCTGAACTGTTCAGACTCCTTCACATAGGCTTGCTTGCCCTTTTTCTTATCCCAATCTATTTATGCCAAGAAAAAATAATTCTTTAGCCTAGCTACTACCTACAGGCATAGACATTCAGCTCAGGTTAAATCCCTGCCACTCAAAAAGTGAGCAAATTTACTTGTCCTATATTAAAATTCATAACCATCCTGTGACACAGTGTGTAGTAAGTGTTTCTCCAAAGGCCAGCTGCATTTCCAGTGCCACAGGACAGAAGCAAAACCAGTGTTTGCATTCATGCTCTGTTGTACAGCAAACCCATGGGCACTGATCTGAAACCCTTGTCCTGTTTAATTTTTTCAGCTATGCCGCACAGCAGAGAGAATGGAAAGGGTGATTTATCTCCATTTCACATGCTACCCAAGGCAGGGAGAAATCAATGAGAGGCATGGACACATCCATGGGGACTTGAGGCCAAGGACACAGCAGAGGTTTTACCCTTGGCCAAAGGAGTCTCCTTTTGTAACCCAAGGACCAGGATGCACTTCAGCTGTTGGAGTTACAGTTTTAACTGCAGTAATGACTTTTGTTTCCATTTATTTACAGAGCACTTCCTGGGCTCCTAAGGCAGGAAACTGGCATGGAAAGAACTGGCACAATGTATGGCAAGGCTCTGAATGACACATCAGTCAAAATGATGGAAACAGGAACCAAGAAACGCTTTCCTGAAACCCCCCCAAATACCCCACACCTCTCATCATGCTGGTGACTGAAACAGGCAAGCTCGGCTCAGAAAGTCAGAAGACGTTGCAAGTGACAAAGCCCAGAGCCCTTATACAGCAGGAGGATTCAGGAGTTACTCAAACAGAGCTCCAGGGCCTTATTTAACCTTTTATGCAGAGTATAGCTCGTGCGAGTGCGTGCTCTCACATGCATTTCCAGGGCAGTTCCAATGCATGTGTGTGCACACACAGCCTCAGGACAACACTCACTCTGCACACTCCCACCACAACCTACCTCCCTGAAACGTGTGGCAAATATAGTTCCCATATGGAGCACTTCTCCCCTGCTCAGCTGGGAGTGACATGACTGAAAGTGCTCTTTTCAAATGCCTAGAGATAAATTATGCAGCCCTGCTGCTGCTGCTGCTGCTGTGCTACTTCACTGCAAAGAGAAAAGGTTGTGAAGCTCTGGCTGTAATATGATATAGTGCCCCAGCAACAACATCACATGATCTTCTATTTTGTAAGATTATCCTTAATGACTTTCTGCAAATGGCAGCTTGCAGATAAAAATGTGTTACAGCCTGCTGAATTTCAAGGCACCTCAATAAGAACTTGAAGGAAAAGCTTGAAGGAAAAACTGCTGCTCACCACGTGTCAGACTATGATTGCATAAAGGTGCTTGGAAAAAAATGACAGCAACAAATGACTGGAATTTTATTCTAGAGAATAAAAAATAAATTAATAACCAAGACATGCCTGTATATATACAGGCTTCATAAAGGCTTTGTCAAAAATGCTTGGCTGCAGTATTTCTCTTGGCCAGATGTTAATCTCCCTGCTTTGGGTGCCCATCCCAAAGAACACCATCTGTGTTCTGATGCCATTCCTGTGCCTGTTCATGATGGCACAATCACAAATCAAGTGCCCAACAAATGAGTCACACAGAAATGTGTGATGTCACAATGCTGATCAGAATCTGCAGCTAGGAAAATAAGCCTTCATTGACTGTAAATTGAAAATACCATGTCATTTTAATTAGTGGAATTAACAGGAATGCAATCACATGCCAATCATTATTATGGCAGTGATCTGAAGGACTTAAAGCGCTTGAAAAAAACCAAAACCATGACCTGCTAAGTAACCTATTAAATACAATATATTTTTGTGTTGTGTCTTTTTCAGAACAATTTTAGCTGCATTCATTTTTATCATCTGATTTAACAAAACAAGGCTTCTTTGCTTGGATTCATAAAGCCATTAGTTATATCCTCCTAGCATCTCCTTTCAGAAAATCAACATGCTAAAACTTTTCCCTAAATATTCTCTGGTAGTAAAACTGGATGTTTAGTAAAACAGTCTATAACCACTGATAAAGAACACCTTGTACTGAGAACAGTATTTTTATTTACCATAGTGCATTGACCAAATGTCATCCTCATTCTAGCTGGGTAATTGTTGGAGTCTCATATTTTGCACACCTAAACCATGCCAACAAATAGTGACACTGCAAAGACCCCAGAAATGGGAGGCACTTCAGGTTAAAACATTTACCCCTGCATTTAGCAAAAATCCCTCATTTCATGGCGACTCGCCGATTTAAATCATCAAGTTACAAAAATGTGGCAAATAAACATTTAAATGTTAGAGTCCATATTTTTACTTTACCTGGGACTATTCCATAGATCTCTTCTGCTATCCTGGCAGCTTCTTTTCTGTTGCCTTTAACAATATAGAAATGGGTCAGCAAAGCCAAGGAAATCTTAATTAAAAGCTTGAAGCAAAACAAAGCAAAAATGGCAAAATAAATGTTAGTGAAAGAATGGAGTATAGAAGTGCCCTCCATTTTGGTTTGCTCTTTGAATAGTTTCTCAGGTTGGCTAAGTTGCACTGGGCTATTCTTGGTATCATATGTCATCTATTTTAAACCCTTCAGGACCTGCTGTTCCTCAGTTACCAAAAATACATCCTGGTTTTATTTGGTATGAGGTGTTTGATGCTAAATAACAATATCAAGGATAAGATATTTTGAACATCTCTGCATACAGGAAACAAATGAGAAAATCCTTTCCAAACCTACATAAATGAGAGTAAGTTTTCAGACAGATGCTCTCCATACCATCTGAAAGCCTATACATCCACATTAGGTTTATTCTTAAAGATAGCAGTTCCATTTACAAAGACTGCATGGAGAAAGTTGCAGAAATTGTTCAGATGCTGCAAAGATAATACTTTTCTGTCTATTCCATCTTGAGAACAGGCCTTGCTGATACTCAGATACAGAACAAAGGTAAACATATCAAAGAAAAGCATTGTCATGAAAGAATTTGAAATAAATTCACATGGCCAAAGCCAGGGCTAGGAAGTCAAAGTTATTCTAGGAGGAGAAAAGTACATTGAAATTGCACAAAAAGAAACATATAACATATCATTTTTTCCCATTACTCAGGGATAAAGAATGGTGTCCATTGAGATTTCTTGCAAACAGCATTGTCTGTTTTGGAAATATTTTTACATTATCCTCCATTGATTCAAAGGTGTAATATTTGAAGTTGAACAAGATGCACCCTTTCTTTACCTGCCCTTTTTTCTTTTTGAAGCACATGGCTTTCCATAGAGAACAAAGGTTTTTTTCTGCATGTATGTATTTGAATCTATGTAGAATACCCCATCTCATTTTATTTAAATTTTTATTTATTCTCATTTTATTTAAATTTTTATTTATTTATACCATAGGACGAGGAGGATTTAAGTCTTACTTGATTCCTCTCTTTGCCCAAATTCTCTTAGCCTTCAATTCCAACATCTGTCAAGGAAAAGAGCAGGATGATTCCTCTCTTAGAGATCCCAAAGAGATGGTGGATATGCACATGGAAATTATACAGCAAATTATTTCTCTGGGCATTTTAGATGTAATTTCTTTTGGTTTACAGCAATACAGCTGGTTTAGTACCTTCCTTTCTTTGGTGCTCAGCCCTCCCAGGTGCACTAAAATGCTGTATAAAATATGTGCAGAGATAAAACACTCCAAGCAATTTTCTCAAGTGAAACAATTTTACTAAAATTCTGAATTAAACCAAGTTATTACATTCTTACATAACTTAACCCCTTACAAAAGTATTACATCTACCTTTCCTTACACAGTAATATTAAATACCTGTAAAAACTATAATACTTATGAATAATTTTAATCACTTTAATACAGTTTGCCACTGATAGCTGAAGATAGAGATTACAGGACAGGAAAAGTTCAGCTAAAGAATCACAGAAAAACCAACATTTTGGTTTATTGGCAGTTAATTTTGCTCAGCTGAGAAACAGAGGAGAAAATAGCAAACAAATGTGGACCAAAAACCAGAATGGTCAGCCCAGAAAAATCTGAGATAATGAAAACATTCCTCCTAGAGCCAGAGGAATAGTAAAGGCTGTAAAGAACAAAATATTGGATGCAGAGAAAAAGAACACATAAAAAATATTAAGACCATTACAAAGTAAAGTCAGCCTAAATGACAGAGAAATCTTTCTTGTGTTGGATTTACAAAACTGGCTCTCAACAGGAGACAAGCAAGAAGGAAGAGCACCTTTTAAGAAAAAAAAACAGAAAACCAGGCTTTTGGTTGAGGAAAATAATTGATTTCTTTCTCAATCAGCCTACTAGATGGTATGTAGAATTGTACATGTTCATAAAACTCAGAAAAAATACAAGAAACTGAAAATCAGGTGAGTGCCATTGAAATTCTTTTATCCCTAATGGAACAATACCAAAGAGCTCTCCAAGTGCTCTAGAAAACCACAGGAAAGTTTGACTGCTTGGAAGCAGTCACTGGAACATGACTCTCCCAGAAGGACTAACTCTATTTGTGTAGCAGCAAAATCACCCTCCTGGCTGCAGAACAAGACAAATAAAGATTTTCAGTTAAATTATTCAGTGAGTCATTTGAGAAAAACTTGTGTAATCTCCTAATCTGCTCTTAGTGTACAAGAGCACTAGGGAAATTAATGCAGTGGATGTTAAAGAAAATTATCATTGGGAACACAGCTGAACGGCATGGTGGAAAGTATGAGTACTGCTGAGGGTGGTAGCCAGACAACAGCAAGATTGGGTGTGATCACTCAGACATCCCTGGTATTTTTGAAACTAGAGAGATGAGCAACATTGCGTAGGCATGAGAACAGGCAGAACACAAGAGCAATGACAGTGCAGCCACAGGATTGTCATCGCTCTCCCTTGCTCTTTTGAGCATCATTGCTCTGAGCTGAGTGAGGTGTGTTATGCAACTCCATTAATAGACTTGAGTGAACAAGTCAACCCCCTGTAGAAAAAATACACCACACTGATTTATGCAAGATGCCCTAACTATTCTATGAATCACTCTTACTTAACTCTAGGATAATTACTAAATTGTTAAATCAACATATCAAAAAATTTATTAGTCCTTCCAAAAAATTGTCATGAGGAGGTAAATAGAAGTAGTTTAGCTAGATCTTCCAAAAAACTTGAAAAGTAATGTTTATATATGCTAGTTTACACACATGCAAGAAATAGGCAGAAAAAAAAGGCAATCCAGCTTAGAAAACAAGTTATTTTCAGTAAGGTTCACCTTAACTTTATCCAACTTCTAGGGAGAAATATCAGATATGACCTAAAGAATTTGGCAGGTAAATAAAGAGATGAGGAATGCTCATCTCAAAGAACTTCAAAGAGGTATTGGTCTATTCTTATGCTACACACACTCTGAATTACAACAGTGTATTTCTAATATATTTAGTTGGGATTAGAGTATCCAATGTATTCAATCAAAGTAAGGCAACTGGGGGAAAAAAAAGGAGTCAGAAACGCTCAAACAAAAGAGATGAGAACAAAGGAGTCCATGCAGAGCCTGGCTACTCCTTTTCTATCAGTTTGATCTAATAAATGACACTACTTCCCACAGAAGCCTTGCCTTATTTGCATCCTTAGGTCAGCACACTTATAACACTCCTTTTGAGAAGAGATGTGAGAGTGACTCACTGGCTGCTCTCAAGCCAGTGTGGGAGTGATCTCACCTATCTGCCACCCATCACACTGGGTAGGACCTGGTTATTGAAACTCCTGCTGCTGCCTGGGCAGGAGGACAGCAAATTCCAGCAGCAGCCAGTGCCTGTGTTCCCAGGGAATGCACCAGTCCCTCCTGCTTAAACAAGCAGCTTGAAGAACCAGCATGTACAAGACAAGCAGCCATGCACAGTTAAAGTTCAATGAATCCTGCACAAGTAGCATCTCTAGAGTTGTGAGAGTGTTGAAGCATGTCTGGATCTGAAAGCAAACTAATCTACCTGCTAGGTTTACAAGAAAATGTTAATCTTGGTAAAATAATAAATTCAGACTCATAGCCTTATCCTGTCATTAGTTTTATTCCCTTAAAAAATATCCACCTTTTATCTCTGTCAATGTTCAAGTCATTAGGGAAAACTGTGGAAGTCAATACTACTGAATGTCATGATGCACAGCAAATATCATGAGAGTAGTTTAATGATAGCAATTAAACACTAAAAATATTGAAATACTTTTAATTAAAAAAAATCAATGTATTAAACCATTTTGAGATAGAATAATCAATCTATTTACATAAAGTCTGTATTTTACTGAAGCAGAAAGCACCAGAAAGACTTTTACAATTAATTTTTAAAAGCCTAAGCATATATGAAAAAAAAGGGACTAGTAAAGAGAAATAAATATCAAAAAGGGAAAAAATATAAATAGATGCAGAAAAACTTGAGCACAAACCAAGCAAATTACAGTAGTTACCTTCTTACAGATACATCCATACCCACTAAAACACAGTCTGAAAGACCAATCTTATATCTATGCTTTACTTGATGCTTGTATGGTGCATTGTATGGTTTAACCCACAATTTTCAATACTTTGATTCACAGTGTCTGCACATCATATATTGGAAACAACATTCCTCCTTGTGCCTGGGGATGGAATTTCATTGCAGTTTGGGAGGGGGACATTCTATACAGGTCCTCCTGGTCCTCCTACACACCAGAGGCTCTGCTCTGTGCAAGACATTGCTTAATAAGTGTCACTCTCCCTTTCCTAACATTTCCCTGGTATTTCACAACAATTGAATGTTACCTGCAAGCCCAACTGAAACATTTTAATTTTTTAAACAAGTTATTTTATTAATTTCAAACCACACTCATTATCTCAGTATTTTTTTTAGTATCCTGCTTATTTTACTTAACCTTTTTCATGTTACCCACTGATATTTTGTAAAACTGTCAATGTTTCTGTGGCATCATCCTTTACTCCACTGCACAAAGCCAGCGAGCAAATCATTCCCACAAAGTTCTGCATAATACAAGTGGTGTTATTTGAGAAACCAGTTATGAATTAAGTTTGTATGGCAGCTTGTACAGAAAGATGATTATTAAAAAACATTTTCATAGGAACTCCAACAACCAGTGGTGAAAAGCTGCATTATGGTTTGTAGTTCTGTATTTTCTAATTATATCCTCCCACATACTAAGGAAGTGTATCCATTCTTTATGGAAAGGTAAATAAACCCCTAGATAAACTTTACATTAGTCTTGTAAACAAGACTATAACCAGGTTTTATTATGGTATTCATAAGTACACAATGTTCCACAAAAGAAAACTCATTTTGAATAGATACACGCAATCCTTTTGATTTGTGTTTGCAGATGTTGCAGGAAACCAAACAGAACTAAAAGAGAACAAAATATTACTAAAATTACACACACACATATATATAACATTTCCCTAGAGTGGCAATCAGTATTTTCAAAAGGTTGTTCAAAATTTGAATGCTTGAACAATATAAAAAAAAAGAATAACTTAGAAAAGTAGAATATTAGCTTAATTCTACCCATTCATCCTTAAACCTTGTGGCACCATTTTAGATGACTTCCACTTTTAACGCAGCTGTAGGTTACATATCAAAGGCTAAAAATTCTAGTAAAAGAAAATAGACTTTATATATGGCAATTATTTACATTATCTTTGTGTTTCATGAAAATATGTTCAATGAAATTATAAAATGCTTGTGTAATTACATCTCTACCCAAACAACATGAATTTGGCAGAAGTAGTGTGTTAAATACTACTCTTCAAGGGTTTGGAAACAGTGTTTTCATATTGCACAGTTTTAATATTAATACAGTGTCCAACAGCACACAATACTCCAGAGTCATAAAATAGGAAGCTTATCATCATTAGTGATGCTTGAAAAAGAAACTAACCCAGTGCATCAGACAAGGGGCAATTTTAGAGGCGGTTGACACAAATGAAACAAACACCTCTTCTCACACACATGGGCACAATGCTGTGCTGCCTCCTGCCCCAGTACACATCACTCACACTCCTCACAGCTGCCCCTTCTCTCTGCCTCTCCATGAAAAGCTCAGCATTGTTATTTCCACTTAAGGGATACCTTCCCAAGAGTTCACATGCAGCACCTGCCAGCCAGTGTTTCTGATGTGGGCGAGGTGAAATCACCCACCCTCAACGCTGTCCCTCCCAGAGATGGACTGAAATGCCACTTTGGTCATAAGAAAGGGGAAGGAGAAAGAGGTGGGGGGGAAAGGGATAGGTGGGTGGGAGGTGGGAGAGAGCAGGTAAGCACCAGTGTGCTTGTTAAGCCCTTCACAGTTTTTGCTCTCTCACACATGTGTTACTTCACACTTTGGCACAGACTGCTGGAAGTTTTCAGGCCTGAGATGTTTCTAAAGGCTGTATTATCTCTAAATAATACTATTTCTTCCCTTATGTACCAAAAAATAAAAGCAAAACCCAAAATCACTACAAGCTTTACATCGCTTTCACACATGTAAGAGAACAGGAAAAAATTAGCACCTCTGAAAATATCAGAAAATCATTATGGAATGTTGATTTAGCAGCAGAATGTGCAACTCTGACTAGGGAAGAACTTCAAAATAATAATGCTAGGCAGGCAAAACACTGTCACTGGGACACAACTGCTAGAACTAAGTCTCCGAAATTTACATGGTAATGGACTTTATGACTAACTTCAAGTGCCATTTTCATCTTAGGAGAAAAAAGGTATTTTGTTGAGCTTTTAATTATTTTGAAAGATGTCTTAAAATAAAAATCACAGTAAATACCAGGGATTAGCAGGAACTACATTAAGCTAATAATCGTTGTGTTTTGCTTTCCCAAACACTTAAGTCTCTTTCTGCAATGTTCAAGTTATCAAGGAAAATCTTGTATTTTTGTTTCCAAGGCTTCTGACACATATAAAAACATATATTCTCCTCCCAGCTTTCAGTGCAAAAGAGATGCCCATAGATTTGCATGAATCCAAAACTGAACTAAGAACATCATCCTAAGTTGAGGTAGCACATTGAACTAAGTTTCTTTCTAAGAACTTCAGAAAGAAACTGAAGAGTTTTAAGAGTAATGTCTCTGTCAGCAAGCATTAAAACCTTTAGTGACTGACACATTCTTCCCTCTCCACTTGAGCAATTTAGGAGTTTGGAAGTTCTTCTTTAACTCTTCTCTTTTTTCCAAAAAAATACCGTTTAGTCCATGCACCCTTAGGTCCTGTAGCATCTATTGCAACATCAATAATGGAATCTGGAGTCATCCACCTCAGAAATGCCAAAAGAAGGAAGTTCAGAACAGCAAAAAAAGCAAAAATACACCCAGTCACTGGACCACAGTGAGTCATTAGTCTGTCAAGTCGCTCCTTCATTGGTAAAACCACTTCACCTGCAACTCTGTCATATACCTAAACAGAGAGGAGACAGAAAGTAACATCTTAAAAATACATTGATTCTACATCAAAAATCAGGCAGTACTTTATCATCACTGCACAAAATAAATGCCCTAGTCTTAGCTACCAGATGGGACAAATATTACTGCCCAAAAACCTTTGCAGATCCTAAGTGCTGATTTATGAGTCTTGTTCTAGATATTTCATTCATTCAAGGAGAAATATGAAACATTCTCTTCTTTTACACACTTCAGAAGTATTTCATTAACTAGGAAGACTACATAATTTCTCTCTCATGTAATATTATACAGAAAGGGCTGGGGGTTTTAATGGATTGAATGGGTTCTAATCTCATATTCACATCAGTCCCAGAAAGAGCTTGAACATGCAATTACTAGATTTTAAACACAATGATGGATGAACTCATAGGTGAGTTTGGCACTTTTCCAAATGTCTGTATTTGAACAATGAACCAAATCCTAATAGCCTTCTAATTTTTGTTTAAAGAAACAGTAGTTCAATTACTGCACAAAGCAAATATTTGCTGCTAGTGACTTATACATGTCAACCACAGCCAACTACAAACCCACTGCAAACCACTCCAAAAAGGCTTGAAGGACACAGTTATTTCCTTAAGAATGTTACAGACTCCATTCTACAGGTAACCTTATTTGGTAACAAACAACTATCTTCTGTAAAATTTAAGATCTATGCATACTTCTACCAATTCTATGACCATTTTCCTTCACAAAATACTGGTGGGTTTTTTTAAGAAAATGTTATATAAAGCTAACTCAAATCTAGGCTAACGTCTGTAAAAACTTTGCAATTCAAATGTTGCCTGCAGTTACAAAATCATAAAATGAATGATATGGATGGCACTTAAAAATAATAAACCAGTTGTACATGGCACTTCAAGGAGGCTTGTAAGATATATATACTTGAGTGCAGTACAATCTAAGTAAGAGGCATGGGGTTCAGCTACTCTCTCCTTCCTAAACACAGGAGGTGAAGGCAGAAGTGACACAGCTCCATGGGTGTTTGTAACATTACTGCAACCAACATTCTTCACTGAAGGCAGAGTTTTTCTACTGAAGTGCAGCTCTAGTTCTGAAATGTAATTTCAAAACTATGAAAATAAATTTTCATTACAACCACAGCTTATGTAAACTCAGCTGTGCTCAGCCTTCCAGCATTGAACTACTTCTCATAATTTTAAACTACTTGTTAGCACATGGCAAAGCTTTGTCATGAACTGTTCTTACCTTGTCATATACCTTAGCAGCACATTTTCCAGTTATGCCAGGAAAGTTATTTCATGTCAAGACTTGAACAAATAAAGAGTAGAAATCTAGCTAATGATCTAGGCTTATCTTCAAAATATTTAACAGCAATTATGGCATGTTAGAAAATACAAATAGAAAATACATCCAGGAATTATTTGGGGGAAAAAAAAGCATTTTCAGGACCTTTTAAAACCATGTATGTTTGAGAGGAAACATGCTGAAAAATTACACTGGAATATTACAAGGTGAATGTGCATAGCAATATTTCAAAGAAAGAATTGTTTCAAAAATTTAATTTCAGAGAATTTAGAAGAAGTGATTATACATACTTTCTCAGTTCTCTCTGCTACATTCCTCCACGTATAAAAAGTCTTTACTTCTTGATGAACAGTTTCTGGAGATGGCAGAGTTCCTGATCTGAGCCGGGCAATAGCTTTTTCTAGTCCATCACACAAAGATTTCACAGAGGGCTCACACAAAATGATGAGATTTTCTGGAAGTACCTCTGGAATCCCACCAACTCTTGTGCTCACCACCTTTGAAACAAATAAAAGAAACGGCAACATAAAAAATGAAACTGTGTGACAGCAATGCTATTACATTGTTTAGATGCAGCTATTTAAAAGAATAGGAAAATATCATGGTTTGGGAACTTGACCTGTATGTAAACTGAGTGTAAACCCCAGAGAAGAAGACAAAGCATAGCAGATTACCTTCAACATTGTCCAGAATGATTCTCTGGTGCCATGATAAAACAGAAGACTAACTAGACAAGTCTAATGAGTGGTTATGAGACCTTTCCTGAAGGTGTTTGTCACAGTACACAACGAAACCTGCGTAACCAGATTTTGGACATTTCTGCCACAGTATCTCAAAAAACCTGTTATCTCTTTTTGCAGAGGATAATTTTACCACATACTTGAAATTTCAGTTTCCTAGGTTACTGAACACTTGCAAAAATTTATTTATAATAATCTGAATTATTATTTTAAAAGGGAAATAAGAAATTACGAAGACTCACATTGTGCAATCATTTCTAAACATTGGGCAATAAGAAACTGCAGAACTTCCTCACCTCTAGAGAAGAGATGGCAAGAGAGTAACTACAACTAGGTAGTAACTGCTGTCAAAGGATACTGAAGTAAAGAAAAAATTGAAGGCACTTCCATTTTCTATACTTACTGTAAATTAGGTACTCTTATCAGTCTGTCTTCTTAATAAGGTTCCTTTATCTTTTATTGTGAAAGTCTAATTCTTTATGGCTACTGACTCAACTTCTTTTTTGAGTTGTCAATCTGAGTTGTAAATTAGTCAGGGCTTTTACTGTTCTCTCTCCCTCCAACTTATCTTGAATCCCTACATAGGAAGGCAATTTTTCTGCAGCTCCTTTCAAAGTAAACCTTTGTGAACATCAACTACCTCAAAACTACAAACAAAATAGTATTTGGCAAGGTCAGAGAACTGAGAGCAGATCTACATGTTATTGCAAATTCTACACGAAATTCTTCTTGGATTTAGCCCTTCTGTCTCACCTTCCAGGTGCCCTGTAAATGGGGATAACATTTGCTTACCTCTGTCAAGACAGAGCCTCAGATGAAATCAATGTGATAAGCATGTATTATTTCATGGTGAAATCTGTTTAAAATGGATACATGCTTTCTAGATACTGAGATTTTTCTTTACCTGTAAACCACAGCTTGCTGCCTCCACAATAGCCATACAAAAGGCCTCAGTGAGGGAAGTGTTGAGAAAAATGTGCCCCTGGACCAGGACATTTCTGACATCCTGGTGTTCCAAGCCTCCTAGAAGACGCACCCTGCGTACAAGAGGAAAAAAAAAACCAACAAAAAACCCCTCAGAGATAAATACTAGATTTGGATCATACTAATGCCACATATTCTGAAAAAAAGCACCAAAGGTTCACACTTATAAAGTGAGAGAACAAAGATGGGCACCTCAGTTTAGTTTTCTCTAAATTTCTCCAGCAATGGAGAAACAGAAAATCCTGCTTTTTTATTGTCACACTGAAAGAAACTTCAGAAAATAAAGTTAGTGGGAAAAGTTGCTGTTTTAATGACATTCACCTCCAGAACATTGCTACTGAACCTTGCAGTTCTGCAAGAAAAAATGGCTTCATTCAATTAATAATTAATATTTGTCAAATGCATTATCTGAATTTTCAATGTGAGGTCTGACCAATCAGAGTCTGAAAAGGGAAAAAGTTTTTAAGATACAATGATCAGGACCTATCATCTTGAAGAGATATTGGAAAACGATAAAGGGTAAAATGAGAATGATACTGACAATTTTAATTGGGGAAATCACTGACTAAAGCACAAAACAGGCAACAAAAAAACCTAGAAAATAAAATTAACAATTGAGAATATGAAACTGTTCTTGATCAAAAAAACCCAGTAGAAATACAACTGCATCATGGCAACATTCTGGTAACATGGTAGCAAGAGGGAACATGTTTGTAGCACCACAAGAACACATATGAGACAAGCACTATGCTGAAGAGTTTCATACTGAAATAATAAATTACTAGCAGTCATCATGACATGCAATGGCACAAATGAGCTGTTAACACCTGATGCCATATGAAATCCAAGCATCATGGCTTCAGAGAGGGGCATGATAAATTTATATCTAAGTCACCTTTCTATGTCTCAATGAAGGCTCATTCAGGGCCTATTCACAGAAATATGAATTAACCTGCTGGACCATAGTCCAGCTCTCAAAGTCTTCAGTGTCTGGTTTATCTGCCTTGCCTTTAGGCCTCCAACCTCAAGCTTTGGGGTTTATCTGGGGGAGGGAGGCAGGCAGGCAGGTCCCCACCCCTGAAGTACCTTGAAGGGTCAGAACCAACCTGTCATGTAGCTGGTATCTCTCCCGGACTTCTTCCAGTATGATTCGTTTTGGTCCTTCTCCTCCAACTAAGAAATGTAACTCCAGATATTTCTGACACAGCTCAGGAATTATACCACTAAGCAAATCAATACCTAAGAGGAGAAAATTTAGGGCAAGCCATTATTGTATTTGATTTCAGAACTTCTCATGATGTACACATCTACACAACTATATTCAGGAGCAGAAGAAGTGAAAAAAAAGGTCTCCTGAAGACAGCTAAACTACTGTACACAAAAATATGAAAACCTCACAACTTGTGACCTCATTGGAGACAAAAATGGAAAAAAAAATCACTTAAGTTGCTGTCACTGTATTAAATAAAAAGCAATTACAACATTTCTAACAGAATATATAGATTAGGCCCTAAATCATCTGTCCAATACAAGCCAAACGTTCCATTTCACAAACTGGCCAAAGTTTCTGGTTTCTTCGGTATTACAAAGGAAACACATCATGTACAAAACCAAATGTACATTTCTTCTCCTTGAGCTCACAAACACAAAAGCTTGGAACAGCCACCTCACCCCTCCCAGTGCAAATTCCATCCATACCACAGATACAGCCTAAGCGGTACGGTACCTGACCAAAACCTCTCCAAACAAAGAAAACCAAAACAAGCTTACATTTGATCCCCCATTACCTTTTCTGTAAACAAGTCTGCTGACAACCACAATTGTTATTGTACTGTCATCCCTCCTCGAGGGGTCTGGAGTGAAGTCGGTGGGATCCACAGCATTGGGGATGACAGAGACTATCCGAGGGTCCAAGGCTGCTCGCAACACCGTGTTCTCCTTACTGGTGTAGGAGACGCAGATGATGTGGTTGGTGTCACACAGGGACACCGTCAGCAGCTTGTTGGTCAGCACCGAGCTGACGTCGGCGAAGCCGAAGAGGGAGTGGTCGGTGAACACGGTCCGCAGCCCCATGGTCTTGGCGTGGAACAGGGCGTCGTGGGCCATGGCCGAGAAGGAGCTGTGGGCGTGCACGATGGTCACCCGCTCCCGCACGAAGATGTACCTGAGCAAGGGCAGGCTGTGGAAGAGCGTCGTGGCCGTGGACTGGTTGTACATCACCTTCAGGGGCAGGTAGTAGACTTTCAGCCCGCTGGTGAGGTAGCGGACGCCCTTGCGGTGGCCGTAGGCGTGGGTGACCACCAGCACCTTGTGGCCGCGCTCGATGAGGCACTGTGACAGCTGGTACACGTGGCTCTCCACGCCCCCCATGTTGGGGTAGAAGAAGTCCGACACCATGCACACGCTGTGCGCCGCCGGGCCTCCGCCGTCCATGCCGGGCCCGCTCCTGCCGGGGGAAGGAACCACAAGCCGCCATCACTCGCCGGCGGCCGCCCGCGACGACCCCCGGCCCCCTCAGTGTCGGCGGCGCCGCCGGGCCCACCGCGCGTCCCGCGCAGGCCGCACGCGGGGAGGGGCGGCGCCGCGGCCCCTGCAGAGCCCGGTCCCCGCGGCGGCGGCCCCGGGGGAGCGCGGGCGGCGGTGAGGGCGGGGGGACTGTGCACGTACCTGCCGGCGGCCGGCGCTCCCTGCGCGCTGCCCGGCGCCATGGCCCCATCGCCCGTCACCGCCGCGCCCACGCCCGCGCGAGGCGGCGCCGCAGCCAATCACCGCCCGGCGCGGCGTCACGCGGGAAAACCAGCGCCAATCGCTGCGCCGGACTGGCCCGGCCTCGCGCCCAGGATCCGCCCCTGCTCCCGGCCCCGCCCCAGCTCCGCCCCGCTCCCATCCCGGGATCCGCCCCGCTCCCATCCCGGCACCGCCCCGCTCCCGGCCCCGCCCCGCTCCCATCCCGGGATCCGCCCCGCTCCCATCCCGGGATCCGCCCCGCTCCCATCCCGGCACCGCCCCGCTCCCATCCCGGGATCCGCCCCGCTCCCATCCCGGCACCGCCCCGCTCCCATCCCGGGATCCGCCCCGCTCCCATCCCGGCACCGCCCCGCTCCCAGCCCGGCACCGCCCTGCTCCCATCCCGGGATCCGCCCAACTCCCATTCCGGCACCGCCCCTCTCCCATCCCGGCACCGCCCCGCTCCCGGCCCCGCCCCGCTCCCATCCCGGGATCCGCCCCGCTCCCATCCCGGGATCCGCCCCTCTCCCATCCCGGGATCCGCCCAGCTCCCATTCCGGCACCGCCCCTCTCCCATCCCGGCACCGCCCCTCTCCCATCCCGGGATCCGCCCAGCTACCATACCGGGTCCCGCCCCAGTTCCCGGCTCCGCGCCGCTCCCATCCCGGGATCCGCCCCGCTGCCGGCACCTGGCGCCGCGGGCACGGCGCAAATACAGCAGCGATGTCCCTGCTGCAGTGGGAAGCTCGTCCCGGACGGTTGTTGACAAAAAAGTGTAGCCCGGAGCTAGTGAAAAAGGGACATAAATGCCGTATAGGGGTGGGATTGCTTCAAAATTCCAAAGGTTTTGCTCTGCCCCCAGAGGAGAAGCTCTCCTGGTGTGTTTGGCTCAGTTACAGCTGGACCTCCCGAAATGTTCTAGACTCTTCTGCCACAAGTGCTGAAAGCTTGCTGTCTCTAAATTTTTAAAACCATGGTTTTTATAGGCGGCCCGGGAGCTTGAACACTGGGATAAGAGTTGCTTTGGCATCACTTGGCTGTGTATTCCTGGTCTTCTCGAGGAGCCTTACCATCAGCCTTTTTTGCAGCTCCAACACACTCCTGACTGCTGCTGGCTGCCAAGAAGGGTGTTCATGCCTTTCCTGTATGTTCCCAAAATTATGTTTGGCAGCTGCTTCTTCTTGCCAAGATTTCTGATATGAATTTTGTCAGATTTGTCTGTCATGACTCCCATGCAAATGTGCTTGTTGTGAGTGACAGTACAAGCTGACCTAGGCTGGAATGCTGGCTGGATTCCTGTTAGTTGAAGCTTGGACAGATGTGGTTTGGAGGCACTGATCCCAGGAAGGACTAAGGAGGAAATCAGGCACTTCATTCTAAGGACTGAAAGATGGGAAAACCTCAGCTGTGTTGAGTAAGAAAAGCATTGCTCATTGATTGAATTTTCTCACGTGTTCAGAAACATGGGACCAGCACTGGCAAATATGATTTCATCATGATGTGGTTCTCTGGAGTGTCAAGAACCTGAATTTCAGGGTGAGAAGCTGAGTGTGAGGCCAGAAGAGGAGAAGCTTCTCACCAGCAAGAGCAGGGGTGAAAGAAGAAGAGTTTGAGAAGCAGGAATTTGTAGGGATCCTATCTCAGAAGAAACTGTAGCCTGAGTGTAAAGCTGTGGCCTTCAATAACATCTGGGAAAAAGCCACCAAAGTAGTGGCAGGAGAAGGAGGAATGCACCTGGGGGCTGTCCACTGCAGCACCCCATGTGAGCTCTGGTAAATGGTAGTGGTGACCTCCCTCCCTGGCTGTCACACTGCCCTGGAGAATCAATTTGTCAAGTCACTCCAATTGTAGCTGTCGGGAAAACAATGCTTATAGTTTTAACTATTTAAAAAAAATTTTTTTAGATTAGTTCTTCGTGTGTGTCCTCTAGAGAAGTTGTAATTCTTGGTATGCAAACTTAAAAAATCTGAAGAGAAATCGTAGCTGGTACATGACATAGCAGCCCCTTTCTTTACTCTCCTGGCAGTTGGTCACAGGCTCTGGATGTCCTTCTGAAGGAAATCAGGGACTGTGGCCAACCTTCATGCCTTTGGCCTGGCATGTTGGCTTTGGTGGTCTGACATCTGTGTTCTTCATTAGATGTGTCTAGTTGGGCTTGATGTCATTCTTGTCAGAGGTCCAGAAAATCCCCCTGTATCAGCAGCCTTCTCCTGTTGTCATGTTCAAGGAAACTTGAAAAATTTGTCTGCCAAGAAGCCTAGGACAAACCTTAATGGAAAGGAAAGGAATCTTTGTCACTGCCAAGCTGAAAAAGGTGCTGCTAAATTTTGTCTCCACAGCTGGTTCACAAGGATGGGATAACATTCACTTTTCACTGGCTGTGGTGTTGTGTTGTGTATTCATAAAATTGTCACAGATCCTGATCATATCCAGAGTCTGTCCTGGCCTGGTCTGAGGTGAAGTCAATACTGAAGGTACCAACAGCTGAAGAAAGAATCAAATTTTCTTACTTTTGAAATCCTGCACTCAGTATATTCATTCCCTCACTTAGAGCACAGACAAGGTCAGAGTGAGACTGCAGGATAAATCGAGTAGAGAGCAAAGATGTAAAACCTGTGACAGCAGAGTAATTGCCACTTCCAAGCCTGGTCCTTGAAAGCTCTCTAAAATGTCTCATAAATTGAGTTAATGGAGAGAGAAGATGGAGGACACTCCAAGAGACTCCTGTGTCTTTGTTCAGGTAGCAGATGCCATCATGCCTCAAGGAGCCCTCTTCAGTGTTCATGAAAATATAAGAAAACTTTCTGCCAAGTACTCTGTGCTTTCCACTCCTACTCAGCCTCCTCTCAGGATGAATTTGCCACTCTATCCCCAGCCTGTTGGGTGACACTGCTCTTATTCCATGTCTGTGTGGAGCAAAGACTATCACTGTTTGGTCAAGTGGCTTTGCTGTGTCTTTTAAGTTTGTGTATTAAATTAATACATTTATTTACACTCCACAAGCCTAAATCATGCACATTTATTATTAAAAACAACAGTAATTGACAAAAACAAGCTATCAGTTATTCACAGAGTGCTTCACAAAAGAGCTGTGAAGCAGTGCTGCTCTAGAGCCTGATGCAGTGACAAGGGAGCCACAGTGCTCCTGGAAAAGAAATCTGGTGATGTGGAATAGTGGTGTGAGACTGCACAAGTGGCTTGAAGTGAAGAACATTTCCTTTTCATGATCCAGGAAAGCAGAAACTGTTGGAAGCCACAAAAGAAGTACATCAGTGAAAAATAGCACTGCTGAATGGAGAATTGTGGCCTACAGATGTATCATAAACAGAGACTGGTTAATGAAACCAGGCAGGACAGGCAGAGACAGCCCAACACCTTGTGTGAAAAATTACAGTGTTTGCAGTTTTTGATCCTGCTGGAGTCCAAAACAAAGAGGAAGGCAGTATTTGCAATTGTTCCTCTGAAGAAAGAGGACTGATTGTCCTTCCATTTAGTTTACTTTTACAGGATAAGGCTGAAGAGCCTGTCACTTCTAAGACTCCTGCATAGGGGGAGTGAATAAGTGAATATCCAACTTTCTACCTCAGCAGTTGTTTTTTGCTGCTAGGAAATGGCAAAGGATCTAATAGATTTCTTTAATACCATGGGAAGGTTGGTTTTGCCTGGTTTCTACTGCATACAGCCAATCTTATTACCTGGCTGGAATACCTCCCATAAAGCAGCCAGGAAAAATCATGGTTTTCTCATTCAGGCACCTGGGTTTTTCTATTCATGGAATCCCACAGAAGCTGGCTGAAATTACATGTTAATGTACTTCTGAAACACAGGTTTCAAGTTGAAGGCTTAACAAACCGCAGTGCTGTCTGTGAAGGAAATTACCATTAAATGCAAACTGGAGAAAGGGCTTCTTTCCTTGAAGCCAGATTTCTCTCTTAGATGCCAGAAAATGAGTTGGTTTTCCATTTTACAGACACTTCTCCCTTCCAAGCAGTTTGGAATTCATCTGTGGGACATGAATTGCTAACAGAAGGGAGAAGTTGATTGGCAAGGCTGGAGGCTGTGCCTGTTTGCTCTCACATGTGTGATCTGTGCCTCTCATGCATGCCCCGAGGTCTCGGTCACTTGGTCATCCTCTGTGTGTTACAGTGCTCTTCCTCCCCAGAGCCCAGAGCATTCCCTTCCCTGTCAAATCAGGCCAGGGAAGGTGAAGAAGAGCATGAGGGCTTGGGAGCAGTCAAAGGATGTACACCAGGAGTAGCTTCCAGGCCTCTGGGCTTGCAAACAAGTTACATCTCTTAGCAGGACACAGGACAGGACAGCTGCTCACAGTGCATTGGCTGTGACTGAGAAGAATCCTCTTTTAGACCACCTGCCAGTGAGTCATTCACCACTGGTCCTTCCTGGTCCCTAGCGGGAGCAGTGATGCCAAACAAAGCCTGGATGGTGCCTGTCTTCTGCCTTCCCAGACATTCCAGCTTAAGTACTCATCAAATAGGGCGGAAAAAATATTCCTGAGCACACAATGCAAAGTGGTGTCTGTGCTTATCCTGATGTCTTAAGTCTGTCAGAAGTTGGTTTTGTACTGGCAGACCCAGGGATATCTGTCCTTCAGCCAGCATACCACTACTATCAACCCTAACAAGCCATCTGACTAATTTGGCAGAAATCTGTGTCTGATTTTGATCACATGATTTGCAGTAACACACAGGTCAGGTGTCAGTTATGAAGCCACAGCATTTCACCATACTAGACTTGATTCTACTTCTCTTTTTTTTTTCTTTTTTTTTTAATTTGTTTTGTTGTTGTTGTTTTGTTTTTTGGTTTGTTTTTTTTTTACTAGATTTTACTGTCTATTTAGTTGCAGATCTGTTTCTGCTTTTGCAGCCTTGGGGCCACATCAGAGTACTTTAATGCTGATGTATCAGCTGTGCTAGAAGAGAAGGCCTGTCCTAGAGGTCTTTTGTTTGTATCTTTAAAACTGTTCTTGACAAAGTCTTAAAAACTCCTGTCAATTTATGTAGAGTTCTACATTGCATGATTCTATGAGTTGGCACAAACTGGAGTGGCAGAACTGTTGGGTGGGTTTCAGCTTTAAAACGGGTTTAACTGAAAGCTGAGTGTGTGTGAGGATTTGTTGGTGGAGGAAAAAAAAGGTGCAGTGACAACAGTAGATGGAGCTATTGGAAACTTAAAATGTGTTCGTCCTCGTGGTGCTGCAAAATATCTCTGTGCAAAGCTGAGGAACCTTTACCTGGTATGTTTTATTTCCTACTACTATAATGCCCCTACCCACAAATGCTTCAGAACATTTTTGGCACTGTCCTCTGTAGTCATTTTACCAAATAGAGTTGTACCTCCTGCATTCTACAATTTGAATTTAAAGGAAACTGAGTTTCTTATAAAAAATAAGTACGAACTATCTATAGTCCTATATATTGATACCTTGAATCCAGATTTAAACTGTAAGGCAAGAATAATTGATTTTAATAATACTTTAAAATCCATTCAATGAGACAAGGGTTTCTTTAAATTGATACTCTTACTGTAGCCTTGAATATCTAGAGATAAAAATAAGGTAAGGTCTGTGGAGGAGGTAAGGTCTGTGGAGGAAGAAGTAATTTTTATTTGATTGTTGGAAGTGAGAAGACTCAGAGAGGTATGCAAACCATTGTCGAGGTGTGAAACAGGAGCCACAGACTGCAAGCTCTGTGGGGCTGGAAAGTGCTGCTCTGAGGTTAATTTAATTGATGTGGAGCGGGGCAAAGTGAAAGGTGACTGTACTCCAGGGCACAGGTAGAGAAGTGTAGGCATTCTTAGCTCTGAAAGCTTTTAGGAGTGAGCTGTGGGTAGATTTAAAATGGGATGCACAAGAAAATGGAGGAACAGAGAGATTTAATGACTTGCAAGGGATTTTCATTATATGCCTTCATAACTCAGCTGGAGGAAAATATTGATGTTTATTGCAAAGACAATATTGATAAGAAGCATTGTATAGTTCTTGTGGATGTGTTAAGCTCTTCCTTGTGTTTCATCACTTGTATTGGTGATTTTATTCAGAGGACTGAATCAAAATAACTGCTATGCAACTGTATTTCAATGTTTAAAAAGTTAGTCCATTAATAGGAATCAGGATACACTTTCCCAAGAAAAAAGATCTCAGGGGAAAGTTTTGGATAAATGCCAGTGAGTCACCTAACAGAAACTGATGGGTTAGTCTGGGTACCTAGCATCACCTTTTCAGCTGGACCTGTGATCCTAAGCCACACATGAGTGATAATCTTCAGCAATTAAAACCACCACTTAACATAAGAAAGTGGGGCAAAAAGGCTTAGTGAAATGCTTCCTACTTTGTTACCTTATTTTTTGGTGCTTAATTTGTAATCACACTCTATAGCAAGATATTTTTTGTATAACTACTGTTGTATTTTTAAATCTATAGGATATATCAATGTAGAATGGAATTAAATCATTGATTATTCAACCATAAACATTTTAAATGTACCTTTAGATATTTAGGAGAGGAAACAGTTCAAGCTAAATTATGGATCCCTCACTGACTGCTCTCAGCCTGGAATGACCTTTCACATTGAGTAGTATTGTAAAGTATGATAAAAGTGGAAACAAAGAAGAGTGTTAATGGCCTTGAAGTCAAAATGCAGACACATCATTTTGTGTACTCATTTTGTTTTATTGGCCTAAGAAGCACTTTCCTGTTTTATCTTAATTTAAAACAGATTTTTTACCCCTGAGTTAAAAGTTTACTGTGAGGTTTTTAAGTAACTGCTGATGTAGGAGTCTGATAAATAAAATGAATGGCAGTACATCACTTGTAACCCCTGCTTGTTTGTTTTTTAATGTAGACTTTAATAAATGAGAACACAGATTTACTTGGCCTGGTATCCACCTTGTAGTTCTTTGCAGAAAGAACAATTCACTCCACAAGTCCAGAGTTAGAAGATGACAACCTCTTTGGTATTTTGAAGTTGAAATGCATTTACCAGTTATTTCGAAAATACAAAGGAAAAAAGGAAACAGGCAGCTGAAGGAGCTTCCTCAGATTCAGTTCTGGGTTCTCAAGATTTTTCTTTCCTTTTTTTTACACTACTGAAAAACAAAATAACTTTAATCACATAAATCCTGGCTTGCAGTGGTACAAGAAAACAAAAAATAAACCTAAGCAGATTCACATTTGTTTTCGCTGAAATACAGGAAGGGACCTTACGAGTCAGCTGGAGTGGATGCCCAAAGGATTCCTACAGATTTATGTGTTTGCAGTGTATATGAGTATGACAGGATTTATGTGTGCTCTGCCAACCCTCCAATGAATAATTCTTGCCATAAGCAATGTCACAGCATATGACCTGTGATAGCTTTTGAAGTAAATGAGAGCAGTGCTTTCAGGAGGTGCTTCAATTTCTTCCATGTCACCAGCGTTTGGTAAGGCCACATGTACCTCTGTCCTTCTGGAAGTCAAGTATGGTTTTGCAAGTAAATAAATATTTCCTGACTCTTTCAAGCAGTGTGCATATTTAGCTATTTTTCTAATTCATATTCTTCCTTGTCCCCTTCCTGAAGAAAGAACATATAAGTAGAAGCTATCTACTCATAAGAACTGATGGCTTGAGAAACTTCATGTATATTTATTTACAAATAAAAATTTATATTTAGGTACTGTCATTCCTATTACATACATAACACAAATATCACATCCTCACTATATAAAGTGATCAAGACATCCTCACTATATAAAAATGAAGACACACCAGGAATTTTTAGCACTATTATTCTGCCTATGAAATCTGTAAATCATGTCCATATGCCTAAAAAGCAAGTCATGCTGAACACAGTAATAAAAGGCCTTTCAAACTTCAAAGAGAACATTCCACTGCTCAATAACCTTCTCTCTCTGAGGGTCATTTAGTCATAGGTTAAGAGTTAATGACACCAGTCAAAAAACAGATCTACTATGAATTTTGCATACCTCATTTAATTCTTCTGAATTGTTATATTAAATATCCTCATTAAAAGTTAATCTGATGTATCAATATGAAAAATAACAGAAAGCATTTCTATTTTAAAGTTTGTTGAATATTCTTAAATGAAAAATCCAGAATTTCACCAACTAAATAGCATTTAATTTTCATAGATTCTTACCAAAATCTAATTATCTGCATGTGTTCGCATTTTCACCCTCCTTTTAGTCCTGGTCTTCCACATAGAGGATTTGTGGCTATGCCATAGAGTTAGTGACATCCAGATATTCTTGGGGCTGTGGCAGTGAAGACCATCACACAGCACTGTCACTCACAGCACTGTGCTTCAATTCTTGAGCTTTTCCACATGGTGTTTCAGTGAATGTGACAGATATGCACTGCATGCTCTGGCTTTGGTAATTTTCTAATGGTTAGGAGAGCAGGGTAGCAAAGAGCAGCACCCTACAAGAGATTGGCACAGGGCCTTAGGGGCAGACGATCTGCTGGGGTAGGAATTTATTGTAAAGGAAATAGGCTGCAAGATGCCTGTAGGTTGCACCAGAAGCTTGAAGCATGCAGAAGTACATTCATAAGGCTTCTAGAAACTAGGGCTGAGACCCTCTAAGGAGAATCCAGGTTATAAACTAGATAAAAACCTGTGTGTTGGCTGCTGAGGTCATGCTTGCTAGTGAATGCCACCACAAGCAGTTTCCTTTTCCATCTTCACAGTAAGCCTAAGAACCATTCTTAATCCACAAGCTTTCAGGCACATTGCTCCTGCAAAACCGAAATCCCTTACAGGCAGAAGAACCTGTAGGGGGTTAAATTCAGTGAAAATAACACTGAATTTTACATTGACCTCCAGGTGTGTTTTTGATGATCACACATTCTCTCTTGCTTGAGCATGTTTGTATCTGTCCTGGTTTGGGCTGGGATAGACTTAACTTTCTTCTGAGTAGCTGGTACAGTGCTGTGTCTTGTTTTTAGTATGAGAATAATATTGATAACACACTGATGTTTTGGCTTTAGCTTAGCAGTGCTTTTCAATTTCCCATGCTCTGACAGAAAGCAGATGCACAAGAAGCTGTGAGGAAGCAAAGCCAGGATGGTTGACCCCCAATGGGCCAAAGTGATATCCCATTCCATAGTATCCCATTCCATAGTACATCATGCCCACTATATAAACTGGGGGAGTTAGGGAAGGGAGTCCCATCACCACTGGGATGCACTGGGCATGGGTCAGTGGGTGGTGAGCAATTCTGTTGTACATAATTTTTGTTGCTTGGGTTTTATTCCTCTCTCTCCCCTTTCCATTACAACTATTACTAGTAGTAGCATTATTATTTTTATTATTGTTGTAGCCATTATATTTAATTTTGTTTCAATTGTCAAATTGTTCCTATTTCAAGCCATGAGGTTTACTTTTTCTATTCAAATCTCCTCCCTAGTGTGGTGGTAGGGCAAGTGAGTTGTGGGGTACTTAGTTACCAGCTGGAGTTAAACCACAACACTATCAAAAATATTTGCCTAAGTGTTGAACAAAGTGATCCTCAAGATTTAAGAGCAAAATTTTGAGGTAAAAGGTTAAATTCACCCAGAGGCTTAGACTGAAAGAAGCCTATGGATATAGCAAGATCTCATCTCACTCCATCCCACTGGGATCTTCAGTCCTGCATTGCACATCCAGGCACTGGTCTCTTTTTCAGTAGAATGGGGAAATATGAAAAGCTCAGTGCAAGGTTCGCAGTGGTGGTCAGTGATGGTACCTTTCCAGCCTGGGTATTCTAATGGCCATTGTAATCTCCTGGAGGTTATGTTCAAATCCCTCTCTAGCTCTGCAGGAAGAGCTTTGGGACATGGTTTTCTGCCCCTCAGTGACTGCTTTATCTAAGGGTCTTCTGGGGTTGAAGCAGACTTTCTCTCTGGCAAGAACATTCTGTTTTGAAAAATGAAGTTAATTCATTCACTGGTCAGTACATAAAACTAAGGAAGCCTCTACAGATCAACACTGACAAGACACAGATAATTAATATAACATTCCAGTTCCTAAACCCCAGGATAGGCTAGGAAATGTAAAAGCTTGATTTCTTTCCACAGAATTTAGCTTTGCAAATACCTTTGTGTGGTTTTGCATAAAGGTGTATTTTTACTCCATATACCTCTGGTGCTACCAGTTAAGTGTCAGGTTTGCCTCTGCAGCTCCCTGGCTTTCTGAGGAGTGTGCTACAGGTGTAACTTATTGGCAACACAGCCATTTGGTCAGGGTGCCCCCAGATGAGATAGAGGAGAAGTGATGGGGAAGTTCACTCACTCCTTTCACTCCCCTGTACAGCTCAGGGACCTCACCATCACACAGATGTTTGAATTTAGAGCTTCTTGGAGGAGCAGGAGAGGTGTAAAGGTGTGCTTGTGGTGCCAGGCTGCTTCACCTGGTGTTGCACTGGGATTGCCTTCCCTTTTCTGTCCATGCAGAGTTCGTTCTGGTGGCACATGTCCTTCTCTCTGGAGGGGCACCCACAAGCAGGAGCCCAGTGCAGCCCAGGGTAACCCTGCTCCACCAGGATGCTGCAGGGGCTTGCCCAGGATGCTCAGAGGTGAGAGGATCCCAGGCCAGCTCACAGAACAGGCAGCAGAAACAGGTATGTTTGCACAGACCTAGGTCGCAGCTGGCTTAGGAAACACTCTCAACACTCAGGATCAAATCCTAAATGCCTTACTGAGACTAAAGGCATCTTACATTGTTTGGTGCTTTGTCCAGCCATTCAATCAATCTTACAGAATTTGCTTCTAATTTAACTATAAAGCAATCTGGTTTTCCTATCTGAATAAAAAAATAAATCTTAGTTGCACATCAGAAATCCGTTCCCTGTGTTGTGTCAGACATTCCATCTCTGTGGCATTTGTTTCATATACTCTATTCCCTTTGGTCACAGTGCAGTGTAGAATTGGAGAATTCAGCAACTGGGAAAAAATCATACAGATGTCAAGACTATCACTTCCAGTTCAGGATTATTGCTCATAATATTTTCTCTGGACTAGCTCACAGCAGACTTCAGTGGCTCAGAAAATAGTACTGCCCTTTTTTGATCTGGTTAAGGCACTGTTACTCAGGCCTCACACTGGGGAGAGGAATTTCAGTGCACAGGAGATATTTTCATTGCATGGTAGGTTAAAAGGAAAACCTTCTTCTAGTGAAGAGTGCTTTTCCAAAAAATAACCGAAGAGTCAGTACTAGTGTGCTGTTATCCCCTTAGGAAGATTAACACACTACACCAGGAACAAATAAATAAATCACACATGCTCTGAAGCAGACTTGGGGAAAAAAATGCCTCTTTTTTACTGAAAATATTGGGTCAAGTGACCTTGTTTCGACCTGGGTTTGGGCAGGAGCCAGTCCCCGTGGAACAAATGTAAGAAAGCTGTATTGAAATGGCTATGGGGTTTTTCTTATTTTCTTTTTGTTAGGCAGAGTTTTAAAATAACAGAGAAAAATCAAATCCACTCGAATAACTGATGTATTTATTTTCTTATATACACTTAAATATGGCACATCTGACAGTAGTTGTACAATAAACACAAAATGATAATCAAAGCTGAACAGTAGATCAAATAACTCAGTGCTGAACCTATTAGAAGCCAAATCCTGTACACTGAATTTCTGAAGAAAGTTTTACCCAGGAGCTGCATTAGCTAAGGACTCAGAGGCTAAGATTATCAAGTCCCAATTTCTGAACGACTGGCTGGAGACTGTGACTCTATTTCCAATACACAGTTTCATCTTCCATAATGTAACATTGAACTGCTACTTTCCAATCTTTCTTCCATGCAGACAGAAATTCATCAGCTGTTGTTACCTCTTAGAGAACAATAACCAATGTTCCAGAGGATTCACTTGCAGTTAGTGATTACTCTAATAAATAAATGCAGACTGGATTAATTCTTCTGCTATTAATGTGGAAGATGTTCATGTTTACTATTGTTTGAAAGTCAGTGACAGCTACTTTGCGAAGCAGTGGATTTTCAAAGAATAGGGGAAGCTCAGTCAAGGAGTTTCTCTGCTTTGGGACCCATGAGAACCTCTCTTCTCCTTTGGACAGCGACAATGCCTGGAACACACTGGTTTGGCAGTTGGGCATGTTCTGGGTTGGGATGGACATCTGTCTTCACAACTGTTTGATAAAGGAGAAAGAACACAAAAGAGAAAAGCATTTTAATATGAAAATTCTTCACTGTCACATTCCTCAACTTTTTCATCTTTGAACACTGCAATGCTCCCTACATACTCTTTGGAAAGATGTTGACATCCTACAACAGGGGGAGACAAGAATTTGCTGCCTCACAATTTCTGTCTACAGCAACGTCTTGCAGTGGTCCATTTGTCCAGATTCACAATTAAGTGATGTTTTCCTTTTTTGAGACCAGTGGAGTCCTGAGGGCTAGCATTGGAAAGTGCTGCCCTTGGACTCTACAAAGTAGCTGATCTCACTTCATGATTCAGCTTTGCTCCTCCAGAAATACTGCATGGAAGTCTGGCATTAAGGTCCTGCATCCAGGAATTTGTAGAAGCCAAATTCATGTAAACAAATTATTACATTGCTCCCCTCCCACCTGTCTGAAACATATAAATAACCAATTTTTTCATGCTCATTTTTAGCTCTGCTAATTGTTTTAGCTATTTTTATACTTTATATTTTGTGTTTGTCCTTGTTTTTAAAGCTGAACCTGAAGATGCAAATGTTAATTCTTCCACAGCATCTTCCCTGTGAATGAGCCTATGAAGTCACTGGGAGTGAACCCTGTGGGTGACCACTCAGTGAGCTACAGCTCTGCCAAGGTACCCAGGGAAACTGGATGCTGACTATCCTTATATAAACTTTGAGACTAAGCTACTGCATGCTCCTGGGCCTCTACACGGGACCAAAGCTTTCTGAAAAATTTAAAATTTAACTAATCCATGAGAGCATTCTCTATCTGAGATTTGACACAGAAACCTCAAAACTAATAATACAAACAGATTAGGGAAATTCATGGAGCATAGTAGCCCCAGAACCATTTTCCTGCTTCTCAGTGGAGTCAGAGCTGGTTGAGTAGATTTATATGTGTACAAAATTGCATTAGGTTTAGAAAATTGCTTGCTCTGAGGACAAACTGGATAAGGAATGTGCTGTGTGCTCTGTGTGCAAATTTAGGAAGCCTTTGTCCCTAACCATCCATGAGATTGCCTTCAGCTGGTGCAGCAAACAGCTGGCACAGGATGGGTTCTGCCTACCTACAAGACTCTGTATCTCATTGCAAAAACTAATAGCAGTTGTAATACAGTTTTAATCATCATTCCCTAAAGATTAGCAAAAAAAAAGGTAGTAAGTATTGACACTTGAATAGTGGCCTTGTCCAGATTTCTTAAAAATACAAACAAACCTTAGATTCCTTTTATACGGTATTGTATTGTATTGAAAATACAATCACCATTATTATTATTATTATTATTATTATTATTATTATTATTATTATTATTATTATTATTATTATTATCTCCCTAACTTCAGCAAGGTATTTTATCCCAAGTGGACCTCCCAGCCAATTAGGCACTTGCATCTCTAGTTCAGCTCTTGCAGTGTAGATTCTGAATGGCAAGGATCACTTACCTGCAGGTTTCAGCATGAAATATCTTGTGTTTTAGAGCACAGCTCTCCTGGCTCTCCCTACACAAATAGCAGCTGCAGTTCTCTTTACTTTGAAAGAAATCTGTGGGACACTTATGTCTACAGATGCATTCACAATTTTCTTCATCAAATTCCATATGTTGTCCACACATAGCCAGCTCAGCGAGAGGAGGGAGTCCTGCAATAGCACATACATCTTTTAGCAGTAAGCTTTACATGGCTAAATCCTGCTTTTGAAGAGAGTCTGTATGTTCTATATTCATTAGGATTCACACATGTAGTTTCTGATAGATTCTAGACTTCACAATTTCTGTTGCAACTTCCTGTGCAGAAAAAGACTAGAGAGGATTGCACTGATTATTTCACTTTATTCTAATTCTGCTATTTCTTGTGGGTTGAACTTAGCACACAAAAAATTTGGGTGATGTTTATTGCAAGAGCCTAGTGTTATGCTTTGGAAAGCACAAATATTTACTGGACAGCAAGTTTTAAAAAGATAATCTCAAAAAGGATTTAGTCCATACCCGTGACAAAAAGGCAAATCCATGCAAACTACCACACCCACCACATGTGTACTTCACTACACAGTCACTGCAGAAATTTTTTAGCAGTAATGCTATGTCTGCTATGGGGCAAGCTGGCCTAGCATTTCAACAAGGAGCACATTCAAATTTGTCAAAGATGAAAGAAAATACTTCATTTCAGAAAAAAAAAAAAGCCAGAACAGACAAGGGAACTCACTGTCTAATATCTTCCCTGAAAATGCACATCTGGAGTACAATATGAAGCTAATCCTAGCAAAAAGGGAACACATTTTGTGAAAGCTTTATTAAAATGCAAGCAGCACATCCCTGGTTAAAGGTCATGGCATATAAGGTGTCATTGGGAAGGTAATTTCCTGTAGCTTTACAATTAGCTCATGGATATAACCTATGGAATGTGAAATGTAACCTGCACCTCTGCCATCTGATCCCTGATCTCAGTGGCCAGCAAAGGCTTGCACCTTACTTGAAAGAAACTTTTATTATTATTTACTCAATGATGAAAAACCAATATCTCAACAGAATAAAACCTAAGGCCTATTGAAAGCAAGGAGGGAGTCTGCCCAAAATTCTTGGAAGACAAACCCTTTCCTTTGGGTGATAAAACCTGGCATATGTGAAGTGGTGTTGAGTGTTTCAATCTCACTTTGTTCCAACATCAAAGGCAGATTTTAAGTTATTTTGTCCCAGCCACTTGCCAAACACAATGTACTTCAGAGAATGATATTTTTTCTGAGGAAGTATTGAGTGTATGTCAACAAAGGCCATAATTGCCTTTGTTGCAAGCCACAGATTTTAATGCTCCAAGCTGACTATACAAAAGACTCTGAGTTAAGAGGGCTCTGGCTATTCTCAGTCCTTCAGACTCAGTCTAAAATAGAGTACTAATCTTTTCTGGACTGGGAAGTCTAACTTGCGTTTGACTGCCTAACCTGATGGGCAGAGGATCTTCTCCAGAGTGGGAAAAGATCCAACAGAAACCACTATGCAAATTATTTCTTGCTTATTAACATTAGGAGACTGCAATCACTAGACCAGTTTATGAGGTTATTTAGCTTTATTTTAGTTTGCTAGTCTAGGAATCGCTCAGCAGATTGATTTATTGTTGCCTTAAATGGTTTATTCTTTCTTTTGCTGAATGTAGCTTAAAACACAAAGGCAAGGTTTCCTTCTCTGTCTGTTTCCTCTAGTGCTATGATTGTGTTATTTTGACCAATACAATTTCCTGAGAAAAACAATTTTTAAAAACTTTACACAGGACTTGGAGAAAAATTTCTCTTAATATTTATTGCTAATTAGTATGTTTAGACTTACACAATTATCACCCAGAATATTTCCTGCAATTTTCTTTGACAAATTAAAATTTTACAGAAGCAGAGGAAGAAAGGCAGTTACTATTCTTCTACAAATTTTATCCTCTTCCATTTCCTTCCACAGAGCTGAAGAAGTATACAGACATGCTCCTGAATATGTAGGGTATATCTGTTTGAAAGATTCCTGAATAACTTAAGATTATCATTAAAAGTGCTCAAGTATTTTGAAAAGTTATATAATTTTTTGCACTGACAACAGCTAATGTGCAGGACTGGTTTTGTTTATCTCATTGCTTATTATTTTCTTAAGAACTAAAAATAAAATAATAAAAATAGTACCTGCCCCATGCAATGTATTCTAGGGCATTTTTTTCTACAGTTGAGAAGATTTCTGAATGCCCATCATAGAATTTAAGGCACATGTGAAATAAAAATTTGCACAGGGAGCCTACTTCACAAAATATTATAAATATTTTCCTATGTCCTACTCAGGTTGCTGATACAGAGAGAGTAAAACATCCAAGCAAAAAAAAACCATGAGATGAGGGGAAGCACATATGTGTGTTTATTTTCAGGTGAGTTTCCACACCATAACCCAAGTCTATCTAGAGATGTGGAATAAAAACTTTAACTCTCTCAATGTAAAAAAAGTGAGGAGATGACCAGAATGAGAGACAAAGCTTGGAGAGAATATGCAAAAGTGTCTCTGTGTCATTCCATCTTTACCTTCTCGTCTGCTGGAGTGCTGTGTGTCTATAACACATTCACATTTGTCACTATCCCAGATCCATCCATTATGGCAAAATTTGTTGGCAAAGGGGCATCTAGAAGAAAAAGAAATTGAGATAGGAATTAAAAAAAGATAATTAGGGGCATCAGAGTAGCCATTTGGCAAAATGAGCTGCTGGTGTGCTGGGTCTGCCCCCTGTGCCATGTGAAGGCCTGGCATTACAGTGTGCATTACTGCTGCAAACAGAAGGAACGGGGTCGGGGTGGCTCTGATGACAGGGGGGAGCTCTCTGGCTCCCAGCAACAAAGGAGGAAAGTTCAGCACCTATTTCAGATTACAGCCTTAGGAAAAAGCTACAGTTTTACAGTTATGCACTTTTCCATAAAACAGCTTTACCCCAGGCAGGGTGGTCTTTGTCCTGCAGTATTCATGTTGTGTAAATTTACTGAATTTTGCCTTGCTGCCAGAAGGTTCAGTTCCAGTTTAATTTGTGCATGCTCATGGATGCACAGGGCACTATTTCAGTGTCAGAGGAACAGATTGACTTTCAGGCCCTTTGCTCTGGGGGAGAAATTCACAAACTGAAAAAAGACTGAGGTTCTTCTGTATTTGTCAAGAAAAAGGATTCAGAGTGGCCAGCAGGCTGAGGGAGGGCTGGAGTGGCTTTGCTGAAATGACACCTCTCGCCCCCACAATGTCCAACTCAGGGGCAGTGATGGGGACCAAATGCCAAACGCAGGGCTTGACAGATTTTCGAGCTGACTTCCAGTGAGTCACTCAAGCTAGCTGAGTTTCTAGAGCCTTTGTTTATTTATGTAGCCTTTTCTCACCAGGAGTACTAGTATTTTATGCCACATTTTGGAGTAAGATGTAAGGTCACTTTTCTCCTGTCCATGAGCCCAACAGATGCAAACCAAGACTGGATCAAAAAGTGAAAAGCCAAGATTCACATTGATTCTGACCCAACATGCCATAAAGTGTGGCAGAGTGCTTTAGCTTGAGCACAGAGCTCAGTGTGCACTGGCTAAATAATGCACAAGCAGAGCTCCTGTGTTAGGCTGAAAATGTGTATGCACACATTCTCAAATAGCTCCAGTGGAGCATAGTGCCCATATGAGCACTTGGAGTTCCTGCTAAAGAACATAAATATCTCAGTGACTCCAGATGCTGCTGAACTCCCATCAGTTTGTTGGATTCTGATGACCATTCACTTAAAATTTACATGGTTTGGGTGAACTTTCTAATCCTGAGTGATAACCAAGTTATTCAGAAAAACTGTTGGGATAACAGAAAGAGAATGGACCATTATAACATGCAAATCAGGACAAAACAATTTCAATGTGTGTAGAAGTTTGCAAAGGAGGGAACTTACCCATCTTCCTCTGGGTACTGGACAGATCTTCGTATGATGGTGTACTGCTGGCGCTGGGTGTTTGATGTACACTTACAGGCCGTGTGATTGGCAATTTTGATGGGCACAGGCTCAGGAACACTTGTCAAGGGAACCGAGATCTCAAAGAGCTAGATGGCAAAAATAACATTTATTTTTCAGTTTCCATTCTACAGTTAATTGTTAATTAATAATTACAATTTTAAAGAAAAATCTTGTATTCCTTTCCACCATTTTCCCCACCCTTGCTCTTATCTAGAGATATTTACCATAAATATAAATGAGCAGAAGTGCACTGGGGGTTTTGAAGAGTAAGCAATGCCCATCAAGGTAGGAACTTGTCAAAATGGGAGTCCTAGTGCTGTATTACAGCTATTAAACACCCAAGACTACTCAAAATTATTTGCAAGCAAACACAAAAACTTCTTTTGGATGCTAGGGCCAAATGGGAAAGAGGTAGGTGTTGAGAACTTTGGTTTTAGTTGCACCATCAGTTGAGTCTCTACTACTTTCAGAGACAGCTATTTAACTGTCCTTGGGTATAATCACAGTATGCATCTTTAGGGACCTAACTTAACCCCCACAGCCTCCTCAGAGAGGGAAGAAACAGGAGCAAATTGAGGAAAGTTCATTCTGCTGCATCTGGGTTTCTGCACGGAATCATCCTTGAGCTCTCTCTCTGTTGGCTACAGCAGGAGCTGAAGGAGCAAAGCAGCCTGTTTTCAGTGCACCCAAATTGTGAAGAGTGATCTCTGAGTAGGGGTGAGGAGGCTCTGGTTCCTTGGGCAGCTCTGTGTAGGAGCTGTTGAGGGGACCCACACTCCCTCTGCCCCTCAAACCAGCTTCCTTCCCATGGAAACCAAAGCATTGCGCACATCTTGGTGTGCCAGCATGTCTTGGCTTAAAGCTGCATCCACCTGCAGGGACTGAGTATTCCTAAGCAGACTGCTTAGGCATTAAAACTTACATGTTGCAGTGTCTAACTTTAGGTGGCATCAATATCCTCCAGTTGATATTTTATACCAAGGGAAAAAATCCTCTCATATGGAAATATGGGAATAATTCCATTAGATGAATAAATCTGGACTGATGGTGGTGTATCCAGAAACGGAACTTAGCTGGGGACTTTGGAGGGAATGCTTATTTTGAAGGATGCTAAAGGAATGTTACACTCTGCAAAATTGCAGTTTTTCAACAAACTTATGAACTGCTGCTCAAAAAACACATAAATAAATAAATACTTAGCCTGACCTAGCTCCCTGAGCTGATCAGATGTCTTTTGTGTGTGGCCAACAGCTCATAACAGCTTTCTCCTTCTGGTGTGGAATGAAAGCAACTAATGAGCATTGACGCAAGAAGGACAGGCCCTGATTTATTTTACTCCAGCTATATTCCAGTACTACCAGACACAGTGGAATTACATTCCAACAAACACAAAATAAATACAGAAGTGAATTGGACCTGTTCCCCATAAGGGCTTCAATTTTCTTTTTGAAACAATTGCCCTTGATCTTTATTATGATTTAAAGAAAAGGTTTTATCATAAGTAGAATTTCATTTGTTATGCCAAGTGAAATAGGAATGCACAAGACGAAGGTTTATCAAAGATGACCGGTGTCATGTGCTTCATCTGTGGGTATGAATCATAGAATCATAGAAAGGCTTGGTTGGAAGGGACCTTAAAGATCAGTTCCAACCCCTTACCCGCTCCCAAGGGCAGGGGTGCCACCCACTAGGCCAGATTGCTGATGAGCGATGGATGGCTTCAGCCACAGAGTGGATTGAAAGTACTAAAGTTGGAGCTCTGCTCAGTCACCCACTGGAGCAAGATATCTCTGTACATGGCCTCTAGTAGGAGTCTACAGAAAGAAGCTGTCTATGCTCAGTTTTTGGGACTGGTCATTAAAACTTGGGTATCGCCCGTTGCACCCATTTAGTAATTGGCTACTGGTTTGTGCCTCTCTTTCCCTAAGAGGTGTGTGAACTGGGACATTCAGATCCTGAGGCATGCTGATTAAGAGCATCTGGTCTCTCCTGATGAATATGTCTCCTTTTTTGGCTTGCAAAATTGCACATCCAAAATTATTAGCCAGCCTTCTTGGCACAGATGAGAATGTTGAAATGCAGCGACCCAACACAACAAAATTTCCTGGGGTTAAACCTTGGATACAGAGGATTCCCAGGAGACAATGATCTCAAGGGGTCCCCAGTCCAAGTGACAATATATTAAAGAAGGATCTAACTTCTGATTATCATGAGCCTGCAGTCACTTTCTCAGGACCTGATTTTCCATCTCTACACATATATAAACAATTTTTAATAATGCAACATGGATGTAAAATGCTATTGCACACTCCTGCATTCACTCCACATGGATAAAGAATTAATTCTTCTGTTTGTTATGATAGTGCAGACAGATCTTTCATAACAGGATCTCAGAAACCAAACATCCTCCTTCCCCTCCCTTTTTGGTGAGCCAGGGTAAAAAGAAAACAGATGAATAGCCTCATTTACCGTTTTCGACACGTAAGTTGTACTTGTATTCATGCAGCTGAGACTCTCCTCATTGCAGCAGCCTCCACATCTGAACACATTCACACAGGGAGGCTTGAAAAATTTGTTGGTTGTTGTACCCAGTTCTTTGGCAACTTCTACACAGGTTTCCCTTGGCACACACTGAGTCTTTTGCCATTCTTCATCTATGACTGGAGAGAACAGCATTTTTATGAACAATCATGGCAAATCTAAACCTCTTGATTAGTGAAGCAGAAGCATTATATTAATAAAAATGAAGTGCTGGCAGGCCATTTGCACTTACTTGGATCAATTTGCACTTATTTGGATCAATCTAAGGAGCAGAGGGACTCTGAGTGCAAAATTATCCCAGTAACTTACAACAGCTGCACTGGCAGAGAGGTTGTTGCATTTATCTGCCTTTAGCTTTCAATGCAAATGAGCAAAATCTCTGTTAATTCCAGCAGATCAGGTAGAGCTGCATTGATTTCCCTTAGTTGAGAGTCCCCAGCTCCACAGTGTCTATCTGAGCAAGCTGCCCCACACCCTGTTCCCCTTTGCTCCTGAGCAGCCTTTCCTATTGTCACTTTATCCTCTCTCTGAGCGTGCCCCACCACACACTCAGCAGGGCCTGGGCCTTAGTGCAAAAGCACATTAATGACTACCAGATTCTGGTCAGAGGGTTGGAGTACTCCTGGTGGATGTCAGCCAGAGAGCACAGTTTCCAAAATGCCCAGTGAAATCCAAGACAAACAGTCTCACACCTCAGTACCACCCGGGGGTTCAGGCTGAATAACAGGAATATGAATTCAAGCGTGAGTTGTCTGTTCAGAACACCATGGCATCTTTCATGTTCTGAATTATGGTAGACTAGTTGACTTGGCTTGACTGATTTGTCAAATTCTGACTGTGAGAAGGAATAATGAATTAACTGCCTGAGCCAGACTGAGAAAAAAGTGACATTTACCTAATAAACATAATACAGTCTTGAGTTTTCTCAAGAGGTGGCTCTCCTTTTTTTGCCTTTTGCTTGCTTGATTCAAGTTATGGAATTGCTCATGAGTCATCAATGCTTATGCCTAAATTCTTCTTAAAATGATGAAAAACTGTTTTCTTCTTTACCCTTTACATCAGGCTTGTGAAAGATGAAAAGCAACTTTTAAACTATTAAAAAATGCTCTCTCTTCCAGCACAGTCCACCTCCCTACTATTGTAAAAGCAGTTCCTACATTTACAGAGAAGTTCTGAGAAAAAAGAAATCTTGGAATTCTTTTAACCTACAAACTATACCTCGCCTTCAGGTGAAGATCTATTTTTCTCATTCCTGACTTTCCTTTTGTTATTTTTAACTTTTTCTTCAACAGACTTTGTATATTTAAATACTTTTGTTTATTCCTGAAAATATTCAATTCAATTCAACATGGTTGATTTGCTCCATTTTTCAGTCATGCAGAGTACAAGAAATAAGAGTTTGATGTCTGAATTGTGAAGAAGAGGCATAAATTAAGAGAAGAGTAATCACTAAAATTGATAGAATTTTCTAGAATAATGTTAGTTCTATCAAAACACCAATCTCATCCTAGCATTAAAATAAAAATAAAGTGTTTGCCAAACTCATTAATGCACGTGCATGTAATCACTTCAGATGTCACTTCAATGAGCACAAGCAGCGATGACCTTTCCAGCTGCACACATCCTCACTTTATTAACCACTTCTTTAGCAGAAGGGCTGCTACAGGAACTGGCTGCCAAGCAACTGAGTGTCACATCTTGTTCATCTTGTCACCCTGGTCATTTCTGAGACCAAGCACAGAGCAGCTTCTGAGAAATTTGTCTGTGATACAGTCCTCAGCTTCAAAGTGCTGCAGTCCTTAGTGACTGAGCAGCTCAGGGGAGACTGTGGTTTGGTGAAGTGACACAAACTTTCAGTGAATTCATTGTTAAAGCTTTAGAAAGGAGGAACAGAGTCCTGAATTTTCCCTGATGGAATTTGGAGTGCTGTGGAAGATACTCTAGTGAAACAATGATAAGTCTTGACCTAGCCTTCTCATCAAAACATTTTATTAAAACAAAACAGATGCACTTGGCAGAAAGGTCACTGTTTAATGACTGGAAAGGGTGTGGGAAAGAAATACATGTTTATGGGCTTGTGGTTCTTTAAAAGGAGCTTTAGTACCTTGAACATATTAATACATTAGAACAAAAGTACTTGCTGTCCTGGAATAATTCCACTTTCAATGGAAGAATAGCCAGCCCCAATGGGCTTTTTTAAACTTGAATTTCAGCACCTTGACTTTTAATGAGAAAGCTGACATCTCTGTGTCTGAAAGGGAAAATAGCAAGCAACTTAATAGCAGTTCCAAGCAGAAAACTTGGAACAGCTATTAAGAAAACTTTATCAATATTACCATAGTAAAATAGAACCACAGAACATTTTAGTTGGGAAGGGACCTTAAAGATCATCAAATTCCAACCCCTCTGCTGTGGGCAGGAACACCTTCCTCTGGACCAGGATGCTCAGTATTCCATCCAGCCAGGCCCTGAACACCTCCAGGGATGTGTCATCCACAGCTTCTCTGGGCAACCTAATATCTAATCTAAACTTACCCTCTTTTAGGTTCACTACATGCCCTTGGGAAAAGTCTCTCTCCAGCTGTCTTGCAGCTCCCTCTTGGGTACTGGAAGGCTGCAATTAGACCTTCATGGAGCCCTCTCCCCCCCAGGCTGAGCAGCCCCAACTCTCTTAGCCCGACTTCTTAGGAGAGGTGCTCCAGCCCTGTGACCATCTCAAATAATTCACAGCACACTAAATGTCATAGTGACCTTATTATCTGAACATTATTTACATTATAAATACTGAGTTACACTAGTCTGCCATTGAAAAATGCCCATTTCAATGTTCCCTGCCTCAGTAACATTTAATAACATCTCCTTTTGTCATGCTGTTTTGACAAAAGGGATGTTTTAGTTTTGCAGAAATGTTGGTGTTCACTAAATGAGCAACAGTGAGTAGAGGATTAAACCATTTGACTCTGGGTACTCCTAATAACTATGGATTTTTAATGGTTTTGAGTAGAATTACAAGGGTATGCAAGCAAAATATTTATCACTATTAAAAGCTGTCTTAATTGATCTTCATGTGTGTATTTGTTTTAACTTTTTTTCTGTACAAAATTTCTGTGAAAAATGTAAAGCCATGCCTGTGATATGAAAATCCTCTTCAGACAGGCACTTGTATACACATTTCTGTGTTGTGGCTCAGAGAAGCAATTTAAGGTCTTTGTTCAGACATAATTTAGCTGAGTAATGGTGTGTGAATGTGGCTGGGGTTGTTGTAAAAGTGGTATTGGAACAGGATCAGTAATATCTGATTTCCCAAAAGGAAAGTGATATGATAATATCACAGCAGGATAAAGACAACAAAGATTATCTCAGCCTGTCCTTCATCAGGCTGCAGTTTAGCTTTGCTGTAGGATGTCCATTTGCTGGACCAAAATATGGTAACTGATCCTTTGTTTTTTCATCCATGAATATGTAATGCCTCTTGAGCATCACACCTACAAAGAATAATATTCAAACTTGCTCCAGATGGAAGGAGTAGGTTGTGATTCTCCACTTTTCGTTTCTGGTTGGTTGCCTCGAGGTCTTCTTTTCTCTGGAGAAACTTCCTCAAACAGATCAAGGTTAGGGCAACCCCTTCTTTCTCCCAGTTCCCACACAGACACTGCTGCTGGTGCACTGCCTTGTATCAGAGCACACCTAATAAAAAAGGGATTTCTATGCCTGCAGTAAAGTTTATTCATTTCTGCCTGCAAGCAAGTTCCGAGATGCAGCACAGTGCTGCTCTCCAGCCCATCATCCAGTCATTCTGACCTGCTTTTTGTACATTGACTTCTCTTTCTTTTGTGCACTTGACAAATCCCTGAAGAGTACATCTTCCCTTTGGAGAGTATGCAGAGAAAATAAGCCTGATTTGGCCACAGAACAGGGAGGTGTACTCAGGCTGTTGTCTGACACTTTTTCCTACAAAGTAATTGTCCAGAAATGCCCTGTTGTTTCTAGTATGGGTATATTCTAGGAAATCACTTACCTCCTTCACAGTTTACTGCACAAGAATCAGTGGGGGGCTTTGAGATCAGACTTGGCCACAAACCTGCACCTACCTTTCAGTGTGTCAATATCATAGAAAGCAGCAGCAAATCTGGTGGAGCGATGAGAAGCAGAGCGGGAGTCCATGTTGGCCAGGCTCTTCAGCTTTAGCCTGCATTTCCACAGCTTCCAGTCCTCAGAGTGAGTGATGTGAAGCAGCTCTTCCAGGCTGGATGCTCTCCTGATCTGTTGTTCTGAGCGCTCCAGTGCTGACAGAGACGTCCTCTGGAAGGAAAGGGGGAGGTCAGAAAGGCAGCACTTTACAGCCTGTCCCCAGTGCAGCACGTGGAGCTCTTGCACCAAAGGGCAGCACATTACTGAGGACATCTGAGTGTGCCTGGGAAAACAGCAGCACACAGAGCTCTCCCAGGCCTTGAGGGTGCCCAGCACCAGACTTACCTGCAGGATTTGTGCCCACATAGATTGGGAAGGGGAGATGCCCACTTCTTCACCCTCTTCATCACAGCCCTCAAAACTATTTGACAAATGCAGACTTTACTGTGTCCCTAGTAGACACTGGTCACATCACTGCAGTGCCTGAGCTGCCCAGTCATGCCAGAGGGAATCCCAGGTCACCCTACAGGTAACCTGGATCAGTTCAGCTGGTGAGCCCAGCCCATGTGCCTCTGCAACAAGCTGCCTTGGGTACCAAAACTCTGCTTCCAGCCAAGAGACACCACTGCAGGGTCAGGTGAGACATCTGGAAGCTGCACAACGTACAGGGGCCCATCCGTATGGCAGGCAAGCACATCATCCAACATGCTGCGAAGTGCAGGATGCATCTGCCATCTCCCATTGTGACTACACTTGGGTCCTGCCCATGTCCAGCCTCAGAGCTCTGGCTGTGCAGCAGCATTAGCAAAGTCATTGCATTTTCCACCTCTCTGATGCTCATGACCATTCTGCTTCCATTGGAGAAAGCTCCCTACAAAGACCTGTACCATCAGTTTGAAGTTAATATTCACTTTAAAAATAGCTGTTTAACACTTCATATTGCTCAGCATCCTGTAACAATAGTGCTTTCTTTGGCTGCTGCTTTCTGACATCTGTGTTTGTGCCTTTATCAAGGCTCTGAGAATTTATTTCCACTGACTCACCAGATCTGCTGAAAACAGTCTCCAGCACAAGTAAGAGGTTATCTTTGTAAATGTCTGTGTTGCACTGGGCTGGTGCTCTCTCAGCTGTACTCTCTGGTCATACAGTGAACTGTATTTTTTGACTTGCAAACAAAGGGCTGCAGTGCCAGCTGTTGTAAATAAAATTCCATCTCTTTAAAGCAAAGCTGTAGTACAAGAGGCTGTCCATGAGGTGTGCAGCAGACAGCAGTCTGAGCCAGTAGATCTGTGTAGGGCTGGGGAAGGAGTGAGGGAAAGGGCCACCTATAACAGGAAGATTTTTAGATGAGATCTGAAATCCAAGCACTGAGTGCATCTGTTACTTGTTATAAAGACATCTGTGGCATTTAGTTCACAACAGTACAGATGTTAGCCTGTACACATGGGCCAAGTTAATTTTGGGTAATTACCTTTCACTGACCTAAAATTCCTTAAGTAGTTAACTCAGAAAAAATTGTTTGCTCTCCTTTTATGCCCATACAGAACATTATATTGTGCTCTAGCAAGTTGCCATATTTCATAATAGAGATGGCTGCTTCATAGGTGAATGATTTCTCATGCATTTCATATGTGGTAAAAAGTAGAAACCCCATCTCAATACTTATGAATAAATAGGTCAGAAGGAATGTGAATACTTAGCACCAGTAACTGAATTTCTAGACAGTTTTACAAACAAGATACCCAGAATTTTGCTGATCCAGGAAAGCTGAAATTCAGCTTGAGGTTAATGCGTCAAGACTTATTTGTTCTAAGAACCACAGCTTATGTTCCCATTCACTCCCATTCACAAACTGTCTCCTTGGTCTTGCAAAACATGCAAGTGTAGGACCAGAACTGGCATGGTAATGGGACCAAAGACATCAAAACTGAACTCTATTAAACATTAACTTTTTTCCTCTCTCTTTGCGGTACAAAAGAATGCTCTAGCTGAATCAGCATCCAACACTTCTAAACTAGTCTTAATTTACAGAGAACCTGTAAAATGAGATGATAGCATTCTGGAACTTGGAAGATATATCCCTGCACTTCTTGTAAAAGTCAGCAGTTTGGGATGACTAGCTTCTCAATTTCTCTTACTCCTATATCAAGAGGTTTTATTAATCACAGAATTGTTAAGGTTGGAAAAGACCTCTAAGATCATCAAGTCCAACCATCAACCCAACACCACTGCTGTGTTCACCACTAAACCAAGCCCTGATTATTAGATGAGCAAAATATGAGCTTGCCTAAGCTATTCAGCCCTGAAGTCAATCTGTTGCCCCTTCTCTCACCATGTTTCCTAACACCTACCAAGCCCTGCAGCTTGATGGGATTGCCTGTTGCCTACGACGATAACATAAGAATAATTGTATTCCTGCTTCTTATATTTGACTTCTTCCCAGAGGGAACACATTTCACAGCTGACTTTTTAACTTCACAGGATTCCCTATCCCGTACAGAATTTCCTGGCACCCTTTCCCATAACAATAGCACTACAGAGATAAAGGATGGTCTTTGTCTCTGGGCATTGCTGACACGAGGCAACATGGTGAGCTGAAGGCACTACTGGTGTCCAAGGGAGGTCTGATTCTCAAGTAGTTATAGGATTTTACAGCAGGGACATCTATTTTGTTAATGACCTGGTTGCCCTGAGCTCCTTCTGTAGCAAAGACAGAGAAATATAGACACTTATAGAACATGATTCATTTGAAATCAGACTGAAAGTCTTTTTTCTGGATGACCAGTAAGGCCAGGCTCACCAAATCACAAGAGGTATTACTGTGGTAGACATTTGGTCAAACATATCTCAACTCAGCTATCTGGGGTATAAAACATCTGAAGAGAAGCACCAAATTTTGTTCCAATCTTGCTAAGTGTCAAAACAGGAACAGTGAAAAGCCCCTTATGTGTTTCTTTTGATTTGTTTGAGATTACTACAATGCTCTTATCTAAAACCTTGTTCTAAATGCTTGCTAGAGCAAACAGCAAACAGTTAAGCCACCAGAAAGACATCCTCATTGTAATACACTTTGACCACAGAGGTGGCTGCCCACAACCTAAAAGCATTCAAAAATAAAAGCTTAAAAAATGAAAAGTGTAGAAGGTCCATCACCTCTATCAGCAGGACAAAGCCCCTACAGCCTGAACTTGTCATGAAATCTTTCCAAAGTATTCAATTCTGGTCATACTATTTGGAAAAGGACAACACCAAATAAAAACACAGAACCTCTTACAGTCTCAGATAATACCAAGGATGAAGTACCATAGGGCACCACGCAGGTCTGGAGACGTCTTTCATTTACTGTTTGAATTCAAGCTCTGTTTAGATACAGACATACTCTGGCTGGCTGAAAAGACCTACTTAGAAGAGTGCAGCTTGGGCAGAAATGTGAATAAATCTTTCAAAATATGAAACTGGAGGAGGGTGTTAGATTCAACAGAGTCCCAAACTTTCCTGTCATTTGATTTAGGATTTTATGCCCTCTCACTTTGATAGCAAGTGGAAAGCAGCTAAAACTAACATTTGAACAGGAGGGGAGCTCTTCACTCAGCCACAGAGCAGAGCAAAGATACATAGGTGTCAGACTGACATTTCACTGACATTTCTGGGAGATCCAGCTCCTCACAAAAAGCAAAAGAGGAACAGAACCACTGACTGCTTCCCCTGACTGTAGCCATCTGCACATGCTCTTTCCCTCTTTGCAGATATCCCTACCTCCCTTTTTCAGTCTTTCCCTGATGACTACATTCCTTCCTTCCAGGTTCCCTTCCCATTCTCCAGTCTGCTCTCAACATCTTGAACTGCTTGGATCCCACTGTGCTTTTATATTGTTTATTTTCACTGCTTTCCCCATATTCTGCTAGGTGGGAGTCTAGTGAAACCTATCTCAGGCTGAGCTGCTCAGCCTCCTAGTCTAGAGGAACATCAATTTTTTTCCCTTCTATGCCCCCATACAACTTTCCTTCACATTGACACAGATTTTAGTGGTCAGCTGAGGTGAGCTGTCACCATTGTGGAAGTTGTTGGTTGTAATGGTTGCAACCAAGATATGGAGCAGAACTTCACTGCCCTTGGCATAGTACACATACGGAGCAAAATCATGAATTCCAGCCTCAGAAACCTTAAAATATACATTAGGAGTTGGGAGAAAAACAAATTAGACAAGGGGTCTTTGGGAAAGGACCATGGCAATGTCATTTCCATGCTCCCAAATGAAAAAATTACCTGTGGAGCCATATTACTGGAAAGCTCCAGATGTCCTAAACTTTCAGTACCCATCAATGTACAGCCCATAGTCCACCAGAGACATGCTATTTCCTGTGAGAAATGGTTGAGTAGAATTTATCAATAACAAATATCAAAGTAGCAGGTTTAAGTAGTTCATTCTTATCTCCTCAGCTTTCTGCAGCTATTAGTGTAATTTTTCTAAGTACCTTATCAAAAAACAGATCCCATACCCAGAAATAAAAACCAGATTCCTAATTTACTGAAGTCACATGTTTTTCAAAACACTGACCTCTCATATATTCCAAAATTATTCTTCAGTTCAAGGAGGAATATCTGTTTTCCTCTATTTTGGCAATGAACAATCATCAGGAAATGATAACGCGAGTTACCATTGTGATTTTTGGATAATTACAACTCTTGTCCTTCCAAAAGAAACCATAATGGGCTATCTATCTTCTTCCCAGTAATCTCAGATGCCAGAAAAACCCTAAAAGTAGTCAGCACTGGAAAGGAACAAGAGAAAATGCAGTGATACATTCAGTGGCTTTTCCCACCTTGGACACTGACTAAAACCAGCCACTGAGTTCATTTCCCCAGTGATTTATGCTAGTCCAATGTTTGGCTTATGCATCATGTCATACAAATGCACAATCCCACAGACAGCCTGCCCTGTTCAAACTGGGCCCTTTCTTGAGTCCTAATATTGGCCATACCCTATCAGGGGCTGCAGCTCTGCAGTTTGCATCTCTTCTCCACCCTTGACAAGCTCCTAATTTCCTGCTTAGGAAAAATAAATCAAAATTATGTCTAAGAAAGACAGCAGAACCCACCTTTGAAGAACTTCTTTCGTTTTTTCCTTGACATGTGCTGCTCTTTTCAGCAGCATTAATGATGTGTTTCAAGAGCTCCTGAAGGTATTTTGAACAACAGAGGAAAGATGTGGAGTACAACAGTAAAAAAAAGGCCTGCTAAGGTCCTAAATTTATTTGAGGACCTATAGCATAAAAAAAATGAGGTTGTATTTAAGAAAACGGATGCATGAATGATCTGCGTTGATGGAGATGAATAATACTTGGTGTGCGTGGGAAGGCAAAAATAAAAATTGATAGAAATTTATATTTTGCTCAATCTGCCTGCATTTCACTCTGTAATCAAGCATGCTCACAGACCCAGGAAATATATCCTGAAAGCTTTACACATGATTACTTTCCTTAAGCCCCAGCCACACAGTAGGACATAAACCTCTGCTTAAAGCTAAACACGTGTAAGAATTCTTCTGATAAGGAATGTTTTTCTGAGTTAGGGTCACAGACACTGTCATGGCAAGTGCTGCATAAATACCAATGGAAATTTTCAGTATTACCACTGTGTCTGGGGCCAGGACAAATGATTAAGGAATCTCTCGATAACCTTGAATTGTTTTATGATCCATTCTCTCAGCAGCTAAGCCATAGAAAGAAGGTTACAGATTTATCTTGCCAGTAAAAGCAGATTGTAGCTGCATAGAATCATCACTGTGATGATTCTCTTAATGCCATTGTATCAAAACTTGGCCAAACAGGCTTTACATAAGGTCTGACTGAAGCTTTCAAAATTAACCAATCTGGGGGGTGGAAGTTTTGTCTCAAAATGAGGGCACCTGAACACAAAGAGTACTGGCAGCATGTGAGGGCATTTTGAACCCTTATGCCAGCATTGTGTGCTTTATGCAGCTGTAGCAACTGCATCCAGTTCAAGAGAAGTTATGTAGAAGACAAAGACTTGATGCAATCAGAAGGTGAATTCTCCCTGTTCCAGTGCTGCCCGAAGGCTAATCTCAGAACTAGATTCAAACCAGATTAAATACTAGGTAGATGATTCATCACCACAAGAAAATACCAAGGAATTTTGCTTCTGTGTGTGCTATACCTGAAAACAAGCTCCTTTTCTCTTCCACGATGCATTCCCCAAGGTGATTTTACCACAGTGTATAAACTGATTATAGTTGCAGGCTCATCTTGTGGATATAGAGTGCCTACAGCTCCCTGCCAATCCCACAATTATCAAAAATAAAAAATAATCTGATTCTATGATTCTATTCACCTGAATGAATATGAACTATTTATCTGAGACTCCTCTCATAGATATTGGAAAAAAATAGGGCCACTGGGTGAACTTTCATCCCATTCTAAAGCCTGTTGATATAGCTGTGCCTCCAAAATGCCTCTGCCTCTCCACTGATGCTGAAGGATGAACTGGCAGATCACCAGCTTAGCTGTAGTGAGGAGACCTGAATCCTAGTCAAATGAGATTAAATAACCTCTCCTCATCTAAAGCACAAGGAATTTATGAGGTACACATCCAGGAAGTGCAACTGCACCAGGGTCAGAAGGACCTGGGACTGGCAGAAAAAAGCACTCCATTCCCTGCCCCAAAGCCATGGTGCAGCTGCCCAGCCATGCTGTGGCTCCCAGCACACAGACTGTGAGCTCGTGTGGCCAAGGAACTGCAAGGGAGTTCCCATGGAAAAGCTTGGTTCTCTGTTGGCAGGAAAATGCCAAGCAGCTCCTGCCACTATGACACCAACACGAAAAACGACATTTTCCTGGTAAGAATGACAAGCTTGTGTGGAGTTTTTGCAGTAAGAAGAACTCTTTTGAGGGTTTTCATCATTACTGGTAGTATTTTAACATTATTGTGTCTCCTATCAGTTTGGAGTCAGGTAAAAATGTGAAATGAAGAGATGATACCTAACCTGGTGTCTGTGGCCAAAGCAAAATATACGAGAAAAGAGAGGAAGGCATTCATCCAAAGGGAGTACCAAGGAAACACAGAAGATATCACTCAGGGTGATACCACCATGATTTTTAGGTAGCAGGAGCTCAACCATTGCCAAATTTTATCATAACAAATATTGTCTATAATACAGCATCTTGTATCCTTGGGGTGTTGCATAACAGGTAATAAAATAGTGAGAGAATCTTCTGCAGTTTGAAAATATGAGGCTTGGAGGAGTGACTTACTGCCCTATCAACAAGCAACTGCAGCACCCCATAAATATCTATCATGAGGCATCTAACTTTGTCACATGTCTGACACATATTAGCATGCAGTAATTTTATTATCACTTTGTATTTCATATCCAAGGAGAGAAAGAGCATTTACTTTTCAACAGCTCCAGTAAAATCATACTTTTGATTCTCTGTCAGCTATGAACTTCTGATATATGAAGCTGCATCCCTGGCTATATTCCCTCTGGAAGCATCAGTGTACATTATTAGTGCACAAATAAGCTATTTTTAATTATAGTGAACATGACCATAGAGAGACAAAACAATTAGATATTTTGACTTCCTACTAAAATTATTCTCTGAAACATGATGGGCTTGTCATGGGATTTTTAAGTGGCTATTACAGTCTTTGTTATCTCAAAAAGCATGGATGAAATTTCAGGAGCATGCAGTACTTCACCTTCAAAATATTGTAAACAAATACTCAAATCTCTTCTAAAAATGTTTCATCTCTCTCAGAGCACTGCCTTGCCCAGACTGAACATTCATTTGATCATCACTGTTACAACATTAATAACCTGAAGGGGCATTCTGTTTATAGCGAGGACAAGTTTGGGCCCTGTGAGACAAATTTCCAGCTGTCACTTTTTAAAAAGGGTTTTTTCTCCAGTGAGAGCTATATTGAAAGCATGCAGCTGTATTGTCCAAGTATATAGCGAAAAAATACACAAAGGGATGAAAATTCTTTCCTGAAAAAGATCAAGGACTGAAGAACAGGCACAGGAAAATTTTGCTTCCCTCACCCAGAATCTGTGCAAAACCTCTCTGCAGTCTGCCTTGAGAATTAGGGAGCGTTGGCCTTGGCTGTGCATGCTCTCAGGAAAGAGTGAGTGCAACCACAGCACTCCATCCTGAGGTCCTGTGTGCCATGGCTGCTGGAAGAGAAGCTGCATGGCCTGAAAGAGGAGCAGTGTAGAGTTCTACTCTGTGCCAGAGCACACGAAAAAGGACTGACAGATATGTCACTTGTAGGTTTAGGAGGAAAAGAAATGGTCCAATTTATAGTGTGGCCAGGTGTTGTATGAGGTGGCAGAGGGCTGACAGGAGGACATCCACCTGAGACTGTCCCATTTCTCACTGATGCATTGGTGATGGTTGAGGGCCTCTTCTGCTAAAATCCTGCCAGCACATCGTCTGACTGAGACACAAACCAGAGGAGGAGGAAGCTCTAGACCGCTCCACCTCATGTTCAGTGTGGTAAAAAGCTTCATCCAGACACTCCTTCTTGAGAGTCTTCCTTCTTGGTCTCCAGTTTAACTTCCACTGAAGAAGAGACCTAATTACCCATTTTCTAAACTTGGTGGTCAAGGTGATGATAAAACAGCTTCTACTTTAGCTGAAGATCAAATGTTTTCACAAGCAAATCATATTAACTTCTCTGGGGCTTCAAGAGAACAGCTGTTTTATATTTTGAGTGGCCTTTTAACTAGAATAGATCTTTTGTGGTGTTACAGCAAACAAATCGGACTTCTTGCACTTTAGTAGCATGCTTACATTATAAAAATCCTTGGAGATGAGATATTTGGTTGCTGTATTCTCTCTTGAATAAACCAAAATATTGAAGGCAAATAACTAAAAACATCAGAACAGGACATGTTTTTGTGGAAGCATGAATCTCATATAATTTCATATAATTTTTTATGTTCAAAGCAGAGACTGATAATATTTTATCAAAATACCTCTCAGAACTATATACTTTTAGCCAGTTAGGTCTTTACACCAAAATGAGGCACTTTTTTTCAGCCAGTAAACATTTTGAGTATCAGCTTTGTCACTCTCATTAAACAGAGGCTTCTTCCCACAGCCAGGTCTTTTGGCTCTCATAGGAAACATCCTCCAGTTGTGATTTTGAAGGTAACAGCATCCACTGTGCATCAGTTTGCTGGCAGTAATGGAAAAGCTGGAGTGGTGTATTGTGGCCACATTTCTCTTCACAGAGACAAGCAACACACAACTTCCCAAGGATATTTCTGGGATTCACATCTCTGAAGCACAGAGAAAGAAAAAAGAATTCTTATCTCAATTGCTGCACCTCTTGCTGCTCACAAGTGGAATGCATTGTGGAAGATTGTTTACCTGAAGGGAATTGGTAATTGGATTCTGGTGTGAGTGCTGTGATTCACTGACCAATTGAATCCAGGTGTGTGTGTCAGGACTGTCGGCTGACAGTCACGAGATTCTGTGCAGTGGAGTTGAGCTGGGTGCTTGTGCACATTCAGTTTAGATGTAGTGTAATAGAGTATAGAATAATATAGTATAATAAAATAATTAATTAGCCTTCTGATATCAATGCAGTCAGATGCATCATTTCTCCCTGCCACGGGGTCACCTTGTTTCCAACAGTATATGAAAGAAAAGATTTGGTCTGCTAAGTTATGGATTTTCTTCCTGTTCAAGCCTAGTCAACTACATTGAGACTTTACCTTTAGGCCCCTCCTACAGTGGTCATGCAAAGTACATTCATTTGGTAAGTGAAACAACACAGATGATTTGTCATAAATGTCCAGTGTGGCAACTCACTGATATATCCTGAATTCTGCTGACAGCTTTGGGAGTCTTACAGTACATTTTCTGAGCTTCTGCTTGTAAGCTTGCTCAGATGGTCTTGCGTTGCTGCAATGTGTTGAGGCAGATTTCTGCTCAAGACAGAGCTCAGCTAGAACATTATCACTTCACTGTACTCCAGGTTAGGTGCTGGCCCAACACTATGACAGGGTGCACACATCAAAAATAGCATATTTAATGTGTTTACAAAGAGCATGTCCAGGCTGTAGTCACTGTCTCTTGATATTTGTCCATTCTTTGGAAGTCATTGAGGTTTGGAGAGTGAGTTTGGAATGGCTCAGTAACAGAGACCTGCATGAAATCAGATGACTATGTGTTCTTTTAATATTTGAAAATATTATTTAATGTGATGAAGGGTCTTTCAGTTAGTGCTTTCATTGGTTTTTGGGTTTTCCCCAAGACACTTTAATAAATGTTTTGGTGGTATGACTAGCCAATTGGACAGCTGGGTTTCAAAATGTCACTCACAAAGCAAAGCCATTGCCAACACTGGATGAACTTATGTTACCCCAATCACACGCACACATTTTCCTGGAATTGTAGTTTTTCTTGAGTAATATTTCCCTAGCAATTCAGAAAAGTATCCTAACATGGTTTCTGAGTCATGCTGCTAATTAAAGTGAAAAGTTTTGCCTGTCTTTGTGGCACATTCTCTGTGTGCAAAGTGACATATGATCTAGTAACATGATGCAACTTTTTTGCAATTCACGGTGACTCAAATAGAATTCCCTCCCCAGCTGCACTCGCACGGTGACCACAGTGCAGCCGGTGACCGTGAGCTGTCACAGCACAGCCTGATTCCCATGAAAGCATGGCTCAGGAAAACCCATCCTGACGGTGAGCAGGGTGGTCACCCCTTTCCAAACCCCTTCACGTGGTGCCCACACCGGATTGCCGAATCCCAGGAGTCCAGCTCCACGGTGTTTGTGCTCAGTACGGCTCTGTGGAAGCAGAAGGACCCTAGATGGCGTCCTACCACCAGCTGAGGGCTCGCACACCTTAACTCACATTTGGGCAAAAAATACAATACTCAGCTGTCCTTCACAAAGGAAGGAAACTGAATTTTTTCTTAATGCAAGAAAGCTAAAATAGCCTGTGCAGTTGTTCTGCTGTTCATTGGTACAGAAGCCCATGTATTACTCTCTCTCTCTCTCCAGGATGTTAAAAAAATTCTGTTTGGTCTTCCCACAGGCAAAGGGGGTCTGTGCAGCTGTAGTGGGGCCACTCAGCATTTTGTTTGCATTCCTCAAATCCCAGCAAGATGTATGATGATTTGTAAAGCATGCTGGGGAGGTAGGAAGCAGGTGGAGAAGTAGATAAGGGAATGGCACATAGTGAGAGGAATAAGACATTTCTCAGGAATAAGTGTTTCTGTAGAAAAGCTACCATATCAGATTTACTTCCCTGCAGCAGAATAGCTCAGGTCATTTTCCCCCCCTCAGCAGGATGGTCTCAAAGCCAAGTTCAAGAAAGGGCAAAAGCCAGTTTTGTAACTGGACTTACTTGCCCTGAGAGAAAGGCCTAAAAAAAATCACAGATGCTACTGTGTGAAAACTATAAAATGTATCATACAAGTTTTGGGTTTTTTTAGTGGGAATTAAAATAAATGAGTTATCACCTACAACAACTGTAAACATTTCTTTTTCCCAAATGCCAGTATGGTGTCCCCAGGAGATAAGACCCAAGTAAACCTTGTCTGGAATAGCAGCAGTGTTGATCAGAATGAAAACTGCAGACACCATGGCAGAGGTCTCACCAGCCAGAGTTTGCACCAGTTTTTCTTTCCTGTTTTCAGGCAGATCTTTTCTCTGCTTGCCCCCTGTGGGAGCCTACACTGATACCACCACACCATTGGTTATGAACAACACAAATGCCTGTGGGGAGAAAGCACCAGTAGACTGCTGAAACAGAAACAAGCAACACTTGATGAGCCTGAGCTGATGGCTTCTTTTGGTTGCTTTCAGACTACCAATTACCAAAATTATGGCCCACTGCCCTCTGAACCTGCCTTCTTGCCTCCCCTTGGTTTCACAGACTTTCAAGTGTGAGCTACAATGGCGAAGTTTAATTAGTGCTTAATTTCAAACATCTGATAATTTGGTTTCTCAAATGCTGCATCTGAATAATCTACACAGCCTGGTGTACTTTTCCAAGCTCTGCTCTGTCCTCAGACATTAAAATCCCAGCTGAGATGGACTGGATTGGATCAGCAGCTGGGTGGAATTTTTTTGCTCTTTCTCATGAGCAAGAGCTGTTCTTGATAAAGTAGCAGTGTGTTAATAGTTGCCTTTCCAAATTGATAAGAGCCAAGGACGGATGCTCTGTGGCATGAAAACAATACAGGATTGTTCTGTTTGCCTTCAGTGCACCTTGTCAAGACAGTAGCAGATAAGGCAGAACAAATTGGCTTTCCTCAAAACTTCCCTGATAGCTTCTCCCTTCTGAAGGAAAAACACAAAAACAATCATTTCTGAAGGAATGCTGTAAGTGTATTTTCACACATTTTTGGCTCATTGTGCCTATCAGATATGATAATCACAGAGAATCAAAAGCAGCAGACAAAACTGGGAGAATGAAATACTTCTGAAAACCACAATCTCATAATATTTGTTTAGACGTGTTTCCTAACTTTGAAAGGAAGCTGGATTTGAGGATGAAAAGATTTTCATCCTCAAACCCAGCTTCCCATTTTAAACAGAGGAATTGTTCCCAATGACATTTCAAGTTCCGTTTTCTAGCAGTTGAGCACTTTGCTGGAATTTCAGTAGTTGCCTTTGAGGAAGAGATCCCATTGCACAGAAGATTTTTAGAATCTAACTGTTCTAGAAACTGAGCAACATTTGCAAGCAGATTGTAGAAAGCTGTGAAGATCTGTCTGAAAACCAGTGTCAGTTATAATTACAGAGACAAAAGCTTACAGCCAGCTCTGCTGCTCAGGTTTCCTCACAGAGCTCTGTTTCAGTTGTACAGACAGACAGACTGCAGCTGGCTCTAGGAAAGATGTAAAGAGCTTCCTGATCTCTTCCGCCCATGGTGTGATGGCTCTCCAGTAGTTCCATGACTTCCCAAGGGCAAGGCGTTCTCCACCTAGGTGGTCCAGGGCCTCAGGAGGGTGGGGAAGTGCTGCTTCCCTCTCCCCAGTGGACAAGGACTATGTACCAGCTGTGTTTGGAGAGTGCAGTTCACAGGGACAGTAGGAGATGAAGAAGATCTGTTTGAGCAAGAGCGACCGCGGGAGGCTTGAACAATGTTTAGCGCAGAAGTAGAAAAGTTTTAGCTGTGGAAAAGGAGTGCATGTAACAGAGAGCAGCCATGTTTACCTCCCAGCTAAGCCCATCTGACCCCTTGGTCTTTGATCAGAAAGCAGCTTTGTTGCTCAGGGACAGTCCTCAAGCCTATCCACTCTGGGTTTCTCTCTAACAAAACCAAAGGAGGGTTCAACATGGGGAGAACACCTCTGCAAAAAGGAAAAGACTCTGAGTCTGTTTAACTTGGAAGTGACCAGTTGTTCCTTTCTCTTGCCTGTCCTCCAACGCTTTATTAATAATGTGAAGCAGCAGAATTGAGGAGGAAAGCAATGAGATTTTAGTTCTCTGAGGTCAAAACTTGCTGCCTCATTAGAGAGGTAGTTTTAGTGTTGGAAGGCAGAAGCAGCTCCAATGGATCCTTGGCTTTTCTTGGCAAAAAATTTGCCTCAGCTCTGATGAATATAGGACATAGCTCTTCACATCTAATTTTAAAATTCTGGAAAAAGTAGTTTATGTCTGTTTCTGCTCTAGGAGAGGAAAAATTTGAGGGGGAGAGACAGAAAGAGAGACAGTGAAATTTGCGGTTCTCTAGCTGAGAGGTTCCAAAACATAAGAGACTGTTGGGACAAGAAGTTCAATAAGGAATTTTTAAAGCATTTCCTGATGAAAAAAAAAACCTTATAAAAATAATTCTCAGTCTTCAGAAAATCCACGTGGAAATGTAATTCTTCCATGAGGACTTTATATATTAGGTTGGCATCCTGAACCAAGCCACTGGAAGGCAAGGACCACCCTTGACACCAGTCCAGCTCTGGGGCCAAGTCTGTTGGACACCTGTGTGGCTGTGCTGCCCCTGCCTGAGGCTGCCCACTGCTTCCCACCATGAGCCTGTGCTCCAGTTGTGCTTCTGACTGGCACACATTTGATGTTCAGGCTGAAACTTTCCATACCAGATGTCTGCCTCAAAATTATTTTAATATTGTTTTTGCTTTCTCTGTCAAAATGGTTTGACCGCAGTGGAGGATGAAACTCCTCCTTTATCTGTGCAAAAAATTTTTCTGTTTCCCTACTGTGAATCACAGATGTGAATTTTTGATACCTGAGGAGCCTTCTTTTTTGCCTCAGATGTGTACACTGCTATCTTTGAAAAACGTCCACTTAGCCCTCCCGGGGCTTTGCAGCAGTCAGGTCCTGTGCTGGTTCCATTCAGGAGCAGAGTGGGACCTGGGTGCAGGCCACCCATGGGTGCAGGTCCAGCCTATGGGGCTGAGAGCAGGACCTGCCCTTCTTCCCCCCCAGGTCACAGGGATCTGGCATCCAGGGACAGGAAGCTGCTGGATTTGCCTGCGGGAGGGAAGGAAATGAATACCCATGGAGGAGGGCAAGGCCTGGCCAAGGAGGCTGAGATCATCTTTGGAGATAAAAACAAAAATGGGTCAGGAAAAGGACAGTTGGGGCAGTTAAAACCACAGGGACAAAGAAGGGAGCTGTGGATGGAGAAGAGAAGGGGGAACCATGGTCTGATATGACTGGAAAACAAAAGTGTCCATTAGGGCTGTCTCTGAGGAACTGAGGGTCTGTGGCAGAAGAAGGATGTCCCCATCCAGGAGGAAGCAAGTGGGAAGGATAGCACAAAAAAGAGACCAATTGGAAAACTGAGTCCCTGAGTCCTGGAGGTGAGGGAACACAGGCCAAGAACTGGGAGCAGAACAGGTTGGGAATGGAGAGAGGAAAGAAGAGGTCTGGCAGGCAAGGAATACATGTACATGGTGGGGAAAAGGGATTTGTGTGCTCAGAAGAGGATGGAGTTTCTGAAGGGTTAGGAAAAGCCAACTGCCATGGAGATGCTGGATCACAGCAGCTTGTACATAAGCTTTTAACATTCATACCTTTAATCAGGATATTTGAAGGGGAAAAGAAAGTATTTTAACCCTTAGCCCCCCAAAACTCTTGCATGATATCACACTGATGCCACCTGATGGTTTGAAACACAAAGAGCTTTAAAATGTCAGGTGTCCTGGGCAGAGCTCACCTAACTTGGATTCATATAACAGGGGGCAGAGCAGGTTGCTGGTTCTTAACCCTTCCTAGGTCTCATCAGTTGTGTATAAGCTGCATCCTGACCTTGTGGGTTTTATCCAGGCAATGTTGCTGTTGATCTTAAAGAACTTTAAAAAAAACGATGTAGGGTAAGTGAATGCAAATTCATTTCTGTGTACTGCAAATTCAATTTGAGGTGTAAATGGTAAAAATAATCATAACCCTGTGTGCCATCCAACACTGTAAAATGAAGCACGTTTTGTGGTGTATTTCCACATGTGTACACACAGAAGCCCACAGGTCATACAGGAGAAAACAACCCAGACAGAAAGCTAACACTCTATGTGGAATAACAAATGGTTTAGCCAAAAGCCTCTGTCTATACCAAAGCAGTCTTTTCTTTTTGGCAATCAGCAGCCAATGCAAGTGAAATACAGCATTTGAGTGTGATACCTTTTTGAGTGTGACCTGTAAGATTTCTTTAAGATAGCCTTGGAAACTCTCTGTGAGTTACTTCAAGAACAGTAGCCTGTGGCTAAGCTGGCTGCTTGACAGTGGTAACTAAATTTCAGTGAAAATAATCACAATTGCACCTATGTTGGATGGACAATCCTGTCACAGTGAATGAACTGTAAGCTAGTATAAGCTAGCAAGAAGATCTCTTGCATTTACTCTAGGCAAAGTGGATATGGATTCAAAGTTTACAATGAAAGGGCTTTCTAGTGGTTTTACTACTGTGCCGAATAAACTTGCATCCCACATGTGGCTAGAATTATCACCCCTGCCAATTATGAAATGGTTACTGTTCTGTGTTAGAAAGCACGTTCTGCTTTAAATGAAGTGATTCCTGCAGGTACAAAACCAGTGATTTGTCATGCAGTGCACAAAGTTAATGTATTAAACAAGGCTTGTTACTCTGGTCCTAATGCCTTCAAAGCATTGATTGCTGAGGTTGTAAATTAAAAGCTTGTGAGCAGTCAGCAGGCATCAGTCATCCTGAGGCACACACTGCTCACCACTGCTGACTTACTGGGCTGGCAGCAGCAGTCTGCAATTAGGCACACAACTTAGCATTTCTTTCCTAAAGCACAGGTCAGCATGCAGCAGGCTCACAGGATAGTGTCTGGCCATTGCTTGCAAGCAGGAGGTTTTCTGAAGTGGAAAAAAAAAATTAGCTTGTTTTGCTCTGCTAGTGAAAAACAAATAATTTGTTCTGGACCACACACTGAATTAATCATTTTTGGACAGACTGCACATGTAGAAACTTGTTCCAGTTTTTGTTCTGATTATTCTAAATGATTGTCCTGGATGTTCTCACATTGTCTCAAAGTCAGACCTGAAAAATCCTACTCTCATGGTGAGGGTTCAGCTTAAATTTTGTTTCATGTACTATATTCAGAAGAAAAGTTAATTTCCAGGCAATGTGCTCTATTATTACTAGTTGCTGTTTATTTTAAAATCCTATATAACTTTTTCTAATGAAGGAAAAGAAAAATGTTTCTCTGATATCTGCCAAACAAGTGAACAACTGATAAACACGTGTTCTTACAGGGAAAATTTCTATGCCAGCATACTAATTCCTGCAGTTATAAATACCTGAAATAAAAAAGTGTAATTACCAAATATTCTAAATACTCTGACTCATGCTTTTTTTTCAGAATTTTCTTTGATTTTCCATAACTGAAACTAAAATTTTAACTCAAGAACAAAGTACACAACAAGTACTTAATAACTAGTAAAAAAAAAAAAATTAAATAGAGAATATGGATTTAAGTTCCTTGTAGATTCATTTTCCTCTATGGCTGCCAAACATCTCTGCAACTAAACCATTACCAAACAAAAAACCAACAATCCATTACCAAAACAGCAAGAAACCCACTACCTTGCACATGAAATGCAGCTAATTCTGGAAATTTGTATTATTAAGAATCACAGTAAATAAAGTTCACTTACCTTCACAGAACCATTCTCATAGTCAGATCCTTGCAGCAGATGTAGAAAAGAAATTATGAAAATATTCACAGTTGCCCACGGTTTGTACATTCTGATGTTTAAAATCCACAGGTTACTGCGCAGTCGTTGTTGTGCAGCTGGAAGTGTCTCTTTCAAAAGGCATTTCTCTACCACCAACACAGAAAAGCTTCCAGAATTTCTCTCATAAACTCACAAAGGATTCCAACATCTGAGAGTAAAAATCTGTCTCTTTGCTGCTCAAAACAATTGTAAGTTCCTCTAGAGAATGTAATTTCTTAAAGCAGATCTTAGATACACTTGAAATAAAATCATGATAAGATTTTAAATAGATATGTATCTGTATGTGTACACATACGCACTCACAAGCGATCAGGTATGGATTCCAGTTAATGAAGTTAATATATCTTCCATCAGGACACAAGGAGACATTCAAAATCCATCTGTGGTCCAGAAAGGGTAAGAAATCTGCTCGATTCTGTGCTCGGTGTTACAGCAGGCTGTTCAGATGGTAGTGTAATGGCCAGTGTTTGGAGCCGAGAGCTGTAATCCAACTCTGTATGAAAACTTTTTTCACAACCTTCATGGAAGCTTGCAGAAGCATGTGTCTTAAATCTGATACAGACTTTGGCAGTAACGCAGGCAAATTTTGGCTCAAATCCCATTTTCTTCCTACCAATAGCATAGCAGTTTTTAAACTAACTGATGCAATCTAGACTGCCATTATTTTAAAGGAGATTACCTGAAACATGAAACTTTAGCACACGTTCTTACACCACACACATATTTTATGTTACTTCTCTGAAGGACAAAAAAAAAAAAAAAGAGGGCGGGAAAAGAAAAGAGAAAGGCTTTCTTTCATGTGTTCTATCTTATGTGTCAAAGGGGTTTCTGAATACAATTTTAAAAAGCAAAGTTAAGAACTATCTCTGACAACAAACAAGATTTTGATTTTTTAAAAGAAAGCTCATGAAGCTGCAGTATAAAAGGACAAAATCTCTTTTTATTGCAACAAAACACAACCAGCATTTCTGCTCCAAGATAAGTATGTATTTTCTCTGTATATTCCTGCAGTTTAAAACAAAAAATTAAAAACAGAGATCAATCATTTCAAATTATAGTGGGGACAAAGACTCCAATAATTATATATGTTAAATCTATATTGCTGTACTCATATATAATGTGTTCAGGAGAATAGTTCCACTCTCACAGGTTTTAGTGTTTGCAGAATCAGACACCACAGTTGTTAACATAAAACAGTCAAGTACATAATTCTTCAGAGTCCTGGTTTCCTACCTCTGATGTCCAGACAAGTGCTGTCTTAAATACAAGTTACACTTCTCTACTTACCATTAGGTTGAATAATTTCTTCTTCAGTATTGACCACAAATGGACCTTAGCAAGAAAATTATTTTAATCCAGTCTTTCCAGTTGTTGTCTGTTAACTGTCATTAGCTTTTAAAAAAACATATGTAACTCTATAATTTTTTAGCTTTGTCTTTTCCCACTTGATTTGTGAAAGCAATCTATTTCTCTTTTTTTTCTTCCTCCCCACCCAGGCCACACTGGTTAGTCCAAGGACAGCAGGAATTTCACCTCTTTGAAATGAAAGCAAAAAAGCTGCTTTGTCAGTGTACCTGCTGCTCCCCCCCATACCTCCCCTGTCCCCAGCTGCCAGAGATATTCACAGTTTTGCACAGCCCACGCTACGAGGGCCATCCTGTGTCTGCACTGTAGGTTATAATTAACATTCTTTCAACTATTTCATTCATCATTTTAAATTATTGTGTTATCTAATGTTTATGAAAGGTCACCTTGACCTCATTTAATGTCTCTGGCTTGCTTTTGATACTAATATCCATCCCCTTGCAGGAGCTGAAAGCCTGCTAACAGGAATGGATATGCCTCAGCCTCGGATGCACAGCTTCCGAGTAAGAGATCAAACCAAAAATAACCTCTGTGGGCTCAGGACTACATGAAAATAACTTTATATCATCCTGCAGTTAACTGGAGGGAGTGTCTGGCCATCCTCACCGCTCATTTATGGGATCATATGGAGCACAGACCTGGAACCACAGGAGAGTCAAGAAGCAATATGTGCCTCCACAGGAGGTGAGTGGGATCCTTACAGAGCCTGTCTCCAGCACAGTTCAGGGATGAGCTGCTCTGTTCCCTGGTAGGGCTGGTGCCAAATGCCCACAAACTGCCCTTAAGGGACTCTAAGCAATCTAGCATCAGAAAATGAAGCCTGTTTGGTTTGGAAATGTTGGAGGGAAACACCTCTATAGTATTTTCTGTATGTTGTAGCTCATTGCTGTTACTTAACCAAATTCAGCTCTGAATTACAAATTACAATGTTTGGAAAAACCAGGCCTGTGTCCTTCTCAAAGCAAACCATTTATCAGAAAAGGTCACCCACCTCTGGCCTCAGGAAACTTTTTGGCAGGAAGACTGAAGTGACCTTCAGGCACTGAATCAAACTCGTTTATACCAGAGCAAGTTAGATGCTGCAGGCAGAACACAAAAAGTACCAAGTCTCTCCCTTAGGACTCAGACACAAAGACTGGCAAATAAAGGGAAAAACCCTCTTGTTAGCTGCAGAGAATTTTAAAGCTGGCTCGAAGCTGCTAGTGAAAGCAAAGGCAAAGCAAGAGAAACCAGCTGGTAGGACAGGAGAGCAACTCAGATAATGAATTTCTGGGAAACTTTTTTCACCGTCTGTATCACTGAGCTCATCCCATTCCCTATGGTTCTTGTCTCTCTCCTCAATTCCAGATAAGAATCAGTTCTCCCTTCAGCACCACCTCAGCTCTGCTCCTTACACAGCTTTCTTATGATTTTTCCTGCCTAGTGTTTGAGAACAATTTAAATACTTTTGTGTTGGAGCTCGAATCTCAGAAGTATGGGTGAGATTATATTGCAGACTGCCTGCAACAGCAGTGAACAGACTTGCTGTCTGGCCAGACACCTCTGTTTTCATTTAATTTATGAACATAAGTTACCAATACACACACTCTAGTTTCTTCTTTTATCTCAGTTAGCTGTTGTGGAACCACCTGCTCAGTTCTGTGCAGAACTTGGGGTTTGTATTTCTTTTGAAATCTAGCACTCTCTAAAAAGAGGCTTAAATAAAATTTATATGACTATTTAAATTACTTTTGCAACTGAAAAATCAGCTCCACAGACATCAGCAATACTAAATACTGCAAAATGAACTGAAATTTCAAACATTTATGCTACCTTTGGGTAGGCAGCTAACACATTAATATTGTGGCAATGAGTCAGCTCTTTGCAAAAAGAGCTTAAATTTTGTTTAGTTAAATCTGTTTCTAGTGTTGATCAACACTGATGTCTGAAATGGATGAACAATACAGATTAAAACTTTAAAACTATTTATCTACAGGTATTATATATGATTTTTTTCAATAACATTTGAAGTATGAGTCTTTCTTCCAAAGTAGTTGTCCCACATTGCAAAGAAACCTGGAACTACTGATTCCTATTGTCTGTTTTTGTGATGGAAGACAACATATAAATGCCCCAGAACTTGGTAAATGAATGGATTAATCATCATTTCTTGGTACTTTTATGATAGGATAGGCAGACTAAGTGCAGTATATTTACTAGAATTCCTCACCATGATGCATTGGGGTTTCTACATTTGGACTTTGCTGCACATAAAGAGAAACAAGGCCAGTACAGATGACTAAAACTGAAAAACTAGCACCATATTTAACTCATGCATTTCTTGCATGCACATCCAAGGAACAGAAGAATTTCCTGAAAGTGCTGAACAACTCATGTTCTTCAAGCTGAAATCTTTTCAGGTGAGACAGTAAATTCCTTCAGCAATCTGAAATTAACTTAGACCTGCAGAAAGGCCCATACTAGTGTCATTTTTAGCCAGAAAAAAATTAAAAGGGAACACCTCAAACAAACAAAAAAAATATCTTCATTTGGAAAAATGTAACAAAACACCAAAGGAAGATATTTCAGGCTTTTAACACAAGAGTAAGCCACAAATCAATAGGGCTGCTTAGATCAGGGAAGGTTTGTGAGGATATGCCCTAAATAAACACCAATTAAATTGATCAGTTTGCAAAGTTGAAATTGGAGATTTATAAAGGAAGTTCACAGCCTTTACTTCAAACAAAGTATTGTTTCACCAGCTACTTCACACTTGAAAACTCCACACCATTAGAAGTTCCAGTATGGCACAATGTTCAGAATAATATAATTCCCAATGAAGGTCATTAAGTATTTTCAAGATGATTCTATAAGTAGATCTGTTCATTCCCTCTAACTAATACATACACAGATGAACTTGTTTTCTTGAAAACTGCATAGAAAAAGAAAAACTGAGAGAGTTTATAAAATATTGCAAATAAGGACCTAATTTAGATTTAATAAACATTCATGACATAGCAGTTATATGGCAATCCAGTAACTTAGTGCACATTATTAAACTAATTATCAAGTAATTATTAACTTAAAAACATTTTTTGAAATAAAAAGCCATTTATTAAATTGTCTACTGGTATCAGAAATTTCTGTGAAATAGCAGAATGCTTGAAACATCACACTAATGCTAAGCTGGATTGATAGAACTTAGGGAAAAGAAGAAAAGAAAGGCCCATGCACAGAATCTCAGATTCAGAGGACGAGGAGACTCTGCCAAAGCTGGGCTAGCGGGGTGATGGGGACAGCACCACAGAGCCAGACCCAGAGCCATCCCTCTCACCAGCCCCAACACTGCTTCATCTCCTCAGCTTCTTCTTTAGTTAATTAGATCATTTAATTGTCTGCTTGCTGCAGCAAACTGGAGCTCCCAGCAGGATGCAAAACCGGCCGGGGAAGAGGGGAAATCCCAGTGGGAGCCTCTGCTGCGCTCCGGGCTGCGGTGGCTAAACTGCTCTCCACACCTTCATCTAGCTGGCTGAAAGTTCACCAGGGAGTGTCTACACAGGCTACAAACACACCTTGGCTGAAGGGCAGGCATACTCCCTGCTCCCCACAGCATCCCCTGGCTCAGCCCTCCCCTGCTCCAGGGAGGGACGCCCTTGTTAATGGAGGAGCGCTGTCAGCAAAAGGCAGATACAAATCACAAACAAACACTTTGTTTGTTGAGAGATGTAAACACTGTGTAGCTGCTCTGCTTTTGAAAAGGCTCTGCCTCAACCTCATGAAGAGCACAGCTGCCTTGTTACCCTTCAGTAGTTCACATTTGTGATGTCTAATGCATGGAAAGACAGAAAAACTCTCTGGGGATGGCTGATGTACTGAGCAACATCTTTATATCAAGTATGAAGAAACTTGTGCTTCTTTTGTTTCAGTGCTTCCTTTGTGTCTGTTTGGGTAACTCCAACTTCTAAGTATAACCTACACAGAGATACCTGATCCAGAGAGCAAGAGCTCTCTCTGGATTCCTGTTATTCATATTTATCTTCAATAATGGGAGCTCTGTGTCTGCTTGTCTTCACATCCATCTGTGTTTACATACCAGTTAATGAGGGCACAACTGAAACAATAATCAAACTTTAATTACAAAGGTGTGTAGTAGCTTTCATAAGCCTTTGTTTTACTTGTTATTTTATAAGTTCTCATTTCTTTCTACAGAGAAGTGGGAGAAGCTGAACATAAAGATAACAGGTCTTGCAGTTAAGGAGAAGAAAGGGAAAGGAAAAGGTGGGGAGGTAGGGGATAGGTGAAACAGAAGAGAGAGGAGGAACTCTAACTGGATGATATCCTTCACATCTTCCATTGACTGTAGCCAGGCCCTTGCTCCACACTGACTGTGAAGCACTGGCTGGTGTTCAGGTACATCTGAGGAGCTCTGCTTGTTCCAGTCAGGTCTGAAACAGCTCACAAAGCCAAGGCAGGAAGCAGTAATCAAAAGGAGGGATTCAACACCCAGAGTTCAATGGCTACATCCAGTCTGAGGCTTCATCCTCAGCTACTGTGCAGCAAGAAAGGGAAATGTAACTGCAAAGCACAGTGAGTATCCAGACTACTGAACCCTGAAGCTGTTGCAAGCAAAGCAGATGAACTCATGGGTTCTCATAAGGAAGAAAATGATAATAATAGATTCTCATTTTCTCCAGCACACGTGGCACTGTTGCTAAATTGCCCTGGGAATTGAGGTATGCACAGCTTGCACCAACTTGTGCAACTGAACAGACATTTGTTGCACTGTGCACATCAAGCCCAGAATTTCTCAAGAGAAAGATGTGACTGCAGGTGATATCAACATCCTTAACCTTGCAGTCTCTGGTGATGTCTTGAGCAAGTCCACATGGCAGAGCAACATTACAGCTTGAACTTCAAACATTTACTTTCTTCTCATCCAGTACAGTCTCACAGCAAAATAATTCAAGTGACTGTAGAGTGGATGGTGCCAGAAGAGCAGCTACAAGACATCAAGGAAACATCTTTTACATGAGAAAATCCTCATTTATTTTAGTGACTGTTGCATTCTCAGAGGTCAAGAAGCAACTATATGTTATGGGACTGGAGAGTTAAAGCAAATTTGTGCAAGAACATTTTTCTGAAGCAGTTGTTACCACACAATCACATTCAAGTGCTCCTGGAGAGCTTGGTCCATCTCATCACAACACTCCTTGAGGTAAGGCAGACTTTGTGACAGGAGTGGAAAATGTAAGATTAGTTTCATCTTTGCAATTCACACACCAGGCTAGAATTTGCCACAGGCTCCCATAAGCAGCTGGAGGAACTGTAGACACAACTTTGTCTATCAGAACAGAATAGAAATAGTCTCACAGTCACATCTAATCACAATTAGCTTTTGGACTTTTTCTGGACTTTCTAATCATATTCAGTCTGCTTTAAAAAAGTTCTTGGTTAAATGCAATACAGAATACCTCAAGTTCAAGTGCCTGGCCAAGTTCCTGGGCTCAGATTTTTCTTGCTTCCTAGTTCTGATGTCTTTTCAGGGAGATGTGGCCATGAAATAAGAAGAAACAACGCCCTGGGAACAGTTTCTGTGCCAGAGCCCCAGACTCTTGACCCAGTGGGTGCAGCCAGAGGATGCTGTGAAAACATCCTGCCTGTCAAGGCCAGCAAGGAACTCCAAGGCTAAGCCTCACACAAGAACAGCCTAAAGATACCTTTAGTCACCCTCCCTGCCTCCTTCTGTCTTCATTGAGCACAAAGCAGCTTTTTGTAGGAACTTGCAGCATTAAAAAGTCTTAGGAACAACTGCCTTTGCCCAGAATTTCTCCCAAACAGAGTCTTCTGCTCCTCATATAGCTATTTTCACAAATAAAAGCTACTAAGTGATCAGAGAAATCAGGCAGAGAGATAAAAGTTAAAACATTCAGAGGCAGAAAATTTTGTTACAAGTCCAAGGATAACTGAAATGACATTGTGGGAAGTAGGACAGCAAGGAGGTGATAAGGAAGGGATTTATACTTTTATTTTCTATAGGTGATTTCCCTCCTTACTTCTGTAGCACCCTGAAGTGACATCCTTGGAGCAATATGTACATACATAGCAGGTGGTCAGAGGACCAGTACATGGTTTAGCATAATTCTCCTTGCAGGGAACATCCCAAAAGTGTGCACAGAGCCATTGCAAAGCACTGGAAGTCAACTTCAGGACTTATACATATCTGAGGACACTTTAGGATAACAATAGTTTAGTAATATGAAAATAAAACCCTTTTGGTGCAACTTAGAGTTTGAGGATGAAATGGGTAATATTTACATTTTGTTTTGCTGCTTTGACACTCTCAGACACTAGGCCAATAAAAGGACAAATCAGCTCCCTGACATCAGCAGGGGAGAATGGATGAGATCTCTGTTGAATGTTTAGATAAGAAAATGCATGCTTCAAAGTATGTATATTGCAAAGTTAATCTCTAGCTCTAATAGGAGGATTTTTTGGCACTTAGAACACAAAAGCAGTTCTGTGTTTTTACAAGAAATCCACCATTTCCTGTTTTTATTACATCCTATTGCTATCAATAATTGTAAGCATAAACACAGTTTGTCAGTCTCACCCTATATATTTCCCATTGAAGACAAAATAAAAGATGGCTTGGCTAGCTGACCCTTCCACAGAGTTTTCATCCCCACGTTGTTTGTGCTGCTCCAGCTCTGCCTGCATTCAAGGTCCAATGAACATTTCAGATCCATCATCCTCTGGCCAGTCACCTGTGTGAAACAAACTCCTTATCTCTCACTTATCTCTCATGCCCATGCACTGCAGACAGCAGGGTTCAGGGTTCAGGTGCCCTCAAGGCTTCTCAAAGGACAGGAGGTGCCCTGAAGCAGCTCAGAGAGTGCCCTGACATTGATTCATGCTGGTCTCACACCCAACTTGTTTTTCTGTGGGTGAGCCTGCTGCCCCCACACCTGCTCACGAGTGTAGGAGTCTGCTCAGGTGACACAGAAATCTGGATGGATCCCCCACCAGGAGCAGTGCTGTAGAGGAGAAGAGCTCACCTGGCCATATAAACTATATAAGGTTTTAACCAGAGTGTTTTATAATGTCACAAGAGCTCTGAGGGACCTCCTTATCCATTTGGGAATTACCCTCTTGTTGGTATTTGATAATATACCATGAACTTAAGCCTCCAGCACTGCCTTTTGGCCAGGGTACTCATAACAAAACCCTCCAAGTTCAGGAGGGCAGCCAGAGAACAGAAAGCAAAACTACACTGCTTGAAAGAAAAGGGGAAAGACAAGAACCAAGTGAAATGATGAGATATTTATTCTTAAGTTCTTATCAACTGCTGTAAACACATTGGAGAAATTTTATATAAAAAATTCCAATTAAAAAAAAGGGAATGCTATTTAGATACCGAAACAGGAGTTACTTATTTAAAGAAAAAAATTAAAATAAATAAATAAATTTAAGAAAAGCAAAGAAAACAGGCAGACATGAGTCCAAAGGAAATTAAACCTTAATTACTCAAAAGCTCTCTGGGAATGGGTCACTGCTGGAACATGTTGAAAAACAGTAATAGTTAACTTTATATTAAACTTTCAACAGGTTTTAAAACACTTAAATCAAAGCCCCATAATGTGCTGTACCTAAATGTACCTACATCTTCAATTCTAGCTGTTCTGATGTTTTCAGTCTGACAGAAAATCTTCAGTAACAGTCTTCAAGCAGGCAAGACTTGAAAGAGCTGAAGATGTTACAAAATCTTTTCAGGCTCCACGGAAGACATTAAAAGCAGATTTTAATCCAATAAGTAGGTTTTAATCAATTTATTTTTTCAGTTTTGATTTGGAGCTAAGAATATCTGTAGACTGTTAGATATTAAAGAGGCAGGGACAGAGGGCTGAGTATTGGATCTCTGCTTCTCTCCCGTAAGTCACAGTGACCTTGCTCCATGGTCCTGCTTTGGACCACTGTAGTTAGCTCACTCCAAGGCAACAGCCAAGTATGGTTCTGGCAATAGATCATTCCAGAGATCTCTTTCCAAGGCTGAAGCAAGGGGATTCCCTGATTCCCCTCACACAGAGCTTTATGAGCAGGCTTTGCTTCTTCAAACATGCACAAGTGTCTTCCTGCCACGCCCCAAGGCATGCTACATGCATAATTATGACCTAATAATTAAGTCATTAAGGGTAATAATGCTTTAAAAGTCTTTTAAAAGGGATAATTATTTCTTAAAGCTCCAGGAACATCACATGGAGCTTAGAGGAGATGTCTGGCCAAATGCTCCATAGCCCAGATTCAGACAAGTTGCTGTCAATCCTGATGGGGTGGCCTGAAGCACTCTGGACAAGTGTCTTCTCCTCAGGGAGAGATCCTGTCCTTCATTTACCCAAAATCCTACAAAAAGTCCAAGGGACTCATGAGACTTATGAAATATGTGCTATTAGGAATGTTCTGGGCAGATCTGAATCTTCACTGGCCTTTGATATAAGCAATGTTACTTGATGATGCTTCCCTGATTTTAATTATGTTCTGCCATTGAGGGACAAAAGCAAATACAGTAAAGACATTTCAATAGATAATTAATTAGGAATCTTTCTGCCAAGCTGGACTTCACAGTCAGAATATTTCTCTGGCATGCATAACACTCCACCCACCATTTTTCTGCCTACAATAAAGAGCATAAAAGGAAGCAGAACACAGCAAAAAATCAGATGAGACAGAGGCTGAGAGGATCCCATCCTGATGTAGATTCATGAAGAATCATAATGACTGACTGAGGCTGTTCACTTTGCTTCCCCAAAGAGACACTATTTCCCTGTTACAGTCTTAGAGAAGCTCCCCAAGGCTGGAAAAGTAGGCCAGACACAAAAGAAACTCATCTGGAGAATAGTTAGCATGCTAAGTGTAACTACTGACCTATTACTGTTGTCCTTTTTTCCTATTTTGGGGAAAATGGACTTTGTTCAGGGATAACTGCATTTTTATAATAGCAAAAGACATTTAAAAGAAATGATCAGTCCAGGTGAAACTAATCCTGGTGATGTCAAAGAAAAAGGTCCCCTTTACAATTCCAACTTCAAAATTAATGCAGAGGCTGAAGGATTGATGTGTATCATAAAAATTAAGAAAAATGTGACCAATTAATGAAAGAGACAACCATTATCGAATATTTAGGAGCTTTGTGATCTGAAATACTGATAGTAGGTTTGTAAATTTATACTTCAAAGGCTGCAAGAAGGTTTCAGGAAGGTGATGCACCAATAGTTATGGTTTATGGCAACAATGTCAGCAACTCTTATCTTAAATCTTATTCAGAAATGTCCTTCAGTCCACAATCATTAGGACAAAAACACCTTGTCTTCTAAACACTTCTGAATTTATTTTTTTTTTTTGCTCAGAAATATTTATGTTACTCTTACAATCCGTTACAATCCGTTTAAAACCCTTAAAAGAAGTTTTTTTTCCCCTTGAATACATCCAGATTGACTCTTTCTTAGCATTGACGGGAAGAAAGCTACTTCCTCTCTACTTTCAGACAGATATGTGCAACCAGCCTTTTCTCAAACACCAGATATAAAGGATGGCCCCAAATCTTTTGTCATTGCATGGACTACTGGTCTCCATTGTCACTCCATCTCCATTTAACCATTAAATACCTTTTTTCAAAGCAACATATAGGACTTTTTATGTAGTAATCTGAAATTTGAATATATCAAAAGTGCCTTTTTCATAAAGGGCATATGTACTCCTTGGAGAATTTATCTTCTCCTGTCCTTTCTGAGAATTCTGAGTTGCACATCATTAGTACAACTTTGCCAAAATATTGAACTTCTGACTTTATATGAGATCATTTTCTCTTTCCTCACTTTTCAAAGGAATGGCTGGAAACAGCAATGTTGTGATATGAAAGATCTTTTCTGATTACACATAAATGTAGTTTCTCTGGCCTGTTGCTGGACTGTCAATTGTCTTCATGGTTAAATGACAGAGCTTTGTCTATAGTCCCAGACACTGAAGTCAGTCTATAAAAATGGGGAAACCTAGCTATATAAAGATAGATTACATATGTAAAATATGTTGCTATTTATACATAAATTGCTTACAAAAGATTTGCAGAGTAGCATCAAAGACAATTACATAAATGTTCACGGCAATTTTTTTGATACATTATGAACACTGTTATTTTTTGTAAATCAAAATGTTTCAAAAGACAAAATACATATTACATGTCTTTCACTTATAAATACAGCCAAATCAGATAAGAAATATTTTCCATTGCTAACCTGGGCCAAGAATGCTAACTAACAGCACAGTTCACAAGGGTCTCTCTGAAAATAGCTGTTCTAAATATGTGGTTAGATTAGGCTGTCTAAACATTTGTAAGAGCTCAAGGAAAGCTATCTGGAAAGGCTATCTTTCATTTCTAATTGTAATATTTTCATAGGGTATGACTTATATTGGCTACCACATTTAATCCCCATTGACTCTGCTTCCCTTCTTCTAGTACTGAGGATTAAGCAATAATTCCCACCATCTTGAGACACACAGACCAGACTAATTAAACTGTAACACACATATTGAAATTCTGATTATTGCTTCATGTTTTGGTTGGAAGTATTGAGCAGACTTACAGATTGCCCTAAATCTCTTAGCAAGAGAATAAGAACTACAGACACGAACATGGAAAAACTGTCCCTGTGCTCTGATCATCCTCTTCATCCATGGATGAAGAGAGCACAGGAGAGCTGAGCAGTCAGAGGCTGCAATACAACATCGAGGTCACTCTGCTGGCTCGGGCACTGTCAGGGGCACATTTTCCCTCTGGGTTGCTCTCTGTGGGTGGCCCCTGCCTTCCCCAGCAATGTGCAGGCATGCAGCCCCATGGAGATAAAAGGGTGGAGAGCACTGGATCCTAAATCAGTTCCAGCAGGTGGGAAAACAGATCTGATATATAACATTGAACATGTAAATAATAATCTTATAATACAAACCTCTTCTGTGGGCATTTTTTTTAAAGCACAGTGGTGTCAACAGTGCTCAGACACTGAAGAGGAAATGAAAGCAGTAAGCTGTCAAAACACCAGCACGTTGTTCTGCTCAGCCACAGACTTTTGTTGTTTTATTAAGTGCAGCATCTCACATACTTGCAAATCTTGTCCTCTTGCCGTTTGCCACAAATCTTGTCATCTTGGCATGCACCAGAGTGCTGCTTTTGGAGAGTTGAACAGAAGCTTCAAGGAGAGTTGAATACAGATTTACCAACCATACACAGTGCCATGAATAACCTTTATTCATGGTAGGAATAAAGGTTATCAACCCTAGACTACAATGAGACACAAAACCTATGTTTAATATACAGATTTTTGGGAAACAGATAGAAAGGACATCACTGAACTGAACTGAGGAGTTTCACAGACTTGGTCAGGGAGCTGTTTATGCACAGATGGATCTGTGGTTAAAGTCTGTATGCCTTAGGTACCATTGCCACAAGAAGATATTTAGAAAAGTGTCTTTTCTCCTTGATTCCAACCTCACAGACAAGGCAGTGTAACAGACTAGGAGTATTCTTAGCATTGCCTTATGGCTCACTTGCAGTCAGCAAGGTAATTTTGGACAATGACTGACTTCCCTAGGAGAGTGAAGCAGCTCCTGCAAAGGCTAAGTGTACATTTGTGTGTGTGTGTCAGCCCTACCAGACAACTGCAGCTCCGTGCTACTCCTCTGTTTTGTGCAAATAGAATCTTGCCCAAATGTGCTCTGAACAAGCACCAGGGTAAATATCAACACAGTCTTTCCAGCTTTGGCTGTGGGAGCCTAACAGTCTCCTGTGCACTGAAAATCTGAAGCCTAACTTAGCCTCTGAAAGTGCTTGCACTGGGCCAAATCACTCTCTACTTTAGGAACTTATTGGTACCTGTAACTGGAATAATTTCCTCTAACTCTGGATTTTTACAAACAAGTGTATGGGTTTGTCAGACCAAGCACATGCATGTGCTTTGAAATGAGGGTGGTGCTCAAGGGAGTCTGTTTGCTTCCACTGCAGTGGAATCTGGGGTGACTGGCTCAGGTGCAGGTGGATTCAGTCCTCACAGTCACAAGCAACTCCTTCAGCTGTTGTTCAGCCATGTAATAAAATCACAGTGTTTTCCAGATGCATTTTTCTTCTGCCTCTCATATACTGCCTGGAAAATGTCAATTTCCTAGAAACATTTGAAATTATTATGCCACAAGGCAATAACTTACCGCTTGTAGAATTCACAACATATCTCATCTGGGGTTGTTGCTCCATGCAAATTGAAATATTTGTGTCCTTTTCTCAAGGTGAAATGAGGTCTTCCAAAATTTTCTGCGGGTCCCTTAGTCTTGCAGACATTTTGTCAATTTCTTAAATAACTTCAGACTGATAACTAATAACTCCTTATGCCTTAGTTGGTATCTTGTAGCATTCACCTCTAGCAAAAGATTTCCCTTTAGATCAGTTTACTCCCTATTTTATTCAATCTCTTTGTTTTGGTATTACATTGTTTTCACCTTTGAAAGCTTCCCTCCATTATTATTACCACTTTTTTCCCAAGGTATGCAGGCTTCAACAGAGATTCCTTAAAAGTAAGGAATCAGCTTTTGTTCTGTATTGAACAATGCTGCACTACTGCTGTAAGAAATGATTACATTCAGTAGAAAACATGATTTACTATCTGAGATGTAGAGTAGTCTTACTGGAGATGCTATTCCAAATATTCCATACACATGAGTTAAATTCCAATACTCCTCAACTGGAGTATTATTTTTCTAGTATCAGAACACTTTAGAAGTAGTTTCTTTCCAAATATTAATCAAATTCTTAAGCCGAGTGTCCTTTGGACATTTTTCCATGATTTGCTCTCCAATGCAGGTGAGTTAATATTAATATTTTCAAATATTAATCAAATTCTTAAGCCAAGTGTCCTTTGCACATTTTTCCATGCTTTGCTCTCCAATGCAGGTGAGTTAATATTGCAATTAAATTATAACTTATCACTAAAAGGATTTTTTGTGTGTCAAATTTTCCATTAGTACCACAGTGAGAAACATTCATATGTAAATAATACACACACATTCACTAACTACTTAACAAGCGAATAAATAATTCAGTTCTATTTTGGAATACATTTCATATCAGGAATATTTCTGCAGTAAATCAGCTGATGGGAATCCCACTATATTACACTGACCACATTTTCTACATTCTCTTCACCTGCCATGTGCAAGAAATAATTTTTCTTGGTGATCACCTCTGACAGCAGGGAGAGAGGTGTAGTCCTTAAGTACTGAAATTCTCAAAAATGTAATCTCATGCCCTTCACACCCCTATTTTTTCCCATTCCATCCATTTTTTATTATTAGAGTTTATCATTATAAAAATGAAGAGTATACCTCAGTAGTTGTTTTTTTTCCTCAGCTCATATACTTTTAGGGCTAGAAATACATAAATTCCATGACCCTTTAAAAACTACCTATCTCCATTGCAGTTAACTCCCAAATCAAGGCCTGATTCCCAAATAGCACTGCAGACTCTGAATCCCTCATTTGTGAGCATCTGTTGACACCAGGTCTAATGGCTTGCCCTGCACACGGACTGGATGCCACAGCTGCACCTGAAGCCAGACTGCAGCCTGGGCTCAGCACATTTGGCTGATACCATTCTCCAGAGTCACTGGAGAAAGTTACAGCCACTCAGATCTGCCAGGGTAATTATAACCCTACAGCAGAGTACTGCATCCTCCCAAATGATTTATTCTTGGAAAGGTACTTTGGGATAAAGAAATATCTTCCAGCTTCTCTATCAGATGAACTGTTGATTGGGAAAACTGAAAGGACTTGACCTACTTGTTTTGCTTGGTGTTGCCTAATTTTGCTTTTCTCTCACCTAGAGCTATGACAATATATCAGCCTTATCTGGTTTGGCTTCTATTTGTGTTCTTATCTGCAATTCTGAATTATCATAGGTTAACTGCAAACTATTATATTTTGGCTGCAAAGAGGTAGGAAAATCATCCTACCATAATTTCTAAACTTTATGGGATCATGTTCTGTACTTTTAAATGTTAAAAGAAATTATTTTTGAAATCACTCAAATCCTGGAACTAAATTTTACATTACATTGTTCACTGAAGAGTGCTTGTGGCAAATGGAATGCAAAATGCTTCCCTGCAATATATCATGTCCACCATCAAACAAACAAATCTCCCAGAAGTAGTGATAAAACACCTGGTGAAAAATTAGACCAAAGGTAATAAAAAACAGTAGTCATGCTGTGAAGCTGCAATATAAAGAGCATTGAGATGTCACTTCTATTTGAGACATATCAGCTAAAATATCTATAGTTTTAGCTAGAATATACAAGAGAGTCTCATAAAACTTGTCAAGCAAATCAAACCTTACCCTATTTTGGGTTTCATTAAGGTAAGACACTGTACCAATTCTTACTCAGCATTTTGAAAGCAATAATCTCTGGTGGATATGGTAATGTGCAGAGACATAAGAAACACAGGATGACTCTTTTTAAAAGGATGAGGTGTACCTATGTGTAATTAAATTCAAAATCCGCATGATATTGAACTTACCTCAAAAACAACAGGTCAAAAGTGACTTGTTTTATGGCAGCTCCTAACTCATTCACTGCTTGAGATCATTCATGGATCCCCTGGTAACCGTAACCCTTTGCTAATGTAATATATTTGCTCACTAGTTCCTTTTATTCACATGCCATGACCATCTCCAATCATTCTTCCAGCAATCCAGGGCCAAGATCCAGCATGCTGATTACAGCAATGGAATACAATCCTGACCACTCATCTACAGGCCTATTCATACACCTGTATGATGCATTTAATGTGTAATTTGGGGTGATTCACTACACCCAGCTTCCCATCTTTATTGCTCTTCTAATATGTAAGTAATTTGTAACCTGTGACCATAAAGAGAAAAGAGTTCTTTGGACGTGCTACATGCTCATAATTATTAATGTTATAATGTCATCCTTTTTATTTGAAACTAAAAACTATCTTTGTGCTGCAAATGAAATTTATTTCTGGTGCAAACCAAATCCACTGCTGTAGATAGTAAGGAATTCCTTTTTATACAGCTAGCAGGAAGAAATGTGTTACAGATGTGAAGGAATTATGCAATGCTGAGATTCTGCTAATTCTGAGGGCAACCACTGACTGCCAGGAGGGGCATATGCTGTGTGGGGAGCTGCTCCCAAGAGGAAGGCTTATCAGATGGGTGCAGGCTGCAGGATGTGGCCTTGGGTTCTCTCCAAGCCATGCAGAATGTGCTGCTTTCAAACCCTGCCTGCCTTCTGCTGCTCTCGCGCTGTGCTCAAACATCTGTTTTCTATGAGACCAAAATCACTGACCAACTGTTTAACTCTTAGATGTGCCAGTTTGAAGGAATCATCTAGGCAATTAAAACAACTAGTTCCCTAAATAATTATCTCTAATGGATGTGTGTCAGTTTTATTTTTTTCCTTTCACTCCTATGTGAATTCTCAGATGTTGATGAAGTGCAGACTACAAGTGACGTCTTCCCTGTGGTTCTGGGGCACCTGCAACACCCCTGTCTCATGGGGGTGGTAAGAGTGGAGTCCAACTGCTGCCTTCCTCAGTACAGAGCTCTTAATGGAGCCTTCATCCCTCCCATTTGCAGAAAGTTTGCATTATCACTTGAATAATCATTCATGAGCAATCTCCTCTTCTGAACTGACTGACACCAAAGGTACATTCACATCGTAAGGTCTTCCCTTGATACCTAAAATAAAAGTAAAGATATTGTCTGCCACACAGTTTGTATATATTCTTAGTACTCCATTCTGAAGTAAGTAGGCATTGCAATCCCATTCTGTTCCTCTTTCAAAGTCTGTCTGTAGTAGATTAATACATGAAAACATCTGATTGCCATTAGCATCTGTAGTTAATCTTCCAGTTGCAGTCTGACAATTAAGAAATCTACAGAAGCCAAAAAATGAAGGAACAATGAAACAACACACTTGAAACACTGCATGAAATATGTTAGTTTGAGCTGTCTGTGTTTAAATCTTTCACCCAAATGCCTACTCCTCATCTGTTCTCACATGAATACAGCTGTATGAAGGCATTTGGAATGCCTCCTCACAAGTTCATACAGCTGAAAACTACACCTTTGCTTCTTCTTTTTTTTTCTTTTTTTTTTTTAAATTTACACCAAGCAAAACTATTAAACTGATTAATCAGCATGAATCAAGCAGTTTTCATTCACTAAAGGTATCACAAGCCCAGACTCTTACTTGAGGGTGTTTTGAACCATCAAGTGCAGGCTTTTCTATGCATAAGACAAAGTTTCTTCTCTCATCCAGTCCATCATCAGCTGAGACAAAGAAATTCAGTCTTGCTGGTGAGCTTTGACCTTTTGTTATCCAGAAAGCAATGAATACCTGACAAAATCAGCTCTGTTGTTAATCCATAATTACCCATCCAAGGAAACAAGCTCTTTTCAAACAAGCCACCTCTGGATTATAAAAACTGTGTTCCATGCTCCAGTTCAACACCTCAAAGTCACGCTTCGTAGGCAAGGCTTGCATCTTTCAATTCCTGTTGATTTTCTGTCAGTGGAATTTGAGCTGCTCTGGAGTGCAGTTTTAGATCAATAGAGATATTTTAACCCCATACAGAGGAGCCCAGCCCCCATCACACACTGTGCTGCTCCATCCTGAGAGCAGAATTTGGGAACAGGTAACTGCCTTTTCCAATATGTTTCCAAATACTCAGAATGCAGAACACTGCAAAATCAACATGCTTTTCACCCTATAAAAGTGAAATATTTTATCACATCCAGTTCATTATATTCTTCTTTTTCCACTTTCCTCCTCCCACAAAACCAATAGCATTCATACCTGTAAGAAAGTGGTGTGTGCTTGATTTCTTTTGCCTGGCTTGAAGCCCAGGTACTTGCATGTGGCTTAGGATAAAGCAAACAGGGAAGGAAAATGTTGTTTATATACTTAGAAGCTAGTTTGTAATTTGCAAGATGTCTAGGACCACTATTCAAAATCGGTTTCATTCGTTCTTTGGAAGTCAGCTGTAATATCCTAGATAAATGGAGTAGGAATTGAGGAAGATTTCTACATTTTTTGTACTATGGCTGTACTAATAGAAGCTGTAATGGCAGCTGTATAAACGAAATGTGGAAACAGAGAATTGTAAAAGGAAAAGCCATAGTAGCAAACGGGGGAAAAAGGGGGAAAGCTGGCTTAGACTAACATTCAATACACTTCCTCAGGTACACTAAACTGAAGTATATAATGTCCATTATGAAGGAATGAGGTCATACACAGTAGTTTTATCTACTTTCAACCTGACAGCTCCTGCACTACATAATTTTTCTCTGTATTCTTGAAGTATTTATATAACTATGAACTCTTCAGGAGAAAACAGGGAATTTGAAACAAAAGTGAAATAAATAGTATGTATGAAGAAATGACTTGTTGCTATCATCAATAAGACAGTGAAGCAAATTAAGGGAACCTTAGAAAAATTAAAATTTTAACCAATATTATACTTCACTGAAAATGTTATGCTTGTCTTTGTGGATTAATTGCAAACTAGAGGAATCACCACCCTTGGACTGATATTTACTGGCAAAAATATTCAAAGTGTTACATCACACAGTTTTATAACAAAAAAAATTCTTTATAGAAATCAATAGCCATTGTGAGATCTCATCCATGCAAGTGATATGACTAGAACTTGAATACATAAATCAATTAAAATATCCATTAGGAAAAGCAATGAAGTAATTTTTTTTCCAGGGCAGGTTTAATTGGCTTACCAATATTTCCAAATGGAAATATTTCTAGTTAAGAGGCAAATCCAGATGCACATTAAAAAAAGCCTTCTATTTCCCTCCCTCCGCCAAATAAAAAGACAGTGTAAGCACATTGCAGTTAGACATTGATGTTTTCCAAAATATACACTAGCCCTCCCCAAAAGCAAAGCAGTGAGAATTCTTTGGAACTTCCTGCAGTGTTGTATAACAGCCCCAAGGCTCTCCTGCCCTCTCCTCTCAGCTGGATGGAAGAGCCCAGGTAATTGTTGGAGGCACTGAGGCAGTGTTGGTCCACTGGGCTCTAATGGACAGGGTTAGGAGGTCAGCAGAAGCCTGCCTAGGTGTAAATGCTGACAGACATTTCTCTGTCACATTTCCTCAGTGGAATGCTCCTGCATTTGATCATCTTCTGATTCTTGTAGAGCTTTCTTCTTTTTGAAGTCAACAATTTAGGGATTGTTCCTGGAAATGCTGCTGAGATCATGTCCTTTTCTGAAGGCCTATTGAAACTAATGTGCAAAGCAAAACCAAGAGCAAATCCCTGAAAAAACTGAAGTATCTTCATGGAGAATTAAATTTCTTCTGAAGATTTCTAGAAAAAAGCTGAAAGCTACTCAAAGCTCAAGAAGTTTTTCAGGGAGCCCCCAAGGCATTGTTTCATCCCCATGCTATCCCACCCTATGTTTTCCTCCTAACTCCTCACGGACTGCAGAAGGCTTCACATGACAGTGTTCTGTCCATCCACAGCCACAATGAAAAACTGAACCAGAATTGCCTGGGCAACAGCAAAGTAGGAGCACAGACTTCCTCTGTGCTCACAGAGATTATTCAAATACATAGTGCATAGTCACAGACATGATTTTTCCTGGTCTGTGATGACTGATCTCAGCTGCTGATATATCTGTTTGACAGGAAAGTCAGCTGCCAACAAGCAAACAAACAAACTGGACCTGTGTGGGTACCAGGCTGCACAGCAGTTTAGAAAATGTGCAAGAAATCATCTTTCAGCATCTGTGTTCTGCCCAGACAAGACAGGTTGGACAGTCTAACCAGACAGTGGCAAATTCCTGAGCTAAGTTATATGCTTATGGTCATATCACAGTTGCTTTGAATTGCCTTTTCATCAACTATTTCATAAAAATACTGAGTAGATAATTTCAGTGAATTCACAAAACCAAAATAACATAGTACTTACTGTAGATAATTTCTTGTAGACCTAGCCTGCAGCATTCTTTATTTATAGGAATTGGATAAAAATGAAGTAAATTGAGTCCAGAATTCACAGTGGCAATGCTCTGTGAAACTTAGACTTAATCTAGAGCTGCAACTATTTAATAAATGCATGCAATGCATTCCAGTGCTCTCAGGTAGGGGTTTTTTTTAGGTAAATATTTCATATTTTGAAGTTTGTTATATTTCAAAATACGCAAGCAAATACTTAATGTCTGTATACTTTTTCCATTAAAAAAAAAGGTGCCCACAAAACCCAGAGATTTCAGAAAGATTCTGGGTGTCAAAGCCTCAGAAGATGAGTTATTACTAAAAAATAATACAAATCTTGTACATCATTGAAATAACAAAATGGTATATTACACTCACCTGGCTCATTCAGCACATTAAATTTGGATACTAATGGCAAGGAGAAATCATAGCTGGAACTTTTGAAAAAGACACTGGGAAGAAAAACCTCAATGAATCAATGCAAATTGTTCCAATAGCGTGAATTGTCTGAGATAGTCACCTTTGGCTGCCTTTCTGGCTGATGGAGAGAAACAGGGATTTCAAAGGGTTATTCATCTTCTCTTAAACAACAAAAATCTCCTGTGAACATAATCCAAAAAATCTCTCACATATTTTAAGGAGCATCTATGGCAACCAACTCTGCAGTACATGCTCTGCTACAGACTTCTTAAATTTGGGAAGATAAATACCATCCTGCTTTTACTGGATATGTTACATTTGAGCATAGTCTACATGTGTTTAAATGGACGTTTGACAATGGAAATAATCAAAGAAAACAGGAAAAAACCTGAAGATAAATGAGACTGAGCATCTGCTTTATAGCACAGGATAGATCACAGAGTCTTTGAGGTTGGAAGGCACCTTTGAAGACTGCCCAAGTGGGGGCAGCTACAGCAGCACTTAAGCCACATCCAGTCAGATTTTGAGTATCTCCAAGGATGCAGATTCCAGCACATCTCCAGGCAGCCTGTACAGTTCATACAATGGTCAATCCCACTGTCCATGTCTCCAACAGAGATGCTGAAGAGGGCTGGTCCCAGTAGTGAGAAGCACTGAGGAGCACAAATCATCACTGCTTTCCACTTTGACATCAGGACATTGACCACAACTCTCATTGGATGTGACCATCCAGCAGATTCCTTCTCCACTGAGTTGTCCACCTATCCAATCCATGTCTCTCTCCAGTTTTGAGGCAAGGATATCATACAAGAGAGTCCCAAATACTCCAGGTATGTCATGCCATTCATTCTTCCCTCTAACCACTGCATCAGACAAGGCCACCAAGTTTTTCAGTCACAATTTGCTGTTGGTGAAGCCGTGCTGGTGTCTCCACCTCATTCCCCATGAGGTGTCTCAGCATAGCTTCCAGGAGAATCTGCTTTATGATCCTGCCAGGCACCAAGGCAAGACTGACCTGCCTGTATTTACCACATTTTATTAACACACCCTAAGACTTAACTATATGTGCAGACCAAGGAAAGACAGACTTAAATCTTTTAGGAGTGAAAACACCAGAAGACTAGGCTGTAGTCTTACAGATCTCCTTTCAGGCAAAAAGATTTGCTCCTTTTCCTGTGATTCACAGAGTTCCCAGAACATTTATTATGGGGGATGAGGATGATAGATGGACTTTCTATTGCTGACAAATTCCCCAGTCTGTCTTGGTCTTGGGTCAACATTCAAAGCTGCAGAGTCTGCTAAGATCAGAAAAGGCCACAGAATACCCTGGGTCCAGGCAGATGGTGAGCTCCCTACCTCCTAATAAAGTGTTAAATGATGTAAAAATTGAAGCTCTTTGATGTTCTTTTCCTTCCTGCAATTTTGCCAATACAATCTCTGTCACCACCACTGCATAGTTCCTTAATGAAGGACTGAACCAGTTGAGGAACTGGCCTTTAGCAAGTAGTCTCACGTTGTAACCAAATGCACTGTCTTGGTGCAGAAAACATGCAAATCAGGACTAAACTGAATTTATAAATACTCTTTCTGAAATGAAGAATTTCCTATATTGTGTGCCCTTCAAAGAGTTTCCATTCAGAAGTCTTTAATTTTATCACCCCTAACATTCTTTCCTTACTTTCCTGGGTTTTATTTGTAAATGTGTTCTTAATTATAAGAAAAAAACATTGCCACACATAAGCTATGCAGCCTATTGAAATCACAGCTGCTCCAACAGGAAGGCACTGGAGTTTCTAGCACAAGTACAAGAGGAAGGAGTATGTATGTCCACACCAAATTCCCCTCCTGCAAATTAGAAATGATTTATCAAACTTTTTTAATATGTCCATTTTATTGCCAAAGTGAACCAAAATATAAAACATGAAATCAATCAGAGGCTGAAACAGAGTGGGGTCTGCATACCAGAGCAGTCATAAATTTTTCAACATGTGGCTTCAAATGTATCCATAGCTATTTTACAGTTATATTTTAAAGGTATTTTTATTTAATATTTTCTTCAAGCTTGATCAATTTTTTAGGTTTCTACAGAGTATTGTATTTAATTCCCTGCCCCAAGTATAATTTGCAACAGAGGTATGAAACACCATGTCTTAAGACGCTATAAAAAATGAATTAGTCTGTCTCCCTGGATTTTTTTCCTTTTATTCTAGTAATACTTTCCTAACAGAACAAAGAAACCAAATAGTTTGCATACAGAACCTGTATTACAACCATAGATTCCTATAATGGTTTGGGTTGGAAGAATCAGTTATTCATAATTCCAGGAACACTATAAGCTGCGCTTTGCATGGGAACCAGCCAAGATTTTGTCCAGTTTTTGCTTCTTAAAATGCTATATAGGGGACATACCCACTCTGTGAACAGCTGTTCTGTGGGACTCACTCAGATCACTGCACCTTCTAGAATAATTGCTGCTTGCTATAAACTATATGTTGATAACAATCTGTGGGGGTTTTTTTATTCATATATTGCAGCATTAACTTCTTTTTATCTAACATCTTGCTTCACCTACCTTTCTTTTTCTCTTGTACATCTCATCCATTTAGCCCTTTCCTTTCTCCTCTTCTCCTTCCTTCAGCATCAATGAATCATGAGCCAAAGGTGCCATTCCACAACCATCCTCTCTTTTTAATTCCTCTCTGCTCTCTCCCTAAATCCTTTAAGTCTTGGGCCCAACTTTACTCCAGCAGCTTTGCAGTAGTTTACCATCCATGTCCCTCAGGCATCCCAGATGCCCCTCTGCCATGACCTGTACAAACACAAACCAAAAGACTTCTCAAGACCTAGAGAACTTAAGGATGATCTTTACAACAGAAATTATCACAGAAAAATGGGAGGGAGAGAGAGCCAGTAAGGCAACCTGGTGATGATAGGGAGTGGGCTCAGCACAAACTCAAGTTATTATCAAGCTTGCTACAGACAGCATGGCCAGGCTAGTTCTTATGGAGAGACTTAGAAATGGAGATTTCACTAAATGACTACTATACTTAACAAACAGAAACTTTTAAATGGTGCAAGAGGTTGGTGCAAGGTTCTATCTAAATATATAGTAAATATAAAAAGTATTGTGGGGTCAAGGCAAAGATGGACAAGGCAAGTCTTAGTTTTAGCCATGTTAATTTTTACTTTTCTTAAGACAGGTCTTTGTAACCATTTTGTTGCTATCATTCTCCTGTTGCTTTCTGGTTTCTGCTCTTGCAAAAGATATCCTTTCTGCCCAAATCTATCTAGGTATCTATCAGGTATATATCAGCTTCATCTGAAAGATCAAAACCTCTTTTTTAGAACTCCCTTCAGCTAAACATGATTTCACACCAGTTCAAGATTCTTCCTATGTAGATACAAATGCAAAATAGTAGCCCCACATTAGAGACTGTTTTAGGCAGGGAACACATTGGTGAGATCCTATGAAGCACAGAAAACACTTTGGACAGTTTGAAAACATTTGCAATCAAGAAAAGAACTGCCACTGATGACAGTAATTAAGAACTGCAAGCAGGATGGTAGAGACAATGAGAAGGAAAAAACATTATTTCATTTTTAAGAGCAATAGCAACCTCCAAGTCAATAATTTCCTGGCAGTTAATGACCAGACAGACCAAGATCTCCTCCAGATGGCCATTAACTGCCAGGAAATAGTCACCTTGTTGGCCATTAGTGCTTAAAGCACCATTAGGGTGCTACTCTTCATTAGTTACCTTTGTGAGATGTTACTATTCACTACGGATATGAATTCAGCAGAAACCTTTAATTTTAATAGACAACAGAACAAAAATAGGGCTGAAATAGATGGATAGTTTCACTTAGGCAGGGCTGCATTGCTGCTGGAACTGTGAGAATGTGGTGCTTGTAGAAATCACTGTCAGCAGCGTATGCTCCACACACTAATCCACTTATGTGCCTTCTCTTATGTCCTGAAGGGACCACCCCAAGGGGTGAAAGGTTAGTCTCCATGTCAAATCAACAAATGGTTTCCTTGCTAAGACGTCCAAAAAGTATGTGACTGTTGAGATTAGGTTACTTTACCAGTAATAAGAGGACTAAAAGAAAAATTCCAAGTGTAGAAAGTACAACCATTTCGTTTTATGGTGTAGATACAAATGTATGTTTGTTCCAAAAAATCTCCAAACACTGTAGTTTGCTATAGTTTATATATAGTTCACTATATAGACCATACTACACTATAGTTTATATGTATATGTCATATGTAATTTATATGATTATACTGTGTTCAGTTTCCTATAAAACCATAGTTCACAGAATCATGTGCTGTACATACCTATAACTACTCTGACTATTTGCAGAGCTGTGCAGTAAGTTTAATTGATGAACCCACAAATAAATTTCCCCACCTCAGCTGGGTTCTGAATGTGTTCATGGGGAACAAATGTTGTTTAATCCCTAAACCAGGACATAGAGCCTTCTATATGATAAAATCTCCAAAGTTAAAGCTAGATTAACCTCTTTAACAAAAATACTTTTTGTGAGTCTTTATATGTATGTGAACAAACATCAATGTTCATACAGGAGTCATTCTAAAAGTGCCTGAATAGAGATGGTTTATGAAAAAGTAATGCAAACATGTGTAAATTAATAGTTCTGGATACACCTATTGTAAGGTCTTAAACTAATCCATCAATTTAAGAGGAATTGAAAGTGTGCACAAACAACTGGGGCTGGCAAGCAGGCTGGGTAGTCACTAAATGGAATCTTAGCACTTTAATTTTACTTCTGTCAAGATGCCTCCCTGGAAAAGCAGTGTGGCCACAGTGCACTCTTGTAGCCCAGTGGGGTATTAACATAGCATTTGGCTAAACTCACCAGTCCAGGGTGAGCAGTGGAATCCAGGTTGCCTCTTTCATAGGGAGCTGCCCCTCAGCACAAGAGAGAAAGTCATGGATAATGTTCTGGGAGCAAAATAAGTCTGCTGGAGAGGAAAAGCTTTCTTTTATTCCAGGCACTCTCCCTTGGTGTGCAAATATCAAAATAATTTCTAACAAGCTCAAAACAGGCTACTAAATGTCCTATATAGCAATGAATTCTCATGCCCAGATGCACAACACAAGCTTTCATTTAGCTCCTTTTTCTAGTGATTTGTACACTTTTCTTCTGTTTGTGCCCTGCCAGGCCTGTTCTGGTGAGCAGTTGGATGGTTTTCCCATTACTTGATTACCTCACCCCATTTTTAGCAAACAGTGGTGCCTGCCAGCTACAGGGTACAGATGCCTTACAGAATTCACTGCAAAGAATTAGAAAGTGCTCCTGCATGCACAGGCAACAGCAATGCCAGAAACTTAATTTTTATAATGAGGAATCATGACTTAGCTTCCAATTTTTAGCAAGTTAGACACAATGCAGTCATGTTGTATGTGAATGACACCTGCCTGAGGCAGGCAGTACACACAGAACATTCCCTCCATCTGTTGATGGCAAGATATCTGCTGATGTCAGAAAGGAACAGAACTTCACCCCAAAATTTTTTCTGATAATTTGTGTCATTAGAAATCATAATACAAACAAAAAACCCCTAACAACAATATCTCCTCAATTGATTTTGTTGATAATGATGTAAAATATTGATTTGTGGGTATGTTGTTGTGTAACTGAGTATCCCTTTTAGAAAGCCTAGGTGAGGATATTTTACAAAATGGCAAGATGCACTGATAGTGCAGTAAGAGGGCTGTTCTGAAGACAAAACTGTGGACAGCAAATCAGGACATCAGTTTCCATATCCAGCTTTTCTGCCAATTATCTGGTTGGGTAGACAGTACCTTATCCGTTAACAGACCTAATAATTGCTGTAATGTTCCTCATTTACCCCCTTTTTTGTGATTTTTCCAATAATTTTTTCCCATTACTGGCTGAAGATTTGGGAAAAACAAACAGTCATGGTTAAAAAAAAAAAGCAGAAGGTTTCCTCCCTTTTTTGCTAGGGAGGAAAGAAAACCCAGGAAAAACATCCCAACCCTACCACATGGACCTACTACGTTTTTGCCAGAGGGCAGTAAATGTCAACACTGTAGTATATTTCCTGTTTTGAAAATGAACCAGTTTACTTCAGAACTATTAAATGTCCCAGCAGTGGTAACCCTTTCCTGTCTGTTGTCTTTCTGTTGGCAGATGTCTTAAATCATTCAAGGCTGCTGCCTGCTAGAGACTGAGCAAACGAAACTGCCCCTGCAGGCAGATTTCTGCAACAAGGCTACGCTTTGATCAGAGCCTTCCTTCTTTCCCCAAGGATGAGTTAACCTCATAAAAATGCATATCCTGCCCAAATGTTTGTTTGCTCTCATTTATTCCTTTCTTAATACTACCAGTGAGATTGCTGAACAAACAAACTGCTGAGCTGGGTATAAACACCCACCCTCCAGTGGCCATGTGTCAGAGGTGGCCAGGCCATCCCACAGTTCATGCTCTAATTGTAGCCTGGGCGGCTGCTGTTTTTCTTGCCCTGCTTCAAAGACACCCTTTGAGAACAAGCATCTGGCCTTGGAAAGGGAGCAGGGACAAGAAATCTTAGCAGTTCAAGCAGATAAAAGTCTGAGGGTTTTTTAAAAATGTATCTACAAATTCTTCTGTGCTCTGCCCCAGTATATATAATATAATTCTTACTGGGATTGAAGTTATGAATGCAACCAGAACTGCCTACCACTACAGGTTTTATTAACACCAGCTGAATTTAGATCTGAATGTGCAGTCTCCTGCCCTTATCTGTACCCCATTCATCAGCAGTGAGGGGACTGCAGAGCAAGACAGGGAAGGGTCATGGTGAAACATCATAGCCTTATTCTCTATTCTATAATAGAGTGCAATAGATGAAGTTGCATGGACCATGACCATCGGAGAGGTAGGCAGCCAAAGTGGTTTTCCTCCAAGTCAAAACAAATTACTGGCAGACTGTACAGGAGGCAGCCCCTAAATGTTCAACACACTGTAACTGCTCACAGACACTGTCCCCTGATGAAAGACTGAGGAGTAATGCACCTTATCACTACCCTGGGAAAAAAAAAAAGGACTATAAAAGAAAGGATACAAGCTGAATGTAATGCAGCCAAATTAATGTTATCTTTGCAGCCTTGCCCACTGTTATTTCTTCACTAGTTTTACCCCAGAGGATCTCTATCACAGAACTTGTGCTTTCTCTAGTATTTAGAGGTTTCGATTTTCACTGGCTCTATCAACAATTCTGGCTTTTTGTGGGTTTTTTGAGGGGTGAGTAAATAAAAGCAAGAAAGGAACCAACATCCTCCAACCACTGTCAACTGGAAATGTGCTGCCAGCTTGATCACACAGATCCAGAGGACTGAGCTGTTTCCACATCCAACCCTTCCATAGTTCCTTTCCCACAGATAAGGACAAACACCACAGCTGCAGAACAATGAGAAGTGTGTGCTTAACCATCATATCTAAGACAACCAATGAAAAAATAAAAGGCATGTGGTTACAATGTTAGTAGCACATATAGAAGTGTTACTGCAATACGCTTTCACCTTCTCTTTCCCCCATTAAAGGATTGATCTTAATGGAGATAGTAGAATCACAGAGCCATGTATCTCTGAAAAACAAATAATAATGGAGGAGCTACATAAGGCTGCCTCATCTCATGCAGCAAGAGTGCCTGAAGTGTGCTTACCCCAGAGGCAATGGGGTTGCTCAGTTTTAGGGAGTTATTAACTATGGCTGGTTAGTTAATGAGCATTTATTCAGTCCTTTGACTGAGACAACAGCCTAAATTGCAGTGGCCTTTTCAACTATGAAAAATGCAAAATGCCACGAGCACTTGAGTCAAAGCAACAATTATCTTCTGGCAATGAAAGACTCCCATGGCATTCATGCTGAAAATCTGGCTTCATTCTGTTGATAACAAATAGTTGACTCTTATCTTGATTTGCTGAATTTTTATAAGCTTCAGTCTCTGTGGCCCCCAAAATATTGGCCGAACCATCAGAAAGCAGTTAAGATTTTGTTTTGGATGGACAAAACAGCATCAGAATTTTGGCATTAAATGAAAAGTCAAGCTGACTACACTCTCATGGTAAGGCTACCCAACCTGGCAATACTGTCTGCAGAAGGGAAGGAGCTATAGAAGGCAGAGTTATTTTAAACTAATTATTAGTGCTGTCCAACAAATCCATGAAGAACGTGAATTCCCAAACTTCACCTCTTGATTTATCCACTGTCATGAGAAATATTTTAAAATGTGTAGGGAAGCAGGTTTCCAGCCCTATCTCACACTTTCATGTGAAGGAGGAGGTGACAGCCAGGCCATGAACCATTCCCTAGCACAGGAAGAAGCTTTTGGGGAGCACTTTGAAGGGACATCTGTAATACTGCCAACAGCTGTTCTTAATGTGGAAAGTGACCTGTAGAATGGTACATATAAAAATGAGAGCCTGCCTTTCCTCTCTGTCTTGGTATAGCACAGGATAACACAGCTCCCCCTCCCTAGTAACATCAGGAAACAGTTTATTTTGATCAAAAGTAATCATATAAAATGCAGACATTTGCATCTAAACTGCTTCCTGAGGTCAACAGGCCTGATTCTGATTGAGCTAAAATGGAAATCTAAATTTAAAAGAAAATCCTTATCTTCTTCAGTGATAGCTGAGACCTTCAAAATCAGATGAAATAATTCCACTTCCTATGTTTCTAAAAAAGTCATACAGCATCAAGGCCAGCAGAGTCCTCCTATTCAACATCCATCTGTGATCTTTGAAACTTCAGTTACACCCTTTTCTTTCCCTTTCTGTAAACATGTACTTGCTCCATCTGGCAAGGAGAACCACAAATCTCCCTTACTAATAACCCTTCTGGCTATTCTGGCATCTTTGCAGTAGTCCACACAGATGGGGTGTATCTACACAAATGGCAGAAGGGAAACACTTCTGCATGCATATAAGTGGAAGTCTCATCTACAAGCAGTATTTCTTCTGTATTAGTCTGTAAATTCATGATGCTGCACATCTTGAACTCAGCTGCACCTTCTGTCTTTCAGCACTGCTTTTACTGTCTCTTTAGGACAGCTTTCAGCCAGAAATACAAGATCAGTGGAGGAAAAAAATGCAGCAAATACCAACATTACACAAATCTGCCTTACAAAACCTCACTTGCAAAATTAATTTTGCAGCTAGCACAAAACAGTCACATGGACTGAAAACCTCCATGCACGTAAGCAGAGGGTAATGATAAATATCAAAGTACATGGGTCAGGGGAGACAGCTAATGGAAGATTTAGGCATCAATGTAAATCTGGTTTTATTTAAAGTATGCATTTACAATCAGGAAAACCAAGGGGATACCACATAAATGTCATTTTTAGATGTAATTAAATCAGGAGGAATGTCAACTACCAGTAAGAAGGGAGAAATCCTGCAAAGAGCCTTTCCTCAAAAGCAGAGGGTGAGAGGTTTGTGAAACCATGTCTGGGAGAAATGTAAATCTTGGGGAAAGGAAGGAATCCAAAAAACTGCTGCATAAAATAAGAGGAGGGAGACAGTGACAGTGGTGCTGAATGGCACAAATGGGTAATGGGAATAGCAGAGTAGAGAGCCCTTCCTATTACACTGTGATGCCCAGATGACACAAGATGCCATTTGGAGTTCCATGTGCTGAGAGGTCTCCACACCCCCCCCAGTGTGCTCACTGGGACACTGCTGGGCATCAAGGGGCTGGGAGAAGGAGGCAAGACAAGGAAATGTTGGTTTCTCCAGTTTCCTCTGGAAAATTATCTGTGTATACTGTGTTAACCACTCCATGGACCCAGCTGAAGCAAAGCAGAGACAGCAACTTTGTGGGTTATGAGAGCTCACAAAGGCAGAGCCTCTTTCAACTTCATGGACTTTGGGACTGTAATTCACAGGATTTTCAAAGCCATAAAAATGCACAGAACCATCTGAGGAGTAAGCCTGCATCTGAGGCTTCTGTTAGAAATTGTCAGTGTTAGAGATAAAATCAATCATTAAAGCCTTTTACTCCTCATTAAATTGTTCTCATCACTATTTTCATTAGTGAGAAACTGCTTCTCATAGCAGTTGGGGATCTATGAAATAGCTGGATGCATACAATCAATAATTTCTCAGGAATTTGTTGGAAGTGGAGACAGAAGAAATGAGAGCCTGAATTCAGACAAACATCTGGATCTTGCACTGCTCTAATCTTTGCATACAAGATGAGCTCTGCTTTTTGATTTACTGTGCCAGTGGCCTGGCAAAGAACAGGATGCTAACAGGAACATCACAGGAGCATTACATGCTCATATGTAAATGCTCAGAGAAGAAAAAAGACTCAAATCTTCTGCCATGAATTCTTTCAGGGATCTTTTTAAAGAAATGTGTGTGTAGAGCATTAGGAAAGGGAATTATTAAATCAATCAGTCCAGCATCTATCCAATTGCTCAGAATCATTTTTTCAAGTAGCAACAATCATTAGGCACTCCAGAGGAAACATAATAAACCTCAAATCAGACAGATTAAATGTGTTTCTGTTTTCTATCAGAGACTGTCTAAATCTCAGAAGGATGTGGCTTAATAGCATTCTGATTTTTTAAAAATAAATAATCACCACAATCCTGAAAATTTATTAACCCTGTAATGCTGTCAAATGGTTTATGAATCTTGTTAAATTCTCAACATCGACAACCTCCTACAGCCTGAGTTCCAAAGCCTAAATTAATTTTTGGTCCAAAAAAAGCACATTAGCTTATATCTGTCTCCAATCTGAAACTTCAGATCTGCACTGAATGGCCCCTTCTTGTCTCTTAAGATCAGCAAACCAACTGCTCCTGGATCTAGTGAAGTGCCATACTCTATTTAAAAAACAAATTAGTTTCCACTATTTGCTCCCTTCTAGTACCTCTGTTTATAATTTTTTAATCTTCTATACATGAAAAAATCCTTGATTACTTTTCATTTTTCTCCAACTCCCTTCTGTTCAAATGGAATTGTACATTCAGCGTGACATGTGGAACTTACCTGTGGTACTAAAAACCAAACAAAAATTCTACTTGCAAATTTCCTTTACAAAAATTACATAACCATATAGATAAAAATAATAATCAATTAATTTCCATTTTAAACACTAAGGGGTTTTGTGTCCCAAGCTACTGCCCTAAACATAGACCATTCAGGGACGTGACCAGCAGTTTGAATTCAGCTGGAATTTCTCTTCTCTCAGAAGAGGTTTTGGCAAGCAAGCACTCATCTGCCCAACCTTCTGGATGTAGCAATAGACCCTGATCCTGCAATTTGTCCTTTTAGCTGCCATTTGTCTGTTCCCACAATGAGGTGGTCATTATACACTCACTACATCTTTGCCAGAACACATTCAGTTGCCTAAAATTTTAAGTCTGGTTAGTTTTTTTTTCTCCTTAAAAGAGAGAAATCATGAAAAAACTTTTTTTAAAGACTGAAGCCAGTGACAGCAAAAACTTTATGTTTGTTTGTTTTTGCAGAAGTACAGACATGGATTGGGAGTACTTCTTGAGGGACATTCAGTCTATTCCTGAAATCCTGGTCCTTTATGAATTTCTCTCTTCTGTGGTTAAAGAAGTCCTCCCTATTCATCTACCAATAACACAGATTAAATCAAATAATTTCCTAAACTGCTTGCTTATTTCTAAAGGCGCCATTAATGCAAGAAATTCAATCACAGCATTTCATATGAGCTGCATATCTGCCAGCCTGAGACTCATTATATACCCAGCTGAAGTTTTAAAGAGCCTTGCAACTCCAGCCACCCTACCCAGACAATAAAGAATGAGGTACTTCTTGTGTTATCAAGGCTGCACAGCAGTTGGGAGGTGCCTCTTTGTCTTAATTGAGAAAGGCTATAATGACTACAGACATTGCTAAATAGAGGTGGTAAGGAGCTAAAATCAGAATGAGAGCAGGCCTGTCCTTTATTTTACTACATGTTCAGTAAACCTCTCAATCTCTTTCCCTTAGAAGTAATCTAGCATCTCCTACCATATTGCACCTCTTAAAAGCAGTTCTGGTTTCTGCTGGTTTTGTGGCATAATCTTACTCAAATTCATATTTGTTGTAGCATCAGATTTGCAGCAGAGATAGGTGTATTTTCATGAACTCTAATATATCATCCCTAATGCTCTTGATGTCAAGTGAGAAAAAGCTTGTGCATTTTTTCTCTGTATACATTCTTATTATCTGTCTTGGAGAGGAAGGAATATCCTGTCCAAGCAACAGTATGCAGCAAAAATAATTGATTCCTTTTGATCCACAGTCCACAGTAACTTATTCATATCAGCCTATCAGAAACAAATTAGAACAGCCAAAAAAAGCTAAACATTCCTGAAACGATTGATGCTTTTTCTGCCCTTCATTTATCTGCCTGCAATTACAGATGGAATGCCTTACCACCCAGTTCCTCAGTTAGGAAATGGTCCCTCTGTACACTTTGTACTGCTCCTCAGATTGCCTGGGTGCATTTACCAGAGAGTTATCAGTGAATTCTGTCCCTGCTGCAGGCAAGTCAAATGTAAGCCAGCTATGGAGCAGATGTCTTATGGATAAAGCCAAGGATACCCACTGAAAAATGCCTAAGCCTGACCACTGCACAGCACAGCTCCCCTGCTCCACACCAGAGCCAGCTGATGCATCCTGTGGATAGGGAATCCCACCTCAGTCTGAAAACACTGGGTAGATGTGTTCCTTTTTTTTTTTTTTTTTTTTTTTTTTTTTTTTTTTTTTTTTTTTTTTTTTTTTTTTTTTTTTGTGAGCAGAGACTTGCTGGATAATATGGTGCCCGGTTACTTCATATATATATAGTTTATTTATTCCTATACATTTTATTTTCTTTCAATACTGCATTATTTACCCCCTAATGTCAGCCTCCAAAAAACTACATCAGGCCTGTGGGTTTTACATAAAAGGTTTTGCTGCCTTATTTTCTCTAAGGATAGGGAAGAAAGAGAAGCACCTGGACAGTTTATCTGGTTTGAAGAACATGTAAAATAGAGAGAGAATCTTCTTTTCCTATCAATTACTCAGTGATCTCCAGATGCTCAGCTAATTTCTGTAGAACTCTACCAGTCTTACAGGAAACACACAGAACCAACAAGCTTTCTAGCTGGATAAAATTACAGCCTGGAGATGCCATTTGTCTGAAGAATGCCTCTTATCCATCCTCACTGAGGCAGAGGCAGAGCAGTGAGACAAAGCAGTTATTTACAGCACTCAAAGTTGTCAGAGCCAGCCTCACCTTCATGCAGTGCGAAGGAGGAAAGCAAAAGGATTTGTGAGAAGGTATAATGTGATTTGCACATTTCCTTACACATCTTGTTTATTTTGCACAGATCCCCTTTCTAATTCTGCAAGCTGTCTCCTCCAAAGCCATTCCTGGATGGGCAGCTGGGCTGGAGTGCCCCAGGGCTGGCACTGCAGACAGACAGACAGACACTGTGTCCACCAGACAGAGCCCTGAGCCCTGCAGAGCTCCTGGGGTGGCAGGAGGAGATGGAGGCAGGGCCAAGGTCAGGGCTGCAGATGGGAGGAGGAGGGTGGAGCAGGAGCATGGGCACTGGCAAGCTGTCCTGAATATTTGTTTTTCCTTCCCAACTTTTTCTGATAAAAATATCCTTCTGGTTCACAGCAAAGACAAAAACTCATTTTTCTTTGGCAAGACACATTTGTGTAGATCACAAAGGCATTCTTTCACACATAAACCTTGTAGTAAAGAAAGGGACTTTTATTTCTTGATCTGTGCAATCAATCCCTAATAACACATTGAATTCTAATCCTAAACTTATGAGTGAAAATAGGCATCTTGACTCATTCATATTCAAAACCTCTTACCAAAAAGATGGGAGAGATTGAATTCTTTGTTTTAATTGCTTAGAAGCAGCAAGTCAAACATGAAAAAAAGCATTTTTTATCATGCTTCCTTTCTTTTGACAAAAGGCACACTTTGCTGCAAGAAAGCTACCAGGAGAGGAAATTACATAAGCAGGTTAACTTAAAAGGTTTTTTCTCTTTGCTATTATTTAAATTTTTCCATTTCATACTACCCTAGTACACCACTAAATTTTTTCCAAGACAAGTTCCTATTTGACCAGACATTTGGAAAAAAATGTGTGGGTTTTTTTTTTTTTTTTTTACTTCTAACAAGAAGCATATAAGGTTGCTGTCTTTCTGATACCCATAACTTTCCTTACAATGAATTACAATTATGTATTAGGAAAGAAAATTTCTCCTAAGGCTCAGTGGAAGGGAACTTATACTTCTGAAATATATTTACTGTATACATCTTATATACACTGAAGATCTTCTAATCTGGCTGCTAATACAAGTCTTTACATTGTCTGTAAACAGCCTTTATACTTCTTGAGGAAAGAAAAACATGTAAAGAAACATGAAGTGTTTGACACCAGGTGGTTGTGTCACCTTCCAGAGGGGCTTTGACAGGTGACAGAAAAGGGCCAACAGGAACTTCATGAAGCTCAACCGAGGAAACTGCAAATCCTGCACCCAGAAAGGATCAACCCTGAGGCAAAAGTGTGTGGACATGACACAGCAATGGGTGCTTGCAGCCTGGAGAGCCAAACACACCCTGGGCTGCAGCAAAGGCAGCATGGCCAGCAGCTCCAGAGAGGGATTCTCCCCCTCTACACCACTCTTGTGAGAGCTCACCTGGAGCACTGCATCCACCTCTGAGGTCATCAGTCACTGAATTTTAGAAGACAGAAGTGGAGAAATGCCATAAAACATTTTGCAATGTAAGAGAGACTCACAACAAAATACTAAAAGACCAAGTATGGTGTGGTGATACAGGTAGGAAACTCACAGTGTTAAAGGCATCATAAGCATTCTGTTCTCCTTCAACTGTAGAGAGCATGCTAAAGGAAGCAGGTGGAGAAAAATAAATACTACAACTGCATTTGATGTGAGAAATATAGGTGAGGCTTTCACCTGATTTCAAGGTAAATTAGGTAAGCAACCACTTCATATCTATTATCTGTTGGTTTTTCTGTGTTGGAATGGTGTATGGGAAAATACCTCTTAAATGTAAGTGAGGTTTAGGAGATCAAGAAATCATGACAATGCACTGCTGGTGGACATTTAGGCAGCTCAAATATAAAGATTTTCAGTAAAGCAAGGCATGTTGAGAATTCATCTGGAATGTAAAGGTGCTGCATTTGTGAGGGCAGAATACAATACTTTGGCTGACTTCAATAGCTGGTTGCAACACACCAGGGAGCTATGGTAACAAACACATGCAATATTTTTAGGCTGCAATTTCTTCATCAATTCACACAAGGCAGATGGAGCCTCTTAAATATCAAGTGCTCCTTTCCATCAAGATTCCCTTGCCTGTAAAAAGCTTAGCTTCAGTTTAGTTACATGTCCACCAAAATTTTCATAAGCCATAAAATCTCTAATTGTTAAGTCATCTTGAAGAACAAAGGATACAGATTAACTGAATGAGTGCTACATACATTCAGAATTATCACAAACTCAAATACTTTACACTAAGTATAAAAATACATATTCTAATAGAAAAGGCAGGGTATAAAAGAAATAGTCTAGTTCTTTGCAGCAAACAGCTGAAGTCAATTTGTATGGTTTTCTACATGTAATATGAAGAGTTACACTTTTGGGATTTGCTTTCTTTATTCTTCTCATTTCCTCATTTCTTTTCTTTTTATTAAGCCTTCCTACCTTTTCTGCTTTCTTATTCTTACACCTTTACACTTTCCTCTTTTTGTTCTGTTTTTGTTTTGTTTCTAGGACAGGAGAAAGAGGAGAAGAAATTAGCAAGGACCTTAAAAACCAGTTTTACAGTTTTTGTTAAAATGTTAGTGCAAAACTTGCACATTTTCCTAAGACTGTCCTCAATGAGGAAAGCAGAAGGAGAAGTACCACAGCACCAGCCATGGTCAATTTTTCCTGCAGCAGCATAATGAAGAGAGCACTGCCAAGACATCTGCAGAGGAGTGTGCAGATCTGGCTGTTCCTATGAGCACATAATACTCATTTTGAGGTTTTCAAAGAACTGCAAATTAAATCTGAGTGAACCAGCTGCTGAACTCGCTGGTTAGCTGGATTGTAAGTGCTGAGGCAAGAAATATCTTCCACTGGCCCAGCATTGCTGGGCCCCAGTTGGTTTCAGCTGCCAGCTGGGGATAGGCTCACACATCTCTCCACCTGCTTTTGCTCACCTCAGATCAGCCTTTATATCCAAAGCTAAAACATGGTGCTGTGCTATCCTTCTCTCTGGCTCAGCTTCAAAAAAAAGAAGTTGTAGTTTGAGCAAAACTTAGGTCAAATGAGTTACAGATCTGGACAGTAAAGCCAAGAACTGAGAAAGCCCCTGAGTATAATTAAATGGGAGAGGAGGTCAGAAGTCAAAGATAAAGGAGGATATATGGGCACCTACGAGCACCCAGAATGAGGAGCCAGTTAATCCAAACATAATTTCCCATGCAGAAACTGACACAATGGTTATCAAAAAGCCTCTGTCCACTCTGTCCACTCCAAGTGAAAGCCTCAGTACAGCCCATCCAAAACACTTATAAACACCACAATTCAGGCATCCAGAAATCGTGCTGCTCTAATAAATATTTGTGCTTTTTTAGACATTGCATACTGTGTCTGATTATTTTTGCAGGAAGTTCCTAGCCTAGATGGGTAAGGGAAGAGTTCAATTGTCAGTACAAAAGGGAAGCAGCAAACAGTCCCTACTCTCCATATGAGGAAAGCTCCAGCTATCACACCTCAATTCCCCACACCAGGCAGGTGGGTACTTTAGGCAACCTCTCCTGTCTCCTCTAATCTCATCTGTTGTATTTCATGCACCTTTTCATGCCCCCTCCTCCATCTCCTCAGTCTGTCCACACACTTGTATTACACCATCTCTCTCACACTACATCCCACTTACCTCCAGAATGAGGTTTTCCTTTTTGTTTTCTTTGTTTGGTTGTTTTGTTTCCTTTTTTTTTGAAAATGAGTTGCAAGTGACTTTAAGTGAGTAAAATAAATGACAGCCATCCCGCCATTCTGCCTCCATTATGACATCACTGAAAGTGATGGAAATATGCAGTTATTTTGAATGAAGAAATAAGAACTGAGATGTAGGTCAGGAGTAAGGAAATTACATGTAAATTAAGGACAAGTCTCAGTATCACTGGACTAAATTCAGATACCTGTCACAGAGAAGAAAAATGATATGCTCACTGCTCACTTATGGCATGAGTGAATTTGGTCCTGAATATTTTTTTTAAAATGTATGAAGACAAAGAAAAGTAATTTCAAAATATTAAAAAGCAGTTTGTGCAAGATGTCTGCAAAATGATCACAACCTCAACAAAAACATCTGTATTCTTTTACAGACATGCATTTGTTTACATGCTACAATGCAGCAGTATTTTGTACAGCTATGACTTCATTTCAGCATTTGCATAAAAAGGTTGCTGAAAGTCAACTTTTAAGGACAGTTAATCCATCTCCAGAAATACATATACATCAATATTCTTACTCAACTAATTTATAAGGTTATAGTAAAACCTTCTTTCTTTTTTATCAGAGAGCTTCAACTTGAATTACTTCTAACATTTATTCTGGACAAATAAAAATTTAGTTTAAAGTATAACTCCATTGCAGGAGTAGTGCTAACATTTTTAACTCTTTAAAGTTAGATTTTTGTGGTTTATGGTGTTTGCACTACAAAATGCATCAAGTGAAATGTAATTTTTTCAGGATATGTATTCTTTTACATAGAACATGGTAATTTTTATCTAATCCTTCTTCTGTTTTCAGCACGTACCACTACTTTAACTTGGATTATGTAGTAAAACCAAAAAGCAGTGTTTCAACACAAAAAAATCTGTGTTAATAATCTCCCAGTTAAAACAATGCTTTTCATTATGAATTGTAATCTGTAATATTGCATCTTTACTCAATACCACCCCAGTAGTCTAAAAGCGGCACTTCTCCAATGATTTTCCACTTTTTTTCTATCTGAATTTTGGATGCCATGTCTTGTCCACTTTGTATAAAAAATTAATAGCCCTTAAATTTACTTAGACATAGTTAATATGTGCTTCCTTTGATGTTTGAATGATTTAATCATCAGTTGTCAACTAAAACCAGCATTTTATTATTTCTCCCAAGGCACAAGGAGAGCTACTCTTTTACTTATGCATGAAACTTTGCAGTGGAAAAAGTCAGCAGTGTTACATCACTACAAAACTGATGCTCTATCAGGCACTTGAATGGATGCACACAATGAAAAGTTCTATGGATTGCTCTGTGACAAGTATTTCTGTACAGATTTTGTTTCACCCTTTCAAACTGTTATATGAAAAGGTTCAATTAAAGCTGCTTTAGAATTTATTGCAACACCTTTATACAGATTTTTCTTTAAGAGATCTAGCTTGATTTTTAACTAAAGCTAACTATAAGTCTAGAGATGTGCATAAATTCAAAAGCAAGAGCTGCCCAGTGTCAGAACTAAGTGCAGTGCAGATACCTCTGGGTCACGTCCTTAAGGTGAGTTTCAGAGAGCTGCCACTGGCAGAGAGGCTGCTCATCCAAGTCTGAATGCTACAGAAGCCCAGAAAAAGGCAACTGTCCTGCCTCTGAGCAGGTGACCCTGGATCTCTTGCTGAAATGAGATATTATTGAGATAAGACAGCAGAAAAAAGATCCAACAGTAAGAGGCAAATTTTACCTCTCTTTTGAAGAAGCATTCAAAACTTTTTAAGGGTGATATCAAGCACCCATTGCTCCTCCACAAGCATTAGCTCTGTTACTCCTGGCTGTGCTTAGGCCTTTTAAAAAGCAGTGCACAACAAGTACAATTTGCAGATGCATTAGTCACCACTTACTCTTTGTCAGCAAAGCCTCTACCAAGTTTAAAGCAAGTGCCATATGAAGATCATCAGATAGAGCCATTTCTTCACCCTGAAACAGTGCTTGGTTTTAACCATAGCATCTACTGCAATGAATGAGCTGGGCCTCCAAAGGAGACTACTATTCATTTAACAGTTGAATAAAGTTTTACACAAATTCTGTTACGTAATAGCCAAATCAGATGCAGACATCAGATAACAGTGTCCAAGCAACTCAAAATGCTCTGCCCACAGCAAGATTTATAGATCTAACCAGACCTTCATTTTCTGCCTTGGAGATGCTGCCATATTAAAAAAGGTGGAGAAGGAGGAATAAAAACCACTTCAATAGTAACGAAAAAATTAAGGGGTTTTGCCAATGGAAAATATTTGTTTGGGGCAGTGTCAAGGGGAAAAAAAAAGAAACCTTAAGTCTTTTAACATAATTTGAAACCAGATACTCCTCAGAGGAATGGAAAAAAAAGAAAAAAAAAAAAAAAAAGAAAGCTGTTGTCCTGAGGCAAGGGATGAAGGCACACTGCAATATTTCCAACTAAAGGTCACTGCTCCCATGACCATCCTCCTACAAACACATACTGCAGCTCTGAAACAACACAAGGCTCTGGGCACAAACGAAGCAAGACTAATTCCATGAGATTTATTTTCCTGTAGAAGAATCCAATCAATGTGCCTCACACTAATGCTGCTCTGACTGTATTTGCTTTTAGAAAGCGTGGCTGGGACGTGGAGGCACAGAGCAGGAGCCAGCAGGATTAGAGAGCCTCCTCTGATGGGGAGCAGCAGGAAGGCCTTGCCACCTTGGGATGGGTTTGAGCAGGAGAGAGGAAGCCATCTCCTCCCTGCTCACATTCTTATGTCTAACACTGCCCCAAAATTCCCAGCCCTTATCAAGGACATGAAGCTTCTTTTTAGCAGATAGCAATGAGTTGAGGGCAAACACCACAGTTATGTTAGTACAACTGCGAGGGTTGCAGGAACATGAGAGAGCAGCCAAGAGCTGAGAAAGAGCAAAAGCTTCTTGTCTCCAAAGAAAACACACTGCAGAGCACCCTCCTGAGAGCTCAGCTGGCTTCAGCCAGGCTCCTGGCTCTCCAGAACTACTTCCCAGGCCTTGGCCCAGCACATCTGCTCCCTCTCAGCATCAGCTGCATTTGCCATAGTAATGGGAATTTCACAATTCTGTTTTCTGATAGCCCTTTTGCTCTGGTATAAAAAAAAAAAAATACTTGTACATTAAAAAACAACAACAAAAAAAAAATTGTGCTATAAAAGACAAGTTTGATAATGTGAACCCTGATGACATGACACAACTAGAAGCAAAAATGCTGCCTGAAATCAATCATTTGTTGATGGGCTGATTTCACATCTTTGTGGACTGACACAATAGCACAAAGTTCTATACCAGCAATAGTCCTGTGTAAATTTGGCTAGCTAGGACACGGGGTTGCTTCCCCCCAATTTGTCCATGGTTTCACCCAAAGATAATCAACTTGGTCCTGTCAATATAATGTGAAAGCAACTCAGAATAGAGGTGGTTTTCTCTCCATACACACACACCCAGAAGAAAGCAAAATATTCTGGAATTAAAAGGGAGGCCATTGGCTTTATCTACTCCCCGAGGGAATAAACAATGAATGAGGAGTGAGAACACCTGCTCTCCTCTGCCATGCCCTGCCATAGCACTGTGTCAGAAGCAGTGTCATGACATGTGGTGAGCTACCACAGGAGCTTGTTCTTGCCAGCTGCACACTCCCTGCTGTCCTGTTTGTGCCAGCTCTTGTGCTGCTCCTCAGAGCTCTCTGTGAGGCAGCGCGCCTTACGCAACGCACAGAAACAGCCTGGCAAGAACTGATGGCACCTCTGCTGTTCCAGTGAGTCAAAACACTACAGCAGAAGGTGAGCCACTCACCAGAAGCCTCTGCCAAGGAGGAAGCAATCTGAGTGACCCTGCATAGATCATTGTGTCCTTTACCTCAGCTTCCTTTTTCAGAAATGAGAGTCATTTAGAAAAAAGGCCTGCTATTAGAAATGGTGTTTTTGTTCCGAATGTTCGCCAGTTGTTTTGGCCAGACTTGTTTTTGTTTTCCCATGTTTTCAGTTTCCTGTAGTTCACCAGAAGCCAGTTACTTGTTAACTGGAGGCTAAGCAGGAAAAGGTAAGCAGCCTGTTGCTGGCAGTGTGGCCGTGTCTGTGACCAGCAGCGCGCTGCTGCAGCACCCAGGGCTCTGGCCAGAGCTGCACAGCATCTGCTCCGGGGCTGTGGCAGCCTCTGCACAGCTGGCTGAAGTTCTCCCAACACAGAGCTACTCCTCTGCTGCACAAGGTTTGGGCACAACATTTCTACAGGAGATGGGAGTCTGAGAATCAGCTCAGCATTCTCAGACAGCTGAAATTCAATGCCTTGGTCTGGATTTTGAACACAAGTAAATTTTATTTACGTGCTGCTTAGGTCGGAGAAAGGTGTTACCTCTAGAACCAGCACTTTTAAAAAGACAAATTTAAACCAATTTGGATCTTTGGAAGTGGGATAGGTACGTGAAAAGAGTGGGAATCCAGCTCGTGGCCTTGCACTTAGCACCTTTCTCAAGGTTCCTGGGTTTAAATTGGAAGCCTGATATGCTAAGGAAGTCCTGCTTTGAAAACACCATTTCCTGAAGAATATGAAGCCTTTCAGATTATAGGAAGCATTCTCAAAGTCCTTAGCAGCTACAACCAAGGCCCTCTCCACCAATGCTCTATGTGTTTTCAGGACACGTGCACCAGCAAGTGTTGAGATCAGTCAACAGCAAATGTGCTCTCTCCACAGAATCTGGTTTTCATCTCCTAAGTGAAAACATTCCTTTTAAGTGAAATCTGTAAATTTCAGATACAGAGGTATCAGACAGTATTTTTGTTATATAAGAACTGCAATTTGACCAATCATTAATAAGTTATTCATATAAGAGATTGCAGAATTCCACTATAGTTAAAAATAAAATCAAGAAACCCTTTCTAGATATTTTTTCTTGCTATTATCTCTGAATCTTGAGATTTAACATTTAGCCTTACTGCAGCCCTTCACATAAAGCAGACATATCTGAAAAACTTAAGGTTGTCTGGGATACAAAGAATGCATGACCTGATACATTAGTGACTGGCCCCTGCTCAATATATCTGTCACAGTTTCAGTGCCCTGAATCATAAGGCTCATACTTGACTCAGAATAGGTCATAAAAGTTGCTTTCATTTTAAGTACTAATTCCATGTATTTCAGCATTTTGGATGGAACATGTGCAATGCAGCATATAGCAGGAATTCTTCCAAAGAACAAATTTATAAATGCAAACATTTTGTTTTGACAAAGACATTATGCAACCTAGGCTCAACTCTCAAACACAATTCAAGTTCAAATAAGACAGCTAGTGGGATGTTTCACTTTCTTTCAAACTTCATCAACAACAATTGTGCTGTACTGCATAGTTCTCATTTGTGTGAGATTCAGCACATTTTCTTCTCTCAGCTTCATATGGGTTTGTACCTGCTGAACCTCATTTAGAATTTCAGTACTATTGCAGAATTGCTTCCTAAATTTGCTGCACACATCATGAAAGCTGAACCTCTTACATTACACAAATACATAGAGAGGGCCTGGGTATGAGGAAGACTCGTGAAACCATCAACACCAACAAATCACTACAGATAAACAAGAAGGGAGAATTAAATCTGGTTCTTTTAAAACATTTATAATCCTCTTTGAAATATTTGGCTGCCTTTTTAAGAAAGGACATTGATGTAGTCCAGAGAGAGTCAATAAGAATGATAAAATTTGATTGCTAACATGCACAGAAAGCCTGGAAAAGCATGAATACCATAAATTGAAATCTAAGCTTTTAACCACTTCAACTGGTGTTTCATAAAGGAATGAAGCAAAACCAGCAGTATCACTCCAGGGATAGATCCTGCCTATTTTGCAGAGCAGTAACTGAGCAATAATGGAGTTCCTTGCTGTGGAATAAGAGTTCTGTTGGCCTACTCTGTGGTTATATATTACCTCACCTAGCCCTGAGCAGCCCCGAGCCCACCTCTGAGCTCTTTGAGCATTTTTACTTAGATGTCAGTGTTCCCTCATTGACACAGTTACACCAGCGTGTCCTGCCCGCACTAAGTTCACATCCAAAGATTCAATTCAGCAAACAGGGAGCAAGCCCTATCAATTACTTTGTCATTTCACACAGTTTAAAGATGAGGAAAACACAGAGAGGTTAAAGGACAGACTAAGATTTTTTTCCTTCCTCTTGGTAAGGGTGCTGCTGTGCGCATTTACTGCCATCCTTACACGAGGGTACATACAGCACAGGAAGAGTGCAAATATCCACAGTGAGTGTATTTCTTCCCTGTTCCCTGAACCACCTCTGAGGATGCATCCTATTTCTCCTCCTTCCCCTTTTCTGTCCTCACTCTGAGCCTTATTTGATGGCATTTGTTTTACTTCAAAGGGAATTTAGACTGAAAATCACCATATGTTACTCTGCACAACCCTTTGCTATGGCTGGGTCCTGGTGTCAGAGCTCTGACATTATCAGGCTGATGACAAACAAACCTTCTGTAATTCCAGCACCTCCAGGGCAAAGAGCTCCCTACTTCAGCACACAGTTAAGTGTTAAGTGACCCAACAGACTCTACAGGCTGTCTTCTGATGAAGATAGAATGAAATGTTCTGTTCTTCTCCATTTCTCCGTCCTTTCTGGCCACCAGACAGCCCTGCTGCTGCACATTTCCACCAATTCATTTCATTGACTGAATTTTAAAGCTCCACCTTGTCTGCTAAACTCAGTAAGTGCTAAACATTAAGAGGAAAGGGAGCAGTCATCTGTTTTCAGACTGAAAGCGTGAAAAAGACATAAGGAAGACATTAAGATGACTGAGGGCACCCTGACACTGAGCAGTGGAGTATGGCACAAAGATCTTCAAACTGTCACACAATAAATGAGCTCCAGAACAGGCAGCAGTGTAACTACATCAGAACCTCATTATTCATGGGCTAATTACCCTTGCCATGAAGCACCATATTAATGCAGTTATGGTATTTCCAAGATGCAAGATCCCTGGGTTTGTGGCTAAATCAAATCAAAAAATCATTTCTGTTAATACAAAGCTTTTTACATAGTGATTTTGGCAAAAGACAATATTAAAAACCCCAGACACAATCCTCTTAAGCTTGTAATTTTTGGTATTTTCTGTAATACACTCATTAGGATGCAGAAACAAACCCGAAATCTCTCTAATGTCCTGCATAGCAGTCTTGGCAGCTTTGCAGAAGAGTGCAGCTCACTCTCTTTCTCTGCTTCACTGTGAGTAAAAGTTTGAACTAAAGTTTGTCTCCTGCTCTGAGCAAAGGAGGAGAACAATTCCATTCATCCTTTCCCACCAGTTCCAGTACCCAGACAACTACAGGCCACAGAGATAGAGACTGACATTGTGATGGTGATTAACAAATTCTTTGGGGAGGTTTTGGTTTCATTTCTTAATCCAGTACATATTTCACAGAAGCAGTTTCAAAGACCAGAAGAAACCACCCTGAATTCCCTGTAGCCTACAGCAAAAAGAGCTCCACAGGACCACGTTTCAAATTCTCTCCCAAACTTGGCAAAGACATAACTTAAGGAAAGGAGCTCCTTTTCCTCCCACTCCTCAAAACAAATACTCTGACCACTTTGTTACCAAGGGTGAGCTTCCAGGGAGTTCCATTAAGTCTTTTAAAATTTGTTTCTGAATTAACTTTAGACAAGTTTCATCCAATTAACCCCACTACCACCATTAATCTATCAAATACCACTTCCATCAGATCACATTGTTCTCCTCAAACATTCACACAAATATGTTCCATGTCATCATATTAAACATCTTTGAACTGCTTGGTTTGGACCTGCCTCTTTGTCCTGTATTTAGGAGCAATGGCATTTCAATACTATAAATCCATCATTAAAAAGATAAATCAGCTTTTACTTCAAGCACTCAGCTACATTTTTTTAAACTGACAGTAATCCCAAAGCCCTCAGGTGTGAGTAGTCATCAGCTTATAAAAAACATTTACATTACATTTCCGTGAGTTCCTCCTGAGATTAAGGGAATGTATCCATACAAGCTGAAAAGAGCTTGGGAAAACCTCTCAGCTCCAATATTCACTTGTGTTGGATGTATCTGAACATGGTACATTGGAATCATTCACTCATTTTTCATTCACCTCTGTTTACCAAGGCAAATATTGCTCAACCAGAACTCTTTTGCATCAACTGAAATAGTCTTTACATTGGTTTTTAGTCTTTACATATAGTTTCTACATTGGTTGTGATATATTCATGGCTTCTATCAGAGTATAATAACACCAGCAGCAGAACAAATCAACAACAAAATTAGTTGGAGCCTAATCATCTCTAGCAACCATTTCTGTTCACTTGAAGATAACCTTACACAGAGTGCAGCCTGCTCGCTGCCTTGTGTTTCCCAGGGACTCTTCAGACACACATCAGGAATGAGATATGGGCTAATCAGGCAAGCAGCAAGGCCTCAAATTCCTTCTGTCCTCAGAGTTCCAAGTTCTATTCCCGTTGGTGATGCCTTTTCTGAGGATCAGCCTGTGATGCCCTGCTCTGTGGGAGGACGGTGCCTCGCATTCCCTCGACACGTGTGTAACATGGGACTGAAACTGCCTGCCCATAAAGCACCTGTGGGTGCTGTTCAGGTGTTCCTTGACCTGTCAAATGGCCTCCCTGTCAGGGAAGGAGGGCCAAGGAAGGCCCCATTAAGCTTCAGGGTAACCCTGTGCCAGGAAGGGCTACCAGCACAGAGCAGCGTTACCTGGCTTGGGCATGCAGGCACAGAACAGGCCTTTGATACAAAATGTCCAAAAAGTAAACTTTTCTCTTAAACTATGCTTACTTACGCTCTCTGAAGTAGAACTGGTTCTCGTTGAGCCCCTTTTCTCTTTATCACCATGGGTTTTTCAGCATTTCCTCCAGCTTGCAGCAGCCCCTAGAGCCCTGCAGGCTGCTACTGCTGTTGAGCCGTGCCACCTTCTGGCTCTCCCGAGAAACACAGCCGGGCTAGGAGCCCCCTCCGAGTCCCAAACTCTGCCGGGAAGGATGGCCCTGCACATGTCCCGACTCTGGACAATTTCAATAATTACTCTTCCCACAGTGAAGTATTTTTTCCTGATATACAGACAGAATTTCCCAAGGCAACTTGTCTGCTGCCTCTTGCCCTGCCCTTGTGTATCTTTGTGAAGAGTGTTCTCCAGAAATACCTCTTAGTATTTAATATTTAATATTTAATTAATTTAATATTTGAAGAATGAAACTAGTTCCCCCCAAACCTTCTTCTCTTCTCTTCTCTTCTCTTCTCTTCTCTTCTCTTCTCTTCTCTTCTCTTCTCTTCTCTTCTCTTCTCTTCTCTCTTCGACAACCCTCTGGTTTCTGTGACTTTTCAAAAAGGATAACATATCTTTGCAATGATATTAGCAAATTCTCAGCACTCTGAAGTATACCCAATCAGAGCCCACTGATCTTTTTCTTCTATATTTATCTCTATTTTGTACAGGCAATCCACAATCAACTTGACACTACTATTGGTGGTGTGCTGTTCCAGCCCTGCTCTTCAGCACAGAGCCAACATTGGTGGCTACACACATGCATAGATCTGTCAGAAATACCTCATTTAAAACCTTGATAGAGCAATTTCAAGGCATTTCAGGGTTTGTTTTATCTCCTGCTACTGAAACCAGGCAAGTATGTAAAAATAATCTGTTCTCATAAAGTTAAAACCAGCTTTCAAGTTTGTGTAAAAAGATTTAAGTGTTCTGAAAAAAAAAAAGCCTTACAATGATTTTTTGTTTCAATCTTACAGTCATTTGACATCTGTTACTTTGATTGCTTGGCAATAATATGAAGACATTATTTCACAAATATACAAATGTATATCATTTACATTGTTAGCTTTACTTGTCTAGGTAACTGCTTGAGAAATTCTGCAAAACCTAAGTGATTTAAAGGCAGGTTAACAGGATGACAACTATGTTACTTCCATCCTGCTTTCAGAGGGAGTTTGGGTCATAAAACAATAGAATAGTGCTCATATGAGAGTACCAGAGTATTCCTGCTTCCTAAATGTCTGTAAGGAAAGCCTGGCCCTCAGCTGCAGCCTTGTGCCACCAAGGGCAGGACTGGTGAGACCTTCAAACAAGAAAACGGGGTCTCACCTATTCCTGCAAGATGTACTGTTTGCACAGCGTTAGCAACCATCAAAAGCAGCACAGAACAGTCCAGTTTGAGAGAGACTTTCAGGGGTCATTGAATTCAGCCTCCTCCCAGAGCACAGGTCCAGCTCTGGGCGGCTGCACCATGACACAAACAAGGAGGATTGCGGTTGGTCACCCTACAGAGCAATATCCCATTTCTGACAGAACTCATCTGGCACACTGGAAACAAAGGGCTAATCCTAAACCAGAGTAAATTAAATGCATGTTTAAACACACTTCAGTGATCATATTTTAAGGGATTTGAGGCTAGATCTCACTAATACCCCTTCATAAATAATTATTGTGGCAGGTCTCCCTGAAGTACTTCTGGTTTTGTACCCTGTATACATAAGTTCTGTCCCTCAGCAATTTTTTAATTGCACAGAAAGACTGATGGAACAAAAGAATTTCAGGGGGCAGGAGGCAGATGAATTTGCTGCATGGAGTGAAATTAGACTGCCACTTAACATACAAACCAGTAAGTATAATATTGTAGAGATTTTGCATGTCTTGTCATGTGAGGAAGAATACATTATCCCCTTTTTACTGAAAAGTGAGGGCTGAAATACAGGATAATTTAAAATTATGTTCTAAAATTAGAAGGCAGAAAACATTAAGATTATTAGGACTATTTTCCATGTACACTTAAATTGTTTCTTTCACTGGTTTCCATTACACCAGGATCAGGAACCTGTTCCATCCCTAAGCCTAAATATGACTTGCTAAAATGAAGACCTAGAAGATGCATTTTTATGTTTACATTTTTATCATATTAAAATAAATAAGCTGCCTCATTTCAGATCACTTTTCATGCACTGTTTGTGTTAGAATCACTTTGATCATGAATTATAAACACCAAGGTAGTGTTTTGCAACTGGTTTAATTAACTAAAATGTTCTTCAGGTGTGGTGGGTTGAAAAAGGTCAGTTTATCAAAACATTAAAATTTTAAAATGTTATGTCTCATCAGGAAGGTGAATAGAATTTGTAAATAATGTGAGATGATTGGTTTTGCAGGTCAAAACCAACTCGGAAGTCATAGAATTGGTAGCTCTTGCCCTCTACATCTACTTTATTTGGAATTAAAAAGAAAATTTGTAATATTCCAAATGCTGTGTTGTTTCAGAGCTCTGAATAAACAGCTCAGATAGATGAAATAGTTAATCTGAAATGAAGGAAAAAGCTCTCTCTCAACCTGAGTGAAAGAACACATTTAAAAGGCATTAATAATAAAAGGTATAATAAAAATAAAAGCTTTTTCTGTTAAACAAAGGGGGTCTTTGGCCTTCTTTAGCACAGGGAATGCCAGCAGAGCTTGCTGCAGTGTCCTTAGACCAGCAGGTCTGCTCCTGGGGGCAGGGGTGGGAGGTGATGGAGTCTTTCCTCAGAGATATCCAAGCAGCAGAATGGGAGCACTCTGGTTTTCCAGCAGCTTACCCTGACTGGCACATGCCCAGCACCTGCCCTTGCCTGGCACCTCTCGCCTGCCCTGAGCCCACCTTGTGCCCTGCCCATTGTCCCTGCCCTGTCACCTCCCCACAGCTGCCCCAGGCCCTGCCCAGCCCTGCCTGCTGCAGCCTGTGCTCCCATCACTGCCTGCTCCTCTGTCCCACCCCACATCCTGCTCTGCTCCCTGCCCTGTCCCACCCTGCCCCACCAGCTCTGCCAGTGTCCCTGCCCTGTCCCACCCTGCCCCACCAGTTCTGCTATTGTCCCTGCCCTGTCCCACTCTGCCCTGTCCCTGCCCTGTCCCACCAGCTCTGCTATTGTCCCTGCCCTGTCCCACTCTGCCCTGTCCCTGCCCTGTCCCACCAGCTCTGCTATTGTCCCTGCCCTGTCCCACTCTGCCCTGTCCCACCCTGTCCCACCAGCTCTGCCACTGTCCCTGCCCTGTCCCACCAGCTCTGCCACTGTCCCTGCCCTGTCCCACTCTGCCCTGTCCCACCCCGCCCCACCAGCTCTGCCACTGTCCCTGCTCATTGTCCCACCCCACCCCACCAGCTCTGCCACTGTCCCTGCCCTGTCCCACCACTCCGCTATTGTCCCTGCCCTGTCCCACCCCACCATCCTGCCCTGGTTCCCTGCCATCCACACACATCCCCTCCTCAGCTCCCCATGCTGGCTGGGGCTGTTGGGGATGTAGAGCCCAGCCACAAGGACAGGCATGTCCTTGTTCAGTTTGTTCCCTTCTTCTGGCTGTAGGACACGTTTCCATGTGTTTGGGAGTCAGGAGCTCAACCCTGACCTGACCATTTCTGAGCTTGTGACATTTTCTCCAGCCACCCTAGATCAGTCAGATTCTTCTCCAAGCTTCCCCTGCTATGACTGCTGTCCCTTTCCATCTTAGTTTCCCAGCTGCCCACTCTCCTGCAGCAGGAGGTTGCCAGGAGGGAAGGAGCCAGAGCACCCTGCCATCAGGAAATGCTTGTGGATATGGTGGCCACCATACCCAAGGCACTGTGCCAGAGAAGGAAACAGGTGCAGCAGCTAGAGAATGCTAAGGAAATATCTCTAACCTCCAGGATGTCCTAGGCCCTCCTGCCAGGAGCTGGTTTAGTGATTCTTGTGTGCTCCTTCCAACTCAGGATATTCTATGATGCTATGACTCCACAAAATTGTCTCACAACCACCATCTTTCTAAAGGACAGAAAAAGTTTCCAAGCCCAGCTTTGTCTGGGGAACAAACCTTTGATGTTTTTCCCTGTGTTACAGAAGGCAAAGAAAATGCAACTCTCCTCAGTACAATTTCAAGTTTGGAAGAATAATCAGACATCCTTAGCTCTTTCATATTTCTTCAACTCATAGAGAACAAATGTTCACAGCTGATTCCACATGGCTTTTTATTTTTTATGAGATTTCACAGTTGAAGGAATTGAGCTACATCCAGAAAAAAAGGGAGGTTATCATACCTTGCAGAAATTCCTACACAGCACAAGCCGCTCTTTGCACTTTCTGCCCTGAAGAATCATCCATCCCCTTCAGCACAACCATGCAAGCTTGACCTGACTCAGCACAGGAGGCTGCTCACAGAGGAAGGGCAGCCTGAGCAAAAAGGTAGTGCAACACAGACATATTTTATTCCTAGACCTGTCACCTCGTTAGAAAAAAACAAAAAAAAAGAGAGAGAGAGAGAAAGAAAGAAAAATTGAACATTTCATCTGGCATAATTTCTGCTGTTGTGGTTTCTTTTCCAGAAGTGAAAAAAGACCATTGTGCAGTGGATTGGGACAGGAAATAGTTCCATTTCTCTGTCAAGATTTTTTTTTTTTTTTTTTGAGATTGAAGTTGCTTTCTTTCCTGAATTGTAATGAGAAGTTGAAATCTGGGTAACATTTTTTTTTAAACTTCAGCCAGAGCAGTGCAGTAATGAAGTGGCTTTTACATGCTGCAATGTAAGCAGCTGCTCCTTTAAAGGCTGGATACTCTGTATTCTGTTTCAGAAAAACAAGGAAAGTATAGGCTTTTATAAGTCTTTCAGATGTTTCTTTTAACCTGTACTTTTAACCTTCTATTGCATCCTCAGAACCAGGTCATGTGCTTGCCACAGGCCCACAGACAAAGAGGCACAAGGCATGCTTTGAGATCACAGGGTGATCCAGTGTGCCACTTACTGTGTAAGGGCATATCCACAGACACCAGGTACCTAAATGAGACAGAATATTTTTTTCAGCTAATCACCTTAGAATGAAGAGCATGTGTCTTTTATCAAGAAAACACAATTTTAATGGTTATATTTAATATAGTAAATTATTTAAATATATTAAATATATTTAACAATTATATTTACATATTATATAAAATTTATATAATTTTATTATATAAATGTATTTAATGAATCTTGTAGGATTTTACTGTTTCATAGCTTGTATTTGATCTATTTAACATATCTCCCTGCATTTTAATACTATTTATTAATAAGTAAGTGTTGCAAGGTACAGTTTAAAGAACATAGGTTCTAATATTTAAATTAAATTACATATTATGATAAATCCTTTCATTTCTACTCATTTCTTGTCACAGCTTTGTCAAACCCAGAGATTGTTTTGCTAGTGTTTCCACTAGTAGTAATGGGAGTACTTGGCCTATTTTCTAAGCCCCACAAAGTTTAGGTTATAGTGATTCCATGTGGCTTCAGCTGATCCTGTGTCAGTGGTCACAGTGTCAGAGTGATGTGGATTTGGCACCTGGTCTCACATGCTCAATGTTGTCAGCCCAGGCAGCTCAAGCAATTGATCTGATTAATCCAAGCACCAGTAGGTTAAGAAGTTTTGTAAAGCTCACACTGTGACAACCCCAGGAAAAGGACCTGCAAGTAGTGCTTTAAAATAAAGTAGCTGAAGCTCCATCTCCCCCATCCTTTTTCCTGGATCCAGTAACAAATGCAACTCTGCACCCCTGAGAGCCCCATGAACTTCAGTGGGAATGACAAGGAGTTTTACATTTTCTATCAAAGTGAATATTTTAATTGCAATGACAGCTCTCTAAGCTATGATGAGCTAACTTCTAACTTTTTACCATTTACTGCTGCAGCCAGTCAGGGCAAGTACCTGCCTTGTAATGCCTGAGAAATTTCCTGAAGTGGGGTGTCTACTCCTCCTTTGCCCACATACAAAACATATAGAAGAAAATTATTATTTTTACAGTTTATATAGTTGTTTTTTATGTTAATAGTGGTAATAGAATAGTAGTAATAAATAGTGTTAGTTAATAGTGACAATAAAAGTAATTGTGATGTTATTTTAGAGAAATATAATGGAGAAGAAAACAATTCTGGAAGAACTTTTAAAGAAGTCACAACAGAAGTAAAATATCACCAGTCCATTACAAGAAAAGGTTCTTTGTTCTGACAAAATCAAGTACTTCTGATTATGAATATGACAAAGGCATATGAAATATATTTTTAAAATAAGCTATTTTAAGATTTTCCAGTGCCACTCTCATTTTCTCCTTTGAAACTTAATTAGATATTATGTGTTAGAAGAACAGGTGCACTTTGTTTTGAGTTGAATTATAAGGTATCCAATCCTAGTTTCATTTCAGGAAAACACTTATTCCCAGGCTTAAGAATGTTTATATTCCAAACAACCCCTACAGTTGTGCTTTCCATTGAGCATCTGTTTGTGTCCTTCCAAGGAGGACTTAAGCAAATAATTAACATTGGCATATGTTTACACACTGCCTTGGATAGGGATTTTTTCCTTGTTGAGGCTTTGCTCTCAACTGATGTAAATAACTGGCTTCAGAATTTACCTGTATGAGGAGTAATTAGTGCAGAATCTCATACTCAGCTGCACAAAGCAGATGGTTAAACTATCCTTGTTTCCTAAGGAATGACTGTATATCACAAAAAGGTGGCTTTTCACTCAAAAGATCTCTCATTGGGAATATGTGTTCCAGGCAACTTATTTTAATTTTTGTTTTGCTCCTTTTCATACATTTGAGCTCCTGCTGTGAGTTACATCCCATTACATAACTGCAGGGAAGCTCACTGAGAATAAACTCCAGTACCTTGCCAAAATTAGGAATGCCACAGGTAGGCTTCTGGCTTGCACCTAAGGTATTTCCCCCTTAATTCCCCCTTGTTTTCCTCCTGTTCCCCCCTGCTGCCCTGCCCTCCTGCAGCCACAGCAGATGCTTTCTCAGGTGTAGGGCTGAGTCTTGTGACTGACTTAGAAAGGAATCTGATCCACATATTAGATGCAGGTAGGGCATCAAGGAGATTTCTTGTTACCTTTCTCTTTAAATTTGACAAACCTGTAGCTATGGCTTATACATCTTGAAGCACAAAATTATACAAAATCTTCCAACTGTAATACTTTATATTGTGTTAACATTAGTTCACAATCTGCAGTGGCTGTCTGCCTTAGGAAGAAGGAAGTGCAGGGGGGGTCAATTAGGATAGAGAAAGTCCAATTTGTTAAGATAGTGAATATCAAGGAAACAATGCCTTCTGCAAGATGTTTTTTTTTTTAGGTTAGCCATGAAATTTTTTCCATTTATGTTTCTTGTGAAAGATACCAGTTATGCTAAGGTTACCCTTTGTATCCCTGTCCTAACCTGATATTGCTGAGTGCTGCTAATACTAATACTTTATGGTTGGACACAATTTTAAAGCTCTTTTCCAACCTAAACAATTCCGTTATTCTAAAATATTTACAGCAAAGAAAGGACCAGTCCCTCTTAGTGAAGCTGCAACTTCCCTGAAATATTTTAATTTATTGTAATGGAATTTAAATAAAGTCTTGTTTCTTTCATGTTCACAAATCTATCAGATACTTGCTTTGATTTTATCTGGAATATATCTGTGTAATTATAATTTATTTTAAAGCATAATTGAGCGCATAAAATTCTTATTTTAATTCTCTCTGTCTAATTCCACTCCTCTTATTTGGCCTCAATGCCAAGGGCAGGATCTGCCCCCTGACCACCATTCATATGTGCCACATTCAGGAAATTCAAGGCTGTGCCTTGTGTCAGAAGATGCAGCTGCACAAAGCATATTTGTTCAAAAACTAAATGTCATGAGAAAAGCATAACTTCAAATTTGCTGCCTTTCATCAGTTTCAGATGCCTGACTCAAGTTCCTCCTGGAGCCTCCCTCAATGCCAATTCTAAGGCCAGTGGGACAAGCAGATGTGGAGGTGGTCACAGACTCCTTGCTGGAGTGCCAGTGGCAGATTGCCTCAGTGAGTAACAGGTTACTGAATAGTGCATTAATTCTTGACCCTGCAATAATTACCTTGCCTCAAGAGCAAGCCCATGACAGATCCTTAACATTTAACTGTGTGGGTGATCCTAGGTGCCATTCCAATCTTTCTTTTTCCTTCTCCCTCCCACAACGGTGTAACACCAAACAACACGTTTATGTTAAATTAGTGTATTTATCTCAGGAGAGCATAATTCAGTAAAGTAGGGGAAAGTGCATATAGTGTCAGGATAGTTTCAGGATAGGGGACTGGGAGAACAGTGTTTCTAAAAAAGACTTTAGGATCCTGAGAGCTGAACATAAATTCCTACTGTGATGCTGAGGCCAAAGCAGCTGATGTCCCCCTTGGACATGGAAGCAGGCACATTCTGAGTGAAAGCACTGGACATGTTTTGACACTGCTGTGATCACCAAGAGAAGAATATTGTGTCTAGTTCTGGTGACTATAATTGAAGAAAGATGTTGAGAGCTGAGCAGATGTCAAAGGAGAGGCTTGACAATGACTAATGGATTGGATGGATAAGGTGCTCCAGTGAGGAGACAGGAAGCCCATTGATCAATGGGTGTGCACTCACCAGGGGGAGCAAACATTTAACAACAGCTCTTTGGGCCAACACACAAAAGCAGTAAAGTGGCATTGGAAATGCTGTGCAGATGACTGAAAAGCAATGTACACAAGGGAAATGAAACCCTGACCCAACACAGACACACAGAGAGACAGGCCAGTACTAAACATGATCTAAAAAGCAAAGCAGATGTTAGTAATTATCAGGTAGGAATTGAGGGAAGATAGGCTGAAAACAGGCCAAAAAAGCTGATTGTCCATATTGTTAGTAGTAGTTAAGCTGTAGGAATACTTACTAAAGGATGTTACAGATTTTAGTTATTTGCTTAAAAAGGTAACAGTGAATTCAGAGTAGAAATCTACCCCTCAAGGGATGTTGGGTATAACTGCACCACCTTTGGATTGGGATTCTCTGATACTTTACAGCTGCCTGGAGCAGATATTTTTCCTCAGTATTTGTTACTGGATCACAGGCTCCTGGACTCAATGACTGTTTGTAACACAAGCCAGAAGCTCGAGGATGAATGTGGAAAAACTGAACTGGAAAGAAAGAATTTGCATGTAGACTATAAGGTGTTTTATACACAGATGATGGGAATATCCAGAAATATTTGATGCCATACTTTTTTTCTGCAACTGTTCTTTAGGACACTTTGGCTAAGACAGTGCATATTTATAATATTTAAATTTATACCTTTTCATGTGTGCTAAGCTTTTCTTAACATCATAGTTGCTATAAAACATAGCTTTTAGTATAATGAGGGGAAATAAAACACTAAATTATATCTGCCATGTTTGATCAAAAAGTTAGTGACACTTCTACCTATGAAATAAACCAGATGGAATTATTTGTGTCTTTATTCTTAATATCTCTAGTTAAATTCTAGTCTTTTGTTGTAAGACCCTTCTAGTCATGATGTCCCATAAATTGGACAGGTAGGAGCAATAGAAATTGAGCAAAAGAGAGTGTATGGGTGAGTGTAAAACAATAAGGTTTTAGAAGCTAAACTCTTATTATATTTTTTTCTAAACAATGAGATTTCATTTGCATAATTTATTTTAACATGCTTTTCTGACATATTTTCTGTACAATTTAGTCACAGTTATTTTAGGATTTTATCTGTGTAGACCTAGAGAGAAACATTGTACAACAGTACCCCAGCAGGTGCCCCATTTTCAGAAAGGGATTCTCTCCTGTGTGCGTACATGCTTAACAGTGAAAGACCATGTTTGGTAGAGGGAAAGCAGTTAATGGGTATTTGGGCTTCACCCTTCTAAAGTTTGATTATTTGAAGTTGTAGGACACTGGTAGATTGATTAGTCTTAAGCATTTACAGTCAAAAGTAAAAAAAAGTATGAGCCCAAAATTAAAAATTAATCCAAAAATGTAGATGTGAGCAGTTGGGAACTTGATTTATGATTGTGAGACTGCCTGTATCAATTCTGAAAATTGAAATTAATGATACTGGCTTATTTACTATTACCACAGGTTTCATCATTATAGAATACTAAATAATGCACATAGTTGTCAATTGATTTGTAATAGCAGTTTGAAGAGCTTCGTGTAGCTTCAAAATCTGAATCTGATTCAAAATCACTTGTTACAACAGCAAATAAGGCCATGAAACCCCCAGTCAGCTGCAAGGGCAAGAAAATACCTCATTACCAGTCATGGCTGGCTTACCCAAGAGAAGAACTAAAAAGAGAATTTTTGCTTATTGAACACTTCAGTTATGTCAGATAATAATGCATGCATGATTATGTGCTGTGTCTACTCCAAATTTGTTCCTAAATGAGTTCCTGCTGTTGCTAACAGAGATGTGTGGAGCACAGGGAGACTGTCTATGTAGGGATGGCTCCAAACAGCCTTGAGCTTGTGACCTGTGGATGATTCAAAGCAGTATTTCTTAATCACTGATTCATAGACTAAAAGAGTCAATGAAAAAGCTTCCACAAAATTGAAGCCAGCTGAACATGAGCCACTGTGTGCCCAGCTGGATGAGAAGGCCAATGCTGGTAGCAATACTGGCTACAGCCAAAATGTGTATTAAATCAAAGGCTTATTCCAGAGGGATCAAGGAATACCATCAAAATTAGCTCTCTAGTGTGTAGGGAGCCTCCATTCCTAGAGATCTGTCCTGGTTTGACAGGAAGTAGGTTTTCTGGGATATGCTGTGGTCACCAATAGGTGTTCAGATTTGAATATTGGCACCTGGTGTGGCCACTGGGGACAATGGATACGCCTCTGAGAACACAGGGGTTAAAAGCAGAGCACTCCCAGGGGAAGCTCTCTTGGGTTCTGGCAGGGAAAGAGTTCAGATCTCTCCCCATCCAGCTGCTGCTGCTGGGCAGGGCAGGGGCAGCCATGCGGCCGGGTGAGGTAGGCCTGGCCCCGAGGATGGAAGGGTGCAAGAGAGAGAGCACCGAGAGGCATTGGGCAGCCCCCCCAGGAGAGAGAGAGCCTGTGCCACCTTGAAATTTGATATCATGTGCTGGCAGCACAGCCCTGCTGGCAGAGAAGGGGGAGGGTGCAGTGAGAAGGTGTCCGGCAGCTTGTGGGAGATCTGGGCGGGCAGAGCCCAAGTTTTTAACTCTTTTTTTGGACAAGGAAAACTTTGCAGAACATTAACCTTTCCTAGAAGAGAGATAGAGATGAAATAGAAGAAAGAAATGTGCAAGTGTGAAGGTCTGGGCAAGTGAAAGATGCAGAAGAGAAGAACCTTAGAGAAGAACCTTAGGTGGGAAGAGATGATGGAGTGGTTTTAGCTGGACTCTTCCTGTTATAGCCATGGACAGAACCATGTTTCCTGTGACACAGAGACTGCATCCAGGGGGAGGCAATGGCTCAGAGCCAGGAGGGTTCAGTGTTGAGACCCCTCGGCCCCAGGGGGTGAAATTTGGGGGGGGACAGGTGTCCCAAAGGTGAGACTGTGCTCTTTTTGGAACGGGACAAAGCATCCTTAAAAGGACAACCCTAGAAGCAGCTCTGGTCCATGTGCAGTGGTGAGAGCACTGGGCATGGAAGGAAGAGGTCACGATGGCAAATGTTCTCCGGGCGGTGCCACGAGTGACACGGAAACACACGAGGTTTCAACGGTGTTTCCAGGGGAAGCCCATGGCACAAGAAGGACTCCTCTCCTCTTGATGAACTGAGAATTGATTATCTAAAGGGTGGTGATGGACTGAGAGTTGGTGATTTGGGGGATAGATGTATTGGAAGTGTGGTGGGGGGAGGATGAAGTGTTTCTGGAAAGTTTTCATTTTTCCTGTGTGTTTCTTGTTACTTAGAGTTGTAGTTTAGTTAATAAAGTTTTCTTCTCTTTATTTCTAAGTGGAGGCCTGCTTTGCTTATTCCTGGTCACATCTCACAGCAGACACCAGGGAGAAGGTATTTTCATGGGGGCACTGGCATTGTGCCAGCATCAGACCATGACAAGATCCCAAAATCTCCTCTCCACCACCCTCCTCAGTGAAATCAGTGCAGGGGTGAACTGAATCACCTCAGGGTGAACATTGTGCCTGGCCTGTGAACAGCCCTGCCTGCTCTGCAGGGGGAGAGGTGGTGGGGAGCTGCATTTCTCTCAAGCAAGTCCCAAGCTCTGCCCTTCTGGGCTTGGCTCAGGAGTACAGATGCCTTCTTAGGAATGTCTGTTCAGCCCAACTTTATAGAGGCAGCCTCCAAGTTAATGAACTGGGAGGAGCATCTGAGTTCTTTACGTGCTCTTGCCTTTATCCAGACTTTTTATCAGTTGGAAACCCCAGAGTGTGGTGTCCCAGCAGCACCTGCTGGGCCGTGGTGTCCATCTGAAGACGGCAGGATTTCACAGAGCCAGAGACAAACAGGACAGCAGGATGCCAAAAAGTACTGCTCATACTCAATTCCACCTGAGGCCTCCAGCATTGCAGTTGCTTGATCAAGAGGGTCAAGAGCTGACAGAGTTAAGAAGAGAAGTAAATTTGAAGATTTTCTTCTCTGTTTATTTCCACATTTATCTCTTCCTCCTGGACAAAAGCTACAGCAATAGTAATATCTTTGACCTTAGTTTAACTGCCCAATTAATTATTGACATTTGTAGGTGGGAAGGAGGTAAAAATAACAAGAGAAGAGACCAAAGTGTCTTAAGTTATGATGTTCTTACCTCCTAAACAGAAGGACTAACAGTAGGGTCTGACTGTGTATTCATACATCACTACAAAGCCTCCAACAAATTTAACCAGGTTGTGTTTCAAATCATAGGATCTTAAAATCTGTATTTCCTGCACTTTAAAAAATTTTTCTTCTTTTCTGAATATTTAGGTTTGGGTATATTTCCCAGAGTCTCTCTGTTAATCAAAAAGAAATGTAAAGAAAAAAAGAGAGCTGGAAATTTTATTTATGCAGTTGATATGAACAGCCAGGGCTTTAAGAGACGCATAGATTGTCAAGAGACAGAAGATAAAAAAAATCACAAGAGCTGTAAAATAGAGCTTTGAGAAGAAATAATAAAGCCTTAGAGAGAAGCTATGAACAAAGAAGCTTTTGACATTTTTTTCTAATGGATTTGAAAGCAAGAGCATTGTGAACATGTAGCAGCATAACTTGTTTTGAATGTTGTGGTCTGTTATGCCTGGGTTCCATCAGGAGATGCTTTGTCTATCTGGAGAGATCATCAGCCATGCAAATCTGCTGCTGAACATTGGATTCTGCTAAGCCTTTGTAACTCATTTCTACTATCTGCTTGAGTTCGGAGAAGAAATTTTGAGAGCAAAATTTAAAATGCAGGGACATGATATTTTTCTGATGGGTACTTCTAAAACAGGTTCAGTAAATGAAGCTATAATAATTACCACATCTGGGTGGAACAAATTGACTACTTTATCCAAAGCCATATGATATAATCAGGTTAAGAAGGCTGACGCTGACTTTTCTTTGTGAGGAACAGTCTATATTTAGACACAGAGCTACTTTCATAAGCTCTCAGCACATTTTTACTTGGTCCTTTCATCTCTTCAGTTTAATCGTCAGAGGTACCACCATCCCCCAGCCCTCTTTCTGCCTCCCTCTCAGTTCATGTCCCTCACCTCTCCAGCCTCTGCAAGCCTTCCTCCCTTGCTTTCTTCCCAGCTGACCTGAGGTGCTATTTTGTACAAGGCATGACTTTTCCACACTCACATCCTGCACCTTTGATGCCTCCATTTCTTTCCCCACTTCAGCATTATACCTCTCATCTCCCACAGAGGAGCTGGTGCCTAAAGAGTGATGCCATTACAGAGAAAGCTGGGAACAAAAGGTCCCTTCATGGGAGCCAGAGGGCACTTCCTCTGTGCTTTGATAACCACAAGAAGCAGGAGAAACACTTTCACCTTTGCTAGTGCCTGGCATCCACTGTCTTTGCCATGGACAGTGTTTTGTGCAGGTCAGACCAGTGCTGCAGCAGAGCAGAGGGAAGTTCACTGAGTGAACACACATATCTTCTCTTTGTTATGTATGGGGCAAGCCTTATGGAAGCTGAAAGGATCCAGCACACGCTTCCAGATGTACAATAGGAATGCAGTTCTGCAGAGAATAATCATTGCTCATACGCACATCAGAGCTGGATCTCAGGCTGTCACCTGTGGCTCTCTGTAGATGGCAGTGGCACAGTCAACATTATGAAAACCACAATACCACCACTGCAAGCATAAAGGAAATTACAAGATCCACTCAGTTCCTCAGGAAATACTCTGGGGCTTTCAGCCAGTTTTGGACATGGAAAGCTTATATATAGACACAAATGAGGACATTAATCTCTACCAGATTACAGATGGAGTCTGTCCAGAATATTGCAACAGTCAAATATACATCCAGCAGTGAAACACAGATGTGCTCATCTTGGACTGATTATTTTCCCTGGCAAGTTGGACAAAGAAAAATTAATTTCCATTATTATAATTCTATACACCATTTACTTTTCCCAATGTGCTCTAGTTTCTTTTGCTCAAACAAGAAGATGAAAGTTCCATCAGATGATGACACTGATCAGGTCCAAAAAAACCCACAGGAAATTGAAGGAGTAATTTAATCTCCAAAACTCTTCAAAAATTACAAAGGCCTAATATCAGAGGTGCACATCAGTTCATAAATATGATTACTGAATATCACTTTGCCCTAATGCCACTAGGTATTGTCATCATATTGCAAAGCTCCCATACCTTCTCAGCGATTTCTCATGGGCATCTCCTCACAGCACTGACACCTTCTTCCTCACAGCACAGCCAACAAACTCAACTCTCTCCTCTCCCAGATAACCCACTCTCTTGTAGCACTCTTCTTATTGGACACAGCTGTGGCCTGTTAAGGGCAGGCCTGTTCCTAATCTTTGGTGATTGGTACAGCTGCAACTCCTCAGGGGTGAGACTGCCTTCTGCACTATTCTCTTACATTCTATCCCTCCACAACTAGGTGCTCTAAAGAGACAACAGTTTAATCCCTGTACTATATTTTTCCCATCTTTCTGACAACTGCAGACAATTCAGTCATTATTCCATGAAGCCACAAAGGCAGTCTAAGATTTGAATCCTGCCTAACTCAGGCCCTCAGCTATAAGGTCCTATCCACCAAAGTCAGATATGACCAAGAGGAACCACCAAGTAGCATTACTCACTGAGTGACAATCTACTTCTAGGCAAGAGAAGAGGATCTTCTGTGAGTGATACCTCTGTAGAGAATGAGTATCTCATTGGAGAGCTGAGATTGAGATTTGTTGTCTGCAGAAGAGATTGTGTGTCTTCTGGCTCAGTGGATTCAACCCAGTTCTGTGTTTTCTTCTTGTTTAAATTAAGAAATTTCAATAAATAGAAAACAAGCATACATACAATGCCATGGTCACTTAGACTTGATTTAAAGGAATCACAGCCTGCTGAAGGACGTTTGGCATAATTTCCTGACAATTCATTACAGTGTTTTTTTAGTGATAAATAAATAAATAGGTGGCATTTGCAGCCTTTTCTCCTAAGTTCTTCTTATTTTCTCTCATCCTTAGCTGTCAGTGTTTCAAGTGTAGTTTTCTCTGCTCTTAATTAAAGAATTGTGATGTCTGACATTTCCCTGATTTCTGAATGCATTTCAGTGCCTTCATTTTTGATAGGCTTTTGCCCATGACTTGATTGATGTCACCTAACTTTAATGCCAGGCTTCTCATCCAAGTCATTTGGGCAGACATCCTCAACAATCCCTGAGGAGAGGCAGACACTTCTGTAGGATGACATATTTCATGTGAAGACATGGGTCAAAGTCTCATAAGATGAATCCCATAGTCACACACCAATTACATTCAGCTCTGCCCAGGCAATGTTAGGCACCAAGGAGTGACATTCCTTATATCCAACATGCTTGGTAGAGAAACATCAAAAATGCATGTAAAGGAAGTGATTTGTAATTGGCAGAGCTTTCTGCTTTCAGTGATTAGTAATAAACAGTTGATTGATGCTTGTTGTGCTTGATGATAACATTGCTATTGATCAAAAGCCATTAAAAAAAAATAATCCCAAAGTTATTTTTAAAATACTCTGATGTTATCTTTTGATACAACAGTTCCCCATCGCAGTTACAGTAAAGCAAAACTTGGTCAAGTGGTGCAGGAAGTGCAACAGTTCAGAGAGGTGGCAGGATTGTGACACAAGTCAGATCTATCCCATAATTCTGGTAATGAGGGCTTCCTATTACAGCAGTGTCAGTCTCCACTCAGAGTTAATTGCTTCTGGTGCCATTATCATGGAACTTGGTTCTGTCCTCACCTGTCTCTCACATGTGGACAACAGTGGCTGGGCTGTTTTCCTCATCCATTATAACTGGATAAAGGAAAAAACTGCATGTCTGTGCCTGTCTTCTGGGCTTTGATTGATTTGATTCATCATTATATACGGTGAAGATACAAGTGATCATGTACATGTCATGTGTTAATTCTTATTGCAGCCTGTGCAGCATCACCTTATCATTTATGTCCTCTGTCTTCAAAACTGGAAGTGGCAGAAGCCTGTCCTGCTCCAGGGGCTGCCACCAGACAAACCAGCCCTGAATATGGCTGTGGCTCAATGCAGCCATGAACACAGAGGAAATTCAGCTATCCAGCTTGTCAGAAGCAATAAATACTGTGTATCACAAGAAAACCATTCTGACTGGTGGAAAGTCAGGGATTTGGAAGGGTAGATATGCCCTGCAGAATGCTTTTGTTCCATGACCAAAGTCTCCCACGTATCTCATCTTCAAAGACAGGACTGCAGACAGTCCTGGCACCTTTCAGGATCTATGTTAGAATTACTTCAGTAGATTTAAACATTGCTCTACAAGTCTTGTTATCTTCTGTACAACTCCATTTTCATTACCATCCTCAGCTGGCAGGTTGAATAAAATTTACCGCAGTCACTGCCTAGTGCAATAGCTAAGATATCCAGTGGCTTATTCTTCATATTTGCCTGAAGAAGGACTTGTTTATGCAGAACATATACAATTTTTCCAATTATTTAGCTCATGTGAATAAAAATATAAAATCTCTCCTAACAAATGTTGCCTCGTGTGGGTGTGCAAGCCAAGATCAGCACCATTACAATGGCAGTAGCACAGACAGCATGGGAGACCAGTCTCAACTCAGCTTTAGCAATACTTCTCCCCAAAGGCAGGGCATCCCTATCCTGCACAGGATTTATTATTCTTTTAGGGGTTTACAAATGGAGAAATTCCCTTCAGCAAATTAAAATAAGATATTTTTCATTAATATCCATCATGGGGAGAAAAGAGCACATTTTCTAAGTTATTAAATGAGAAACAGCTTCAGAAGTTCACTGGAGACCAAGGCAGTACAACAAACAGGAGATGCCTAGAAGAGATAAGGTTCCTGGTGTGTCTCATGATAGATACTAGCTGAGTTTAATTTTGTGTGCTTGATAGAAATGTGGAAGAGAAGAATTTTTGAGCTAGGGGATGCTCAAATTGCTTTAGAACAGACTAAAATTACTTGATCTACTCATAATTCCCTGATTAGGTTTACAATTACAAGAAAACCAATTTAAAAAGCCACTTAAGTTGAGGTAATTCACAAGATTGCATATGTTGTGGATGAAAAAAGCAGCACATGACCCCACCAACTCAAAGAAAATGATAAATTGGTAAGCTGACATATGCTCCTAAACACCTTCATTTATGGCTATGTAAAAATATATGATACAGGCAGCTTTGCTTGTGGAGCCTGGTTAGAGGGCTCTAAGATGGATGAAGGAGCAGACAGACATCCAGAGAAAGACAGGACATTTACAGGTTGTTTTTCTTTTGGGTAGAGAAACTGACAGTTTTGCAGTCTTGATTGTACAAGGAAAAGTCACATATACACCATTAAAAAAAATCTTTAAATTCTGCTTGAAAAAAGGAATGAAGATGTTGATTTCTTGAATGTAGTCAGAGCAAGCATCAGGAGTTACCTGTTTCACCTGTTTTTATGAGCTATCGGTTTTCCTGTGCTACTGAGATGTGTGACAAAGGAACTCATCCCCCTGTGCCCACCCATATTCAAATATACAATTCATTTTTCTGATGGGCACGACATCCAGCCCACCACCTTAACTCTACAGATGCCTGTCAGCCCCTATGACACAGAGCTGCCATGCCAGCTGGTCTGAGTGTAGCTCAGCTGTCCATATTCACTCAGCTTCCCAATTTCATCTGGCATTGTGCAGGAAAGAGAGCTGAGCCTGCCTACTGACCCTGTGTTCAACCTTGGGTAGCTTGCAGGCAGCATCAGTCACTGGTGTCCATCACAGCACCTGAGATGGCACACGAGGACATCCTTGAGCAGCTGCTCCAGCCTCCCACTCGACGAAACCAACCACAGAGGAAGAAACCATTCCATGACTAGCAAAAAGAGTTGAAGTGCAATTTTTGAAGTGCAATTTCTAAAAAGAATTGCTTCTCTATTTTTATGCATGGGAAGTAAAAGCAGAAATGTTTTAACCATGAGCATTTCTGTAATGTTGTAAGAAGTGGCTCTCTGATTAATCTCTTTTCCTGTGTTAAGTGACCAATTTAAGATGCAGTCATGTACGATATCTAAACCAGGAACTGCTTATCTTGTGGGAATGAAGGATTTGTACCAAGTACTTACTTGAGAAAGCTGCCTTGGAATGATGATAAGCCAAGGGTAATCAATATGCAGCCATCTACTGCTTAAATGTTTTCCACACCAGTCTAGTAAAGATTAAGCAACATTTCTGGAATATTTTTCTTTTTAAATAACCTTCTGAGTATTAAGCATAAAGTTTCCTGAAATGCTTAGAATCAGATAAAGTTTATCATCTTGACTCAAACATTAATAAAAACCATCCTGGTCTTATTTAAATCAGTCGGGTTTTGTCACTGACATCAAAGATGCTGGGATTTCAATCTTTGTACTCTTATTTCAACATTAAATCTGCCTTGCTAGTACTCCTGTGCTTTTGTGTCTATGTATGTGAATAGTCCAGTGCAACATAAAGGGAGCCCAGATCAGATCCATCTTTCCCTTTTCAGTAAGAGGGTATGATATTTTAAGCATTAGATGTATGCCAAACTATTTGAATGAAACAGAACAGCTCTTCTTTTAATAAACCATCCTGGAAAAAATTCAGAGATTTCCTTGAAAAATCTCCACTCTTCTATTATCCTATGAAAAGAATAAATAACAATCTTTATTGTTTGTCTAGAAGACGTTATTTTAGAGGCTTCTTTCTCTGTCACATGAATTCCTGCCATCTGTCATGCTAAGGACATTTGTTTGGAAAGTCTAGGGTTGTGCAATTTTGGAAAGCTTCCCTGTAATGTTTGAAAAGGTAGATGCAATCTCCTCCTAAGGTCACTCAAGGGATATGTAGTGTCATTGCCTGTTAGGGCTTGCACTGAGGATATCTGACTTTCTAACATCCTGCACTGCATCCTGCTGTAGAGCAGTAAGGCTGTTTAAATGTTCAAGTGATAAAACATCCAGACAATTACATATGTGTCAATTTTTTAAAATATTCACCTTAGATCATGGCATAACTACTTAAAAAATGTATATGTAGCATTACTTTTAACCCAAGAAAGGAATTTTTCATAGAGTCATTGAATCTTAGAATGGTTTGTGTTTTAGGGACAAGGGAAGGGATCTTTAGAGGTCATCTAGTCCCTGCCATGGAATGGGATGTTTTTCACTAGATCAGGTTGCTCAAAGCCACACCTAACATGACTTCAAACACCTCTAGGGGTGGAGCATTCACAACTTCTCTGGGCAAACAGTTCCAGCATCTCACCATCCTGCTCATGAAAAATATCTTCCTTACATCCAGTCTAAATTTACCCTCATTCCATTTAACACCGTTACTCCTGGCCTCATTACTATGGGCCTTAGTACAAAGTCTGTCTCCATCTTTCTGGTAAGCCATTTTAAGTATTGAAAGGCCACAAGTTTTTCACAATTTGAACACATTGTTTTTTCATTGCAGGGAAAATTCCAATGTCAGCAAACTGACATTGGCAGAAAAGCAGAGTATTGCTAAGCATGAGTGGATTTATAGAGCCCATCTTCATAAGAACCAGAAGATTCTTTGGGGAGAGCTTGCATTTCCACTTTACATGTCCACTATACCTACAGCAGTGGTATCCTATGTATGGCTGTCATAATAATGACAATAAATACAGATATTGTCACTGGGAACATCACTGCCCACAGATTTCTGAAGGCATGAACGTATTTATTTTCAGGGAAAGAAAAAATCATTTAGACAAATGAGTCTTGTAGACTAAAGTGATGCTTCATGAAAGGGAGCTGTTATTAAAAAGACTTTCATTGGTGCTCCCTGAACTGATCTGACAGAGCATGTTTGGACTGTTTCTCCCTTTGGCTAGTCTCAATTTATTTAGTTTACTTAAATATTATGTAACCAGAGGGTTGCATAATAATAATAAGGTTAGAGGAGAACGATGTACCTCCCAGTTTAAGGCAGACAGTGTGTCGTGGTCTGCAGGAGACAGAGCAAACTGCTCCTGGTAGAGCTCTGGGCAGAACTTTAGGGCAGCAGGATCCTCCTCCAAGGAGTTGCCCTAAAAAGTCAATGTCACAGAATGAACCCAGATATTTAGGGCAAGGAGAGCCCCTGATGAGGGGAAGCAGATGGGAACCAGTGGTTTCCCTGTAATCTCATGGCAGATAATCACATATGCAGGACAAGTCCCAGATTTACCCTCTGACTTTTAAAAGCAGTGTTGAAAATATTTAAAATGTCTGGCATTTTTTGTGTGTCTGCTGCACTTTATTCAGAAACCAGTTGGTGAATAAAAAGCCAAATATTTCCCTTTGTAGTTGGTATGCAGGTAATATCTCCCATGGCCAGTCTGAACATCCGCTCTGTCAGAAGGTCCTAAATATCCTTTATAGTTTCTATATAAACAACCATGGAACAATTTCTGTGTAGTCTTTGCTCTACTGTGTAGCTAGAGGATGCTGATGCTCTTCAAATAGCTGTAGTGTCATGAAGTGCTAGAAATTCTTGTGCTGACTCGGTATTAATAATTATATTTCAAAAAAAGTGTCTCTTCCACAGAAATGAACAAATTTTGCACCTCTAAAATAGGCTTGGAACAAAGCCACAGTGAGTGCATTTCCCCTCAAGCTCTGGGTTTTTTTGTTTTCACCTCTTGCCTTTGTTGTTTGCTCCCAGTCTGGCTTTTTCTGCAGATCAGTCTAGAGGAATCCTCTGAGACAATTTTACAATATTCAAATGTGGAGTAAAAGCAGCTCACCCAGACAAGAGCACGACCCTGAGCAAACTCAGCCCTGTGCTCACTGGGTGCTGATGGATGCAGGATGGGCAGCACCACAGGACCAGGCAGGTGCACAAGGAGATGACTGCAGAAATTCGTGTCCATGGACTTTTCTGGAACAGGCACAGCCTTATCCACATTTTCCTCTAGGATATGCTGTCTGAACATGTTTTCCTCTTGTGGCTTGCTACTTTCTCTCACTCAGTCTTGGGAGTACTCAGCCACTGAGAATTTTGATGGAACACAATCCTTTGGGAGCATTGGCTCACTCTCTTTTTCTTTAGACCTGCACAAGAGGTTCAGGAAGAGCCTCAGGTGTCACCAAAAGATTGGGAGAGGCAGTTGTGTCCCAGTCCCCAAAGAGGCTGGATACCACTGGCTCTATTTAACTTTAGGGACTGGAAATTTCCTTCAAACTTCACAGCAATGAACTTCTGGGTTTCTTCTTTCCTTCCTGCAATATAGAGGTGTAGCTGTTAAATGAACTCTGAAAACCAGAATTTCCAGCCCAGTATGGCAGGCAAACCATTAACAGAAGTAAAGCTGGATAGCAAAAGTTAGGATTGGAGTACCACATAAAGACTGAAAATAGTGCAAATACAGAGTACAGTGAGAATCTTATTCAGTATTTCAGAAATACTTGGACAATAGAAAAGATATGAATCTAATTCTTAATGTAAAGAAACAGTGTGGTGGATGGGGCTCTTATATGTGGCAATGTTTGGGTCTTATAAACTCTACAGCCTCTGGAGGAGACATGAGGTTAATAACTCTTCATCTCCTCACTTATAAATCTGTATCTGTGCAGCAAAACAAAATTGCAGACAACTTGCTTCATGTCTGGGCTGGGGTAGAACTCATCTAATTTTAAATATTTATAGCGGGATACCACAACCACTTTCCTAGACCCTCTCTTTAGTGGAAAGAAATATTTCTGATGAATAATCCATCATGTCCTAATGTAGTCCTTTAAGGAGATCAGAGATTCATGTCTCATTCTTTCTGGACATAATGCTATAAAAGCCTAGAGCTGACTGAAATTAATTCCAATCTCATTGCTTCTTTGTTTCTTGCAAGTTTTTGTTGTTTTTTATTTTTTTTTAATTAGGGAAAAGAAGGTGCTTTCCTGGTTCAGTCTAGCCAGACAGGAATGTACACAGTGTCTGTATTCAAGAAGGTTCCTTACTAGGTATCCAGTGAATGTGCAGCATTTCTGTGAGTGTGCCCTGGACACACTGCTTGGTGTGACTGCTCACCAACAAAATCCCTATATTGTGTTAAACATGAACCTGGGGCACATTCAGGTCATTTTCATTATTTGAATTTGAACATGACAGTGGCTCCCTGAATGGGAAAACAGAACTGCCCAGAGCTGCCTTGTCTAAACAATGGCATGCAGCAGGCACACAATGTAGGGGGAGGGAGGAGTCTCAAGAGTGAGAGAGACAGAAGGGGATGGGAATGAGGATGGGAATGAGAGCTGGAAGGGGAAGAAAGGTAAGGGAGAATGGAAGTGGGAAAGGAAGGGGAGGAAGGGGAGGAAGGGAAGGTGTTAAAAATTGGACGTAGAACCATTGCAAGGGCAGAATGTGAAAGTCTTTTGCTCCAGGTGTAACTGTTGGGAGACAAGTACCAACCCTCAGATCTCATTAGATATGCTGCAGGAACCTCCAATGGGCTGGGAGCCTGTACTGCATATCCCAGGTGCTCAAGAGGGAAAAGCAGGCTGAGGCAAATGTAACAATTTTCCTGGTGACATCTATGACATATTTTGTTATTTGGCCAGCTGGAGCATGGCAGCTCATGCAACAACTAACTAATCTACTAACACAAGGGCTGAAAGGCACTTTGCAAGGTTTTGACATGTACTGCATTTTAATTAGTAAAAAAAGGAGCAGTTAAGCATTAAATGTGTACAAACCCCTGAGAAGAAGTACTACCCCACTGAAAATTACTGCTTTGAGTCAATTCCCAAACATATACAACACCACCAGCACAACTTAGCTTTCTGGAAGTATGTTAGGATGTTTTTGGTGCTGTTTCTGGAGAGCTGTCAGTTCAGGCAGGGAGATTTTGTGAGGTATCTCACAGGAGGAGTGGTGCTGGGAAGGCAGGGGCCTGACCCAGCATTGGCCAGTTCTACCCCTGGGACCAGCCACAGCTGCACTGCCCGTGCTGACCCTCATCCCAGCCAGCCCTGGGCTCTGCTGCCCACTGGCACCCAGCTGGCTCAGCTCAGGGCAGCTCTGGAGGGAGCACCAAAGCCACATGTCACCAGCACTGTCCCCATGATCCCTGTGGGTCCCTTCTAGCCCAGGATACCCTGCATTCTGCAGTGCTCTGCTTCAGAGGGGAGCTGACACATCTACAGCACTGCACCCTGTGCTGCCTGCCCTTGTGGGCTCAAGGCTCAGCAATTCGTGTGCCACTTCTCAGCACAGATACCCAAATACTCACAGAAAGGTTAAGGGTAGAAAGGGTCCTTTGCCATGACTCCCTAGGTAGCTGACCAAACAGCCATTAGACAAGAATTCAGTCAATAAATAGATGGAATATAATGTTGAGCATACACTATACAGCACAAAGTGTTTGGGATGATTAAGCTTCCCAAAATTAAAAAAAAATCAAAGAATAAATGGAAATTATTGTACATTTTTCTAAGTTTTGTTCTTCAAATATCAATACAGTGTTCTGAAAGAAATTGTTGAAACTGATATCATCTCAGACTTCAAATACTCCATTTCAAGAGGATTGAATGTCCTTCTGCTTAGTACTTTGAAACTTGGTATTGATGACAAAAGAAGACTCAGTATTGATAAAATTACAGTCTTATAGCCAAAACCTGAAACAGGATTTAGGAGCACAAAAGAGTGACCTTAATGATGGGAACCCCCCACATTTATCTGCCAGTTTGCAAGCAAGTATTTCCAGTTGCTTTTGATGAGAGGATCAGTCTTTTCAAGGACTTGTACCTAAAGTTTTTGCAAAACTTAGCTTTCAAAAATGCTTTCCTTCATTGGGGAAATACAATATTATTTTATTGGCCTAATAATAGTGAACACAACCAAATTTCTGGTGCATTATGCTTCAGTCAGTGGGAATATTTTGCCTTCTAACTTTCAACAAAACATGCTGGAAGATTTTTGACAATTTATATTCCAGACTTGCTTCATTTTTCAATAGGGATGCAATTGCCTCAGATAGCATTTTAGTTGTATTGTTGATGCTTTCAAAGAATTGTCTATGTGTAAACAAAGTTGTTGAATCCATACTTCACCGGTTTTCACAAACTGATTCAGAAATCAGGAATTTCTGACAACCTAAGTAGCAGAATTCAAGCTGTAAATATAAAGTCACTTTACCAAAAACTGGCTGTGCACCATGGGAAAGCAGAAGCAAAACTTGAGCTTGATTTCAGGTTGAAAACTGTAGATGCAAAGAGCATCACAGAAGTTAATGAGCATGCACACAGAGAATACAGCTCTAGACAAATGTTCTCAAGTGATCATCTGCAGAAATAGGCTTCTTTGGAACTTTTCATAAATCAAGTTGTTTAAATTGCCTTTCATTCTGTTTGTAGTGTGCTGCAAACAATCCAATCAATGCTTTTCACTTTTTGATGCCTTGGTAAATTCTGAGACTACTGAAAAGGGCCTGGAGTAGGAAGCCTTTTAAAAGACAGGGTTTAGTTTCTTGCTCTGTTGCTGTTTTTCTAGATGAATGTGAGTTTCTCACCTCTGCTTCTCATCCTTCCATTTCCTTATTTTTTTTAAGCTGGGATTGTGCTACAGAATGTTTCAATAGTCAAAAAGTGAAACAAGAGAGCAATTTACTACTCCCTTACAGTTTCAAACTTAATTGCATCAATCAAAGATGTCATTACTCACTGAAATGCTAGGGGACAGTAATTATTAGCAAACTCCTGATGTTATTTGGTCCTCTTTGTGTTCTTTCCACTCATCTCTTTTCATTTCTCCACCAAAGGCTTCTAGGAACTGTTTGATGACAGCAAACTTACTGTGAAAGTATCTGACCTTGGGATGACAGGGTAGGGGAAAGAACTTCCCAGTTCTGACAATCAGAAGCTCAGATGTTGGTGGATATGCAGTTTATTGGCATTGATCAGCTGCAGCTGGCTGCCAGGGGTGTGATACAGCACTTTGTGTTTTCTTTCCATTAATGACCAGAAGTCATTATGGAATAAGATTAAAAAAGAGAAAATAGAGTCACATAGCTGTCTCCAAAAGTTAAGGCTTAAAGGCAAATCACAGCTGAGAGATTTCCCTGGTCATGTTTGTAAAGAAACCTCAATGTTTACTTTGAGTACAAGGTTTGCAGCTGATTTGGGGACCAGGCATCCTAATCAGTGGCCTCAATGGAGAGAAGCTGGAGAGGATGAGCAGCCCATGGAGCCTGTCCCCTGAGAAGAGGCTGAGGGAAAGAGCTGCTTAGCCTGGAGAAGAGGGGATCTAAAAGCTGCCTATTACCACTTACAGTTACAAAGCTAATGGAATCTAATCTGTGCCATTACACTTGGATTTCATCAACTTGTTAAGCAGAATTATTAGACATTTAACACACTGAAGGACTATAAAAAGCAGTTATAGTTTGTGTTCTTGTTCAATATTTTTATTTATCTCTGCCAGCTCATGTAACAGCAGGCATTGGCCACAGGCTGCACCTCTGGAAGTTCAGGCTGGATAGTAAGAGGAGTTGTTTCTCCAGGAGGGTGGTGGAGCAGTGAAACATGCTGTCCAGGGAAATGGCAGTCTTTAGGGGCTTTTAAGACTTAGCAAGACAGAGCCATGGCTGACCTGATCTGATGTTGGGAGTAACTCAGCTGGAGCAGAAAGCTGGGCTAGATTGGCCTGACAACAGGTGAGTTCCTGTGATTCTGCATTATTTCCCTAGGAAGATGATAGCAATGATCTGTTCTAGATTATAGCTAATGCCTCTATCAGGTATCTTTGGAAACCTGAGATTCTGCCTAGGCTTTCTTTAGGAACCTTATGATGTTCAAGAAGCAGTAAATAGTATTTCACTGTAACTCAGTCACAACCAAGTTTGGTTTGTGCTTTTTAGGTATGTTCTGGATAAGCTGCGTATAAGTTCTCTAGGAAACAAGTTTCCACAGAAGTGCTCAGTACCAGAAGTTTTTCATCACATCAAATTTAGCAGCAAGTCAGGTGCATGGGCCTTTGGTGTATGGAACTTGACATGTGAGTTTGTATGGATATATGCCATTACATTTGGATTACATCAACTTGTTAAGCAGAAATGTTAGACATTTAACACACTGAAGGGTTATAAAAGCAGCTATAGTTTGTGTTCTTGTTCAATATTTTTATGCAAACAATCCCTGTCATGGTTGGATTTTTAGCCCTTGGATTCTTCTTTTAGGCAAACAGAAACTCTGCCCACTCCACATTTGCTTCATATGTGTGTAATATGGTAAACTTGGGCAGTGGAGATCAAGTCTTTGGTCTGTCTAGACCATAAATCAGTGTTGCCCAGATGTGGAAGAGACTCTCTGGGAGCTGGGACTCTGAATCTCAGAAAAAAGTATATCTGTTTGCAGATCACTTCCCAGCAGGAGTTTCAAACATTTGAACTTCTACTTCAGTGGTTTCAAGCTGTGATTTCCAAATCCCTGGAGTCTGTTCAGTGTTTCTAAAAGTCTGCAAAAGGTGTCAAAGGAAAGGGAACCTTTTTGAACAGGGTTGATTTCCACTTATCTGGGTCTGCTCCTCCAGAAGGAAAATTTTGGCAGCTGTCAAAGTGATGAAAGATTGGCAACACACTGTTCTTGGCACAGAACCACGGTGAATAAAGCAGATAAAAGTCTTTCTGAATGTTGGGTTGCTTCTTATCTTTAACCTCAGCTAGCCTTCCAGTGCCAACCACTCTGGCAGAGAAACAACTCATTCATGTCCTTAACAAGTTGTTTATAATATATCCAATTAAATCAGAAGTTGGATTTTGTGGTGATACTTTTCTTTTTGCTCCTATTGATTAAATCCTGGCCCCAGGCTTTACTTTCATTAATGTCAATATTGGCATTAACTTCAATGACAAATTTTATTTTTCCTTAGAAGATATTTTTCTCATTTTAACACTATCCATTGATGCAGTGGAAGCAAGGGGAGAGTGGGATCAGTCAGTTCTTGTTTGATTGTTTTTAACTAATGAGCCTTTAAAGGGCTAAAGAACAGAACTGATGTATTCATATCCCAAAAGATGTCAGAGAACAAAGAATCCTGTTTTTTTATGTTCTCATCAAGGAAAGCTGGGATTTGGTTGCCATTTTAGTGTCACTGTGACACTACAATGCTCCAGTATTCAAGTTGGAGTGAAATCAAAGATCATAAAATTCTTTAAAAAGAATTTTGCATTCTTTTTTTTTTTATTTAATAAATTTCTTTAAAAAGAAAATTACAGCCAATATTATATATCATTGTGAAATAAATATTTCACTTTTTTTACTTTATGGTAGGCATATTTATCACATTTATTCAGTTACAAGCAAAATTGTTGCTTGCAAGGCCATAATTATGAATTAGTAATTATGATATTATTCAGTGTTTCTATTGCTCCTGTGTATTCCAGCTTTTAAAGGTATATATACAACTGACACTGTAAAATATTTGGAAATCTTTCACATACCAAAGAAGTGTATGTCCCACTCAGAAAAATCAGTAATTTTTTTCTTATTTTATAAAGACATAGACACATATAGTTGTCATTTTGTTTTTCCTTCCCTCTGTGTACACACACATACTTAAGAGGATGTTTGCATGTGTTCTGCAGAAAATTCAGCCCAATATGTTTAATTGTCTCCATTAAATATATTTTGTAACTAACTTTATCACCTAAATTAATCTTCTTATGCAGTAAGAGTTGTTTTGTATTCAGGTACAGAATCACACTTCTCAGTCATTTTTTTTTGGACAATATTCTCAGAGTCTGATCATTTTTATGTTGCATGTGTATCTTGTTGTGTGAAAAAGGAGTTTATTGACATTCATTCTATGTCTTAATGTGGGAGGTGTTCACTTTGGGAAAGCAGCCCTATGAGCTTGATGATGATGGCAGAAAGCTTCTCAAGGATATAGACTTTACACAGCACAGCAGGTTTCAAACATCACCTACCAGATAATGGACAGCTGCTGGTAGGAAGTATGTATTTACATCTGCACATACAAACTGAAGAAAACAAAATAATAGGAACCACTAGGAATCCCTGCTGATAGCTGAACTGATGCTCATCATGAAAATATCCTTTAATAAAAGCCATTGCTTGTAAGTAATACATTCCATATTATCTAGTTCAGGACAAGGTGAATGCAGGAAATGAGGCACAAAGGCAGGTTGGCTCCCTTCTGTCCAGAAGCACCTATTTGAGCATAACACCTTTCAACATCAACTAATACAGGATGAGAATCCTCTCACCTAATTTTAACAGTTTAAAAATTGTGTGCTGAGCTAAACTGTGTGTGCTAAGCTAAATTTCTTCCACAACTACAGGACTATTACTGGTACCTCCCCATGGCAATTTTCCCTTTCTCTCTTAGCAGCAACAGAATAGAAGATATTTGCCTTCCTGTACAGAGATTTCAAACAGCAGACTTAGAAGAGACTCCAGTTTTATAGACAGCTAAATCTGTGTGAAATAACCCTGCCCTTACAACAGAAGGATGTGTTACCCCACCCATGAGTCTTCTAGGGGCTGTTAGTCAAATGCTGATCATGCTGGTTTTATTTTGAGGTCGGCATCTTCTGTGCCAAAAATTATCCTGATTTATTGTTCCTCCTCACCTAAATTTTGATCAGCTTTCTGTAGACTAGGACTTGTTTCTAACCAGCAAAAAGAATTGTTTTGCACATTATTGATGACACCATGAAATGACTGTGATGTTCTCTTGGGTTTTTTAATATAATTGCCAGAAACATGAGTAAAGTGACTTATACTAGAGGATATATTAATGCAAAGAAAGAAGATTAAACTATCACAAGGTAAGATAGTTATAAAAAGTAAGTTAAATTTTATTTACCTCCTGCAACTTTATTTTAGCATGCAGAAATTTGTAGTGACATCACCATCTATGAATTTCTGCATGTTAAAATCAAAAAAAAGAATGCAAATTACAATTTCTGAATTACAATTTCTGATTTCAAAATTAAAAACCTATACCTATCATCTTTGCTTTATTTAGCTACCAGAAGAGTACCCTGCTTTTTATCAACTGTTGCCATTCTTTCGAGGCATTGAGAGAAGGCAACAGAGCTTGAAAACTAAAACTCACAAACAGATGACTGTGCATTCTGGCTCCACATCACCTGTCTGCTATACAGGAGCTGAACCTGAAATCTGCCTGACATTACCCACCCTTATTATTCTATATTTTAGTGTTCTTCTCATTTAATAAGGGGGTTGACCAAGAAGCATATGGAGAAAGCATTTCTGCCACTCTGTGGGTGACAGAATTTGGAAGAATACTGTGCAAGAATATAATTTATTTTGTTAGCATTTTTTCAAAAGACATCTCGGATATTGAGATATATATACCAATTATCTGCACTCCTTCAGTGCCTCCCAACTGTCATTATTTGCCCTTAACTGGAAATGTAAACAGGGAAATATATGCTTGGTGGGTTTTCTGATTATCATAACTCATCTGAATGTGGTTTTTCTTCATAATCACTTGAAGCTGACACCTAAAGTCAAACTTAGAACTACTGCAAGTGGCAGCAACATAAATAGATATAGTCTCACTTTCAATTACTTAGAAATTACTACAGGTAAAATATTATACCTGTTTTCTCAGCAGTATTATTGACTCTAGTTTTGGCCCTCAGGGTGTATATTTGATTTGGAATTCATTCAAAGCTGCATATTTAGGATATTTTCAATTTAGCAACATATGAGGCATCTAGTAGAGGTGTTATTGCTTCCTGCAATAACAGGTAGAAATAAATAAAATGGTTTTTGCAGAATTCTATAGTCATTGCAACAGTAAATGGTAAATTTGCTGATCTCTATAATACCTGAGAAACAAAAACTTGAAGATAAATGAAAATGCTAATAATATAATTGCTTAGCCAAATATTTTACTACTGACACACTGAAATTTGGCTTCTGATGTTAGTGCTTAAATAGGAGCACCCAACTTTCAAATGTGCACAGCACTACAAAAATTATTGCTAACTTCAGCAAGTCTTGAGATACAGATATATCTGAAGCCACAAAAGAGAGGCATCTAAACTTAGACACTAACAGTTGTAAAATGCTGATCTAGTAAGTATAAAGAGGTTTTAAAACAAAGTAATTTCTGAAATGAATCCTTTTCTCTCTCCCCATATCTGAGCTAGTTCAGCATGTGATGCTGGTAAAAGCCCAAGTGATTTCTGCTTGCCCTTCCTGATGGAGCTGGCCCAGCCCTAACAGGGACCTGTCTGCAGCTCTGGCTTGAGCTCACCTGAACCTAAGGAATAAGAAATGCAGGGTGCAGCCCTGTGGGGAAGGAGCAGAGAGAAATGAGGGTCTCTGGCCAGGCAGAGGCCCCCAGGCCTGTGCTTGCCTGCAGCGCTTGGTGCCAGCGCTGGGAGCTGGCTCAGAGAGCACATCCCTGCCACCTGGGGAAATGCAGGGCTGTTTGAGGAAAGCTGCCTTTGGGCTCATGGAAATGCATCCCTGGGGCCATGGAGGCTGCACGGGAGAGAGGGGCAGGGCTTGGTGTGATGCTGCCCATGGACCAAGCTGGGCCAAGGAGTGTGACTCAGAGAATGGGTCAGGAAGGAGTGCTGACACTGAGAAAATAGGGGAGGGAGGACTCCCCCAGCACAGAAAGTGTACCCTAATGCATGCAGGTGATTTTTGTCATATAAACATTGTCTTTTTTTTTATGTTCTTCCAACACCCTGCTGTATTCTGGTAGTGGCTTCATGTGTTGACAATTCTGAATGGTGTTTTTTGATTCAGAGCACAGCTTTTAAAATTACTTGTATTGAAATTAATTGTATTGAAATTAAAGCTTTGTCATAATGAGAAAGTTACTCTTAACAACAGACCTGAAGAGGGCCAGCATGACTAATTACTTCATTTGATTTTCTCCAGAATTGCCATTCCTTTTTTTGTGTTACTGCAAAGTAAGTAGGAGGACCACAATTAGTTGATTTATTTATCCTAAAAGTTTAGCCCCAGTACTAAGGTTTGGGGCTGTTATGGCAATGGAATATATGGTATAGATAAGCAACTTAAAAAAAGTATTTTCATTCCTTTGCATTAGTGTCTAGGTTGCCATTAATTAGTATCATCTGCTTACCATTTTGAACTGCTTCATCTAAAGGTCTTGTCTCTTAAATAGGAAATGAATGTGCAGCATTATAACAGTGTTTTGTGAACCTGTAGAGCCCAGATGTACTTTTCAGATATATGTTTGTCTGCTTTCTACAGATTGTGGTCATTTTGTAGGCCCTTGATTTTAAGAATCCATGCATTTTCTGAGCATTTTTCATGCAGGATCATGTTTGTTATTGGCTCTTTGGCAATCCAGGACTAAGTATCAGAAAACCTTGAGGTTTTCAGTGACCGGGTATGTACAGAATAAACCACACTGGCATGTTGGAGCTATGGGGGGACCTGCAAGACTCAGAATCACAGAAAATCTGGCTGAAAGGGTCCTCTGGAGGTCGTCTAGCCAAACTTCTCAGACAGAGTGGGATTATCTCCACTGCTCCATCATCCATACCTTCATCTACCTGATCTCTGAACACTTCTAAAGGTGGAGATCCCACAGCCTCTCCCAGAGTACAGAACAGGCAGCCTGGTCCAGTGCTGTTCTATCCTCCATGTGAGCAGACTTCGTTCTTCAGGTACAATCAGAATTTCCCAAGCCTCAGTCTACTGCCCCTTGTATGTAATAGCACAATTGTGTTTGTTGTAGGTGGCATTTGTAATGCAGTATTTGTAATAGTGGAGGCAATGGCCAAGGTATAGGGAAAAATAACCACAACTACTTTGATCATTTAGTATTAAGGAAGTTTCCATTTTTAATGTCAACATAAAAGAGATTTTTTTTCTTTTTGAGGGAGCATGGGCTATTTTGTCTTTACAATACTTATCAAGCAAACAGTTAGAAAAATAACTTATGTTATAAATTTCTAATAAACTTCCAGTGCTTGTTAGTCTTCATCCAGTATCCATTTTACGTTGAAACAGATTTCTTGAAGGTGCAAAAATTGCAGTTATATCAAATTGAGTTCTTTATCACTAAGGTTCTTCTGATAGTCAAGGGTTTTTTCATCACTGTCTTTAGAAACAATTTTGAGGTCTCCATCTGGAAAGATTGAGATGTTCTTCAGGAGTATATGAGTTATTGTTTTGTGTGCATTGGTCTGTATACAACTGTACACTTCCAAGCTTTTGTATCTCATTACACAGGAAACAGAAGTTGGATGCAGCACACACATGAAAAGCAGCACAAATGGTGTGTAATGTTATGCACATAATTTATAGAAAAGCCATGCATGTTTTCTAGTTTCCACATAAACAGCAGATTTACTTGCTATTGGCCATGAACCAGTGGATTAATGGTCAACCAGAAGACATTGTTTGATGACATCCATAGTGTTTTACTCCTTTGCTAGGCACTATTGTTAAAAGTGAAATTTAAAAAAAACAGAAGCCCTTAGTGTACCCACACCTTTTAAAATGATGTTTGTGTCTCTTCAGCTGGCTCAAAGCCCAGGTTTCTTCTTCCCTCTTCACCATAAGGGTTCACCTCTTCATGGTTTGATCCTGCTTCACCTCTGCTTTCTCTTGCTCTCCTGTAACAAAAATTCATTTATATTAGAAGGTCCCTGTTCTGTTCCAAGTCCTTCTGGATCCCCAGAATCCCTGACTATAAATAATACTGTGTTTAACTCGTAATATTTATATAAAAGAAATCGAGCTAGTTTTAAAAAGAACTGTAGCAAATCTGCTATGTTCTTAGTAATCCTGTTAGTGGAGGGACATAGAAAACCAGCCAAGCTATACTTGTTAATGCAGTAATATTTAAAGAAAACGTCATTACTGTACAGCCTACAATCAGATTAAAGAAAACTGCAGGTGCTGGTGCTGGTGAATGTGGACAACTCTGCTGTTGCAGAAGGCACCATGTTCCCAGCAGGACATCCCCTCCTCCCTGGCAGCAGCCTGGCCACCCTGCAGCTCCCTGTGGCCCAAGCATTTGGTTAAACTGATGGTGATGGGGAAATTGCATAAAGCTGCTAAAGCTGTCCTGTACTGAGAGACAGGGAGATGAACCTTTAGCTATCACTGCTGATGGGAAAGGGATAACAGGCTTTCATTCCTTAACTTGCTTCAGATAAACTGAAGCCCAATCTGTAAAAAAATCCTGATTATTCAATTATAGGGACATCACCCAGTAGTTATGACCAGAATATCCAAAAATATCACTCACTTTTTGCGATCTCTCAGCCCAGTGATGATCAAGGCAATAGCTCCAATGACAACCAGACTAATGACCACCCCAAATACAATTAACCAGATGGTTACTGGTGGTTCATAAGGGGCAGCCAGGGTTGGAAGTATTCCCACAAACTCCAGGGTACTATCATCGAGTCTGAAAGCCTCGTTCATTCGTCCTCGAGACATCCTGCCATCAAATGCAAATTCAAAGGGTTTCACACATATATTGAAAGGAAAGGAACAATTTTCAGTTTTTTATAAATCTTCAGCATGGCAAGCTTCCCCTGAACAGCTCAGTGTAAAAGGCAGCAGAGGAGGTACTGCTAAACCCATTTTCCTTCTGGCATGTGAGTAACAACCATAGAAACTTAAACCGTTAACCTATTGCAGCTTAACTGACATGTTCAGACACTGTATGGACTCTTAAACTCAGTCTAAACGTTTATTAAAGGAGCCTTCTGATCTCCTTCTCTGTTTTCATTTTGCCCTTCATTCTCTTTACCATTTCTTGTCTATTGAAAAGCTTCTTAGTTATGCCATGTAAAACCGCAGCTTTATCATTTTACCTGTTTCCCTCCTACAATCTTACACAATTTTGATTAGTGTGTTTCTCACTTCCCTGAAACCCCTTTCCCTGGTATATCATCTGTGCCTGTTTTTCCTTAAACTTCCACATCTGCTACCGAGTGCTAACCCAAGAGTTACTTTCACAGCCATATTCTTCTCCTTTAGTTCACCAATGTATCTCACTGCTCCTTCAACCCCATCTCAGGTTGATGCTGCTTTTAGATTTGTGCCCTCTTCATTTCCCACTGCACATTACCCATGATCTTCTGCAGAGTTGCAGTTTTACTTATCATTTTTATAGCAGTGACTTACAGTGGTGCCACACCATGCTATAAAAGGGCTGTTTATTGACCTGTAAGTGGGGACTAGATCCTGCTCTGACCTCCTCTCTATAATCAAATACATCTGGCTGTCTTTCTACTACACCATTATTCTGGAGCCCTTGTTAACAATAATTCTTGCACTGACTTTTCAAAAATGAGAGGAAGGACACACGTCTGCATGCACATCAATACTGTATTCTGTATTTCAGGATACAAAATAGTTCCTGTTAAAGTTTCAGCAATTAGGTCGGCTGGCAAGGTCTGATGCAAATAAGATGTATTTTGGCAAGACCCTGGAGCATTTTACTTTGGCTGTTGTCCAAGATACCATCTGATAGATGGACTATTTTCTTTCTGCCATAATAGTTTTCATCCTAGTATCTCTCATCCCACTATTTTCATTTTAACTGCAGAATTTACTTTCTTGTCACTGCTTCTGCCTCAGCTGACTTAAGCATTGCTTTCCCTTCCAACCTTCCATTTGGTTGGTTGGTTGGGTTTTTTTTCCCAGAAAGCAAAATCTCACCTGATGGCATTTTCCACGTCAGCTTTGGGCACAATATCACTGATATTACCTGGCATGCTGACAGTAATGTAGAAGGAGATCCTTTGTGTCAATTCCCCAACATGAATGTCTGTAACGCTGAAGGAGAAACAGAAGAAAAGGTTATTTTCATTGTTGAGATGACATTAGCTTTAAATTTGAGCCAGTGAACAGTTGTGTTTGATTGACATTGCCAGAGGTTTAGTTTACACTGAGGGCATAGTGAAATGAGCTGGGAAGTGAAATCTGTTTTCCTGCCAGAATCCCTTTTTCTATGTGCCAATTTGTAACTTGAGCTGAGAGAGTCTCCCTCATACCTAAGACAAGTCTTGGTGTAATTTTCCATAGCACATAATCACTTGCAGAACAGAGAGTGTCTGGGGTTGATCTCATGAATGAGGTGATGTATGAAGTACAAAGTGGAAAAAAATAGCTTTCTTCCTTATTTTTCTAGAGTAGATTCTAGATATTACATGACTGTAGTTCTATAAAGTAATATCTAATAGCTTTAGTAGATAGCTTCTGGACATTATTGAAAATACTTGATCAAAAGGGTTGTTTTTCTTACCAAAATCATTTTCAGGTGAAAGATTTTATACTTGTAACTGAACCTAAATAAGATTAGTAAGTCTGTATCAAATTCTAGTGCTTTATAGTCAACATGTTTATCTTTCCTTAGCCCCAAACCTCTTGGATATTCAGTATGATATACATACATTGCTAGAAATGTTTATTTTTAATCAGTCTGCCTTCCCTCATTTTCTATATGTGTGTTTGACACAAATTGTAAAGGTTCATCTCCATCACTGATAAGCTGCAGGAGATAAAGCCTTCTTACCTAACTTTAGCACATTATTCCTAAACTTCAAGCTCTTGAAGGGAAAGATCTCACATACCCAAGCTGTCATCTTGCCTTTTTGCAAACAATGTTTGACATTGTTTCTGTCACCTTACATTTAACAGAAGGCACAATTAATCCCACCAGTTCCTGCCATTAGCTGAGCAGGAGCAATGCAGGCAGAGCTGGCACAATTAGGCAAGCCACTCACTCGAAGGCAACTTTCTGCTTCTTCTCCTTTGCAAAGTATTTCCTCATGGCATAGGCAACAGATGACTTGAACAAGAAGAGCTCGTTTTCATCCCATTCATACTGCAGAAAAAGCACAAGAGAAATTCCTCAGAGATGGCAAGAAATCAGGGACATTAAGAAATCCTTCTAAAAAGAAATAGCAACTGTGATGCTTGGCATGCACTTCAGTATGATTTATTTGTGCCATGATAGCACATCAGAAACCAACCCAAACCCTTTAGATCTGTTAATCTGGGCACTGTGCAGGAGAATAACCAAGGAGGCATCCCTGCTGCCAGACATCATGCTGTCCCTCTGCAATCTCTGGCATCTTTATATGGGACTGCTGAAGATGCAGCAGTCCCAGCACACTCCCTGCCTTACAGGGAGTAAAGGCATCAGCAAGGCTATTCCTACTATTGAATATTGTACATTCTCTTTGAATTTTAAAGATTTCATTATTTAGATCTTGTTTTAATCATATAATTTTATTTGCAGAGCTGTTCTGTTAAGGAAGAGAACCTTTGTGGTAGAGTCGTTGTGTGAAGGTGGCTAATTTATTTGCTTGATGAGCTCAGATTTTTGTTCATGGTCTGTTTTGGTAAAAAACTCTTTGCATCAATACTTCTGCAGCAAGCACATATTTGGGGTTTTTTCCCTGGAGAACAGACAGGTGATATAAAAAAATATATTGCCTGTGTGCAGGCTTCTCCTGGCCTGCCTTACGAGTCCTAAGTTATTTGCAGTGGAAGACAGAAACAGGTTCTCTGGGGCAGGACCAAGGGCAGGACCAAGAGCTGTACAGGGGGCAAAAACCACCACAGGAGGTAATAAAGCAGCCTGGTCTGTTGTGAAATAGCATGTGTGCACAAAGGGAAAATCCCCAGCTGAACTCTGTGGCAATATCTTTTTATTCCACTCAGGCATAGATTTGATTGTGTTTATGGTACCTGGGCAGGAAGGCCCATAAATGCTGTCAGTGATAGAAAGTCAGCTCCTGACTTTCTTGAGCATTATTCAGGAAGGTGTGGTAGAAGGCAGCTCTGATTTAACAGGCTTTATAAAACCTAGCTGCATTTTTCAGATGTGTCCACCTCTTGACACTGATGTAAAATGAGAGAGATGTAGAAATATCTATGAAGAAGACAGGGATAGACAGGGATAAACTGTTTAGCTGGATCTGTTGCAATAGGACAAGGAGTAATGGTTTTAGACTAAAAGAGAGTTGATTTAGATTAGTTACTAGGAAGAAATTCTTTACTGTGGTGAGGCATTGGAGCAGGTTGCCCAGAAAGGTGGTGGATACTCAGTTTCTAGAAACATTCATGGTCAGGCTGGGTAAGGCTTACAGCAACTTGATCTAGCTGAAGATGTCCTTTCTCACTGCAGTTGTGTTGGGCTAGCTAATCTTAAAAGGTCCCTCACAACCTAAAGAGTCCTGATTCTATTAATAAAGGGCAGGAAGGGGCAGAAAGAACCCACTGCTGTCAGCCCATTCAGGACCAGGTCACAGGAAAGGCACAGGTACCCCTAAAGCCACGACAATCAGAGCAGTGCCCAGGGCATTTGGAGAGCAGAGGCTGTGCCAGCCCTGGCTGCTCCCACCAGGAAAGGCTGAGGCTGAGTTCCCTTTGCGAGGCAAATGCCCCCAGCTTTCTCCTGCTGGCACAGCCCTGCACTGAAGCTCCTCTTCTTGTTACTGCTGCTGCCTCCAGCAGCTGGCACTGTTCACTATCACAGCTAAGAGGCTATGGTTGGGGTTTCTCAATTTTCTATTTATGCCCAACATCTTTAGGCTTGCAGTGCTGGTTTTTTATTATTATTTTTACTAGGATCTAATTGAGCTTGATTCCTCTACTGATGCTTTCTGTACTTAGCATGTTAACTTTTTAATAGTTTATTCATTTCTCTAACTTATACTTTGTCTTTTTCAGACTAATGTAGTCTAATTGCCACCGTGCCTCTCAATTGCCTTTATAAATACTATTACTGGCTGTGTGGAGTGGAAGTACCTGGCTGGTTTCTGATCTGTGTTTGAGTTGTGATTACCCACAAGGCTTCCCCAGACATCCCAGGCACCCACCCCACACTGTGCCTTACAGAAGCTGCTTTGCTTTCAGAGAGAAATGAACTCTGCCAGGCACCTCTGCTCTCTTATAGTGTGTTCACTCTGAGATCCCATATGTGATTTGAAAGACAGTGTAAGTGTGGCCTCTGATTTTAAAAGGATTTTTCATTGTCAAATACATCTAAATGCCTGCAGGCTGACAGCTCTCCATTCTCTAACACTGTCTTGTGTGACAGCCCTTTACAATGTGATCACACATACGGCATTGACCTGGTAGAGAATCTTGAATTAATGTTTGGAGAGGGGTCTGGTTTTCAAGTGGCAGTCAGGGGCTGGCACTCCTGGAACCATTTATTTAAATGTGACAGACCCCAAGGCATTCAGTGGGGATCTGTGGCAGTTTCCCTTGTGCAGGCACTTTCATAAAGCCCCAGCTGCAGCAAAGCTGTGGATGTTTCAGCCTCATCAGCTGCACCGGTGATCCAGCAATGCTGCGGCTGCAGCTCTAATCTCATCAGCCTGAAAACAATTAGCAGGGTAATTGCGGCAGTGCGTGCTCTGGTACAGCTGGCACTGAGCCCATCTGAGAGTCTGGATGCTTAATTTGCCAGAACTGGGGGCTATCGAACCGTCCCTGCTGGGGCTGAGTCACAGCCTGTGTGAGCTGCAGCTCCCTGGCCCCCAGCACAGCAGTACCTGAGCCCCAGAGCAGCAATCCTTCCCTGCCTGAGCCCCAGAGCAGCAATCCTTCCCTGCCTGCTCTCTCCAGAGCCAGCGAGCACAAGTGCAAAACTGTTTGCTGGCATATTCAGACTGCTTTGTGCTGGTAGGTCAGGGCAAAGCAACTCAAAATGCACCTTAAACAATTGCCCACAGCTTCTGGGCACTCTGAGCCGTGCAAAGCACCCAAAACACATCACTGTGTGTAGCTGGGCTGAGATTCTGCCCGAGATTCCCCCTGCCTTTTCTCTATGCCAGCTCACACATGTACCACTACCTGCTGCTGCCATACCAGCATTCAGCTCAGCAAAAGGCACATTTGTGGGGAGGCAGAAAGCAACCCAATAGAAAAGGTTTCTTGCAAGTCGGTGATGTGAACTGGTTTTGAGAGGAGAATGTATGGCTTGCTCTTCAGAGTTTAGGAACCTACTGTCCATACAATAATTCAAATTAAGTAATCTGTATGAGATTGTTTTACAGCTGCTCAATTGCACAACAAAAGACTATGATGGCTAAAGGCAGGCATAAAAATGATATTAAGCTAAACATTAACCATAATGACTAATAAACGTGTTGTAATATGGAACCTTTTTATGCTGTTGATATCAGTTTTGAATTGTATCTAACTCGACTAGGCAGTCTAGGAAGCAATAAAACTCCAGTGGGGCTTGCGTGTGAGAGAGTGATAGAGGCAAGAGCATCAATTCATGAAAAATGGGCCCGTGGTTTGTGTCCTTGCTGGTGCCACAGGCTCCAACATGCAGCTCTAAATGGCCTGCCTGATGACATACTCATTCCTGGAAAATTACTAATGTCCTGCAAGGTGAAAATGGCTATTAACAGGAATGAAGTGTCTGCACTTAAACCTTCTACACTGCCTCCATGAGATTATCATAAAGAGGAAGAGTTAGAATAAGGAGTGAATTTGCAGCCTGGGTTAAGCAGATGGGCTAAGCCAACGCTCTGTTTAAAATCGTAAAAGCCATCTTCGGCTTTGATGAGATTTTTTTCATTGCTGTAATACATTTTATTGGACCAGCTGGTGTAATTGGGCAGAGCAGACAAGCTCTTGGGAATGAAAGCCCTTTGCCTCATATGAAACAGAAGCAGCTGCGCTGCACTGTCCCCTGCAATTCAATAACAAAGCTGTTTCTGCATCAGGGTTGGAGGGCAAGGAGGCAGCTGAGCATATCAGGGACTGGAAATATTACTGTACACAGCCAAACAAAAATCTATGGAGAAATGCTAACAGATGTGTTTTAGTTTGAAATCAAGAGCATTTAAGGACAGAGAGTGGGATCCACCAGCCTGCTTTTAAATGTGAAGTTAGCTGCTCTTATAACTTCTGAAGGCAGCCACCATAGCCACGATAATGGCAATTAGAAGAAATTAGGTAGAAGCTTCAAGTGGAGACATCAGCAAATCTGGGGAAAATACAGCCATTTCATGTACACAGGTTCCTCTATGTTAGCCCTCCAGGCCTGTTCCGTAGGAGGAGGAAAATCATGATTGGTATCTCTACAGAATAACTCACCTAGCTGAGATGCCTTTCCTAAAATGGGTGGCGTCACTCAGAAATTCCTCCACTAATTTTAGAGGCAGCCCTGACCACAAACTTGGACAAGACACCTTATATGTGATAACCCTCCAGCTGAGCTGATGCCACCCTTCAGACACAAAGATCAGCCATGCCCTTATGGCTCATTTTCTGAGCCATCACACACCACCTCTGTTGCCCAAGCAATAAGAAGGGTGCCACAGCACAGACACACTCACCGCCTCGGTCCCCAGAGCTGCCTTCAGGCTGACGCGCACTTTGATGGCATTGCTAGAATCTGGTTCAGAAAGAAACAAGGGCCATGTTAGAGCTGCTGCAACAGAAAGTCTGCTCCTGGAAAATGTTGAGGTGGCTAAAGCTTCCTTCCTTCCTTTATTTGCTCCCCTTGGAGAGCGTGGTGGGACTGATTTTGTTTCCCTTCAGTCACCTCTACTGCAAACACAATCATCTGAGCTGCCAGTTCCCAAGTCTGGTTTTGTAGCAGATAGAAGGAGAATTCCTCTCTCCCATCACTGGGAATGAGCAGCTTAGATGCAGATGCTGGTGCCTGCTTAGGTGAATCCCACTATCAGACTGGCACAGGGCTGTAAGAGTTATAATGCTCGCTAGTGCCAGCAATGATTACACAAATATAACCTGTCTGGTCCATCACTCAATGTCACAATAAGCTGAAAAATGCATTTTTCCACAGTCTCCTCCTTTTCCTCCCCTTGAGCTCCCCTCTTTGACTAACACATGTCAGCTAAACCATAGCAGTAATATTTTTGTACTGGTCTGCCCCTACACCCAGCTCCCTGGACAAGTGGCTCCCAGCTCTGCAATACAGGCACACTGCTCTCAGAAAAGTGCCACACAAGACCAAGCTTCTGAATCTTTCTCCTTCTGTAGAGCCATCCCACACTCTGAGGACTGCCATCATGAAAAAAAAGACACCTCAATTTCAGAGAACTGGGTGAGGCTCTGACAAACACACAGGCTGACTTCTTCAGCTCTGGCCATAAGGAAGCCAGTCGGTTTTCCTGTGAGCAAAACTTACAGCTCAGTGCTTATTTCCCAAAACCCTGCTTTTTTAGGGGGAATAGCCTCCAACAGCTAGAAGTGAGAGGCACTTTGCTAACCCAGGGTTGTGAAGAATAACTTGTGTCCTTAAATCACCCCCAAGCCATACATACATGGTGTCCAGTCTGTTTTCCAGCCAATGAATCTGCCAGAATTGTTTTTTTTCAGCCACTCATATAAAGGTTCAAAGTAGTGGAGCAAGGGAGCTGCATTCATGTATTTCTCTCCTGTTACACTTTCCAGTGCTTGAGTCCAGGGCTGGGATCTTCCTAATTCCAGCAATTGTCTGTATATGTGGAACAAGAAGTAATATTATTGCCATGCTCCATCGTGATGAGAAAAACACTCGGTGATCAGTATAAAGGTGTTCTTTGCTTCTGAATTCACTCCTTTCTCCCACTACTCCTATTAATAAAATATTTTATTCCCACAAACAAGTAATTAAACCTTTGATGTTTAGAACCTTAGTGTTCATAAATTTAGTCAACTTGTCAAAATGAATTGAGCAAGTACAGGCTAAATTTCCAAGCTAGGTTTATTCTTGACACAAACTCATTTACTCCAGAAGCTTTGTTACACTCTAATTTATTACGTGTGAGAAATTTGCTTTGTTACCTGAGTTTCTGCCCAGCTTCAGTGGAGTTGGTAATGTCACATTTGTGAAGAGGGCCAGTATGGCTGGCTTCCTTGCAAAGTGCCTCCTGAAACTGGAACTGATAGATGGTGCGGGTGTAATACCTACAGGAAGGGCAAGGAAAAGGGAGGCACAGGTTTTATTAGCTGTCTGTCAAGGAAACCTGCAAGCCCTTGTCCTTTGGAAAGCTCTGCTGCATCAGCTGTCACTCCTGCTTGGGAGACTGCACTACAGGGACAGAGGCCAGCTGATATTCACAGGCTAGGCTAACTCAAATCTAGCAAAATGCCAAGATCAAGTGGACTAGAAGAGCCCCAAATCTGTTTGTTGCCACATAAATCAGAAGAGAGTAAAGTTTTTAAGGTGCAGCTCTCTGCTCTGAGCCCTCTAAAATGACGTGGCTGGGACACAGCGGACATCCAGGGCTGCATGCTCATGGCCCAAATGACATGGGGCACAGTGATCCCCCAGGGGGAAAACACCTCATACAGAAGTGCTCCTGCTGGTTTGATGGCAGCATGAAACTTTCCTGTTCAGCAAGAAGGTCAGCAGCCTCCTCAGTGCTCAGAGATTATTGTGGAACAACCCCTCATGCGCAGAGAAACACTCCCATTGAAATCAGCAACCTTCAGCCTGGGCTTTAAACAAAATAAGATTGGATCCTGAGACTCTCCAGCAGATGTTTTAGTTAGCTGGGGCTGTTCTGTAGACAAAACTTGAGTCATGAATTAAACACTGCCCTACCTTATGAAGGAGTAATCATTGGCCACGTGAAACAGCGCGGCAGGGTCGCAGTAGGTTTCATCATGAGGGACTGGCTCCACAACACCAACTATGGCTCTCCTGGAGATGAAGGAACAACACAGGGTTTCTGTTTATAGACAATAAGCAGAGGTAATCTGACTCAGCTTTCCTTCTGTTTTGTCTGATACATATGGACACCTCTCACTTGCAAACAGAAGAATTCCGTACAGCTCCCAGTAGCCCCAAGAGTTCTGCTCCACAGCTGGAGACCACAGAGAGGAAGCTGTTTGGAAACTCATAATGCAAGGAAGGGATTTGTATGATGGCAAGGTGTGCAGGGATCAATTAGTGGTGTGAAATAATCTGCAAGACATGAGATTCACACAACCACCTCATGCCCTGGGCCATCCCAAGTTTAGAGACCTGTATTTCATCCCTGGTAAGGGCATGCAGAGACTAGGCAACCCAAAAGGTAGATGGCCTCCTATGCCATTGTGCTGGAGATAGGATTTCTCTTTATTTTCCTCTCCTGAGACTCTGTTTCCTGAGAAACAAACCCATGCCTTGAGTTCTGAAAATGATAATAAGCTTCCCTGGAAATATTTTTCATAAACCTCTATTTCAAGAAAAGAGCTTTGCAGTGCCACTGCAACAGATGTGATAAGCTTCCCTAAACAATTTGTCATTCTCTATTTCTCTGACATCTCTGCTACTTTTGAATACATTGAAGCTGATTGATTTTTACAGTGGATCAGGAGGCTTGCATATATCAACTTTTATTATAGATTCTGTTTGCTGATGGAGGCTTGCTGTTCATGTTCATGTTAGAGTTCAGGCTCCATTTTCAGTGTGGGGCTTGTTTGGTTTCTTCGCATTTTTTTGCCCTCATATTAAAACCAACTTGGGAAATTACAAACTCCAGTCTGAATCACATTTATTTTTAATCTTGTGCTCCAAGGTGCTGAAAATAGACTGATTGATGGGCACAATCTGAAAAAGCTGTTACTTGCCAAGGGAACTGTATTTTCTGTACCAAGAAAGGTGATATCTTGGTACACAAAGAAGGAAAGATTCAGTCTGAAATCTTTCAGACAATTTGCCTCCAAAAGCACTACACGGTCTGAAGGAAAGTGTGCTCAGATACTTGGTGAATTGAGATCTGCATGTTTCTCTGGCAAGTACAATGTACCTCACTTTCCACTTGTCCTTAAGGATGTGGGGAGCAAACCAGAGCACAATGAGACCAATGAGACTTAGAGATGGGCTGTACTTTAGCTGTGAAGGTTTCTTGTGTAATGTGTCAGGCGGACAGCAATGTTTATCTGGAACAGGCCATGCAAAGGCCATGGGCTGTCTTTATCAGGAAGCTGACATGAGGCATTATGAGACATTGTCTGCACCACAGTTGGGTATTTCTATCTAGCACTCTATTGGTATTTACAGAAACACCCAGAGACACAGATCCTGCCCTATGGGGGCACAAACACCTCAGTATGTTAACTAGGGTTGGGTTTGCAGGTTCATATGAAAAAAAAATCCCCTTTGTTTCTCAAACTTACTTCATCTCCCACCACCGTTTGGTCCATTCCTGCTTTGTAATCTCACCCCTAAACACCATCCACCTCCACTTCTCCAGCATGTAAGTAAAAGGCATTGTTCCAACAATGGTTAATGCTTGTTTGAGCAGAAAGTTGATTTCAGTTTCTGAAGAGAGAAGCAGTTAAGGTAATGGTTATGGTAGCAATTAGTATCTGTTTGGATGGCTAAAGTTGTTTCCTTTAACAGCTAATGCTTATATCTTGTTTGAATTACAGATTTTCACTAAGGAAAAAGTGGAAGGAAGAATACTACTGAAAAAAACATAAAATCATTTAGGAATTGCACACTGTTTTGTCTCTTTCCCCCAAACTCTTAAATAACCTAGTCCTTTGACATTTACATTTAGTTACCCATCACTGAGAACCTCTCCAGTCTCTGAGGAATTCTGAGCTGAAGACATCTCAAAATGTATAAAATGTGCATCTTCATCCATCTAAGGCACTGCTCAGAAGCCAGATGAACAGCATTATAATGAGGGCCTACCTACATTGTCACTCAATATTCACTTAAGTGGGAGATGTAAATCTCAAGTTTCAGTTTCATTTGAACTGCTAAATACATACTTGATAGAGATATGTATGGATTCTTGCAACAGAGATTGAAAAGACTTTTGGAGACTTATCTAAAGGAACTATGAAGACTTAAGAATGAGTTGTTCAGTACTGAAGGCAGTGAGGTGCTAGCTACTTCTTTTAAAATTATATAACAGCATTGTAAAGCAGTGATTCTTGCTTCACAATGCAATTTGGGGAAAAAGTAGTCTTTCTGGTAAATGAGATGAATAAGAAGCCTGTCAGTCGATTGCTGAGTTTGCAGGCATGATCTTCTGCTACAAAATAAGGACAGAAAGTGCTTTCACATAAGGGCATCATATTTATGCATTTATTTACCTTCATCATCTTGGAAAGTTGGCTCTAGCAGATCAAGAGATTTCAAGTGCTCAGGCGTGGCTGCAGAGAGTGACATAATTTCCCCTACAGCTTCGTGGAAGCCCTCGTTGGCACCGCTCCTCAGCAGGTAGGGCTGCGCCGCGTAGGCCATGTCGTACTCAATGTGCCCCATCTCGTGGTGTGCTGTCAGGAAGTCATCCATGCTCACTTTGGTGCACATCTTGATCCTAGACACCAGAATAAAGTGTCTGTGCTTAGAGAGGGAGTGGCCCAGAGAAAAGCTGGCTGATCCCTGTGTGCCACAGCCATGGGGCAAATGCCCTTTGCAAAACACAGGCAGCTACATCCTGGTATGCAGTGCAGATCCTCCTGCTACAGCAATACTTCTGGGCAACTCAGCAAAACACCTTCAGCCACCTTGAAATTGTCCACGGAGTAAGAGAAAACTGCTGTTTTGTGAGAACAGCTGTTCCCTAAAACCTGGCAATAAAATCACTGTATGTGTGGGAGTGAGTAACCACCAGTCTTAGTAAGACAGTAATGTATAAAACCCTGTGTGTTGGTGACTCCTGCTACTTCATCCTTGTGTAGGGTTTACAATTTACTAAAGGCATGTCTTCCAAAGAGGGTTTCTTTTCATCTTCCCCAGACTGCTGAGGTGGGACACTGATGTGTTTCACTCAGGCTCTGCTGTGCACCAGCTTCCTTCCCTGGGTAACTGTGTGGGCTGCAACAGGGGTCAGAATTTCTGTGAGAAGTATTCATTGTGTGGGAACTTGCTGTCCCACTTCTTTCCCAAGTATGGAAGAGACTGATGGATTTTCATGAAACTGGATAACTCTGCTGGAGATAGACATTGGACTGTCAGGAGATTTTCCCTTGCTACCCAGGGACCCACTGCCATTGCTGCAAAATGTGCAGTTGTCCATAAATCTCACTGGTATCCACCTGCATTTTTGGTTACTCTTTAAGCCCTAGAACATAGCCATTATTTCTCTAATTCATAAAAATATTAGTCACTTCTCAAGCTAAAATTTGAGAGTAGATCTTGAGTAGATCTATGAGTAAGTTTGAGTAGATCTTCACAGGAAAAGTTGTACAGAAAGGTTTACAGTCCCACAGGATCCCTGCTCTCTTGTCTTCCCTCTCCCTTTTTTCAGCCAGAAAAAAAATAAAGGAGAAATTATAACTTAAGACAGCATGGTGCACCTTTAGTGAAGGTATGTTTGTTCCAGGAGGCAGTATAAGAAGGGGTCATAGCAATTCCAGTACCTGTAATCGTTTTTGCCCAGGTCCCATGCTGTAGGATGGCAGACAACCTTCCTGCCGTCAGCTGGCTCTGTGAGCATGGAGTTATTCCAGAAGCCCTCAGTCATCTTAGGAAGGCCAATGGAAGCAAAGAAGGCCTCAGCAGATTTGAATATTTTAATTGCATCCCATTTCTGAAAGAGACAATGCCACCATTAACCTCTGCTTCTGCATGCAGCCTGTTCCCAATGCTCTGCTTGATGCAGGGCAGCTGACTTAACACATTTCCCAGGAGCTTCCCACCTGCACCTGGCCTGTTGAGAGTAAGTCAGTAGTGTCTGTCTTTGGCACTTCTGTCAATTCTGCTGCTAACTAGAATTAAGTGTTTTCCCTGCAAACAAAATAGGTTACTGCACTCAGAGGTTCAGCAGATAGCACCTGACCCAGACCAGAGAAGCTCTCAATAAAAGATAAAGTAAGATAAAGAATGAATTCCTGTATGTCAGATCTGTGATCCAACCCTTCAGTCACTTCCGTCAACCTGGGGACAACACATTTGAGGAAGTGGAGCTACATTCCCAACAGATGAGCATGAGAGACTTCAGCCAGTACCATAAAACCTGGCAAATGTATCTATGGGAGTTGCTTATCAGATTAGAACTGCATGGTTATGTTCAGGATAATTTTGCCATTCAGCAGTTTTATTGTTCTACCCAGCAGGAGCTCTGCATTTACTGAAATGAGCTCTCACAGAGACCTGGGTGGCAAAGATTGGATGAAAATCCCAAATGGGGCACACCCACCAACAAGAATGAGCCCTCCCACTGCTCAAAGGCTTCCCCTCTTGCAGTGGTAAATAATGCTTCCCTTCTTGCAGTGGTACTTCAACAGACACAAATTTATGACTACAAGTGGGTCAGTAGTGTAAAACAGAGGTGAGGTTAATGCAGCAGACTTCTGCAAACTGCTAAGGAATCAAATTCAACTATTCCTTCTCTTACCAGCTTAACATTTTCATGGAGTGCTGCCTTTGAGAGGAGAGTAGATTTCAGGTAAATAATTGCATTTCAGAAATCAAATTCCATCAAATTCCATCGAATTCCCTTTAGTTTAAAAAAGGAGTAAGGCTTTGGCAAGACTAGAGGGAATTATCTTCACCCATGTTCTTGGTCTGGTAAAGGTGGTGTCACAGCTGTTAGCTCTACAGATCTCAAACACAGACCTTATGCTGCTATGCAGTTATCAAAAGATAACAGGCAGCATTGCAGTTTCTCTAGCTGTATCCAAATAAACAAGGCTGACAAAAATAAAACAAACTGTGATATACAAACTATTTGATTATGGTAATGACTGGCAAAGGTCATATTTGATACCAGCCCACTCCAGGAGTCCTGAAATATTTATAAGTACAAAATATATCTCTTAATGGATAAGAGTCTCTGAGGAAAATAGACCTGGAGACAAGATTAAGGGGCTCAAAGAGTGTGGAGGAAAACAGAGAACAGCCAAGGGTACAGTGAAAAATGCATAAACGCTTAAAAGTGAAAAGCAAAAAAAAGGATACAAAGAGCAGCACTTTGTTGGCAGTGTCTGCCTGAGGGCAGCCATGGATTTCTAGAGAGCAGCTGATATTTGGTACATAATTTTTATACCTTCTAGATTTCTTACATAATGCATATTGCATAAAGGCATGTCTTACCTTTTCAATCATTGCAGAAGTTACATCAATGTTTGGTTTGGCTGGATAGGGAACAGTCAAGGCATACAGATTTGTCCAGAATCTACCCCACATATCACCTTCAGAAAAAGAGAGAAACGAATAAATACTTTAAATGATTTATTATGTATTGCTCAAAGGTGCCAGACATGTCAATAAATCGTGCAGTGTCAAAAATAGGCACTCCTATTCACCTAACCAGGCCTGATCCAGATGTGTAGGGGAGCAGATCTGGAAGGTCATGCATATAGGATAAACTCAGATCAAGGATCCTTTTATTACCCAATATCAGCAATTCTTGGATAATATGGTTTCAGGACTGATGACACTCCTAAAGGTGTATGAAAACTGAACATCCATTTTTTTAGTCCACATGATTGTTGTGCCATGTTCAGGAACACAATACTTATGGCACCTTAATGCTGCATGATTTGAAAGCCAAGTTATGAAATGTGGGATCTTAGAGTAAAATTTGAAAGGAAAAACAAGTCTCTCTGAATCTCTCATTTCTAAGGAAGACAAGTGCTGCAGAGGGGAGGGAAATGCCCCAGCCAAGTGCTAGAGTTTTGTGCTATGTGAGGTTTGGTGAGGATGAGAATACCTGCCCTCCCTTCCTGCTACTACTGCTAAGCACTTGTGTCATCTCTGCTAGGAATTTATCCATTTCTCCTCTACCCTTCTTTTATCTGTAACCTTTTTGTTAATATCTTGGTTAAACAGTCAGATTGCTCTCCACCTGTGTGCCTTGTAGGTGACAGTCCCCTGTATAAAGTCAGGCTTGCACACCATGGATGCATTGACATACCCAGCAAGTGAGCAGGGAGGCCTCCTGTGGAGCTGATGAGCTCGGGGCCATACACTTGCCCCAGCTTGTGTCTCACATAGGCATGCAGCTGCTCATACAGAGGTTTTATCTGGAGGCAGAGGAGGAAAAGGAAACCATTTTTATTTTTCACTTTGCTGTATTCTGCTCATTACTCTTAAACAGAGAGTCTTGAAGCTCTCTCTGACAAAAAGCTCCTGTACCCCAAACCTGCAGCTTAGCTTTGCCCCCTGCCTCAGGGCTCAGGCACCGAATCCAGATTCCAGCCACAGAAGTTCTGCTCAGGTATGAGGGAGGGAGGGAGGAGCATTGACTTTCGAGCTGGAGTATCAAGGATGCCATCTACCCCATGGACCTGCAGAGCTCCCTCTTTCCCAGCCTTTGGGGACCAAGCTGGTCCTTGAACAGCTACAGAGGTAGAAAAGTCATGTGTGTCTCCTCCCATCTGTTTCTGTTAAACCCACGTAGACTGAGATCAGCCAGTTTAAAACAGGTTTCAGCTTCATTCATAACATCAGCACGTGAGCCCACCATTTCAAAACACAGCCCTGCAACCCAGATGAGAGCTCTTCCTGCCTCTACCTGCTCAAACGTCTTCTCCACATCTTCAATCAGCTGGTCACGGCTGTATTTGTAATTTTCTGGAGACGTTGCTTCATAATTTGCTCTCCAGTAATCTCCATAGTCAGAATAACCTGTAAAGCATGGATGCATCACGTGAGGACACCACAAGTGGCACTGCTTAGGTCTGCAGAAGGGCAGCTCCCTGCAGATCTCATGCAGACCTGCAGCCTTCCCCCAAAGCAAAGCAGCAAAATTCTAGATAGTTTGGGTTTAGCAGAGAGGAAAAAGCCTCCCTGAAGTCTCCCTCATGAACATGCAGGTATGGGAGATTTCCAAGAAATTCAGAAATTGATGTCATGGTTATCTGCTCGTTAGGGTCATTCAGTCCAGAGATGGAGGTCAAAGGAAACCAGGAATCCTGACTGGAGCTCCTGGGCTATGAGGGACAGCAGCCTCTGCTCAGGCTGGATGCTAACAGGTTCTCACAGAAGGCAAAAACTGGTGGACATTGAATACGGACCCCCTCTTCCAGAAACAAAACCACCAGGACAGATGCAGACACCGGCAGTGAAATTCAGCTCCCACTTCCACAACATCTTCCAGTCCACTGAGCTCCATCAAGCCTGGAGTAAAAATGGCTCCTAGCTGAAGTCTCTTCCTCGGTGGTACAGAGGAAGGCCATAATGACCATTTCTTAATGTTTGGCTTTTTTCCCTGCCTTACTATTTGGGCCCTATTTTCTTATCCAGCTCCAGCCTGACAGTTTTTGCAAAACAGGGAGGATGGGAAGGCAGGTGATACAGCTGCAGTCTGGCCAAGAGAGAGGTGATGTAGCTACTTCAGAAGCTACCTTAGAAGACCCCAAAAGAAAATTGAAGGCAGCTGCAACTATTCCTTGAAAAGAGTTCCATATGATTTGTGTGGAGATCTCAGACTGGAAGCACAGTTCCCTTGGTACAAAATCCTTTTTGAATACCCAGCTGCACCTGCTGTCCCAGGCCTACCAAATCTGATCATTCCAGCTAGGGAATAATGATTATACATGAACCAATGACTGTGGCTGCTGCAAGAAGGTCAATGCCCATAGGAAAGAGATGTTGCCAAAACTCAGCAACACTCAGAAGCTGTTTAGATGGAGTGTGCTTGTCCATAAATCACAAATGGTGCAGCTCTGGGTGCTATGTAATGAGGGGCACTGATGCATTATGGCCTTTGGGAAAAGTGCCAACCAAGAAGGGCACCAACTTGGCCAAAAAGGTGCCTCTTGTTCCAGGCTGGGAAGAAACCTCTGAACTGGTCAATGTCAGTTGTCTGCATTTCCTCTTACTTTGAGACATGCACACCAAGAGCAAATTATGTGCAAATCATGTATGTGTTTTGAATTCCTGGGAAAATTGGGTAAGACTACGGTATATTTACTAGTTTCTAGAAGCCAGAAGAGAAAAAAAAAAAACAGAAAGAAAACAAAAATTGACTTACCATTAAGCCTTGCAACCTCATTTTCAAGTTCAACATACTCTTCATATAATGGTCTCATCAGTCTGCCAACATCAGCTCTCCAGCCTTCCCAGGCCCACAGCCTCTCATTATAATCAGTGCTGTCAGCCATAATAGCATCCAGACCTGTCAGAACAAAAAAGTAGGTGCTAGGCTTTGAAAAAGCAGAATTTTTCTTTCATAATAGGAAAACAAACCAAAGTGAAAGAAATTCATGAACAGAGAAGAAAACATTTTTTACTTGATATACTGAAAGATCCCATTATTTCACTTCATCCTTTCCTAATTTAATGTTTCCCCCTTGTCTTTAAGAAGCATGGAGCACATCCATAGTCTCATAGAATCATAGTCTCTTAAATGTTCTCTCCACATTAGCTTCCCTTAAGTTGGTAGAATTCTCAGGACTGGCCTCAATGCAACATTAAGTTCCAACATGACTGAAGGCAGGGAATAAAAAATAGATTTTCTGTGATATAGGCAAACCCCAGGTGACAGGCAGGCTGCCAAACAAGCTGAGCAGCCCTCCACAATTTTTTTTTTCTGCAAACAGGAGACAGTATGTCTCATGGGCAGAAGGTCCAATGGAGGTGCCTGAACTGCAAGGTGTAATTAAATTATGACTAAGCTTTAGATAGCAGGAAGTATCTGTTGAAATTACAGCCTGTTTTTTTGCAGTCAGGGGCCACCCTTTGGCTTTCTCTTTCTGCACCCTCAGGGTGAAGAACACGGTAGGGCAGTGGTTGGTGTCATACCTGGCTCCAGCACCAAGCACTCCGATGGATTGTTGACTTTACAGACGGTCCCAGTGCTGTAGATGGTACTCATTGTATTTAGCACAGTGCCCAGCTGCAAGTTGGATGCAAGACAGCCTGTTAGAAACCCACTCTGAGCAAAATAACAGCCAATTATGCTAATTCCTTAAAAGCTAGAATCAACACTTCACCCACCAGCTTAATATTTAAGCATATGTTTGAGCTCAGGAGAGATTAATGAAAGAATTCGCCTAAATGCATTACTGAACCAGATCTATCTGGAAAAGAAAGATAATCTCCCAAATATATGATATAACCTACAGGTTCTTAATATCCAGTGAGACAGAGCTCTGGATTCAGTGAGCACTGACTGTCATGAGAGAGCTGTCGATACACAGCAGCAATAAAAACATAAAGTTTATCAATGTGCTTCCATAAGCATGAATGCACATAAACTTTGCAGGGAGGTTGTGGCTTGAGTGGCAGCACAAAGGGCCCCTTTGGCAGGTGCTGCCAGGCTGACTGCTGCCTGTGGGTGTTCACATCACACTGATTGCATGGATCTGCTTGGACTCCACCACAGAGAAGCCATGGCTCGTGTCTTGGGCCAGCTGAAGGCCAAAATGCACCTGAAATCATTCAGCTGCATCTCAGAACCAATGCTCCGTGGCTGTTTTAAATATTCTTTATGTTACCACATCTTCATGCCTCAAGGATAACATGTACCACCTTTATCTGTCCCTTCAGGACAATGCAAGTTCTCACTCAGAGCTTTAAATCAGAACTCTGAAGAGCTGTCAGTGGGAGGGGTAATTAGTGAGTACCTCTAACTTTACCTCTGTCTGCATTACAATCAATTTTTGTGCCAGTGAAGAATACTTGGATATTCCTATGGAACTCCATCAATTTGTATTAAAAAAGTCACTTTTCAAACATGAATCAACAACTACAGCCCAAAGGCCATTATCTAGGAAATTCTAAGTGTCTAAACAAGGAGGGTACTGAAGAACATATCTCCTCAGCAGTGACAACATTACCATTAGTGCACTGTTGTGATCCAAAATAAATACTTGTTTGTATGAACTGCCAGCATTCCCACCAACACAATCTGTTTTTCAGAAATGCATCTTATTTGGATCAGACAAGAGATCCAGCCAATCTGCTGCATCCCTTGCATGGTGATTAGCACTACTGACCTTAGCAGAAAAATCTCAGGATTCTTCTGTTATTAGGACTGTAGGATCCTGGACTGTAGGTACCCATGATTCAGTGCTATGTTTCAATTTGATCTTCAGCAAAGGGAAAGTAATTTAACTCTCAGAGGTTTGGTTATAATTTTTGAGTCTGCATAGCTGCTCACTCCAAATTCACATATAGTCATTATTCATATATCTGGCTCTTAGGTGAGCTGGTCAGTGCAAATGTCAAATCTCATTATGGTTCTTGCCAAATCCTGCTGGCCTTCAGCAGGTTTCTGTGGAACCCTCCCCATTTTCAGGCATTTCAGGGTGCCCAGTGCAATGAAATGTTCCTTCTTTTTCCCAGTGTGATAATGTACCATGTTCAGAGAAAGAAAGACTTCCTCCATCTCCACCTTTTTGACTCATTGAATGGCCTTGTACCCATCTCTTTCTGCTCATTGCCCTAGGTCTGGACTTCACCAAGCACTTACCACATGTCCTTTCTTGGTTTTATGGCTAATCCAGCTATAAGTGCAAGGACTGCTCTGAGGCGTGTTTGAAATTCATTCCATGGCAAAACTGCTGACAGAAATGGCAACCAGCTTCCTAGGCCAGACTACCCCCAGTCCTGTACTGCTGTACACAGCTAGAACAGGTACCCTTCCATACCATCCACTGCATCTCCCAAAACAAGCAGGGTGGTGACACGCCATGCCCCGGCATGAGGGAGTTGTGAGAGGCAGCTGAACTCACCCCCCAAAAGTGATGAACTAGGTTCAACAACTTACTCTGTTATACTTTTCTGGTGACAGCACAGAGGATCCCTTTTCCTGGAGAATCTGGATCTGGAGCTTGGTGAGGTGATCCTTGATGCCGTCCGCTGGGAATTTGCTGGCATTCCCGGAGGCCTCCTCATAAAACGCGGCCCACCTGGCGCCCGCCTCACTCTGCAAGGGGTCACACAACCCTCAATTAATCCCTCCAAGGCACTGGATTGGCCTGAGGCACTCAGAGAACAAAAATATCACTTCTAGGGAGAACTTCATTTGTGAAAAACACCCCTGGACTGCGGGCTGAGCACTTAAACCACCTGGTGAAATGGCTAGAGAGCTTTTTGCCTTGGTTTTATTCACACATCCAGATAACCATTTTTCTTTGGGAACAGCAAAAAGCATGACTGTCTATTCACACCTTGGTTGTTATAATTGATCCAGCATCACTTTGCTGTGTCTCCTGCTATTCTAAATCACATTTTCTTCCCTTAGTGCTTTTCTTCACTCACCTGTGAAGAAATAAGCCAGGGCACAAAGAGATCTGTGACCCAGATGTCAATCCCCATGTCTGCTGCAGTAGCAGGAACACTCAGCTGCCAAGATAGTGATACTGAGTCTGTTTTTAAGGCAAATATCACTTTCTTCTGAAATGCAGGCAAATAAAAGATTATACTTGGGCAAAGGAGGCTTTAAACTGGTGCCCAAATTGGGTGTGCAAAATCTCAACATTTTGCATGAGATTGCTTTTAACACTTCTGCAATTACAGACCATGATATGTGAAACCTCCAAATTTCAGTTCACAAAGTATAGCATTAGAGCACAATTCAGAGTTGGGACTGTCTTATTCACCTTTTTCTAGTAACAGGTTAACACATCAGCAGCAATTCCAAATGGCAACAAGAACAGGACTAATTAACCTGGGTCCTTGGGAGAGTTTATTCAATTGTGCTTACACCAGAGCTTCCCAGGTTGTGGATAGGGCACCTGTAACACCCATCTCTAGTGCTGAGGCATCAGGAAGCTCCAATGCCATACTGTGCCTGAGGAGCTCTCTCAGGCACCCTTCACCCCTGGCAGACACACCAGCAGGACCAGCACTCTCTGTAGGCTGTGCATGAGTTCAGCCCCATGTATGACAGGGGCACAGCACCCACTGCTCCAGGCTCCAGCACAGAGGGGTGGGGGCAGGTGTAAACCCAAAATCCCATCCCCACATCTCCTCCATCCTAGCTGCAGGAGGGCAGCCATCACTGGGAGGCTTTCTGTGACCATGTTCACAGGGGTCTTAGGATGAGGGAAGAGATGAGGATCTGACTCCATGTTTCAGAAGGCTTGATTTATTATTTTATGATATATATTACATTAAAACTATACTAAAAGAATAGAAGAAAGGATTTCATCAGAAGGCTGGCTAAGAATAGAAAAAGAAAAAATGATAACAAAGGCTTGTATCTCGGACAGAGAGCCTGAGCCAGCTGACTGTGATTGGTCATTAATTAGAAACAACCACATGAGACCAATCACAGATGCCCCTGTTGCATTCCACAGCAGCAGATAATCATTGTTTGCATTTTGCTCCTGAGGCCTCTCAGCTTCTCAGGAGGAAAAAATCCGAAGGAAAGTATTTTTCATAAAAGATGTCTTGACAGCTTTCCAAAGTCTCCCCTTGATGGGACACTCCTGACACTCCTCAGGAGCCTGCAGAGCCCAGTGGGAAAGAGCCTGATAAGCACCCAGAGAAGAGCATTGCTGTGCCAGTGTGTTCCTGAGCTCCCTGTCCTGAGCAGGAACAAAGAGGTGCCTCAGGAGTGGCAGGGCAGAAGAGGGGGCTCGCTGGCTACAAAAGCCAGGGGAAAGCAGTTATCTTGCTGTCTGATATTTCCACAATTAGAGGAATTAGTTGGTAGGTCAGAGGAATAGTTGTAGGGCTTGTGACACAATTTAGAAGGAAAATGGATGTGAAGGAGCCAGAAGGGACAGTATTCATTAACTCTCCTCCAGCAGAACGGGAGGAGGGGAATCAGTGGATTTATTACCAGCGCTGCTGAAGAGATCAAGAGAGAGAAGAAGTTCTCTCTGAACACTAGACTAATTGGTTTTATTGCTGGTATCTCCTCATGTATTTTATTATCATCTCATTAATGCTGAAAATACTATATAGGGCTTTCATTTTATGTGTTTGGAAACATTACAGTTTAAGTGTCTGGTGCCTCAGAAAAAATTCCAGATTGACAATGATTAGTCATTAGGATTTCTTCCAGCAACCAGTCTCCTTGCTTTAATTGAGAAATATGATAATTAAAACATGTTTTAATTAAGTTATATGACCACAAAGTGAAAAACCAGCCATTAGGCAAAAATAGATGTAGGATGTTCAGCTTCATTTTTATGCTCTGAATTGTTTTCTCTAAGGCTTGAGTTAACTTTAAAAAATGTGACGCTTCAAAACAAAGCAAAATTCAAGGTGCTTTTGCTCATTTTGAAAGGCTTTGAGCTTACAAGATACTGAGCTGAGGCATGGCAATATCAGTGACCAGCCAGACCATGGCAGGCTGCTCTTGACAAGCTCCTGCCTAGAGACCCCCCCCAGGGCTGGGGCAGACAGAGGCTGGTGCTGGGAAGCAAGAACTGTGTTGGAAGACAGCATAAATAAAAGTGCTATGAGATAGAAATGGACTTTCAAACCAACACACAAGACCACTGTAATAGAAACTCCACTGCTGGCATTTGTTAGTCTGTGATCTCACTTCATTTTTCCCAGTCTAATACCTCCAGGCAATCCACCAACAGCCCTGACTATGAGGAGTGATGGGGGCAGGGGGAAATGTCCACCACTGAGTAACTGGTGTGGGCCTATAAATCCATCAGCAAACATTTAACAGAATGCCTGCATCCAAGAAGTATTTGCATACTCACTGAGAAGTAAAACAACTGCCTGTGTCAGTAAAAACCCCAATGTTCGTCTGGTCTTAGGGAAAGTGGGAAACCTGAGCTCATGTGAGTGCAAGGTTCAAATCCTGTTTCCTTGCACCACAGAGAGCTCCTACCCCAGGCCCTTGGAGAGGATCTTAACCCTCAGGATATGCCCTCTCCAAGAGGAGGGGGAAATGCTTTGCTCCTGGAAAGAGAGAAACACTACTCCAGGAGGCACTGGTGGTGTTGGACTCAGGAGAAGAAAGCATCTCTTTCCATCCAACACAGATTTTCAGGATGAACATGCAGTGCTCCCCTGCCTTTTCCCTCCACTCATTGGAGTGACCTGAAGTGATGGCGAGGGACATTCCAGCTTCTGGACATCCCTCTGCAGTGCACTCCAGGTGCTAACCCAAGGCTGTAGAGGCTTGCAGTGGCCCAGGCGCATCCAGTGAGCATTGCTACACTAAAACAAGCTCCTCTACCCTCCCCAAAATGAAGCACAGCTACCAGAGAAATAACACTCCAATTTCAGACAAGCTTGGTGGAACCAAAACAAACCAGAAAGTGTCAGATTCCTAAGAGAACAGTAAGGATGCAGGATGGAGCACTCACCATTTTATTGGCATTCTCCTCAGTGATGTTGGTGTTGTAGTTCCATGAGGCAATGGAGTTCTCATAGCTGATATCTTCTGCCCTCCTGTTAAACTCTTCTAAAAACCTTTGAGCTTGTTGTGTGACATCCTGAGGGGTCACAACAGCACTCAGGCCACAGAGAAGCCAGAAGTGGACCAACATATTCATGTTCAGGATGAGAACCTCTCAGTGAAGTAGGTTTCCTCAGGCAAGCTTCTCTGTTGGCCTCTGCCTCATCAGCCTTCAAGCATGGCCACTGTGAAGAAGAAAGGCTGAATCCAATTTGCTGGACCTTTTATAGGTTTTATTCATTATAGGAGAGAAAGGAAAAAGTTTTTTATAAAACGCCAAATAAACAAAAGTCAATCATTAACTTTGGAAAAACATAATTACTCCTGCCATTTTATGGCCTTCTTATAAAAGGCTTTTACTTTTGGTTAATGTTTCCCAAATGTGCTGTCAATGATACAGCTGGTCACTTTATCTATAGCCTACCCGTGTCTCTGGTAGCTCAGAATCTGTCAATCCTTTAACAGGTTGGTGATAAGCTGTAAAAATATTTAGAAACTTCACTGAAACACCAAGCCAAGAACCTTAACTCCCAGGCAGGAAGAAACCCCAGTGAGTCTGAGATAGGGTACCTGGTTGGGTGTTAAGGGACATGTTTTTAAAAGCTTTGCAAAGCCCAGGTGATTTGGGGAACAGACCTCATTTTGAAAGTAATGGGGGGCATAAAAATTTAAATGTGAATTTTAAATGTGTTCACTGAGCCATCAAAAAGCAGCAAGAGACTGTGGGATCACAGCATCTTGTGTAGAGACCTAATCTGAGCTATAAATCAACTGGATTTAAGTACTAAGGTGACTAAGGCTACTGAAATGACTCCATCTTAATATTTAAATACCTTTGCTAATCTAGCTAGGAACCCAGCAGTTACTGCAAATCAATGGGAAAATCAATACATGAATTAGCTCTGGAAATGCAGCTTGGGTTGAGTGGTATCGATCAGACAATGCCTTAGTATTTTTTAAATTAGCCTGTTTCTGCTCAGGATCGCTTGGATGGTTTTGTTTTGGGTCTTGTCAGGGTTTGTTTTGAGATGGAACTCTGAAGCCACATCCACAGGCTTGGTTTCCCATTCCCAGCAGAGCTTCTCTGAGACCACCGTGAGTCTGCCTCCATGGGAGCAGCAGAATTGGCTCTTCATTGCCAAACCCTGGAGAGGAGGTCCATCCCTCAGGAGCCCTTGGGAGCCCAGCACAGCCTCTGCAGGGCCACCAGCAACAAGCATCTGGCAAGCACAGCTCAAAACCAGGGAGCTGGGGGGAACACCCAGCTTCAATATCTTGTGGTAGCCATGTCCTGTGGACCAGGGGTGACTGATCTCTCTCATCCATGTGCAATGCTCTAAAAATTGGTTTTTTGAGTGAAAGTTAACAACATTCACTCAACCCTTCCCCAGAGGTCATGTTCCCTAAATTTCGTGTTGCTCTACTTGGTGTCATCCAGACTTGACATGTTTTGTGCTTCCTTAGTGCTGGTGACCATATCTGCCAACAACTGAAACTGTGTCAGTGACCAGGAATCCAATCACTGGGACACTGTACATGCAGTGCCTCTCTGATACACACCTTCCTTCTCGTGACATCAGCCAACATCAACTCATATTCCAGTTGTGACCTTTCTGGTAATGCTACTTGCTCAGCTGTTCCCTTTTTTGTCTCTGTGCATCTGGCTCCAGGGTGGCTCCAATTACTGCTTTGTCAATTTGTCTGGGCCGAAGCGCATCACAGTGATTTCAGTCCATTTTTCAAAATTTTATGATCATTTGGAATTGTAATCCTTTGAAGGACTCCCTTGGCAGTGCTTGGCAATGCCCAAAAACCTGTTAATAGATAGATATTCTCTTCCCACATCCAGATGATATGGGATGCAGTAAGGCCCAGGAGAGGTATTAAAATGCCCCTGTTCTTGACTGAGAACCACAAAGCCTGTTTTCTAAGTGATTATGTGCCTTTTGTGATTCTTGTCTTGCTCATCGCTTCTCAATTTGCCAGTGAGACTGTCACATGGTGAAATGATGAAAGGTTTTTGTGCTGTTGTTTCAGCTGCTGCCTGTCAGAGCAGAGAATTATGCCTATTATTACCTTGATTTCTTCTTCTTCAGTAGAGAACAGGAACTATGTTGACCCTTCACTTCAACTCTCCTATTTTCTCTTCTGTGCTGGCAAGTTAATTGCACAATCACTGAACTGGGTATTTTTAGGGTACTGAAACAGGGCTAGCTGATTCAAAACTCCATTTTTACATGCAGGTGTCATTTTTCCCCCTTTCCAGTGCTCTGTCCAGAGGCAGCCCTGGTAGCTGTCACCTCCCTGCTGTGGTGCAGGAGTCACCTCTGCTCCTCACTCCCATCTGCTGCAGCCACCTCTCCAGGCACAGCCTGGAACACCAAGGGCTACATGCACAACCCAGGAGCCCCCAGATAGCAGGATACTTCTGGGGGATACCTGTAGGGCAGAGCTGTATAGGGCTTGCCTCTGCACCTGCATTTAAATGTGTGTGCAAGCACTGTAGTGAGCTGGAAATGAGCAGGCAGAGTCACCCTGAATTATGCTGCAAATTCTCTGCCCTATTTCTAAGTTCTTTTCTACTGCATACTTAAATGCAAACCTTGATATCATATATGAGGAATAATAAAATAATTACACCCCACCTTTCTTGCCATGTCCTTTGCACAAGAGAAAAAATAAGCTGTGAGATGAATTAGCACAAAGTTACCTTTTGAAAAACTGGGTTGGAACAGTGAGGAGTCACTGAGCCTCAAGCACATCAAACCTTCATGGATGGATTTGCTCCCATTGAGAAGACATATGGGAGACACTAGATTCATAGAATCTATGAATCCTGGAATATCCTGAGTTGCAAGGGATTCACAAGGATCATCAAAGTCCAACTCCTGGCCCTGCACAGGACAGCTCCAAGGCTCACATCATGTGCCTGAGAGTGTTATCTGAGTCCTTCCTGAACTCTGACAGGGCTGGTACTGTGATCATTTCCCTGGACAGCCTGTTCCAGTGCCCAACCTCCCCTGGGTGATAGAGACTCGATTGTGTCAGCCTTACTAGCACAGCAGGCTTTCTGCAGAGGGGCCAGGCTCTTAGCTGGTAGTGATTTATATAGCCAGAGATGGTGATGGCCATCCATGCTTGTATGAGGAGCATTTCTTGTGGTGGACCTTCATGCTGGCCTGGAAAGCTGATGAGAGCATGAAGACAGTTGTACCACAGTAAAAAGGAAACAGTAAACAGCTGAGGAAGGGAAGTACCTCGAGCCTTTTCAGGAAATTCAAACCTCCAAGAGCAGCAAGGGAGCAGCCATGGGTTTGGGGGGATAGAGGAGCAGCTGGAGGTTTAAACCGTGTCTCAGTGAAATCCACTGCTGTGTGTGATGGCAGCCAGCCTGCTTGGCAGGAGCAAAGGGCTGTGTCAGTTTGCCACTGCCACAGCACAAAGGCTGTAACCTGACATGCTGGCACAGGCTCCTTCTCCTCCCAGGTACCATTCTCCCCTCCACCTCTCCCATCTGCAGCAGAGCTGTGGCTCCCAGCTCCTACCTGGTACTCCCAGTCCTGTCCCCAGGGTACGAGCTGGCTGACATCTGCAGAAAGAGCTGCCCACTGATGTTCATCTGTGCTCTGGCTCTGTTAGAGCAGTTTTCTGCCTCACCACTCATGTTGTTGGCTGAGCTGTGCTATGAAACTAGGACTGCAATAACAGAGAATTGCAGTTAGGACATGCCTCAATAAAAACCCCTGTGTTGTGTATTGGGCACCACACACCCTTAAAATGGCTTTAAATACCATTATCAGGGCAATTTTTCCACACAGGAGCACTGTTTAAGCTCTCTGTTACACTTTGTCATCCTGCCTAGTGCATAAAAGACAGACAGAAGCCTTACTCAGTGGCCACTTTGTGCAGAAGGGCTCTGAAAGGCTGTGGCTGCACAGGGATTGCCTGTCCTGGAGCATCCCCAGGGAGACCGAGCTGCCATGGCAGGGCCACCTCACCGCCTGCACAAGGCTGCAGCTGCCCCTCTGTGCCCCTCCTCTGCCCTCTGCCAAAGAGCAGCTCACTTCAGTGGAATACCTGGCAAATCCTTGCTCTGAGGACTCCCATAAAGTGGCTTTGTGGAGGCAGTGAACAGCCCAGGGGTGGCTTCAGCCCCTCCGCACATGTCCCTGCAGCAGCGCCTGGTGAGGAGCCGTGCTGCCTCAGCTGCAGCTGGGCATCAATCCCCCATCCTCTCCTCTTCCTCGTGCTTTGAACGGGGGCTGGGCAAATGGTCCTTTTAATCCCCTGGGCAGCCTTCTTCCCACATGACTAACCCTTCTGCATGCCTGCCATCCGCCTTCTCTCAGATGAAAGTGCTGGCACTGGGATGCTGGCTCACTGACTCCCTGCTCCCTGGCTCCCTGCTCCCTGCTCTCTGACTCCCTGATTCCCTGGCTCCCTGGCTCCCTGACTCCCTGATTCCCTGGCTCCCTGGCTCCCTGCTCTCTGACTCCCTGACTCCCTGCTCCTGACTCCCTGGCTTCCCTGCTCCCGAATTCCCTGGCTCCCTGCTCCCTGGCTCTCTAGCTGCGAGCTTCAGCCTGTGCCACAGGGGCTTTGCCCATGCTGGGACACATCCCTGCCTGCAAGAGGAGCCTTTCATGAGATCCTCGTGTCCACTCTCTCGGGGGACCAGAGCTGTGTGACAGGGAGGGGGGCATCTCTCCCCCTCTGCAGGCACACACCGCCTGTCCAGCTCCATCTGGGCCACCAAGGGCCCGTCCCAGCACCAAGCCTCAGCCTGAGCATCAGCATTTTGGGCTTAGCTGGCTCATCCTCTGCAGAACAAGAAAGGGCAGATGAGTGGCTGGCCGGATTAAATCCCTGTTTCCCAGCAGCAATGGAGGTAAAGGCAGCAAGTGCAGAGCACAGAGACTCCCCACCTGCTGCACCACTCTCAGGAGCTCCGTCTGTGAGGGGAGGGAGGAAGCCAGGGGAGGCTGCTTCCTGGAGAGCACCCACCTGGTTCCACTGCCAGCCACCACCCAGTGACCTCCTGGGGCACAGGGGGCTTTGTACCCCACTGGGCCGAGCCGGGGACCAATGCCTTGGACAACTAATCTGTACCTCTCCATAACCTCCTGTCCCATTTGCTCCCTGTTTTTCTTTTTCAGACCTTAAAAAGCTGTCACCTCCACTCAGCTCCATTGCACTCCGAGGTTGCCACAGGCTGATGGCTGTTTCCCAAGTCAAAGAGTGCTCAGCATTGCCAAGGGACAGTGCCCCGTGCACAGGGGCCAGCCTCAGATCTGAGGACATCAGGAGCTGTATAAAGATGCTGTCAGTTTCCTGAAGCGTCAGGAAACCAAAGTGTTTTGCAAAGTTTAGAGGAAAGCTTAGAAGCTGAATGATTTTTAGGAAGATGAGTGTACAAACTGGCAGGTTAAATCAGGGTATCATAAAGTGTAACTTTGAAGGATAAAAATCAAAACCATACACTATAAAGGCAGAGGAGAGGCAACCACTCAGGTGCACAATGCTCTGCATCCCTTACACTTTGCGCCTTACAAAAAAAACCACCTTGCCCCAACAATGAAGGGAAAGGTATTGATCCCCTCAAACATGGCTTTGCATCCAGGTAACATGTATTTCTCACTTCAGTTTTACTAAGCAAGTGGTCCCAGTTCATTTTACAGTGACCATGTGCTCACACATCAGCACCTGCAAAGTTGTTTAGATACAATATTATCAAGAATGTTAGTCCAAAGTCTAAAATTCCTATTGGTCCACTACTGATAAAAGCTACATAGTGTCATTTGTAGTAATTACAATTCAAATTAAGGGAGAAAAGCAAAGGTGATGGAGAAATAATGCAAGAACACTCTTGCAGTTTTTCCAAAATTAAATTCTTTCCATTTAGTCATTGCTGTAGCTAGCAAAATGCCTTGACAGCTACAAATTGCCACCTCTAAGGGAAAGGGAAACATGGTAGGAAGGAAGAGGACAGACTAACAAAATCAAATTTTACTTTTTGATCTTAGATCAAGTTCAGTTCCTACTGAACCTGCTTAGTTTACTCAGAACAAAGCTGTATCTGGACTATAAGGGCAAAATTACTCTGGACTGATGCAAACATCAATGCAGACACAAAACATCCAGTTAAAACACAAGGCTTTCATGCAAAGTGCATCCACAGTGCTAATGTATTCACAAAACTGAACGTACTGATGTGTTTGTGCTGGCAAGAGTGACCCACTCATCACTGTCAATGTGCTTTAGTTTAATGTGGTTTGAAACATAGCAAGTTCAGTCCATCAAATTAGGCATAGGTAACTGTGCACATTTTTCATTAGCAATTGGCTGCTTGTAGGAAGCTGTGGTGTCACTCCATTGCACACCTCCCTTCTTGCATGCCACATTAAAAGGAAACAAAAACCATGAGAGGCCAAAAGGAGCTGCTCATAGAAAGCCAAGCACAGATTGTTCATTGCTAATGGACTGTGGACAGTTGGTCAATGCATTTTCTATAAAAACCTAGCATATTTAAAGCAGCTTGTTTCATGAGTCACAGGTTACTGCACTGATGAACTGACCAAATTTCTGAGGGCATCTGAGCCATGTTTTAAGAGTATCTAAAATCACAGACTTCCCTCAAAATGTAGAATAAAGGTGCTACTTTATGAAGGCTCAGCCAGGAAAGAGTTGTCCAAGAAGATCAGTATGACAGAAGCAAATGTTGTACTGGACAAACAGGAGCAGATAGTGTGCATGAAACCCCTGAGCACATCCCTGCAGGCTCCTCAGCACTGGCTGAGCCCCAGGGGAATACCAGGTCCACTTGGGAGTACCAGGCTGCAAGGTGAGCTGATAGAAATGTTCAGGTCTGAGTACCAGACAGACTCTTTATACCAATGTTCTTCAGCACTCCAAATGTCTGGCTAATGACTGACAGTGTAAACAACTTACTTGTGCATGATTTGTGCTCATTCTGGTGTAGGCATCAATGCTGTCTCTCAAGCAAGCTGCACAGAACTGTGAAAGTCCTTTCTGAAATGTCGACTTGCCAGGGATGTGGAGCTAGTGATAAACACTGCAGATTTTCTTCAAACAGAACTTCTCTGAGTTTATTGCTTCATTTGACTGAATTTTCCTTTTTCCTCTCTTTTCTTAAATACAGATCTTGAAAATGAAACAATTCAGTCTTGGGCACACCATGTACCTTTTTTCAAGACTCAGTGGCACAGTACAAATGTAACTGAAAGCAGAACCAACTCATTGTTTCAGGAAGCAGTTCACCATATAGTCTATATTACTTGTTACTCACTTTCCTGTTTATTATCATGGGTTGGATGCTGGTGGTTTAGGAAAAAAAAAAAGTGGAACTTACATAAAACATGTGGGCCAGATCCTCAAGGGATATAAATTGTTGTACCATTTACAGGCTCTGGAGGACAGGCTGTACCAAATCAAAGTGTCAAAGTGTCCTTTGTTTTCTAATAAGATCCCACAGCACAGACTAGAAAAAAGATTTATTTCTTCTGTAGCACTGTGACCTTGATTAACCTCATTTGTAGTGTCTCTTTCAGTGAAAGAGCTAATTCCTACACTGACTTCAAAATATTGCTAGATGTAGTATATGGCTGCTCATGTATCATTTGCTTCTCTCAAGCCATTTTCTGTCAGCAGAGAGGCAAGCTAGGTGTATGCTCTGGGTGATTCCCATACCATCATTAGCAGAAAATTAAGCCAAACTGCTGTAAAAGGTGAGCTGTCAGGAAGACACTGATTAAATACTTACCACCACAGTCAGCACACATTGCATAATGTCTTGTTTACAGGATTTCAATTTGTTTTCAAATTGGTGGCCAGTGCCATGGGCTCAACTGAACCTTCACTCAGGCCTTGAGAAGTATGCTCAGATAAGCTTGGCCCTTTTTCATCTCAAGATAATTTTATTTCAGTATCATATAGTACAATACAGGAAAACAACAATTCTTAATCTGTAGCTTGAGGTTGCTCTTGCACTACTAAGCTGTTCTCACCAAAATCTTTCACAGGTTCTTGCAGAGGTGCTGCAGACACAGCAATCCATTGTGGTCACACTGAGGTGTAGCTATCGTTCATGCAAAGAATGGAAAAGTGTGAATATTTAGAAATGATGGGATCTGAGTTACCTCAATAAAACTTTGTCTGCATGAGAGACCTTGGAGCAACAACTGAGGCAGTAATAACAACACTGTACTGTATATTTCCCCTCCAACACTGGCAAGCTTCATCTTCAACATTCCTGTGAGAAATACATCCACATGTTGAGGATGGTAATTTTGAAGCACTGAGATATTATCACTAATAACCAACTTTATTAATCCTTTCCAGAATGGAGCAGCACACACTGGGACACAGAGATGATGCAGTCTTTGTCCAGAGGGACCCACCAGCAGGACATCAAAGGCAACTGTGACAAATGACACCACAGTATGCAAATGATTAGTGGGTTCCATGGCTTTATTTTGTATTTGGCCTTCCTCTCTCCTGCCTCTCCTAACCTTGGGCTTCCCTTGCTCAGCTTTCCCCCTTCACCCTGCTGCTTTCCCTTCTCCTTCCCATTCCTCCCTTTCTGCTGACACTGGTCCTAAGAGCCAGTATTGAGACAAGTCAAAGGTGCTCAATACAGCCAAAAGCCTGAAGGATTTCCACCCTGGGAAACAAGAAACCTTTGTACCCTTCAGGACACTGGATGGTCCTTTATGAGCACTTTTCACTCTGTTTAAGCCTGTTCCTGTTGGTGAGGAGTCTGATGAAACAATCCTAATAAGCAAAGAAGTTTTCCAATATTGCCTCTAGACATGACACTGGAAACAGGATGGTTAATGGTCAAATCCTGCCTCCAGTGATGTGGGCAGATGCTTAGTGACTGCATTGTATTTTGCTTCAACATGCTTCCTTCATCTTTTTACAGTTACCCACACACAAAACTCTCCTTTTCTGTTGACCAGTGCTTCTGAAGACAGCCAGAATTTTATCACTTATCCAGATCAGGTGCACCAAACTCAGCAGTTGGTGTTTCACATTTTGAATCCTTTCAAAAGTTGTCTACCTATCACATGAACATGAAGGTTCATCTGACCCCAGGCTGGCTATGTTGGAAATCTACTCTAGTTTTATTATTAAAAACTGTAAGCAAGACATTTCCAGAGAGCTGTTAAAGACTATTTACAAGGGCACGTAGTGACATGACAAGGAGGAATGGCTTCAAACTGAAAGAGGGCAGGTTTAGATTAGATATTTGAAAAAATCCTTTACTGTGAGGTTGTTGAGGCATTGGAACAGGTTGCCCAGAGAAGCTGTGGATACCCCACCCCTGAAAGTGCTCAAGGCTGGAGTGGATGGGGCTCTGAATAACCTGGTCTAGTGGAAGGTGTCCCTGCCCATGACAGGGGGATTGGAATGAGATGGGCTTAAGATCCCTTCCAACCCAGGCTGGCCTGTGATTCTATGATTTAATGAGAGCTGGGCCACAAAACACTGACTGCACCTGTGGGAAATCTGGCCTTTGTTGCAACTTTTAATTTCAACAAATTTCAGAGTTTTGCAAATTTCCAGTTCACATAATTTGTAACTTTGACAGTTAAGTGAAAAACACTGCTAGTACCAGATTTTTGCTAGCCCCAGAGCTATATATGATCCAGGTATTTTGACCTGGTCTTACAGAGGCTGTGAAAGCTTTTTTGTTTCTCAATAAATGAAAACTTTTATGCACTGATGACTGTTCCATCTAAAGGCATACTACATAGCAGCAAACAGAAGTAATTTTACAAAGAAACTTTTGCATATGGCTTGAAAAAAAATCCATCAAGAATTGACAATGACAGATGATCTCCCCAGTGACATTCAGGAATAATGCAGTTTCACATTTATGTCAGGAAAAACAAACAATGGAAATATTTAAATAATCATTAAAAATGAGATGCCTGGCACAAGGCAGGTTCCAACCCTGGTCTGAATCTTCTGGAATCTTTTCTGGATATTATCTGAGGCCTTCTTATTTGCATTGCTCATGAAAAAGAACTGTAATGGAAGTTCACCCAAACAAAAGGTTCTCTCAAGGGAAATCACGTCAAAGGACATTTTTCTTGTCTTCATGTTTGACATTCAGGAGTAGTGATGAAAAAAGGCAGGCACAGGAGTCTTTCAGAAATCCACCAGAGAGCAGTGGCAGCATTTCATAGGGATGTGAACCGGTCATCATCTGCTGCAAAGACTCCATTAATGTGGCCTGCTTTTAAATCCAGGGCTTCACAAGGAATCCCATTTTCTAGTGTCACTTCAACTTTCTCTTCTAAATTTTCTCTCTCTGTTGACTCTTTATTCTTTCTAAAAACAAGAAAGAAAAGATCATCTTATTCAGTTGACCTGTAGCAGTCCACCATGATCCCACAGAAAGAAAACTGCATATTTAGTTAGAAGTTTGTCATAGGTTATGCTCCTAAAGGCACAACCCAGTGTACTTCCTTGCTGTAGTAAATACACCAGATGGGTGTATCTAAATGCAATAGCTGGGAGACCCACAGATTGGAAGCCCTAGTTTAGCAGTTTGAGCTCAGAACTGGAGACCAGAAAACCTTAAGTAGATATGTTTTAAGTACGTTTTAAATATTATTTCACCTTCTTATTCTGCAACATGACTTGAAGGTGCAAAAGAAAAGCTGGAGCAAAACAAAATTTGAAAAAATCTCTAAATCTGTTTGGGTTTTTTTACATCAGAAAGGTCTACACTAAGCATGTAATCTGACCCTGCAATGTATGTCATAGATCACACCCCATGATCTGTACAAAATAAAACATATTTTTTAGAAACAGATCAGTCTTAGATTAACTATAGCCTCCAAATGTGGAGACATCCATGACATCCATGATTACCTTCCTCAGAATATTCATGATTACTTTCTTAGGTAATCTCAATGCTGCAAATCTGCATTTTTTTTCTTCAAATTTCATTAGTAGCCACCTTCCTACCCAGTATTTTATACTTTTGTTTTCTAGATCAAACAATTGCATGGCTTTCACTTTTCCAGACTCCAGCTGTCCCAAAAACATAACAGTGGTTGAATAAAATTCTTTACATTTAAAAAAACCCTAAAAAATATTATCTAAAATACAATCAATTAGAAGATATAATAAACAAATATCAGGTCATGATGTTCCTTTAATTCCAGATTTATTCTGACCTTGGGAACAATTAGTTCATAGTTGAAAAACCTGCTGTACTTTATGGCCTGCAGCATCAGCGGTTTCAGAGGACAAGAAACTCAAAGGTCAGGTGCACTGCTTCTTCCTATCTCACAACATGCACTGTAACAATCTGACTCAGGACAACTGTAAAAATCTGACTCAGAGTAACTGTTAATGACAGAGATATTAACAATAATAAAATTTTATTGGCCTTTGGGAGATTCTTCACATTACAGACTTGTTAAAATAAACTTGGGGTGTAGTAGCGGAAACCTCTGACCTCTGGCTGCTCTCACACTGATAAAAAGGAGTGTTCCATAACACAAAACTGTGGGGGCAGAACATAAAAGTTACTAAGAAGGAGGTTTAAAAGAAATGAGAGGAGTAGAAGATATGTGAAACTCATTACCAGAGGAATTCAGAGAAGCTAAAAATTTCCATGAATCCAAGGGTGACTCAACGCCTTAAGTTAAGGGAAGTTAAGGGAAGAGCAAGTTAAAGGAAGAGAAAACATACAAGAAGACCAAATCCAGCTCAGGGAGGCCCACACCCACAAATTAATTCCTGGTAGAACTAATACAGGGAAAGACTGTGTGCTGACTCTGTTTTCACTCTTCCCAAGGCAATTTTTATGGCCCCTGCTGCAGATAAAATTTTGGGGGATGAGGGGAGACTTTGGGCGAGTTCAGGATAGACTGCAGAGGATGATCCTGCCCTGGGCATGTGGCAAATCTATTGCTGTAGGGGGAGGTGTCCTATTGCTGCAAGGATAGGAGAACAAACACAAGGCTGGGAGACAGTGTGTCTGACCCAGCAGAATTCACTGTAGGCACTGAATTCAGCACATCTCTCACTTCAATAAATGATGCATGAGTCTAACTCAATACTGAAACTCTTCCGTAAGCCAACTCCCCTTCCCTGACACCCTGAGCATGGACAGTCTGGAGCACGTGCTTTTGGTCTTATCTGAACTGAGGTATTTACATGGCATTTTAAAGGCCTTTAAAGACAAAATGCCAGATTTATGAGAAGATGACACCATCCCAGGGGTCAGATTTCCAACACAGCTTACTAGGCAACAGGGATCCCATTACGTAAGCTCTGGACAGATCTCTAAGAAAACTAATTATTGAACATGCTGAAGCCTTTGAAAACCTGGTCACTTACTTCACTGTCTGACAAAGAGATCAGTGCTTTTGAAATCCTTTTCTCAGATATTTTTCTTTTTCCAAGAAGCCAAATAATCCAGACCATCCCTTTTACCTTTCCAGTCCTTGCAACAGTAAATAGAAGAAATATATGCTTGGTTTACCCTCTCTCTTAGTTCCTTGCCCCTGCCTGCAGATGTTATTGATGTGAAAGGAGGGTTACAGTTCAGCCACAGATGAGCCTGCTCTGAGGAAAGGTTTTATGTAATGGTAGAGTAGGGAAACAGAGGGAGAAGTGGAAAAAGCATAGCAACTAAAAGGACTAGAGCATGAGACAGAGAGGTGCAGAGGCAGACAGCAACAAGCCATATTAATGGCAGTGTGATCATAAGAACATGCAGTTTACACCATATTGAGGGGACCTGCTCAAGCTCAGCTGAGTTATTTTGAAAATACAGGGGGAAATCCTGTCTTTCAGCATGATATGAAGCACAAGTGATTATTTTAGCTAGAAAAATCCCAGCTATTTATCCTAGTTTATTTTATTACACTTATGTGAAATGTTCAAAGACTCCCTTAAATTTAGCCACTATAAAGAAACACAGAGCCATGATACCACAGAGAGCAGGTATGGATTTCAGGTAGCAACATCACTCAGTTTTACAGAAGAGGTTGCCTATGTTTAGGGCATGAAATAATTCAGTCCATGCAACATGGTTGTGATAGGACTTTCACTATCCACAGATTCCAAATACCTTCCCAGACTCTTTCCCCAACAGCATCTTTCATTTATTGTTTGCTGAATTTTGTGAGTTTTTTTAGAAAACAGAAAGATGTTTTGGAAATTCATGTAACTCCTCTGATTGAAAAATATAACTGAAGGGATTCTGACTACACTACTAATGGTTCTCTATGAGAAGCACTTAACATTCCCAAGTGTTGTTCTTCTGAGGTCTTTTAACATTCTTCAAGGTAATAAAAAGGCAGGAAGAAGAAGTCTCTGCAACATAACACTTTTTATAAATCAATTCCTTTTTCTGATATATTTGGGGATACAATCCATTATACAGTCAATAATTTTGATATTATCTGGTTATCAGCAGGAATCTACTGGTTTTCAGTTCTTCTGCTGTTCCTGTATGATCTATTGCCGAAGTCATTAATTTTGTGTAAACCTAAACTCTGTGGCAGCCAAAAGCATGGTAGAAGCTGAACTTCTATGGCAGAATCTCAACTCAGCTGAGAAATTTCTATTCCTTATGCTCAACTCAGAGCCAGCAGAGGTGTCAGCATCAAAACTCCACCTGCTCTCTGTGTTGCTCCCACATGCTCACACTAGGGAAGGATGAATACCCTTCTCTTCTTCACCAATGCCACCAGGGCAGAAATGGAGAGGAAAAGAGAGTATCTCTCTCCTACCCCACCAGTAAAACTCCTAAGCTCATGGGGAGATCTGCCCAGGAACCTGTGAAGGGCTGCGTATTTTGAGCTCATCAGGATGTGAATGATAAATGAAACCCTGCTCTGTTCTGGTGAGCAGGCCCCCTTCAGCCATACATTAATCATTACTGTGTGCTCTACTGAGTCTTCTCCAGCTGCAGCAGCACAGTTTTTTTAGCCCTACCAGCTTTTGACAGTACTGCCCTGGAAGGGACACAGTCACTGCCAGCCTTCCCCCTCCTGGTAGCCATGTGGGTGGTCTGTGAAAGGAGACTCACCCCTGGCACAATGAACATTCACAAGAATGACATCAATTGTCTTTTTAAAGCTCATCTCTAGTTAGGTGGCCTCCAGGATCATAGTCTTACACTCTCCATTTCCTCATTACATCATAAAATTACTAAGGCCTTACAGTTAAAAATTTTAAGTCTTTTCCTCAGAAAAGGAGAGATGGGTTATCTTTGCCTAGCTATGGAAGGATGTACAGCATTATCTGTCTGAGGCTGCTCTGAAACACAAAACCAGCTCAGCTGACCTAACTAATCAGTATTCCATTAAAACAGAAGAAAGGCTAGGCTGCTTACTTCTTGTGTTTCTGAATCCCTGAAACAATGAGGAAAACAATCCCAGCCACAATGAGACAAAGAACAACACCAAATACTATAAGCCAGACAGGTGTAGAGGGTTCCACAGGAGGTGATAAGGTTGAGGTTATCTTCAGGAACTGCAATGTTTTGTCACTCAGGAGGAAGGCATTGTTGATTCTGTTCCGGTTCATCCTTCAAGAAAAAGAAAAAAAACAAAAAAAACCATCACAACTCTTTATAAAGGTATTTTACAAGTTAAAAAGATAGTAGAAAATAAAAGGATTTTTCATGAATATGCTGCAAGTTAGGCAGGGCAGAATGTCATCCAGCATGATGAAGAAAAGGATGTTGTCCACCTTTAGGGGATCAGCCTCTTCTCTCAGGCAACAAGACAAGAGGACATAGCCTCAAACTGTACCAGGAGAGGTTCAGGTTGGACAACAGAAGAATTTTCTTCACTGCAAGGGTGGTTAAGCATTGGAAAAGGCTGCCCAGGGAGTTGTGGAGTCATCATCCCTGGGGGTGTTCAAGACACAACTGCTCATGGCACTTAATGCCATGGTCTGCTTGACACAGTAGTGGTTTGGTCGAAGGTTGAACTTGATGACCTTGGAGGTCTTGTCCAACCTAAATAATTCTGTGATTCTGTGATTTCTGTGATTCTGTGATGTTGGCAAGATTACACAGACCTTGACTATAAAAGAGACCTCAGTAATCCACAGACCCCCCCACACAGAACATTTTGAGCACCAGACTTTTGTATGCATTTATCTGAAAAACTGGGAAATACAGATGAGACCTGAAGTACAATATTATTATTTATTTCTGGTTTGAACCATGTCCTGAAGACATAGCAGGTTGTAAGCTGTAAGGCTGGCTCTGTTGCCTTGCTCATGCAGCAATCAAGTTTAGCACAGGAGTGGCAGATCTACCCTTCAATGCTTGCAGGATTTACTTACAGCTGCCCCCTAGTCCCTCAAACTGAACCATCCTGCATGTTATGGGCTGGTACATCTACACCTGCTGCTGCAGATTTTCTTAGATCCATGAGGCATAGGATACAACCTGGTCTGGAAGAATCCCCCTATGCCAACATGTCCTTCTTCCCTGCAAGATGCAGCTAAAGGGATTTGTACTTTCTACTATTTTTTTCCATTTCCATAAGAGAAACTGTAAGTCTGAGAAATATGCTTTTTCACAGAAGTAGTACAACTGCTATCCTTTAGAGGATATCTTCACCCATTTTCAATGCATGTAAGTGTTTCACTGCCTGTAAGATATTTCTGGATCTAAATCTATGCAGATTTAAGAGTCTTTAGAAGTATCTTTCATTAGCTTTTTCAAAATGTTAAAAATTTTTAAGCAAATGGATTACATATATAGATCTTGAGAGATTCTTTTTGATAGCAGTTGTATGAATTAATGCAGCTCTTTCTTGTATACAATTAAATTCATTTACCACAAAGCAATTATTTCCTAAGAAAAGATGTATGGGAAATACGGGTAAGATTTAACAAATTTCTCTTCTTGGAAATGATAATGTTTGGCTGTCCCTTAAACAGGAAGTTCTTAGCCTTAATGGAAAGCCAGCATTCCTGGACAGGACTGAAAACCATGGCATGTTTTAAGACTCATAATTCCGTAAGCTGTCTGCCATTTGGAAAAGATTTCCTTACTGATATGAAAGGATCATTGTGAACAGCTGAAATAAGCATTGTTTACCCTCATCTAGTGCCTTGAGTTTCAGAATTATGTGCTGAAATACATGCAGGCAACTACAAGTGCATTTCATGTTTGTATATGCATAACTATATCTCGTGTATATTTATGCAAAATCTTGAATATCATACAGAGCTCTGATATGGTTTCCCTTCCTCTTTATTCTTACTTTGTAAGAATGTCATACAACAAAATTGTAGTCCATGACTAGTGCTATGTGCTACCCTAGCATGAAGAATTATAATAAAGGAAGCCTGCAACCAGAAGCAATTAAACAACCAAAAAAAAAAACATTTTAGTTTTATAGACCATTTTATTTCTTGTTTTTAATTTAGGTAGGAATTAAAACTTTTCATAAATAGCATATTCTTTATCAGGTGACAGACAACAGTTAAAAACCAAACAATAACACCATCCAATTTCTGTGCCAAACAGGGCACATAAAAGACTTAAATAAATCAGCTTATGCTACTGAATGTATCAAAGAATAACAGAAATGCAAAACCCCCGCATTCCAGCACTCTTACAGAGAGCTTCAGTGAATAAATAATCTGCTTCCTCCACTAATGCTATGAAGCTATTGTTTGGTGTCTCTGTAGGAAATAGTTTAATCTGCTCATAAGCTTAAATTAATCTTTCCAAAAGAACGCATACTCATTCATCAGGAATTAGGCATTACACCTCCATTGCGATAACACGAATTTTCAAGACAGAACAGAATGCCTGAAAACAAAGAGATCCATTTTCCACTCCATGCTTGAGAAATATATGTGTGTTATGCTGCTTGAGGGACTCATCCCTATAAACCCCTGGTGCAGGTTTTTTTGGACCATTGAAGTCAGATTATCCCATTTTTTTCTTTTTCCCTTGTCAGCTCCAAATTCTTCCTTTTACTTGCTCCAGAATGTGATAGTAGAAGGCAAAGTGATTTGTAGTGCACTGTACTTTGTACAAGCAATGCTCAACTGAGATATTGACTGGCATTCTAGAAGGAGCTGGTATGAAAAGAATGTGAGCACAAGATTGCTTAAACCAAGCTGGGACACAGCCAGCTCTGCTCATGAGGAGTTCACACGAGCTCTTCTCACGTGAAAGCTGACTTCTAAATTAAGTCAGATGAATTGTTAGTGAGAAGCACTGAAAGGGAACCTATGGGCATTGGCCCAGGTGTAGATGTGCACATACCATGCAGTAAAAGCTAAATTCCATTAATCCAACCCAGAAAGTGTGCCCTTCCATCACCTCACTGGGAAATGTGATGAGAGGTGGATGAGAGCAGTGTGCCACACACTGGACAGCACATCACAGGTGGGGCTCTGGAAAGGGATTAGATTTCTTCAGAGTCTCCAGCATCAACAGAGACTCTTTCCAAAGTTATAATCCCAAGGCTCACGTTGTTTGCATTCTGTGGGACTGTTAAACATCCTCTAATCTCACATTCATTAAAGAGTACTGTGCCCTCAGTGTTTTAGCAACTTGGATTAGTTCATCCTTAAAGAGGCAGAGTGCTCATTCATAAAAGGCCCAGAGAGAGAGAAAACATCCTCAGAAGACAAGGAAGAAAACATTGCAAGAGCAGTGACTGTACCTGATGGCTGCCTCTACCTCACTTCCAGGAACAGTTGTCACATTTTTGGAAGAATCTGTGACCACAAACCAAAAGGACACCCGGTCTGTCACATTGCAGAGCAGCACATTGGAAATTCTGCAGACAGTTAAAACAAAAATCATCATTAAAGAAGCGTGGAATTATTGAAATGTTCTAGATTTTCTTAAAATATTGCTCTCAATTAAGGGGGAAAATTTCTTATTTTTAAAAAAGCTAACAGTTAATACTCAAGAAAGAAATACCACTCACACATCTCCCATTTCCAATATGATTTTAAAGAAATCAAGCTTATGAAGACCAAATCAGTCTTCAAACAAATTTCTAAATCTATTACAGACTTTCGTGGTTTTAGACATACATTTAGCATAATCAAATGAAAAAATACATATTTGAATAACAATCATCATTGGCTATGACAAAGGCCATATAATGGAGGAAGTGCATTGGTGAACTAAGAATTCAGGTTTTGACAGCCAATACCACAGGAACCAGTCATTGAGAATTGCCTACATGATTGTTAACTGAGTGCAGTTCTTCTACAAGATACATTTGTTGGAGGGAAGATCAGTGCAATTGATGTTATAGTTTTTGATATCTTTGTTCACAGTCAGGCACAGAGTGCATGGAACAAGTTTAATTTAGTCATTATAGTGGCACCAGGCACCGGCCTCTTCCTTTTAGCTTATGCTGTATCAAATATTTATATTATCTATTTTAAAGGAAGATTCTTCAGTTTCATGTGAAGTTAAATGTGGAGGGGCACAGGCAGGCAGCTTCTCATGGCATACTGAGAAAATAGTCTGCAAAGTGCCTTTTAAACGCAATTTTTTTTTTTTTCAGATTTCTACTGGTAAATGGTGGAAACATCAGAAAACCCTTCTGGAATGACACAATCACGAATATTTAAGCAGAGGAAGTGAAAGCCGACCCGTTCCAGGACCGGGACCGGGACAGGGCCCGGGCGCGCCCCGCGCTCTGCTCGGCAGCGCCGCCTGCCGGCCGCGGGCAGCACCGCCCCGGGCCCGCGGGAACCGGGACTGGGGGCGCTGGGGGCACTGGGAGGGCTGGGGGCACGGGGGGCACTGGGGGGGCTGGGGGCACTGGGGGGATTGGGGGCACTGGGGGCACTGGGGGGTCTGGGGGCACTGGGGGCACTGGGGGGGCTGGGGGCACTGGGAGCACTGGGAGCACTGGGGGCACTGGGGGGACTGGGGGACTGCGGGCAGTGGGGGGACTGGGGGTGAGAGGGACGGGAGGGTGAGAGAATGCCCATGCCTGGGCATTCCCCATCCAGCCAGGGATCTGCTTGTAAGGCAGATCACAGTGCCTCATTATGGATATTTTGTAGAAATTTTTTACTTCCCGATGAAAACTTTTTTTGAGTGATGTTTTGTGTGCCCCAGGTAGTGCAATAGATCATTTTACAGAGGTCAGTCTGTCCGTCTATCTATCTATCTATCTATCTATCTATCTATCTATCTATCTATCTCATGAATCATAGAAGTGCTTTGGCTGAAAAGGACCTTAGAGATTTATTCCAACCCTCATGCCATGGGCAGTGAGCCTTCCACTAGACCAAGCTGCTCAGAGCTCCATCCAGCCTGGCTTTGCATAATGCCATGGAAGGGGCATCCACAGCTTCTCTGGGCAACCTGTGCCAGTGAGTCACCACCAGTAAAGAATTTCTCACTAATATCTAATCTAAACCTACTCTTTCATTTTGAAGACATTCCCATTTGTCCTGCCATATGCCCTTGTCAAAAGTCTTTTTCCATCCTTCTTGTAGGCTCCCTTCAGGTATTAGAAGGTGCTACAAGGTCATTCCAGAACTCTCTCTTTTCCAGGCTAAGCAAACTGAATTGTCTCATCTTTTCCTGGAAGGAGAGGTGCTCCAGTCCTCTAACCTGAGAATCACAGAATATTCTGAGTTGGAAGGGACCCACCAGGATCATTAAGTTCAACTCTTATGGGAGTGATTCACACAGGGAGCAAAGTCACAACCTTGGCATTATTAGCACCATGCTCCAACCAACTGAGGGGGAGCATGCCCATGATTTCATTTTGGCTCTTTGGAGCTTGCTCCAACAGTTCCATATCCTTCCTGTGCTGGGGACCCCAGAGCTGGAGGCAGCACTCCAGCTGGGGTCTCACCAGAGCAGAGCAGAACAGAACAGAACAGAGGGGCAGAATCCCCTCTCTTGCCCTGCTGGCCACACTGCTTTGGATGCAGCCCAGGATGCAGTAGGCTTTCTGGGCTATAGGCATCCATTCCAGAGACATATGAAATAAAATGGAAAGCAGTGATTTTGCAGAGCCAAAATGACCACTTTTACCTCTCTAGAACAGTATCAATTTTACAGAGAATTTTTATGGATAAAAGAGGAAAGCCATCCTCTGGAATTTGAAAAGATGTTCACATCAGTTGCTGGCAACAGTCAGAAGATGAAAGCAGATTTATTCTTTGCAAAACAAAAAGAAAGCACAAAATTTACAGGAGAGGGGAAAAATGCCTACTTTTAGCTGGTGGCTGACAAACTCTTGCTGACTTCACAGAATATTTAAAATTGTAACTGCAGAGGAAGTTTTCTATCTCGGTGTTTATAACAGTAGGACCCAAAACTTCATGTTGCCAAAGCTCCTAAAGCTGCAGTTTCTGTGGTGCAATCAAAAACTGGGCCAGGTGGAAAATGTGAGTTGGTGTTGCCCTACAGATGTTCTTCAAATGGAGTAAGAAAGATTGATCCCCAAAGAGAAAGATAAAGGCAGCCAAGGACTGGCAGAACACCCAGACTGTCATACCCTCATTCAAGGACTCTTCAAGCCAGGGTCTCCCCTAAATTGCCACATTTTTTTAGCATGAGACAAGGCATTCAGTCACCACAGGGGTAGTAGCATCTCTCTGTAGAACAATCAGCACTGAAAAAAGGGGCAGCAAGGACTGCACTAGGATATGTAAATTTGGCTTCTTTTCTTTTCCCTGTTCTCTCTAAAATCCCTCTCAATTACAAGCATCCAAACTCTGGTTTCACCATCACCACTTTTTCATCAGGGGAATACAAATGCCATAAACCCTTCCAGGCCCCAAAGAGAATAATCCCACTCATGAGAAGTTCAAAGGGAATGAGTAAACACCAAAACAGACTGGTTCAACAAGCTCCCATGTGGCAATTTCTGTTCAGTGGTGCCCTTTTTTTTCTTCCATGCCATTTGCTTGCAGGTTTGATTCACAACACAGATGCCATCACACTGTATAGATCTGAGAAACCTGGCTTCTCCAGGCACTAATGAAGTGTATTTGTAAATATATATATGTGGACATTTTTTCCTTTCCTTAGCAGTTGATAGACTTTTCACATGGGATTATAGGAGACTGTTATCATCAAAATGACAAAATCCTGGTTTGGCCTTATGGCACCATGGCAAAAGTCCAAAATTGCATTTCCTTTAATGCACCAGTGAGTAGAGTGCAGGAAACCCTGGCAATTCCTTGGCCTGAAACACCATCATTGCTCCTTATGGAGATTTAAATGATTGCTTAGGGGTAAGAAAGAGCTGTCAGAGAGTCAAAGGGAGCTGAGTGCCCACAATGGCTGTTAGCTCATGGAATAACCACAGTCCCCAAGCCCCAGGTGCCTATCTCCAGCTCTCCCAAAAGCATCATGCCTCTTCCAACACAGGGCTCTGCAGCTGCAGCTGCAAAGAAACATTCTTTTCCTCCCAGCAGCCATGGGATTACTTTGATTTAACAGCTTTACTCCAGACTCTTTATTTTGTTGTTCTAAATGGTCACAATATTTTAGTATCAAAAAATAGCCTGTCTTAGGAAGATGGAAAATGTTGATGATTTTTTTTTTTCTGATCACTTCTGATCGCTTTTTTTATCTATAAATGGGAGAAAGATATACCAAAAGTAGATTCTGTTATTTGAATGAAAACAAATGTGTTGACATTCTTTCTGCTCTAAAGATTAACTAGTCTCAGGCCCAGAAGAGATGCATATTATTTCAAATGAGTCACAGATTAGAGAAACCAGGGTTACTAACACAGGCTACAACAATAATTTTTTAACACTGAGAGATCAAAGGTTGCCTTATGTAGTTCATGACCATATGAATTGAGAATCAATTGAAAAGCCATATATAAAGCGGGAAATAATGGGGTAATAATTCTCCATTGAAAAAGAAATATCTATTTGTAACTATTAATAGTTACTGAGTAATGTGACTGATTGTACCTTTCTTGTGTTTTGTGCAAACTTGAAAATTTGACAAGCCTTTCAAACATTAAACACTGCTCCATGATTTATTAAATTTCAGTTTGGAAATTAACTTTAGAGAGCTCGAGATGTAACGTGCAATCCTCCCCATTCTGTGCTGGGTCATTCAGTGGTTACACAAGGGCAGGAACAGCACCAGCTGCTGTTTGCAGCAGCACATCAAAATGCTTGTCATCACAGCCTGGCTTTTATTCACCTTCAGAAACCTAACAAGAGGTGACTTCAAATATCAAAAATTATGGGGCAGACTGCAACAATGGCTATCCTAATCCACCAGACAAATTATTCTGGGGCTTGATACAGTTTTCTGAAGTTAATGGCATTTGTGTCTCATGTGGAAGTTAGTTGTGGCTGTGAGTTACTTCAAGGCTGTGAGTATGTTAGAAATTAATGAGATTTTAAAGCAGAGGTTTGTCACATCCTGGCTATGGCCACATGCATAATTTATACCCTGGCAGAACCAGTATTTAGTTACATAAAATAATAGTGATCTTTTTCATAGGTTTTATTTTGAAAAAAACTTCAATTAACCAGATGCAAAATTTCCTTAAGTTTAGATGCTACCAGAATGCAATCACAGGCAATTTGTTTGTCCTTATATGACAGAATAATGGGTCATTGGTCTTTTACATCTCCTGAAGAAAATCTGTTGACATTTTCCTGCAAAAGCTCATGTAGTGAAATGCAATTTATTTGCCAGCAGTGCAATGTAATTTATTTGCTACAAGCTCCTGCTTGTGCCTCTCTCTTCACCACAGTGAAGTGTCCTCACCAGCTCTGCCAAGGGGCTGTTCCTGTGCACAGCATCTGCTGCTCCCTCTGGGATGCAGGCTGCTCCCATACCTCCATGCCTGCTGCAGAGGGGATGGAGCAGGACTGCCTTCCTTCCTTCCAGCTGCCAGCCACTCCTTTCCTTTGTGGGGAAAGGAGTGTGTTATTTCCAGGACATCTAACAGGATGGAGGCTTTCACAGCCTTCCTGCTCCATGTAACAGGCAGATTATTTGAGGTGTACTGGGAGGTTCATCCAACCTCTCCACCACTAAACAGGGATTCTGAGGTCCCTTGGGATTTGAGAGAGATCTGTGCACAGGAGACTCTTCAGCCTGTTGCCTAGGAAGTTGTGTCAGATCTCAGAGCTGCACAGCTCCCCTTCAGGTGGCATGCTGTCTATAATGACCCCAAAGGTTTCTCTAAGTCCTACATGAGTTATCAGTTGGACTGATATTCTCCAAAATACACCCATGAGGGGTGTACCCAAGTTATACCCCATGAGAAAGTCAGATACCATCCTAAAAAGAGGCGAAGAGCCCCACAGCAGGCTGATTCCAAATATTATACTGACTTCTCTGACCAACTTAGTAGCAGGGAATTATTGATGTATGCAATACCACCTCCAAACTGGAGTAACACTGGCATCATCATATTTGTCCCTAGGAAAAACTCTCTAGATAGGAAACTGAATTAATGAGTATAAATTCTATGATTGCCCGGAGTGGGTACAGATAACTGCCATTAAAACTTCTACTCCTTCCATACTGGCTTGATTTTTTTCCCATTCCTGCAGCAACCTTACTTTAATCTGCAGAAGACCACAGTGTTTGAAGAGAAAAAAGATCACTTGCTTCTGACACAGATTTTTGCTGTGTGAAAGCAGCATGACTTTGAAGGAAGAGAATAATTTTTAAAAAGGACCCAGGACTAAAATAAGTATACAAAAGTGAATCTTTATGGAGCAGGTGCTGAATGAAAACTCTGCTGTCTTGAAAACCTGAGAAAAGCCATACATAATCATCTGTAATTAGCCTGTATCTTGAACTAATTTTTTTAAGTGCCATTTTAATTGGGTTGAGTAGCACACTTGGCTGTTTTTGTTAAGCTTGATGTAACAGCTCTTTTGCTCAAAGGAGACCACCTCTGAGGAATAAAAAGGGAACAGCAGGAATCAAATACTCCTGTCACATGGAGGGGGAAATCCTCTTTTATTTAAGAGAAAGACAGCAGCCCCAATAATCTTCATGAAACTAAAGTTAACTAATCTTTTCAAATGTGGAATATGCTTCACCTGATGCAATGACAGCCTGAAGCAGTTTTATTTTTAAGTAAATTGAAAACCTTATCCTTGTTAGCCTACCAGAACTGTCAATCTTTCATTTCAGACTGAAAAACAATAAAAAAAAATAATAGGCCTATGGAAATGCACTTACAAGGTTTTTCTTTTAAGAAAGATAAGAACATCCTGAAAATACAGCTTGCTAAGTGCTCTGTCTAATCTGGTATCTAATTTCATAGAGTAGCAAGGATCAGAAGCCAGCAAAGAACATTCAATACCTCAGGGTAGATTTAATCCCAAAACCAATTAAAGGCTGATTTCTATCTGCACTACAACATCTGAGACTTGGTGATGGTAGGTAACTCAGCTGCTGTGATACCAGGGATAGGAATGCAGAGCACAGCACTGGCACAGCTATCCACCTCCCAGAGCTCTGAGTCAGCTCATCTTCAGCACAATGCTGAAGCTGAGCTCTAAGGAAGGATGCACCAGAGCTGCTCCCTCAGAGATCTGGGCTGCCTTTTCCGACCTCCCAGGGTGTCCCTTCACCTCCTCCCAGTATGGTCTCCAGAAGGTGCCAAATCTTCCTGCTGCATTCTGCTGAAAGTGAACTGGCACCACCCCACTGAGATCCACAGGGACACTGGTTCAAAGATTGAACATTGTTGCAATGGAGACAGTGTGATGTTGAATATGTAACTGGGTGTCAGAAGTACAGTGGAACAGCCTGCTTTTAGAATCTCTATCTAATGATTTCTCCAGCTCAGTACAGCAGAGGACAGGTCACTACATGCAGCATTGTTAATATGTATGAGGCAAATCCAAGCAGATGCTTACTGAGTTGTGCTCTTGCTGGAATATCTCCTCATTGCAAAAGCCACCATTGCTTTGAAGAGGTACTCTTCATTAGCATCCCAGGCATACTGTAAAGGGAGATGAAAAATAATTAGTTTCAGCACCAGTGCTGGCAGTACACAGAGGGAAAAGAGTTGCTGAACTTGAAATGCTGTATTGATCAAGAAAATGAATAAATTCTCTGGTTGTGCTAAGAAAATGAATGCCCATTATTTAGTGAGGACAAAGGACTTTTTCTAATGGAAAAAAAAAGTGTAATAGAAGCTGTAATATAAATAATATAAACTGCAAAGAATGTTTCCAAAAATTGAATTAACTGAATATTTCTGAATGCTGACCAAACTGGAGATGTAAAGTTTATTATACCAAAGACTAGACATGTTATTAGAATTCTCCCCACACAACTGCACTCATAGCCTTGCCTCTTTTGCTAGAGAACTCAGTTAAAGTAGAAAGTTTAAATTCACCCTCTAAGACTATTTGGCTCTGGCCAAAAATAATAATAAAAAAACATTGTTTAAGGTAGTCTCTGGGAGTTGGACATTAGGACACCAGGAAATAAACTGAGATTGCAGCCTTATTGCTGCACACTGTCCTGATTACAAGACGACTCAAATATATTAAAAATTATTATACTGCATGTGAGATAAAAGAGAGAAAATAGCATCCTTACTACCTCAAAAAGAAGAAGAATGTAGGCTCCAAAAACTGTTCTCTGTTGTCTTGATGAAAAATCATGCTTTCATAATTTAAGTTTTCTGGGACAGCTTCACTGGGTTCCCCTGGGCTTTCACTCACATATGCAATTCTAATGACCTGTAAGAACTGCATCTATTACATTCTCATAACAGGAGCCATGACTGAGGCATACTGATTGAATTTCTTCCCCTTTCAGCAGATTACAAAGATTATTAGTTTCTTGGAATTATGTTAAGGGAGGTTAGAAACAGCTTTCTTCAGTCAGTCAGAACACAAATCTAATCTTTACGTTTCAGCATTAAAAAAATCTGCTCTGTAATCATCCAAACCAGAAACCCAGTGGTGTGGACACTTAGCTCTGTCCTCAACTTGGACCTACTTTTTATGGTCCTTTATAACACATTCAAAAAACAGCAATGTACACCAAAAAGCAGTAGATAGCATTGAAAATTCCAAATCTTAATTCTGGTTTTTAATTTCTGATTTTGGGTGCACAGAGATGCAACCTCTCCATAAAAAAAAAAAAAAAAAAAAAAAAGAGAATCCAACTTTCCAACTTTCAGGTATCTGCAGCCTTCATCTTGTACTGACATCCTGGGAAACTGAACAGGGATGGATGGAGTAATTTAAAGGGCAGAAAAGTATCTTATTTATCATCCCTAGATGAATATTGAGTGAAATTGGCTCTCTGAGATGAGATAGGACAAGGACAACAAAGCTGAGGCAGCAGACAACTTGAGCAGCACCAAAGTGCAGCTGCACTGCTGAGAACCTGGGCTCTGACTCATCACTCTTGCCTTGTGAATGAAGGGGATTGTGATCATACTGTGATAATGCTTGCCAACCTGGGAACTAAAATTGAAAAAAGAACCCAGAGAGAAACTCCTTGGAAAAAAAGTTATAAAAGTATGTGTTTTGATCCCACTGCACTGATGAAAATGTGACAGTAATGAGAGCAACTAATACTGAAAGAAAGAGATTGTGTAGTAAAGGAATTAATACAGATTGGAGCCATAGAACTCTTTATCATCATTTTAAAGATATCTGTATTTAAACCATGAAGCACAATTTGCATCACTAAAAGGGAAGATCTGTTTTTTCTCTGTGTGGCACTATTGACTGAATCCCCACATGCCATCTGCAGTCTTTGAGAACAGGTCCAAAAGGACAGAAAAGACGTCATTTATTAGCCAGTGAATTAAACCAGCTGTAGAGATAATTTAATCAGTTGTCTTGAAAATAGATAATGATGAAGCACATTCCATTTCATGCTCACATGGACACAAATACAATGCAGCACTACCAAGTGCATGTACTCGGTATGTTTATGTTTAGTGCAATGCATATATCCATGCACAATTTGTCACAGCTCTCATAAATAATGCAGCAGCCTAGCACTTCTTTAAGCCAGAGTAGCAAAAAGGGTATCTCAAATCAGGGAAGATAATATATAGTGAGGAATTCCAGGCCCAGTTGAAAGAGTAGGAACTTCAAGAGTAGGAAAAGAGACAGAATAAACAGAAAATTGTGAGAAAGAAGGGGAGGAGACTGGCAGAAAAAGCTCAGCAGAAATCAAGGGTCTGCCTGAGTCAGAAGATATTGCAGACAACCTTCTGGGCAGAAGGGCAAGAAGACCTGAGAAAATGGAGACTAAACAGGAAGTAGAGGAGATGGACATGGCTGTGGGCTCCAGGTGAACAAGAACCTCTCTACATGACTGCATACAGGAATATACAAGGGGGAGGTAACATAATGAGGAGGAAAAGTAAGGCCAGAACAACTTTGAGCTAACAAACTGTATGAACTCAAGACAGGTGGGCATGAATTTCCAGGAAACTGTTTCTAATCAGCAGCTTTCTCTGATCAGAGGTGCAAAGAAACCTTGAATGATTTGGATTGGAAGGGACTCTGAAGATCATCTAGCTCCAACCCCCCTGCCACGGGCAGGGACACCTTCCACTACACCGGATTCATTCTATGATGGGGCTTTCTCAGCTTCATCTTTAACCTCCAAATGCAAAGGCCTGGAGCACAGCTGATGACTGAGGATGTCCCTGTGCACTGCAGATATTGATGCACACTTTCTGCTGCTCTAGAGGAAACATTAAATATGATTTGCAACCGTATTTAAATATCATTTGGAACCACATGCTGTAAACGTAACTGTTATCAATGAAACACTACATGATGGTATCAGAACTGTTAAATTTACCATCTTCATTGTGCTACAAAGGGACCAACCCAAAAACATTGTCTCAGTTGTACTTGCATCTTTTATAAGTTAAGGAGGAGCAGAATTGGACACAGCTAACTGTGAAAGGCAGTCTTAAATGCCTCTTACTGAATGAAGATGATGAGATAATGCATGAAAGATGATGAGATAATGCATGAAAGATGATGAGTGTAGGTTGCTGATGGGGTGAAATGCTGTAATAGTGCTGTAAAAGACCAAATTTAGGATATGAGAATATAATATTACAAGATTGCACTGAGCAACCTGGACTGATTTCAGTGTTGACCCAGCTTTGAGCAGGAAAGGACTAGAGACCATCCAAGATCTCTCCCCTCCTGAATGGTTCTGTGCTTAACTTTACAGCCATTCAAACTGCAGAGTGGCTACAGACACACACTTCTGGATCCCATCTGGTGGCAAAACACAAGGTGTATGTCAGCCTTCCTCCTCTTCATCCTCTACCCTGGAAGCAGCCTGAATACAAGAACCAGAAGGGAAGTGCACTGTCTACTTCATCTGGCTGCATTCCCTGAGGAGCCAACTCTTTGATTCTTATGGTGAAAATGAGTGGTGACACCAAGTTAGAGAGACTTGTCAGTGCCCATCACTTCCTCTCACTCTCTAGTTGCCTCTGTCCCTTTTGAATTTTCTCTCTACCCCTCTTCTGGTTCCATGAACAGAAAGCAACTAGTGACTAGCAGCTATTCCAGAAGCCACTCATAAAGTCAAAACCATCCTCAGAGAGCCTCATAAATCACCTTCCATTTAGGCCTACAGGCCCTGTGTTTCCTCCCACACATCAGCAAACAACACCTCTGTCAAGTACACCCATTATTTGCAAATAAAATGATAACAGCTGAATACCTATTGCATCAGAGCTGGTCTTTCCAGCTCCATTGTGATAAGAACTAAATAAATACACCAAATGGAACTCCCTGCCTCAGAGTACAGCTTACCTGGTGAACAAATCAAAAATTGGTGTCCTGTTTTCATCAGTCTCACACACAGGGGATGGAATGCACTACACCATGAGAAAGCCTGCACCAACCTATTTCCTATGACCCTGAATGTACACTGGAATTATCTTGCCACTCCTAGAGAAAAATTTCCACAGCATCTTGGCTTTCCATTATCATGGAGCTTCAAGTGACCTGGAAATGAACCAAGCTGACCATGTCCTGCTGTGACACAATGATAGTATTACACTTCTCTTTGCTAAAATAAACAACACAAAGAAGTAAAGTGCCCCAAATTCTTTAATGAAATGAATTTCAGTTTCATAGTAGTTTTAGTTTTCAATTTCAGTCATTCACAGAGAATGACTGTGAAAAGGAACTACTACCACCTGTGTATTTAATAAATGGTTTATTATTTGTGGATGATTTTCTATGGCATCATCCCACTTTCAGCAAGCTGTTGTTCTAAAATACTGTTCTTGACTGCCCCATTCTTTGAGCTTTCACACACTTTGTTCTATGACATAAACAACTACAAAAAACCAATAGACTCCTCAGTTATGGCTTTTTTTCCCAGCAATACAAAGAGCCTTCAAGGGTAATGATTTGTCTCATACCCCTTTTGAGCAAAAAAACAAAAAAAATTATAAATGATCAAACAACCTCCCCTTATTTTGCTACAGCTGGAAGAGGAAAAGGCACTAAAAAAGGGCATTACCAGGAACTGCAATTTTTTTTCTTTGCTACTACATTGACCCAAGATTAAATAAAAATACTAGCACTTATCATCAAGAAGAGCTTTAATAACGATTTTGACATATTTTCAGCCATAGTATTACTCTATTTTTAATTCTTAAAAAAAACCCCTAGGCTCGCACTACTGTTTAATTAAAGTCTCCCACCCAAGAGAATTGACTTCACTATGAATTTCAAGACATTTACTTTAGCAGGTATCTTAAATATTTCTTTGTATTTTGTCTGGGTTATAAAATTACCAGTGAAATTTCAGTCCCTGCTAATGTTAGTTTAAATTACCTGATCTTTCAAGGTAATTTTAGAACAGCTTCTCCAGTCACAGGGAGTTTCTCATATCACCAGTCTTTTAAAACATGTAACCTACTGCTTTTTGTTTCCCAGGGCTCATAACATGATCAGACTTACAGTGGACATGACTGTCCAGGATGTTTCATACCTCATTTTCTGCTGAGCCCTCTTAACATGCTGCAGATTTGTTCCAAGTATTCTAAACTACTACAAAGTACTGGGCTCTGACATATTAAATATGCTTTAGATCAGGAGGGACCACTCAGTCATCTAATGTCCCAATCTCTTACATAGCTCTCATTGCTCACACCAGTATTTCTACATTAAGCCCAAAGATCTGAATTAAGCCACCGCATTTCATGAGACAAGCCTGTGCACCACAGGCAGAGAAGAAAGGCCATGATCTGCAGCCCTCCATTAGCAGGGAATTGATGAGACATGCTTGAATGATCTCTACAGTTAATGCTTGTCTGAGAGCGTGATATAAAGTCCCATTTCATAAAGACCTAAAAATCTTTTCCTGCTTCTCTTCCTAGACATGCAGACTTTACAATTAGTACTCCCAAACAGAAGTGCTTTTCCCAAAATGCAGACTTACATTTATGCAGCACTTCTCATGTATAAAGTGTAACATGCCTACTGCTTTTCCAGGGAAAAAAAATCTTTGACCAGAAAATTATTTTTATGAACAAACAAGCTTTATATTTCTCCTAAAGAAAGACATTTCAAGAAGTGGGCTAGTCAAATGTCAAGAAATGGAGGCCTGGATCATGACATGAGCAAACTATTACAATTAACATTGCAGAATAAATTGCTTGCATTGCATTCACAAATTTTACAGTACACATTACTTCTATTTTGGCAGATATTGAGTTAGGAAGAATATGTGAAGATATTTTACTTACTGCATTATCTCCCAAAGCTGTTTTGATACTAATCCGTACTTTGAAAGCATTCTGTGCATCTGACAAAAGAGAAAAAAGCAAACATATATTGGTAGTCACTCAAAAGAGGATTTTAAATCATTTACTTCCCTGATTATTTCACAAATGTCAGTTTCTAAATGTGTCTTAAGAAACCACACGTTTAGGAGAACAGAAGTTACCTGCATGAAAATAAATCCAACACGGTCTCAATGAGGTTACAATGACCTCTTGAAGTGCGACCAACTTCCATACTTAATTTGCAAACTCATAAAAAAAAGAAGTGAATACTCAGCATTTCAATCTTCAAACTGAAGACCACCAGTTAAAATAAAAATCTTAGAAGCTGGCAGCTTTGTAGTCTAAACTGATAGCTACTTTACCTAAAGCAAGATGGGAATCAGCTCCAAATCTTACCTGGTTTGCAGAGCTCAGCATGAGCAATGGCAACTACAGAAAGTATAAGCAGCAAAGCCCGTAACATCCCGTCAGCATGGAAACGTTGAGGCAAAAAGAAGTGAGTCTCTCCTGTAAAGCACTCTTAAACTTTGTGTGACCCAGGATTAAAGCATCAGGAGCACAAGTGAGCGACCAAGTAAAAGGTTTAATAATTAACCCCCGTTATTTTAGCTAAAAACAGGCACTAGAAACAACTGTCGTCTGTTAGTTATTTACTACCTTTCTCTGTAGTAAAAAAAAATAAAAAAAAAAAACAAAACCAAATAACTGCATCAAGTATTTAATTTTCCTTATTCCTTTTTAGAAAAATATAACATTTTACAGAGTGTTCCAGGCCAATCTTTTTTTCTCACAGGCGTAGTGTCAGACACACAAAGTGTCTGTGGCATGTCACACCAGAGCATCTGGCAACTGCTCCCCACAGCAGGTGAATCTGAAACTTGGCTGCCACTAGATCCCAAAGGAAGCTGCCACCTTTCTTCCAGGGGAAACTGTCTAGCCCCACTGAGGGTCCTTGAGGACAAAGGAAGACTGGGCATCCTTTTCACTTCACCAAAAGAAATGTGTGATGAATATAGAATACCTGGACCCAAAACCAGGGCTCAGGCATTGCCCCTCACTTTCCCTGTAACCCACAGCCCTTGGAAAGGGCCAGCCTGATGGGCACAGTGCCAAGTACCCCCATCCAGCTCCACTCCTGTGTCCTTGCTCAAGCCCAGCAGAGCAAATGCCTTGCTCTACACAAAAACACCTTACATCTGAGGCATTGCTTTGCCTGAAAAGGACTGCTACATATAGGGAGAAATACTTTTTTCCTGTCAGGGGCTTATTATGGTAGCAACTAGAATAAGCAGAGGTGCAATAAAAGACTTAGTAGGAAGCATGTTGAAAAGGAATATTTTTTGTTTTGTAGACATGACCCACGGTGTATATGTGTACACACACGTGTGGAAAGATTTTCATCTTGTAAAAGATGCACAGAATGCTTTCAAAGTACAGATTAGTATCAAATGTTTAGCAAGACAAATAAATAAATATGGAGGAAAAAGAATTCAGAAACTGAAATGTATTGCAGATATTTGAACAGTGTCTGCAATCTAGGCAGCAAGACAGGATTACTTTATTTCATTATGTTGCTGTATTCCCCCTGTAGCCACTCGGATTAATGGTTAGTTCCTACCTTGAAGATCACTTCAGAATTACTTTCAGTTGGTCCTTTAGCACCAAGAAGTGTGTCTTGAGACTGCAAACCCAAAGAGCTTCACATGAATGACAAACAGTAAGAAAATCTGACTTAACTGTGGGCTGAATTTATGAAAAAAAAACCCCAATATTTACTGCATTAGATACTCAGACTTTTAGGTAACAGAGAACTTACTGTTTCCGTAATTTAAACTGGTTTTATAGGCCACTGTTAAAGGACTTGATAGCCCATCTTTAAAAGTCATTCACCAAGTTGATTCCCAGGCACCTCTTTGCTCTCACTAGGCAACCCAGCCTGGGTACAAAACTATTGGATACATTATCTGCTCAGATGTTCAATCTATGCCTATGAAAACAAAAAAGTGATGCATTCATTTCTAATGACAGCTTAAATTAGCATGCTGTGTGTATGCACATCAAAAGGAGCACACTGAAAAATATACAGATATATGAAGGACTATCAGGTTTCTGTAGCATTTGTAACTTAGAAAAATCTTAAAAGAATGTGAATGCAGTCAGTTTCATGGTAAATTCATGTGCATTGCTTCAATAGCAAACACATGAACTTTTTTGTACCTTTGGGGAAAACACTGGAGAACTTGGGAAGAGAGAAGAAAAGCCAAGCACTCTTTCCCTGCTGCCAGAAGTCAAATGGAACTGAATGTGATACACAGCATCACCACTTCTTCCTGCTGTAAAACACCACAAATCAGTTCTTCCCCTCAGAATTGCACGGAGCCAGTGTCAAAGTACAGCAAAGGGACACGACACCCAGCAGGAACAAACTCAGAGGACATGACTGGATTCCCTGATCAGAGCTGCTGAATTCCAGCCAGGATGGTTGATTTTCCCCAATTTGTCTTGCTGGCAAGAAGCAAGACAAATTATTTTTTCCAGCAGAGAGGGGAGGAGGCCAGGAGAAGAAGCAGTGTGATAAACACCCCAGCTCAGAGCTCACAGGGAGAGAGCATCATGCAGTTGATATATACGTGCACAGCAACGTGGATGTGTGCCAAATGCATCCAGCTGAAGGCCCACGTGCATATCCAATTGTACATGCACAGAGTGCTGCACATCAGCAACCAATTGCTACACATCTATAAATCTTCTCCCAAAGCCAGCACAGTTTTTAAATATGCCAGGTGGACATGCAAGAATACACCAGGTGTTAGCAGGAAGATAACTTTGCTTCAAATTAATGGTATTTTTAAATAGTGTCTTAAAAAGCACCGCAACTTTTCAGTTTACAAATGGAGTATATCTGTATAATCTAAAAGGACAGACAGGCATTCTGCCACTTCATATCCTTGTAATAAACCTACATGCATGGATAACTTTCTGCCCAGCCTCTCTGCTTCCATTTTGGCCAGATACACAGCACTGTTAAGCATGTCTGCATTTGTGTGCCACTGATTAATCAGTCAGGCATCAGTTTGCTTGAATAAATTACAATCTTCAGGCACATATGCAAGGCATGTTTTTAACTGGCTACTTTGTGAGGTGTTAGATTTCTAAGTAGTTCCTCTTTTATACAATCTTTGTTTTTCTAAATACTGTGGAGCTACAGGTCATAGCCATGAAGAATTTCATGCACAATCTGCATTCCATAAATATCACTGAACTAGTGTAAAAAATTATTTCTCTTATTGTACCAAATGAATTTGTTTGCCTCGTTGAAAATAAGAGTATCTCTGTAATTCTTTTTTCAGTACTTTTTGACCTACAGAAGTTCATGTATAATCTGTATTACATATTTAAAAATACATCAAAATTTGGACTACTGAACAAATCAGGAGAAATTTGTTGAAAAGTCAAGAAAGCATATGACTTGGTAAAACAAACAAACAAATCCCCTCAATCTTCTCCATGTGATTAGCAAAGTACTTTTTCTGCTCCTTTCAATGTCTTTGAAATGGAAAATCCCAGGGCAGTAAAATATTGATAGCTATTGTATAAGTTAATTAACAACTATGGCTAAACTTAACCTCAGTTTTCAAATTTGACAAATTAACAGTTTTAAACTCTGAGAAAGTTAATCTTTAGTCTCAAAGAGTTGTGTCCAATTCTTAAGAGGAAAGAGTCCAAGTGTGACTGTCAGCTTTAGTCACTCATGGAAATGTACCTGGAGAACTGCAGACCCGATCTGCAGTGGTGAACAGTGCTGTGCAGTTCCCTGGGTGCAGTGGAAATGACAAAACACTGCATTGTCACCTCCAGAAGACATGGGGGAACAGGGTGTTGAATGAGGACTGCCACAGTCATCACTGTAACAGTGCAGAAGTGACCTGGCTGTCACCAAGCTTTTATCAGTGCTCACAGAAGCAGACAGTGGGTGAGAAACCATTTAGCTCTGCAGACAGCAGTGCAGGTGGGGCAAGGATGCACTTGCCAGCATTCCCATCTATCACCTTGGAAAGGGCACTTTGCAGTGGAAAGCACCAAGGACAGCCCACAGTGGGGCTGGCACTGAGAGTGAGCAGAGACTTCCAGCATGGAGAGGGTGGGGGGGAGAATGGTGCTGCTGCCACCCCTTCATTGTCACGTTTATTATACAAACACACCAAGAAGTGTCAATGAAAACTGACCCATCCCAAACCCACACTTCCTGGATGTCTCCTACTTAGCACATATCCTCTGGGTCAGACAAATCCAAGCTAGTGATTTTACTGACATTTGACTGCCCCTTGTATTTTCTTATTTGCATTTGCATCATCCAGGAAAAAAAACCAAAACCAACAGATCTACAATTCCATGAGAAAAGGTGCCACTCTCCTCCTGGAGCATATGGCAAATATTACAGTGAGGACAATTTTACATAATTTGTATGCTTATCAAATATATCTTTCTTTTTTGCACAGAGGGCTGGGGCATACAACAAAGAGAGTGAACCCTTCTCATCTGCTTATGTGACTCTACAATGGCAGAAAATACAAGAAATGGAAACCAGAAGAGCCACAGGGAAAGGAAGTTCAAATGTGTGCCAAAGAGAGTCACTGCACTCCAACAGAGAGCTGCTCTACTGTGCATGCACAGTTCTGAGTGTACATCTGGAAAGACATGGAAAGACACCCAGAGATTTGCAGTGCAAGCTGGGACATGCATGGTAGTTACTACATGCATGGTACATAACTACAAGTTGTTCAGATAAAAGTTTCTCTTTTCTAGGCTTTCCATACAGTACAATCTGTGCATCCTGTATTGACCTTCTCATGAGAGGGTTCATGTGGTACTGGACCATGAAGGAGTATTTTTCTTTAGAAAATATGGAAGAGTGAGTTCCAAAACCTGAAGGTTGCCACAAAAATAAACTATGCTTGTGAAGGCTTGTGGTCTGTAATTCCAGTGTAAGGACTAACAGCTACTGACTGGAATGCAGTATTACTTTGGATATGTGAATGGCTTTTGCCTGGAATTGCCATATCTTTTTCTTTCTGACACTCTAACAATTAAATTGTATGGAAGTCTGCACCTACACTTGAAAACCAAGCTGCTATATGTGTATAAACTAATAAAAATAAACAGAGAAAAATGCAACTGTGTATCCTTGTTTTGAAAAGAATGACAGCTTTTTCCAGCATCATTCTGGATATCAGTAATAGCTGTTATGTTTTGTGTTTTCTTAAAATGAGATCCTACTTTTAATTGCTGAAATATATAAGCTTAAGATGGTGCCTTCCCCAAGAACATTGGAAAAATGCCATGATGAAGTGTAGCATACCAAAAGAAACAAATGATAGAATTTCTCAATTTTGACTCATAAATAGCTTAAAGGAAGGTTAATATTATGGCATTTCCTCTGTTGACGGGAGGATGAAAGCTATAATTTCTTAATGAAATAAGATTATGAAACACTTGGTTGTTTTTTTCAAAACTTTCATGGGTGCCAATGGCTCATCAGCTGTTAAATGCCCAATACTGCCATCTTCTGTATCCAAGAAACAGCAAATTATGTGTTACTTTACATGTATGTTCTGCACAAGGAGCAGGGGAAGTACTCCTGATGACAGCTCCTTAATTTTAAGAGAGTCTAGGATTGGGCACATGGTTAAGTAACAGCAGAGAGGTCATGGTCTGAATATTCATTGGTCAAGTGGCAAATGTAACTGCTGACTACAGCAGTCACATGCTTGCTTTGAATAACTTCACTAAGCTTCAGAGTAAGAAAGAGGATACTCATTATGCTGTTAATGAACAGCACAGTCAATTAGTCAGATTTTGACAGAGCCTGCTGTGGTGTGCTTCACCGTCAGCAGCTCTGGCTGTTTCTGCAGTGCACTACCTCCAGGATGTAAGAAATAAGCTCCTACGTTGTGGTTTAGGAGAACAATTTAGACCTTAATCAACAATGTACTTTATTAATGGCTATGCAAAACATGCCCAAATGAAAGCTACAAGCACACTGCCTCTAAAGGCTGCAATCTATCACTCCTGTCACAGAGAAATTGATTACTGACAACTTGCATATTTCCTCCCATCACACCCAGGAGGGTCTGTGTGGAAGAGTTTCCTGCATGAAATGCGTTTATAATCAGGTCAGGTACAATGCCTCAGAGATGATGATGGGAATACATCAGCAGCGTGAGCTAAATTGATCAATACACTGGAACTGTGGCTTCCCCCAGCTCTCAGAGGCTGTGGGGTAAGCAGCCATGCTCACAGCAGCCAAGGGACACACTGAAAGCTCACCTCATGGCAGGCACTGAACACCCTGCTCCCGCACACAATTCCCAACACAGAGCACAGGCTGTAGGCAGGGAGTGACTGCCCGGTACTGCCATGTGCAGCAGCACCCCAGGCAAGCTCAGGCACCGCTGCACGGGCACACAGGTACCCAACAGGATTGAGGACATTGCACAGTCAGGAAAGGCTGAGGGAATCGGGCCTGTTCAGCCTTGAGGAGACAACCGAGAGGAGACCTCATCAACACGTATTAATATTAAAAAGGAGGTGTCAGAGGATGGGTCCAGCGGGATTCATATTCTCGGCGGTGCCGAACAATAGGACAAGAGGAACAGGCAGAAACTGATGCACAGCAAATTCCACCTGAACATGAGCAAGAACTTCTTTACTGCGTGTGACCAAGCACTGGAACAGATTGCCCAGAGAGGGTGTGGAGTCTCCCTCACTGGGGATATTCAGGAACCGTCCGGACACAACCCTGCGCCCTGGGATGGCCCTGTATGGGCAGGGAGGTTGGAGCAGATGATCCACTGTGCTCCCTTCCAACCTGACCCACTCTGGGATTCCGTGACAACGGAACGTCCTCTGCACTCCCTCGCTTGCGGTCCTTGGGAGAGTTCGATAAATGAGGCTCCTCGGTGCTGCCCTTCCCTGCCCTCAGTGCCGTCTTTCCCTGTCCCCGGTGCCGCCTTTCCGTGCCCTCGGTGCCGCCTGTCCGTGCCCTCGGTGCCGCCTTTCCCTGTCCCCGGTGCCGCCTGTCCGTGCCCTCAGCCCGCACCGGCCCCGCCGCCCTCAGCCCCGGGAGCTCGGCGCACGCCCAGCCCCACGCGCGGCCACCGGAACCGATTGCGCGCCCTTCCGCCGCGGGGTCACGTGACGTCCCGACGGTCCCGCAAGATGGCGGCGCCCATGTTGGTGCCCGAGCCCCCCCTGGGGAAGCCGAGGTGAGGCCGCTGCCGGGCTGGCGCTGGGACACCCCTGGGCAAGGGGGAGGGCCCGCGGGTCCCTGCGGAGGGTCTCGGCCCCGTCCTGGCCGGGACCGCCCGAGCGCACGACGGCCGCGGCTGAGGCCGCCCCGTGGCCGGGCCCGGCAGTGGCGCAGCCCCGCGCGGCCGTGGCCCGGCGGGACGGGGGGAACCGGGCTCGGTGGTTCTCGGGACGGGAACGCGGCCGCGCTGGGGGCGGCGAGCGGGCCCGGAGCGGCGGAGCCGCGGGCGGGGGTCGCTGCCGGCCCCGTCCCCGACCGGATCCGGGGGGAGCGGGGCCGCCGTGCCGGCCCGCCCCAGCTGTGGCGGGGCGGAAGAGCGATCCGCGTCCGCGAAAGCGGCGGCCCTGGGAAATGTGCGGAACAGCGGAGGCTGCGGTGCGGGGAGGGAGCGGCCTGTGCGTGCCCGGGCTGAGCCCCGTCCAGCCCCGGCGCGACCGTGGGCAGGGCAGCTGTGCTCACAAGGGGATTGCCCGGCCGGGGTCTGCAGGCGTTTGCCCAGACCTCGCTCCGGTGTCCTGCGGCTGGAGGGAAAGGCGATGCCCAGCCCTGGAGCGGCTTGGGCGCCGCTGCTCCTTGCGCGTCCTCCCTGTGCTGGCCTGGGAGTAAGGGGAGTCCCTCCGGCCCTTCCTTCCTTGGGTTTCAAGAAAAAGAAGTTCCCAGGACCTGGGAAGGAGCTTCTCGCTTGTCAGCCTCAGGCACCTGCTGAGGGATGCGATCCATTTCAGGCAGGGACACGAGGTGAGAAGCGGCCAGGCTGGCCGGGGCAGAGGCAGAGGATCCAGGTGGTGACATTGTCTGTGTGGGCAGGCGCTGCTGCCGGGACAAGCACCGTGGTGTCACAGGTGTGCAGGTGGTGAGGATGTGAGCAATCCTGAAGAGGATTGGAGATGTGCGTGAAGTTCTGGCCGGCTGAGTTACACTTGTGGAATCTTTTAAAATTACACACTCCAAAAGGGGAAGGTATTAATCTCCCATCAGCATTTGGTGTGGCACAATGACAAGAGCAGAAGATGATCCCTCCTTCCTATTTTTCCATTATCACCTGCCTAGGAAGAGGAAAGATAGAATGAAACGTGACAGAAAAGAGCTTGATGTGAAAATGCTTTTAGACATTAGAGGCATTTTAGCCATAGTGAAAACATGGTGCTGCTTGTAGGCAGCTGTTCAAAGGTGTCAGACAAGCAAGGAGGAATCTGGCCAAGCTTCTGTAGCAGAAGAGCCATGCTGAGCATTGTCTGTGGGGGCTGTTGAGTGTGTTTTGTTAGCTGTGCATTGAGACTGCTGCCTGTGGAAAATAACAAAGGAGAAAAGAAAGGACTTGAAATTTCATGTCCTGTAAAAGAAAGACTAGAATGTGCTGAAAGTTGGACCAGAATTGTAGGGTAGGAGATCCCCAAGTTTTTCTCCCTTATCTAGTGACCAAGTTTCAGGAGCTGAAGGAGATTTCATGGAGTTGGTGATGATGTCAGGTACTGCAGAGCTTAAAAAAGATGAGACCCCATGTGTGGTGTTCTTGCTGCTGCCCATGTGCAAGTCTGAACAGCACAGCCACAGATTTACAGATTTCATTGTCACATCAGATGCTGCTGTGCAGTTACTGTTTCATATAAATGCCTGTTAATTTTGCAGTTAGTGGGATTTTGTATTGGTGAAGGAAATTAAGTGCATGTATGACAGTAAAAATTATTTGCTTGGCTGTTTTAACATAAGCAATGTTCTCTCATCCTCAGCCATCAAAAGTACAGAGCTATTCTGAAGAAGGAGAAGAGGAAAAAAAAGCGGCAGGCACTTGCCAAACTAAGGGACTCAGGTAACTGAAGTGTTTGGTACTGTCAGTGGAACTAGAAGTGATTGGGGATTTTTGGGGGTTTTTTAAAGGTATCATTTTGTGTATCTGTGATTTGCCGTAGCATGCAGTTATGTAGATGTGTTAAATTGTGCTTTTTTTCAGAAGCTGCAGAAAAAGATGAATCTGTGTCTGAGGAGGAAGAGGAGGAAGTAGAAGAAGAAGAGGAAGAAGAGGAAGAAAAAAAACTTGAGGCAGAAAGGTGAGAAATCTAGAAAATGGTATATGTGCAATAAACACTTTTGTAATCAATTCCATTTTAGTACTTTGAAAAGTTCAAATATATTCTGTGAAACACAGCCTTTATTGAATATGTCAGGCTACACAGTCCTTTCCTCTAAAGCCTGAATGATTTTTATGGAAATTTCTCTTTTAAATAAGATTAGGTAAGTTGCAGTTGTTATTGTAGCAATAAATACAGTATTGAATTGTTTTTATGACAGTTGCAGCAGTCATGGGTAGTTTTTAAGTTGGTAGTCTGAGTGGTGTCTGGTTTCTTTGGTAGACAAAAACTACATGAGCAGTGGTTGCTGAGAGAAGAGAAGGCCCAAGAAGAGTTCAAGCTAAAGAAAGAAAAAGAAGAGGCTGCAAGAAAGCGTCAAGAGGAAGAAGAGGTATAAAGATGTAAAAACCTTAGAGTTGTGCTAGGCAACAAGGTAGCTTAGTGTAGTAACTTTCATTATTTTGTGATGGACCCATTTTTCTTGATGCTGGTGTGTTGAAAAGCATAGACTCTCCATTCTTGTATAGAAAAGCAGAATTGAAAAGAAAACAACAGCTCTTAAAAGGGTTTTTGTCAGATTTAGTTGCTTCTGCCTAGATGAAAACTTAATGGTCAAGAATGCAACATGATGCTTTTGACTTTGATTGTAAAGCATTGTTCCTTAATTTGTTTTTTTCTGTCATAAAGAGGAAGATCAAAGAAGAATGGGAAGAGCAGCAAAGAAAAGAGAGAGAAGTGGCACAGCAGAAGCAACAGGAGAAGAGAGAGAGAGAGGTGATTCCTGGTGGTGGGAGGATATGTATGTTCTATGTCCTGTGACATGATCAGATGCAACAGTTATGCATGTTGAAAAGGGATTTTTTTATAATTAGCAAATGCGTTAGTTAACCCATTTTGTCTAAGTTCCTAAACTGTTGTTCAGTGTTAAAGAGCATCCAGGGTCTCCATATACTTGAGGTATAATTCCTGTGAACCTATCTGGTTGTTCACTGTTTGTAATTGTTTACATCAGGTAAATACAGAGGTACTGTGCCAATGCAGGTTCTGATAAGTGCACTTTCTGCATCATGTGTTAAACATAATCCTTCCTTGATGTCCCAGTTAAACACAGTCAGTGCTGAAGAAAATGCCTAAAGTGGATATGGAATATGGAAGTACATTGCTGCTGTTCCTTAACACAGTTCTTAATCAAAAGATGTGTTACAGCTCTTCTTTACCTGACTCATCCAACAGGACGTATCTTTTTTCAGAGCTCCTTGGGTGGAATAAAAATGATATTGAAGATACAAGTCATTAATGACATTTCTGTTAACGATACATTCATCTTCAGTTTTACAAGTTCAGTGACCTGGATGAAAGGTGTCCTGTACAGTAATCCAGTGTGAGGACTGACCTCTTACTGCCACTGAAGAGTGACTGCAGCTTTCTAGGATCTGGTCATTTTAGATTCTCCAGAGTCACAAAGTTTCCAGTCATTTCTCTGGGAGCTGTGTCTGATAGCCACAGCAGGAGAGGAGCCGTGAGCAGACAGTTGTGGCTGTCTGCAGGTAATAGTTGGTTGTGCCAGTGATGATGTAACACTTGAATGAGGGATGCCAAAGAACAGCAATTATTGTATTTCCTGCCTTACTTCCTCTGGTGGTCAGGTGTCCATTTCTGTCTTTGCAGAGTAGGGAGAGAAAATTATGCTCATGTCCTTTATTTAGGGTTGAGATACAGTTTGGAGAGAGTTGACATGCTAACAGCAGGATTTTAATCCTCCCCTCTATCCTTGTGTCTGGGTGTGCCCAAGCCATCCGTGGGATAACTGGTGTCCCTGAACTAGATGGAAGCAGCTTTCTTTTTTATTTGGTTGTTGGATTCTTTGCTTTGTGTTTTTCTGGGTTATTATTTCTGGGGATAGTGAGTTAAATTGGCTTGTAGAGGGTAATGACAGGCACCCAGAGGAAAACTGATTACCCAGCTAAAAGCAGAGCCACCCATTTTAGCAGCAGAAAGTTGTTTAATTGGTTTTGCCCGTGTCTTAAAACAGCAGTTTATTCAAGTTCTAACAGTGATACAATAAAAAAACTAATTTCCCTCCCTAAAATGAAGAAATAGATTTTCTGGTTTGATGGGTGATGGTGATAAGAGGCTTTTTTGGAGAAGGTGAAGGATTAGTTTTGGCTTTGATTTTTTTTTGTTTGTGTGGTTCAGGGAGTTTTGTTTGTTCTGTTTAATTTTTCTTTATTAGGGCAGGTACTATCTAACATCCTTGGTGATCAGTACCAGATACTGTCTGGGTCCTCATCTTTAATTGCATTTTTTAATTTTTATTTGCTGTTTTTAAATTTAATTAATTCTCTTCCAGTCCTAGCATATTTTCTTGTACTGATTATATTAAAATATCTTTTTTCTAGGAACTTCACAGAGCAATTTATTAGAACCAGTGTCCAGCCAGTTTTGGAGAGTTGTATTGTTATGCTTAGCCCACTTAGAAAAATGAAGGGAAAGAATATCCTCATTGCTTTCCTGTATTTGGAAGGCTAGATATGGTTAACTTACAATGTTTAAGTTTCTTACCAGTTACATCTCTTGCTTTAACAGAGGCTCACTAAGCATTGCATTTTTCTGTGTATTCCATAAAATGTGTAAGTTAAAACATTTTGTGCAACTAAACGATTATGGACTTACCTGTGTGCTATGGACTCAGGCTGTGTGCTAGAGCAGGAGATAGATTTAAGCATCAATAGTTCTATGATAGTTTTAAAAAAGAAAATTAAACTTCTCTGTTGTCTGTCATTTAGTTTAGAAGATCATCTGCGTGAGGGTCTTGTCTGATGTATCCTTTAACAGCTTTGTAGTACCTGAATTGCTGCAGAGCCAAAGTAAATCTCCTGTTTTTAAAGCAAACCCCATCACACTTTCATTATGCATAATCACTGAGCATTGTAAATTAGGTTCTTAACTAAAGAAACCAGATGTTTTGTGTGTCCTCAGGGTTTTCACTAGTCCTGTGTTTGCACCATTTATAGGCAGCTGTGCAGAGGATGCTGGATCAAGCTGAAAGCCAGGTATGCTCAGAGACTTTCTGAAAAAAGAACTGAAAAATAATTTAATTTCCATCCAGTGTTTGCCTTCTAGCATGCTGTCCATCTGCTCTCCAGAACCTAATGGCCTGAATAAATTTAATATATAGTGGCTTGCATGAGCTGTAAACAATTATTTACTGGGTGGAACATAATTAAGCATATTTCTGGCTGGTTGGTGGCAGTGCAGTTGTGCATGCTGATGACTGTTCAGGAGGTCTGAGTCAAAATGAACCTGGAAATACTGCTGTGTGCTGTTAAAAACCACTGTGCATGATGGTTTATTTTGTGAATTGTAATTCTAAATAAATCTGTCAGTCCTGGGTGGCAAGATAAACTTGTCTTTTTAAGCAGATGTCAGGCTCTAAATAAGAGGATTGAGTGGTAGAGAAGGGCACAGATCCTTAATGAAAAGAAAAAAAGGTGGGGGAGAGAGAAGCTTGACTGCTTGGATGCCTGGAAGAGCATGGATCTCAAGCTGGCAGTGTGTAGAAAACAAAACTGCAGTTTTCATGAGACTCTTAGAGATTACCTTAAAATAATTTGGATTTTTATCCCTGTCACATGGTTAAACTTGTGAAGATTCTTGCTCTGTTTAAACCACTGCACGAATTGGAAAAATAAGTTTTAACCTAGTTATCCATTGTTTATTGACTGCCATAGCTACACTGGAGTTACGTTTGGTTCCAAATCATGTTTAAACAGTTCTTTAGGTAGGGAATCTGTTTCATAAGATGGGTAGGAAACTGCTCTGAACTGCTGCCTGCCCAGAGCTCAAGATGCATTAGCAGTCATGTCTGCAAAGGAATAGTCAGAAGTGTGGTATGTTGGATACTGCATTAGAGTAGCAGTTCAGGGTTCATTTACTGCTGACATAACAGGGCTGTTCTGGTGATAGAAAATTATGGCTGCAAGTCATGAGCAGAATTGGTAGCTGGGTCAAATGCTGCTTGTGAGTAAAAAGAATTTTCAGTTGATTTAAAATGAGAACTTAGGCCAGTCAGCTTTACAGATTGTTTGGTTAGAATGAAAATTCCTTTTAAAATATGTGTCTTGGTTGTAGTCATTCAAGGCTTGCTACTTGGTGAGGCCATTTTGAATTAGAGAATTTTTAATGACCCAAGATGATCAGTATGGACACTTACTTCCAGTGCTAACTATGAATTTCATTTTTTAAAATTCTGTCCTTTGGCAGGTTACTTCTATTTTAGCTTTTTCTGGATGCACATAGCAGTGATAATGATGAGCTTACTGAGCTTTGGGCTGTTGCAGAGAAAAATAAGTAAATAGTCTCAGCTTTCTTTCTGCCAGGTTGTGGTGGTTTTGGCTGGGGTAGAGTTAATTTTTTTCATGGTGGCTAGTATAGGGCTTTGTTTCAGATTTATATGTAAAATAGAGTTGAAAAGGTGGAGATGTTTTTGTTATGGCTGAGCAGGGCCTACACAGACCCAAGGCCTTTTCTTCCAAGGTCTTTTCTGCTTCTCATAGTGCCACACTGGTGAAGAGGCAGAGGGTGCATGGTTGGTTGGGAGGAGACAGCCAGGACAGGTGACCCCAACTCTCCAAAGGGATATTCCAAAGGGATATATGTCAGGGATATCTGACATCATGCTCAGTATATAAAGTGGGGGAAGAAGAAGGAAGGGGGGGACATTTGGCATGATGGTGTTTGTCTTCCCACATCACTGTTATATGTGGTGGAGCCTTGCTTTCCTGGAGATGGCTGAACACCTGCCTGCCTCTGGGAAGCAGTGAATTTACTCCTGGGTCTGCTTTGCTTTTTTGCCTGGCTTTTGCTTTCCCTCTTAAATTGTCTTTATTTCAATGCATGAGTTTTATATCTGTTACCCTTCCATTCTCTGATCTCACTTGGTGGGGCTGTAAGCAAGTGGCTCTCTGGGGCTTGCTGCTGGCTGGGGTTAAAGCATGACACAGATGTATAAAGTGAGACCCAAGGCACAGGGCAGCTTTGAAAAACAATGCTTTAAATAGGTTCAGCTTGCCTTGTAGAAACATAGTGCTCATAACTGCATGTGAATTCAGTTGTTAAGTTTTATTTTTGACACTCCATTTCTTTACTGTTTTCTGACTTTTGTCTATTTTAATGTTTCTTCTACAGCTGGAGAATGGTGTGAGTTGGCATAACCCAGAGCCCCCAGAGAATCTGGGAACAGAGAAGGATAGAGCAAATTGCCCATTTTATATTAAAACAGGTTCCTGCCGATTTGGAGACAGGTAATCCATTGAATATTTACCAGGATAGAAGTGTGTTGGGGAGATAAAACAAAGGCAACTTAATTAGGTCATAAGCAAACTGAGGAGAAATTGCTGCATAAAAACTTCTGTGTATTTGGATGTGGACTGAGAGCAGAGCATTGCCTGGCTGGAATTGAGCTGTTTATTGTTATGGCTATTACTGATGGTGCATTCTGGTTACATTGGTGAGACTTGAGTTTTCCTTGGCTTAGACTCATGCACAGAAATATTCTGACAAAATGTATATGGTCTGTTATTAGTACAGTAGATGTCTGATATGTCAGATGCTAGTTTTTTATATTTTCTAATTTGCATATGTTCAGATCCCAAATGGACTAAAGAAAGTAAGTTAAGGTAAATCTGCACACTTGGGAAAGTTGTCAGGTGGTGTCCAGAGTTCTCAGTATTTGAATGTGTGATGCATTCAGTTGTGATTCTGGTACACTGACAGGGTGCCTCTGTCTCAAGAGGGAAGTGCAGTAAAAAGGAAGAACAGAGAAGCTCATGAGGATGATGAGAGATGAGGAGCACCTCTGTGGAAGTGGCTGACAAGTCCAGACTCTGCTTTCAAAGAGGGGGATGGAAGAGGACTGTGGTAAATAAACAGCAAACTCAGGACTAGGGTGGGAATGATTATTATCATTCATGCAATTTAGTCAGGTGTCTCAGAATGTTTGAGCACCAGCTTTGACACAGGAAAGACTTTCTCATATGAAACAAATGGCAAACTTGTTCCCAGAGGATGCAGAGGAAACTGGAAGTATAAATGAGTTTATGGAGTACATGTTCATTGGCATCCAGGAACAATGATGACCCAAATGCAGCTTCTGGTTTGAGAATCCCTGATTTTTTTTTGTGCTAAGGAGAAACAACAGCTTAGCAGCGAAGGACTCTGATATTTATTACATGAATCTTCAGCAAAAACTTACAAGGTTATTTTACTAACTTGTATCACTGAAACATGTGCAGTCTAGCTATTGTAGTTTTCTTTATCCTGGGAGTAATTTGTTCCAGTGTGATGTATATTGTGGATAATTATAAGATAATTCAACTATATGGAAGCTTCAAGTTCACATCTCTTTTTTTTTTTTTATTCTGAAATACATGTTGAATTCAATAATAAAAATTTCACCAGCTATATCACTGCAAACAGCATTTTTTTCAAATGTCTGGGTCTTCGTAGTTTTTGCAGTATTTTTGTTGTAGTGATCTTTAATGGAGATAACTTCCATGGATTATTTATGGATTGCATAAAACTCAGTTTTGCTCTGAACTTTGCATTTGAACTACGAATAACCCTTGGAAAATAAATACTGAGAAACATCATATTCTGCCCTTCCTCTTTCACCCCTATTGATCTGAGCTACCTCCCTTTAATCTTCCTTCTTTTTCTTCACATACCTGCTTCCTTCATAATCTGGTCATTTTAACATCTGGTGCTGTCTCTAAGTTGAAGGACTGGTACAGCTAGGATAGGACTGGAAGGATGGATTGAAAGGAGTTGTGAAAAACTAAGAGCCAGTGTTATCAACAAATAACTATTGAATCTTGTCAAAGCTTACTATGTCCTGAATAAGCTGAAACTGGCTGAGTTTGCTACTACCAATTTCCCCAGTAATTCAAACCCTAACATTTTGCAGTAATATTGGATTCTTGGGTCATTCATTTTCCTCAAGGTTCCTTTTTTTCTGGCATTTTGTGTACAGACAATATTAGGGGGGTTTCATATTTTCTGTTCTATTATTGAAATTGAACAGCAAAAGGAGGCAGCTTCTAAATGTAAAAAACAATAATCATCAAATTAATTGTTTCCTCGTTTAGTTTTGGGTTTGGAGATTGGATTTTTTTGTTGTTGTTGTTTGCTTTTTGAAGTCTAAGGGGCCAACCAGAAGGTGAGAGTCCATTTCTGATTGACTGGGTACAGAAAAACTTCCTAGCTGAAGTCTGGGTTGTAATTGTCCATTTTGAGACATGACCTCCCTGCAGTTCTTTTGTGCTGCCCAGTGACATAAAGAGACTAGACTAGTCTGGATGTTTTTCTGGTCATGTCATGAAAAGGAGAAAAGTGTTGGAGAGTGCATGACCCAGTTGCTTGGGGATATATTGAATGGGATTCATAAAGCACAGTGAAATAAACATGGAGAAGATCTGTGTTCTTACTGAATCTAAAGATGTCTAGGGGAGAACTGTATTTCAGCATGTTAGCGAGGTAGCCTGAATATGATGGATGGTGAGGGAGATCTAATGCTTTTATGGCTGCCAAGAAGCTGCAGATTAAGATATGACTGATTTAGAAGAATCTTTTTTTTTTGTTTGGGTTTTGGTTTTTGTAGGTTTTTTGGTTTGTGGATTTGTGGTTTTGTGTTTTTTTGTTGTTGTTGTTTTTTCCTTCGTTTGTTTTGGTTTGGGATTTTTTCTGTTAGAAGTGGAAAAATACCAGTCTTACACTCATCCAGGTGCAGGTCTAAATGTGCTGCTCTTCCCACATTCCCAACTTCCACTCCCATTTGATGAAAACAACTTCAGTAAAAGTTCAGTTTACAAAAAGAAGAGCAGGGACTTGCTTTAAAATCTCTTTATAGAGATACTCCTGACAATCTTTTAAACCCTTCAGAAAATGGGAACACATTAACCCTTGTAGCCTAAAAGAAATTACTTCAGCTCTCATTGTGACACTGGTATCTATAACTTTTGTAGTTCTGCCTTCCTAAGCAAGAATGTGTTTGTTAATGGCATTGAGGAAGCCTTAAGGTTATGTACAAACTCACTCCAAAATATTTGGTTTAGTAATTGAAAAATCTTGATCTTCCATTAATGGATTTTCTTTTATAATAACTGTAACTGAAAATGACAAATGTTTGAAGCTTCAAGAAGTGTATCTTCTGCTGGAAGTGCCAATCTTTCCACTTTTCTTTCTTCACTGCACCTGTGCAGGTGTTCTCGCAAGCACAACTACCCCACATCGAGCAAGACGCTGCTGGTGCGAGGGATGTTCATCACCTTTGGCATGGAGCAGTGCCGCAGAGACGACTATGACACGGATGCCAGTCTGGAGTACAGTGATGAGGAGACCTACCAGCAGTTCCTGGAGTTCTATGAGGATGTGCTCCCTGAATTTCAGAATGTGGGGAAGGTGGTTCAATTCAAGGTATGCATCTAAGTGCAGTTTATGAGCCTTATGAGGAATTCTGTCCAGCATGCCCCAGCTAGATCCTGTGGGCACTATGCTGTGTCCTTACAACAAACTGTGTATCTCTCATGGCACCTATAAACTTGTCACTGCTCTTACAGAGCACCATCTTACTCTGGGTGAATCTTCTCTCCCATTCCTCTGAAGTGTTACAAAAGCTTGGGCTTCTATAATGCACGCTTTTCACAGTACTCAACAGTTCACTTATCTCATATTCCTTTCTTTTCTTATCCTGTGCTAAGCCCCTGAGGGTCCATTTAGACTGTTAGACAATATAAATACCTCTGAGCTACTGTATTTGGGCCTAAGGAATGAAATAGTTGGGGTATAAAATGCATTTGAGTGTACACCCAAACAATGTCATTTTAGGACTGGCTGAATAAAATAAAACCAGATTACAATGAACTGAAAAGATAGCAGATATTTCAGTAGGAAGAATTATAGAAAGGTAAGTTGCATAAATGGTTTTGAGATTTGTCATCCATCCTTAGTTTGTGCATTTGATTTGCTCAGTGTTTTGTACTGATTTTTTTCCCATTTATATTGTTGTTTCTTATGGGGATAAAGAGGGATCTGTAAATGGAGACCTCAGAGATGAATGATGTGTGCTAACAGTCCCATGTTGCCCCAAAAATATGCAGCTTGGAAGGTGCAGTCTCCTTGTATCTGAATCTATTGCAGCATCCCTTTCTGCTTTTCATTCCTGAGTGTTTTCCTGCAGTCACCAGGAGGCATATAGTGCCTTTTCTTCTTTTGTGTTCATCTACTGACAGCTGCCTCAGGACTGAGATGGCATTAGCATTTCAAGCAAGAGGAAGGTAGAAGGAGTGAGTTTTCAGTAGTTGTATAATGAGCTTTATAGGCAAGAAACCTTCACTTGTTTGGAGGAGTGGAGCATCCCCTCCGTATTTTGACTCATGGAATAATAGCCAGTTGTCTTCTACTAGAAAACAGGATGCAGATTCCCTCTGGAGCATGGCTTGAAAAGCCTTATCAGCAAAGTCAGGTCCTTGGCTTTGTACCATGGTTCTGTGCAGGTGTGCTAAGCTGCACCTGCTTGGGTCCCTGTGACTATTAGTGTGGCATTCCTTGGCTTCTGAGGCAATTGTGCACAGCAAGATGATTCTCATGCACATTTTCGCTACATTAGAGATGCTTCAGAAAAACATGTTGGCTTCAGGGATCTTAACTGTGAGTGAGCTGAGCCTCTGTGACCATTAAGAATCAGATTATACACACCCCCCTCTTGTCAGCTTACTTACTTTTCCAGTGTAGCCCAAGGTTTTATTCTGGCTGTTTTTTCTGGGAAGCTGCTCCAGAATCTGGAAGGTCCTGATAAAACACTACCTTAGAACACTAGGGTTCTTTTCCTACCATTTTGTCTATGGCAAAATCATTCTCACTTGTTCTTGTATTGACACTGTTTATCTCAAATAGTTGGACTCCTTATCCTGTAATACTTAATTATACAAGTGCTTGTTATTGTGGCTGAAGCCCTTTGCTGATGCAGCACACAAAGAGGTATTCCCTGAGGGTCAGTCAGGGTTCAGGGATGAAAGGAGCCGCTAACTTTGCTTGCTGCAAATATTGGAAGAGGCCTGCAGGCAAGAGAGGCTGGAATCACAGTTTGTCCTGGAGAACTGGGTTCCACCTGCCTGGACCTGCATGTTGGAATCTTTTGTAACTAGCAGCAAATTTCAAAGTTAATTTTTAAGAGCTTTAGATCTACTTTGAATGCTAAATTATTACAAAAAAGGTTTTTCAGAACTGTACAGTGAAAGATGGTGTCACCAGCTTTTTGAAGCCATTTTAAAGGGATGCTGTGAAGATGTATTGCTCTAGAGTCTCTTACTGTAATGAATCCCTCATTTCCATGTGAGGATACTAATAATTGTTGTCAGAGCAGGATTTGGCTGTTGTGCATAGGGTTGGCCCAGACAAGTGCAAGACAATGGACCACAAGCTTTCTTGTGGATTAAGTGAGCCAAGGTCCCAGAGTTAATCAAAGCATAATTTAAACTTAAGCCAGAAAGGCTTTTTTTGGGTTTTTTGGTTTTTTTTTTTTTTTTTTTTTTTGGTTAACACTTAGTGTTTTGAAAAACATCATCTCTAAGTTGATACGGATGAACTGTCTTAAATGAGAACTGCCCATGTCAGAATGTGTGAGTTGCTGTACAGCATAAACCTTCCACTGCCCTGACTTCCCTGACTTCATGTTTCTATCCCCTCAGGTCAGTTGCAACTATGAGCCCCACCTGCGAGGAAATGTGTACGTCCAGTACCAGTCGTAAGTACTCACAGTCTTACCAAGGGCTAAACTCCAGAGCTGAGTAATGAGTAAGAAGTGTTAGTATCATCCATGGAGTTCATTCTCACACTGTAGTGGGAACCCAGAATTGGTAAGGGGTGTCTGAAATGATTGTGTGATGGTCATGCCATCTGTTGTTTTTCCTTTCTAAAGGGAGAAGGACTGTCAGGCAGCTCTGGCTCTGTTCAGTGGACGATGGTATGCAGGCAGGCAGCTTCATTGTGAATTCTGTCCTGTGACGAGGTGGAAAACTGCCATATGTGGTGAGTCTTGTAAAGAGAGTATGTGTTACTGAAAGAATACTCACTCATGGAAGTGAAAAAGAGGGATTAGGCTGTAGCTTTCAGATCTGCCTAAGTTGTATTCATTTCTGTTTGGAAGACACATGTGCTAACTTGCTTGTGTAGATCCAGGAAAGAAAGGGAGTATTACACCATGTCACATAAGTGTCTGAATTTTTCTAGTGAATTTATCGTGATCTAGGAAAAAAGGTTTGGATTCTAGCTTTGGAAATAATAATCTTAAGGTGAAACTCCAGGAAGTACTAATTTGTCTCTTGAGAAGCAACAGCAGTTTCTGGACTATCAACAGTTCTAAACAGTAAATATAACATGTTCCTTATTTACCTTCTTACATTAAGGTAAATAAAATTTAATGAAATTAAAAGTTAAGTTTGTTATAAGCTAAAATCAAATCTTCATAGCAGTTTAAAAGCTAATTCCAAGAAAAGTACACAATGAAAGTTAATCCTGTGTGAGTTAAATTGATAGTGGTCAGATGTATGTTCTTCTGTTTGGAGACGCAAAATTGTTTATTACATTTCTTTCAGTTGGTACATAATGAAGAAAGAGATTTAACAGGTCTGGTTCATAAAAAAGCAAACTCTAATCTGTTGCAGGTTTATTTGAAAGGCAGAAGTGTCCAAGAGGGAAACACTGCAACTTTCTTCACGTATTCAAAAATCCAAACAACGAGTTTTGGGAGGCCAATAGAGACATACGTATTTCTCCTGAACGGACTCATCAATCGTCTAAAAACTCTGAGAGGAGAAACCGATCGAGCCATCGTGACGACTATTACAGCCGCTCCAGGAGGAGGAGCAGCCCCAGCCCGGACCATTCCCACCGCAGAAACGGAGAATCGGAGAGGAAAAAGAGTCGCCGCAAAAGCAAGAGGCGGCGCCACTCGGGGAGGTCCCGGAGCCGGGAGAGGAGGAGGTCCCATAGCAGGGGCAGGAAGAGGAGAGGCCGCAGCCGCAGCCGCAGCAGGAGTCACAGTCGGACACGCAGCAGGAGCAGGAGCAGGAGCAGGAGCTCCTCTCGATCCAGGAGCAGGGGTAAAAAGAGATCAAGCAGCAGAGGAAAAAATAGTGAAACTCCCAAAACAAAGTGAGAATTACTTTCAGAAATCACTAATTGATAAAAATAGAGCTGAAAAAGAAATCTTCCCAATAGGGTACCAGATATATATGAATTTCAAATAAAAGTGTTCTTGCACATTAAAATGTTTCTTCCTAATAAAGGAACGTAGTTTACTGTGTGCGAAGCTTGAGAAAATTTAAAGTTTTCAGTCCTATAGAAGGTGTGAATGTCAAGTACTCTAGCTACTCTGTCCCTCTGAACAGCTGCCATACCTGGATGCACACTGAGTACAAATAGAGAAGTGAAGCCTCTTTGGTATATGCTTATTTCTGTTATGTGTATGTTAAGTGTTTACTGTTCCTGTAAGGAGTTAGTACAGAACAGCCAGTGTGCAGTAAATTCACACCCCAGCACACTGCAGATCCAGGTCTGTGTAGATGATTGCCATTTGTATTTTTCATCTGTTTATTGGAAATTACTTTCTAGACAAAGAAAATATAACTGTTTTATGAATTGGAGAAAAGGGATCTCAAAGACATCAGTGTTTGATTGTACAATACTTGCCCCGTAGGAGCTTTTTGGTCACGAGTGTTGGATTTTTCTCGGCCCTGACTGAGCTGCTGAGCTGATGGCTTGTAGGGATTGCAGTAGACTAAAACCAAGCAGAAAGTACACAGAGAAACAATCAGTTTATTCAGTTCCTTAATCCCCAAGTGAGACTGGAGACCATGCAACTGTAATCCTTGAGTGAGGTCAGAACTGCTTTGCATACCTCTTGGTTGCACACCATTTGTAGGTGAAAAGGACCTGCCTGACTTGTGCTGGAGGGGTGGAAAGTGTCCATCAGGGAACCAAAGATGTGATTGTGGAGGCTCAGTCAAGATGGCTGCAGAGTGGCTGAAGAAACTGAAGGGTTTATACATGAAAGACTATTTCATGGTTTTGGGAGAGGAGGACTTGACTTAGAGCCTTTTGAGGTTTATTTTAGAAATAGTTTAAGGCACCCTACTGCCTTGCTTTCCTACAGCCAAGGTGAAGAGTAGGGTACATAAAAATGAAATAATTGCGACAAAACCTCCTTGAAATGACAGCTATATTAGCGAAGTACCTGCAGTTAGATAAATCCTTACCAATATTTTTTCACTTTTATTTAAAAGATTTGTGCTGTTAGATGTACTGTATTTCACATGGTTTATCTTCAGGTTTTAACTTGGGCACCTCAGTGTCCTCAGATGCTTAGAGAGAGCTTGTAGCACCAAAGGTGCAGGTGCCCTAATGGTCTCTAGAGATACCTCCCTGTCTTTAGCCTCTCCAAAGAACTGGGCCTCTGCCTTCAGAGAGCCAATCAATCCCAAGAGTTAGGAGCCTAAAGCAGGCATGAAGTGCTCCCAAATAGGAATTCATTACAACTCCCAGCAATGTAACATAAATTCCCTTAGAAAATCTATGTATCTGAACTTTACAAACAGCATTCCTCACAGCAAGAATGCTTTTCCCCAGGATAGTTAAGATCAAGTGAACATTGCTTCTGGATATGATATATATATTTTTGCTTTTCTAAATGCATAGTGCACCTAGCATGCTGATTATATATTTTTCCTTCTTTCTTCATGTGTAACTTGTCCAATATGGAGTAATACAACAAAAGTGATGTTCAGTTCAAACCCAACTTCCATGATATATTGTCATAACTGTAGGCAGAGCTGTAGCTTAGTTAATTTGATTAAATGTTTTAGTTATTAACAGATGTAGGAATTGTAATTAATTAGCATAACTTTTGAAATAATAACTTTTTAAAAGGCATATTTCAAAGGACAGACAGCACGAAGTTTTTAATTCCATTTGAAAAATTTGTTACTGCCATTTTCTTATAATGTACCTTTTTCTCACCACGCCTTAGAGACAAATCTTCCCTGAGGTTTCTATTTTTATAGATGCTCAATTGTCTCGCTGGGTCACTTGCACTGCATGTGGCAAACTCTGGTTCAGTTGGCCACCACAGGCTGGTTCCATCCTCCATTCCCTGGGCTGCCCTGCTTCCCAGAGCTCTCAGGTGGGAGAGCTGGCTTGTGCCCCTGCTGTGCACCCCGTGTCACATGGACAGATGTCACGGAGCATTAGCGCAGCAAAATCAGCTGTCCAGCTCAAGGAAATGTGGAGTGGGTGGTGGGAACCTGTGACCAGTCAGGTGAAATAAGCAACCAGGCCTCCAAGGGATTAGAAACTAAGTGCCCACTAACAACCATGTGAGAATTCCACAGGTGATTAGGCTCCTTGTCCCCACAGTTCTGCAACAGGATTTCAGAAGCTAAGTCGCTGTATTTAAAAAAAAGCAAAAAAAACCAAACTTGCTCAGAAATGCATGTAAAGATTTAAATATACTTTATTTCTGCTACTACAATGGCTGAAGCTTCAGCTTGTTTTTCTTGAGGTCTGGACCCAAATGTGCTGGCTGTATCTGTACAGTGTAGGACTGGTAGCTGTGATTGCCCTCCACTTTCACACACTGTTTATTACACAGAATTTGAGTGCTGTAGATCTGACATTTAGCTTGCATTTGTTAGCATGAAACCTGGGATTCCACCAGTTTTCTAACTTTGGAGTTTGTATTTTTCAGTATTGTTTCTCTGCTTCATAATCTTAAGTAGTGTTATATGCATGGTTTTGTGTTTCCTTATTATTTGAGTGAGCTATTTTATTCTGGAGAGACAAACAGACTAGAAGTTTTTTAATGTTAAGCTTAATTATTTTCTTTCCCAAAGGGAAAAAGCCCCAGAAGAACATGGAAAGGATTTAAATTTGTAAGGAACAGCCTATTCCCATTGTGTGTTATTCCACATATTTCACAGGAAAGGACCTTATAAAGTGAATTAATAGGGGCCGAGTTTTGTTTTGTCTTCAACGACTATTTAAAAGTAGCAGTATTTCAAAATACTTTTTTTCAGTTGTGAATTCTGCAGGGATCACGGAGGTGCTTTGGAGTAATTCTGGCATTTACACAGAGGCTCAGGGTGGCAGTGCCAGGGCCTGCCAGATGCCCTGCTTCAGTCAGGACGGGGAGCAGGTGCTGCCCTGCCCTTCAGTGGAGGAGGAACAGCCCAGGCAGGCAGCAGCACTGCCTTGTTCAGCAGGACAGGGGGAACAGCCCCTGTAGGCATGGGCACTGTTGCTGCCCAGCAGAATTAAAGCATCAGGGAACTGGGCTTGTCCCCTCGCAGCAGAGAGCCTTCCCTCCAACTGTAGCTGGTGGCCCCTTCTGTGGGATTGCATTCCCTGTCTGCCTGTCCAGAACAGCAAACCCCTGTCAGGGCTGGCACGTGTCCGTGTGTTGACTGCAAGGCATTTCTTGTGGACACCCAACAAGGCTTTCCCTCTCTGGCCCCAGCCCTTGTGTATAGGGCACATTGTCCAAAATGCATCCCAAATGACTCCTCTCCCACTTTTATGCCGTGTGATGGCAGCATGGCCGTTTTGCATCCAGTTTTGCATTAGCACGTTCAGTGTACTGAAACTGCCCTCCAGTTTACCAGTGACATTCCTGTGCCCTAAATAACTTGGGGTCTTTTCTAAAGATATGCAAGAGCCTGCTAAAAGATGCTATTGCTTCCTGTCCTGGATCAGCACTTCTTACAAAACATGAAAGATGGAAGTTTATGATAGTTAATAACCTAAAAGCTTAATTTACTTTCTTACATCATCCAAAGAGTGCAGCTCATTTTGCTTTCACTGTAAGCTTGTAATTAAAATGAACCCCATTTATTCCACATACACTCCTGCTCAGCAGTGATGTGAACTGAGTATCTATGGCTGAAAACCAAAACTGATGTGGCATGGACAGGTGACGCTTTGTCGAGCTGTGGGACAGACTGCAAAGCAAGCTGGACAGCCGTAACCCATGGTACATGGGACCTTGACAGAGGCAGCCACGGGGTGAGCATCACTGTGGCCTCGCCCCAAACGGAACAGCAGATGTTCAGGAAGGCCTCTTCGAGTTAAAGACTTAAGTCAGTGAAGTTGAAGACATTTAAGACAACAATCAACTTGCCTGAACAATCCAGAAATTCCTACTTATTCTTTAGCTCTCCCCAACCCTTCCGCACAAGACAGGAAATTCAAAAACCGGAATTTCATTTCAGATTAATTTCAGAAATGCCCAAATATGTTAATTTTTCCCCATGCTTTTGCTGATAACATCAAGCAGTTCAGTTCTTTTGGAAAGGTGGAGAACAGATTCATCTGACATATTTTTAGTTGAGACCAGGATTGTAAATATTGCATTGACTTGTTCGGAATTCTATGAAAAGAACTGAATATTCAGTCTCTATTATCCAGAACTCTCTCTCAACATGTGGTTTAATTTTCAAATGAAGTGGTACTACCCCATCAATTTAACTTTCACTTAAATAAATTTCATGTTTAATGTGGCCAGCTTTCCAAAAACTTGCTAATTTATTGCTTTCTCTACAATTTAAATGGATGTAAATAACTAAACTTGGACACAGTATCCTCAACATTTTTTAATGAAGTGCTCAAGAACAGGTTAAGCACTGTAATAAAATTTCCCTTTTTTTTAAGCCAGCACTGAGTGGCCTCTTCTTTCCTCTGTGAATACAGGCACTAATTACATATAAACACAGCAATGGTGTAAAAATGGACATTTATTACAACTAAACCAATGTGACAGACAGAGGTCAAACAGTTTGTCACAATCACAACGAAGCTTAATCCAGCCAAGCACATACAAGTGACAGTGTAAACTTTAAAAACATGTTTAATACATATAAAATTGCTTCTGGTTTGACTTAAATCCATTTTACCACTACACACACAGGGTCCTTTCACCACCCCTCTACCCTCATCTACCCCTGCCCACTGGGGAAATGCTCTGGGACAAAAAACAGTCTCTGGTCATCTGGAATCTGTGTGTAAATCCTGGAATGGGCATCCATAGACAAGTTCTAATGGCTTGAGTTCACAGGCACCACGCTGGTACTGCCACAGAAGTGGCACACACAGCCTGGGCCTGGCTGGCCACTCTTTTGGCTCAAGTATTGGTGCTGGGGTCTGGATCAGGGCCTTAGAAGTGGCACCACTGCACCTTTCCTTTGGCTGGTACTACTGAACCCACTCTGCAGCTGGCCACTGCTGGAGCTGAGCTCTGTGAAAACATGGCACCACGCAGGTGAACAAGCCAAAACTCCTAGGGGAAGGTGTCTGGGTGGAGAGGGAGGGGACAGACAACAGAACTTGGCTACTCTCAGGTGCAGACTCCCCCTGTCTCCCTCAAAATCACACATGGATCACATTTCTGCAAGTGAAACAGGCTCAGTCCTGAGAGTCTGTTCAAACTGTCAAAATATTTCTGGATATCAGTTTACATGATTTGTAGTGATAAGAGCTCTCACTGCAAATTAGTTGGTTCAACTACATCATGCAGGAGTACTGTAAGGGATGTATCACATGTTTAATGTGTTGATCAAGAAAAGCAGTTAAATGACTTTGACACTTAGTGTGTCCTAAAAGTACCTATACACCCAATAAAGCGTAACTACAAAACACCAAAAAATACAAATTAATTGTTAGACTTCGAAAGAAAATAATAAAAGGTCCCTTCTGTAAAGCTTCTTCTTTCCCATCTTTGAAAGTATTCAGTTTTCATTATGCATCTCTCTATTCAGTTAGAAAGCTTTCCTTGTGTTCATGGTCAAAGCAAGCTAATATCAGACCTAAAAACAGTTTCCTTATTCAGTCTGGGCTGGTTTTCCTTCTCTCCTATATGCATTCCCTTTGATGTATAGTAACTTGCACAGTTTTGCTCAAGGTAGCTACACTAAAATACACCTTCATCTCTAGTGAGTTGATCAGTTTTCTTAAAAAAGCAGTTATCACCTTAACAGTTTTTTACCAGTTTGATATGCAGATCCTGGCAGGATTCTTTGGTATAATGACAAATTCAGTAGTAAACAGATATTTCCAATCATTATGCAACAACTGAAATAAGCAGAATAATCACAAGTGGTGACTAAAATGTAGATGAACAGATTCTTTGGTTGCATAAACACAATTTCTACACCAGAACATTTCATATTTGGAGTTGTCCATGTAGTTTCTTTTCATTTAGGTAGACTATGCTTATGTCATAATAATACATTTATTTCCTGAAGTCAAGTTCGCTTATAAAAAACAGTAGGCTTATCGAAGTCAAATGCAATTTTCCTATAAATGCAGTGAAGGGAAACACTGAGTCAATTTAAATCTAATTCCCTTTCATTTATAAATTTTGAACTTAGGTTTCTTGTTCCCTTTTCAAAAAAAAGTATTTCTGTATTTTTCTTGTAGGCCTGAATGAAGCAGCTTAGCAAAACAGTAATACTGACAAACAGCATCTTACACCATTAGCTAAACATTACAATGAAGGCAGTGAACATTTACAGTATGAAACACTGAGATGGCATCAGCTGAAGAGAAGATTTATGTCAATCCAATTTCTTCAAGTACACTACGTGGGGTCTCTGCTTCCTACGGAGGGAAAATTTGAGACAGTAGTAAATGAACACTGTTTCTACTGAGCAGAGCTGTACATGAGTTAGTATGGAAGGTGCTGAATTGAAAAAGAAAGCTGAAAAGACATGAAAACATGGAAGCACTGCAGTTTGCAAACATGGTATTATAGCTGCACTTTTCACAGAGCTGTTAATTAGATTGCCATGGTTCACAAGGATAGCAGGTGGATTTTATTGCCCTTAAGCATAATAAAAATAAAACAATTTAGGTCTACCAGCAGGGAACAAATCACAAGTGAGTAACAGAGATAGGAGCTAGGGAGGGATGGGGAAGGAGCTTGCAATGGAGTCAGTGAATTTTGTGGTGAATTGTTTCCAGGGTTTCAAAAATCTCTTCAGGAATAACAAAGAAGTGGATGAATGAATCTACAGATGCAACTAAGATACAGTATCCCTTAAGATCTTTATAAAAGAGTTTGGGTTTGTTTGGTTTTTTATACAGTGATCCCATGTTTTTAATTAATAAAAGCAGGTCACAGTACCTTGGTACGCCTGGTGTGAAATTGATCCCTTTCAAAGAGGGAAGAGTTTTTAGGACAGGAATTTTATTATTCCACTCCAGGCATAAAGTTTTAAGTTAATTCTAATCTTAGAAAGCTTTCCTTAGATTCAGAGAAAGTTGTTTAATACCAAATTCCAAAAAATTATCATCAGTTTTGTATTCATTACTTCCATAGCCTCTGAAAATAAATGGTTTAAACTAGAAACATTAGGCTGAGCTTTTTTTAGTAACTATTAACAATGCCATGATAAATAAAAGGGGATACTGTGTCTGTATCAAAACAAAAGCTTTAACATCAAGAGTATGAATAAACTTACTTTAGCATCCTAAAACAAGACATATCATGCAGCAGAAAAAAAAGCAGATAACAGTTAAGGCAGCCAACAAATTATTTTTCAACTGCTTTGCAAATATTTATTAGAAAAATAATGTCAGTAAAACACAAAATTAAACACCTCAAACCTTGCAAGTAACATCAGAATATTGTCTCTATCAGCCTTGACTATGTGGCACAAAATGAACAAGTTTACTATGATCATTCAGCTCATGTATAAGGTGATTCAGCAGTGAAGGAAGAAGCTATGATACTTTAAGTCAACTTCATTAAAAAATCAGTCAGAGCTTGGAACAGGCATATTGAGATGGCTTCTAAAATCCAGAAGGAAATAAAAAATTGCAATAAAAAGGCAAGTTAAATCTGAAAACAAGATACTTGGTGTATTAAAGATGTAGTGCTGGCTTGGTTTTTTTCCCTCACAGATGCAATATTAAGTATTCTTAGAACTGCAGTGACCTTGACAAAGCCAGACAGGATGGCAGGATTAAAGATTTACACGTGTATTTTAACGAATCCCCAAAAGGAGGCACTGACTGAAGAAATGGCTATGTAGCATTTCTAATATAACTTTTTGTATTATATTCCCAGATTACTTTGTTGCATTCATTCTGGAAGAACACACATCTCCACTATCCATCAAGGTAAGGCATTTTACTCAAGAAATCCTATACTGTTAACTAACTGTGGACCAGAACTCAAGAGCATACAAGAATACAACTTCTCAAGCACTTCAAGGTCTTCAAAATATTTGTAATAAATTCACTTTTTAATTTTAAATTGATTAGACAGCAGTGGGCACTTATGAGTTACACAGGAGTGCAACAAGATATTTACAAAGGTACCTGAAAACAAAGTTCTTTACAGCTGTGAAGAAAAACAGAGCAGTGCTGCCACTGTTTTTAGAGCAGTTTAGTATTGTTGTTTTCACTGCCATTTCAAAGTCTGAGATGATTTTCAGCAGGCATAAACTTAAACTCTACATACAAGTAAATCAAGGTCACTGGCTAACCATTAAAAGCCACCTATTTCAAGGACATCAGCTACTTGTCCACAGATACATCACCCATAGAACTCAGACGTATTTTAATGTTTTTTATTACTAAAGCAGTAATCTTGAGACAGATGTGCCTTCCTCATCAACAATATAATCTCAAGGAACACCTAAAGGCTAATGTCTTTTGCTAGAAGAATAACTTTATTAATTATTACTTTTAAGAAACAAATAGAATTATGTTTTGTTCACATAATTTGTTTTACTAAGTGTCAAACATTTTATCCAATTCTTAGGTAAAACATTCTGCAGTGTTATATACTCAGAATCACCTAAGGCAAACAACAAATTTGAAATATCAGAACACAGATGAGGAAAAAAGTCATTCACATGAGACAAAAGTGCATGCAATACTTTATTTCAAACATGCCAGAAAAGCTAATTCATTACCTAGTCATTTAGAAGCAAGCAGCTGTATACAGATAACAAGAAAAACAGCATCTCATTACAGCTCAATGCACAGCATTTTAAGCCAACAGGCATGAAATAATGCAGGCTAAAGCAGCATTAACCAGACATCCAAACACATTGTTAATGGCTTACAGAAAAAAGGCAAACTTGGAAATGGAAAACCACTCCTATGATCTTGTTTTCTAAGATTTCAGAATGCTGCAAATCCAATCCAAATCTTTTGTCTAATCCCCTAAATCTCTCATTTTTTTGTCAGTTTAACATTTGGAAGGTAGTGCATTACCACATATAGTACAGGGAACTAAGCTTGTTTGTGGTTCATTTTAGTAACTGCCTCCTTGATAATTCATGGAAACAATTTTCAGAATCAGCCCTGGTTTTAGGTTACAAACAGGATGCATTACATGCCCTCTCACTGGCCACTTTTCAACTGAATGCACTTATATTCACCCTCGTGGCAGTTCTCCCATACACAAAGCAGCCTGCATTTAATTGCAAGTATACTGTTAATGGACTGGGATCTTTCCAACCCTAATCATTAATGGCTGGACTCAATAGGCTAAGAGGTCTTTCCCAACCTTAATGTTTCTATAATTCCGTTATTCATTTGTCAAGCAATGGTATTGTTCTCTCTTTCAGTGGCAGTAACTTAAATTACTCACAAGAGCATTCTGCACACTTAAATACTAATGTTTTAATTTCAGATTTACCCATCATTCTCTTTGACCTAATCAATTATGCCCCTCTCCTTTTTGTAAGGTCAGTCACACTATTGTGCCAGTCTTCAGAAAGGGATAGTGTTATTTGCACCTCTAATTAAGATGCATGGTCTAGGTAGAATTTAATTCAGCATCATTTAATACTTGTGTGTATACACATTTCACATGATACTTCTCCTTCACTACTTTCTCTGTAAGTCTTAACTTCACCTACAGACTTAATTTAATAATATGTTTAAATACCACCAACCTATTTAAAAGATAAATGTGGGTTGAGTAATGTTACAATATAGGTATTGCAGTATATAGATGTTTAGCTCAGAAAATGCTACAGAACTCTTAAGCATAAGACTTCAAGCTTACACACAATAAAAAAGTTAAACCATATGGCAACAAGCACAAGTTTTGTTGAAATGAGACATGTGAAGAGACAACACTGTAAAACAGAGGGGGAAGAGGAAAGTACAACAGCAGAGAATGGTTGTGGCATTCTATTAGATTCAGGATGACTGGATTCAGCAAGCTGATGATAATGTTCTGTCATGAGTAAGTCACAGGTCTATCTCCTCTGAAATTCTGCATGCATGATGAATGAAGCCATTTAGTACACTGGTACATTAAAGTATTCATGACGTGGCTACAAAAGAAATGTACATATTCTTATACATAATAGAAAGGTGGACAGATATGCAAGAAAACAAAAATACTACCTTGCTGCTATTGTATCTCTGACATTAAAAGGACATTTGATACAGAAATACAATATGGTATTTTTGACTACTCTAGATGTCCAGGGGGTGAGGGTAGTGGGGAGAATCATTGTTTTACCCCCCCATACTTGCATGCTGTGTCCAACAACAGACAGAGGAACTTCATATCATAAATACTTTATTACATAAGCTCAGAGTTTCTTCTTAGCCAAAAAAAGTTTGAAGCTCCAGAGATGGGCCACCCTATCTATTACTTGTCTCTGCATCAGGCATCAACTGTTGGCTTCTGTCAGAGACAGGCACTGAGCTAAGTGACATCTGACATCACTCACCACATCTGCTCTAATAAAACACACATTTAGAGAGGCATCAGGCCCCCAGAACATGGCTCTGAACACACCATGCCAGGGTAGTGCAGCAGTGGCATTACTGGTGACAAAAATTCCTTTTTTTGAAAGAGAGTCTGTTTAGAAAAATGGAGGCCTCTGATACACTTCTCAAAGCAGGCAAAGTTTTCTTTGCCTTTGGATTATGCTGCTGAACTCAATACACTCTTGTATGATTGGCATGAACATTGGTATTCAATTTGCTGAAAGATGAGCTAGAAAGAAAGCAACACTCAATAATGGAGTAACAGTAACTGAGGAGCATCATCCCCATATATGCAGAATTAACTTTTTCTGGGATGAAAACACACAAAACTCAACTCTCTGCATGTCAGTTTCCATCTTTGATCCTGTACCAATTACAATCTTCAATCTATTTTAGTATCCCACTTCCCAGAATGACGGAAGTTTTAAAACAGAACTGAGAAGAGTTCCCATGGACTTCTAAAACTGTCTCCTCTGTGCCATCTCAGTTTATTTGCATGTCCAAGCTTGCATGTTTTTAAATTCTATTCTCAAATTACGAAAAAAGCACAACAAAAATATTCCAGAAGCTGCACAGTTTTTTATTCTGTTTTTCAGTATCAGTAATCTGAAGATCATGTCACAGTAGTTTAAATTACCCTGACCAAGCTAACTACAAATCCAGTAGTTCACAAAATAATAGCACCTAAATAACTCTGTGACAGTTACAAATAAGTTATATGATGCATGCTGTAATTTTTAGATTCAAAAGAATTTGGTATATAATAAAGAATTACAAACATAAATTTCAACACTTAGCACCTCTCGCATGGCCTAAGTAGAAATCATCAGTCTACATTAAAAACAAAATGCTGATGCATATTCCTAACTGGAAAAGGCATTGCATAGTAACAGTGTATGTTATTAGGGAGTAGGAGTTTTGACTAAAAAGAATAAAGTACTAAACTTAGAATTCCCACAGACAAATATTCCCAGAAAGGTCCCTAGGGAAAACTTCTGCTTTACTTACACTGTTCATGAGAAGACAACTGAAGAACAGGCATATTGTAATAATCTAAAATGTCCAATTTTTATCTGGGTTATATATGCATACACGATTCCCCTCTTCCTTGAAAAAAACTCATGTGTTCCAGTGTTTACCATTGGAAATGTGGAGCCATTGAAGTTGGTGTCTTCACTGAAATGCCTGTTAAATCTCCTAATAAATTCCTCCTTAACTTTACATTTGCTCTCTGGACAGAAAGAAGAAGAACAGCTCATTCTCTTTCTTATGAAGCTGACTGCAAGCCACTGTTGTATTAAAGGATTTTGTGTGTACACATTCTTAGGCATCCTCTTTGGCCTGGAAACACTGACCATGTCCCATTTTACATATCTGTAAACATCAACAAATAAGGCCATGGAAGTGCTCACTTCATGTCCTTTCCCAATTTGCACAGTCCCACACAGTCTGGGGTATTTCCCACCCTGATTGTATTTTCAGTGGTTTATACCTCGAGGATTTTGCTGTCTTTGATGTTAAAATCATGGTATACAAAATTAGAGGATTGACTCACATTTCTGTTGTGAGATCAGTGTCTCATCTTTGCAGAAACTTATGGTTTACTGATAAAGCAAGACAGATGGTCAGACAACAATAGGAAAAATGTGATTTCACTCCATTTTAGCTAACAGAATGTGTAAACATCACCTGCAACTAGACTAGCAATAAACTGACCTTTAGAAGTAAAGGATTAAATGGAAGACAACAGTAATGGAGATACAAAGTGATAACACAGCAATATTGAGAAGGAAAACTGGTGTTCCAGTGAGGCCTCTGTACCCCACCAAGGACACCCAGGACAAGCCACAAAAGGGCCTGGCACTGTGGGCTGCCTGACAAGCAACCAAAAGCAAAATAAAGTTTTGACAAATTGTTTGCCATCACAGAACTACAGCACCTCACAACTTTCAGCTCTGACTGACCTTTTTTTGTGCCCCCCCCCCACTACACTGTCTCCAGAGCAGCTGGTCTGCTGGTCTGAACACCAGGAAAGACAATATGGGGAAGGGACAGTTGTCAAATTCCACAATCAGTATCTAGACTACCTTGCTTTCCTTTGGTGGGACTGTGCAGACCTCAAGGACATACTTCACAGGCTCAGATGTTGTTTAAGATAACAATTTAGATCTAATAAGTTTAATTAATTGATCTAAAAGCTAGGGAAGAGACAATGGTATCCTTACAGTACAATGTAAGGGCAAACTAACATGAAATACACCTCTGAAAAATCATCACGTAAAACTTTGGCTGTAAACCATTTATCTGACTTTAACACAAAGGTCTTAGATCCTAGTACTGCCAGAAAAGTAATAGCTCTACAACACAATCTGCACATTGTGGAATTGCAGTATTTTAAAAGTTACTAGAATTAATCTTCTTCAAAACGACATCTGTGTTGACAACTCATTTTAAAAAGCTAATAATACTCTCTGAAATTGTCAGCCTGAGTCATTGGAAATTTTTTAAATTAGAAAAATGGTAGAGTTGATCTGAGCAAACAGAACTATTTAGCCAGTCCAACCCAACTGACATTTTCTCAGCCAACTCTGTCATGACCCAAACTAATTAAAAATCATAGCTAAAATAAAATTAGAAGGGACCTCATTTAATCCAGTCCCCCTAACAGTATACCTATAACTTTCCTGAGAGATATTTCATCTATTAAAGGCATCCAGTGATGCCTTTTTATTGTGCCTCAGGCAATCTACTTAAATGCTAAATTATTATCTCCACTGGAAAATTTGCCTAACATCTACCTTGAATTATTTACTTGCTGCAATTTAAGGTATTTTAAGTCTGTCATGGACAAAAAAACTGTGCTATTTCCTCAGGCAAGAGAGAGAAAAGAAATTCTTTATGTCTATACCAAACTGTCTCAAGTTCAGCGTATTGCAGGGCTGCCATTTTACTGATGACTTCTCATGGCAGTGACACAGACTTCATCAACACTTCACACAACTTCTTTTTCAGGAAAAGTTTGCTTAGGTTATTATTTTAACTTCTTTCCCATCAAACCCAGCACAAAGTCTGTGAAGGCAAGCCATGTTAAACTGCACACAAGAATTACAACTGCCATTGTTTGATAAAGACTTGGTTTTTTTCCTCATTCAGCATCTAACAAAACCCTACCTTGAACAACATACAAGATGAGGGTCCATGGGGTGCATGGAAGTTTGGGAAGAATTCTACAGAAGCAGGCTATGGGAAAATTAAGAGAAAAGGATGAGGATTTATGTTTAGAAACATGACGTTTTTGCAGTAGGAAGAAATTCACATTTAACAAGTACTTCCTTAGCAATTTCAAAAGCAATTACTTTTACACTCTACTTCTGAATCGTTATTAGGCAATATTTCTAATGAACAGCTGCTTTAGGAAATTGCTGCTGTTCACTTGCCTTTTCAAGGATTTCAAAACAGGAGAGTACCTGTTTCCCAATCTTTGGTTAGCTAACTGTTCAGAGGCTTCTATTAGAAAGATGAGTTTGGGTTGGAAGAGATATTTTAGATCATTTAGTTCCAACCCTTGTGCCATAGGCAGACACATTCCAATAGGCCAGGTTGCTCAGGGCCCATCTAGTCTGGCCTTGATATTTCCCACTAAGGCATTTTTATTACAAAATTCTGTTTTTACTTTCAAAGAAGACCCAAGTGTTATCTCAGAGAACTTAGAAACACGAACATCTTCAAAGACAAGTACTAACTATAATGCTCTTACAAAAGAAGAACAAAAAACAAAAGAACCCACAAGCAAACAAATAAAAAGAATACTTCATCAATACCAACTCCTAGTCAAGATCTTGTCTGCAGCTTTCTATACAGAGAAAACAAAAAATCTTCAAGATCGATGCAAACCAGTCAACAGAATTCTCAACTAGAATATGAAACAGCAAGTTGTCCTGCAAATGTTACTCAGCAAAACATCCAAGCATATAAACAGACTTCAGCTCTAAAACATCACCTCAACAGACCAGAGGGGTATGACAGCAGTGCCTGCCTGCCTCTCTCCCAAGAGCACTGCAAAGATCAGCTGAAGCTTTGTGCTCTATAACCGGATAATAGCAGGCGCTTCCTGCCTCTGAGCTGCTGCTCTGATCTGCCAGCTCAGAGGTGATAATCGCTCTGGGGCTCTCCTCCACATGTGCCAATCAGTTGCTATGCAGCGAGCCAGGAACAATCGAGAGCCCAGCCTTCAGCAGCAAGGATGGTTCTAAGAATCCATCAGAGGCTCCACCTCGCCACCACAAAAGCACAAATGCTTTAAGCACGTATTACGGCTGAACACTTTGTATTGTGAAGTTAAGAGCCAAAATTATTTAAAAAATCACTGACTTCTCCATCAGATAATCTGACAATGTCTGGATGCTTGGCAAACTGTCAAACTAGGCACGCAAGGATTCATTAATGCTTTCTTTCAGCACTGCAGATACAGGTTTGCGTGGCTTAATCTCCTTTTTCTCAAGGAAGCATTTCTTAAACTGCAGGGCTGTTATCTTTGAAGAGCTGACCAGAATATACTGCTGCAACAAGCCATGTCACGTCCAATACTATTCAGCTTCCATGGCAATGGCATTTAAGCATCTCCCTTCCTTCCTGGCACTGCAGCACTTTGCATTCTTACAATTGTTTGGACAAATGTTTGCAGGCACAAGTTGTAAACACAGAAAAGAAAAGCTGCTGACTATATGTTTTTTAAAATAAACAATTTGAATTGGATTAGTTTTAATGGATCTGAAATCCAGTTCTAGAATGGTTGTATAAATAGCTTTCCTGGCACAAGGAAAGAGGGAGAGAAAGGACAGCTGAAAACTCCCAAAGTCAATACTGCTGCTGAAGCTCCTCACTACACTCCTATGACTCAGGCCAACAGCAGGGGTGCAGCATATGACAAGTAAATTAGACCCTACCTCTGCAGGCTGACTTGGGGGTTCACAGCACACAGTGAGTCAGGACAAGATGTGTGGAACACTGGCTTTTTAAAGCACCTAGATATTGTGATTCTTTAAAAAATAGGACGTAATTTAAGCTGTACTATCAACTTTAGCAAAAGTCCTGGCTTGCCAAAAGCAGCTGCTTTTTACTTCCCTTTTCAATGCCACCGGTTTTCTCCTCCTGGCACTTCCCTCATGCTCCCTCTACATGAGCTCAAGTTTTGGCTAACAAGCTAGGAGCCCCAGAAGCACAGGTCAAGCAGATCAACACAAAGGTCAGAGTGAGAATAGATCCAGCTTTCTCAACAACAGTCATGTAGCATGAGTTTGGGTGATGAGCTACCTTGCCTCCTGACTCAAGACCATGACTTTACCACTGTAAAATGCTCTCTGTAGAAAGCAGAATTTCTACACAGAACAATTTGAATGTATATCAAGATTTCATGTGATTTCTCAATATTAAGCAAGGCTTACCATAAATTTCACCACATTCTCTATGAAACCGACTACTGAATATGTGGCTTATTACAACTTCCACATGGAGCACGTAGTACTCAACACTCTAGTTTACAGAAAATCTCTCTAAGAGACAACCAGAAAAACAAGTTCTACTCATTCTAGGCTTGGTTATGCCTCAGAGTAACAAGGATTAAAGTAATTTAAAGTTGTATAACCAATTAGTTAAACATCAGGTTAATCCAAACACCGAAGCTCTGAGGCAAACTCCTCCCCTTGCCCTAAGGCAACCTCCTTTACCTCAGGAGATCTTTCTCTAACCCAGATGAACTTCATTCCTATATACAACCTGCAGCTCCTTACTGCAGGCTATCTATTCCCCATCTCTGATTATGTGTAACCATCTATCTCTCCCTCTCCACTCAGCCCAGCAGATGCCATTTCTATTTCTCCATATTCTGAGGAACCACAACAACCTTGTAAATTAGGATCTGAACACAGCAACTATTCCTTCACTCCTTCCAAGGAACAGTACAGGCCAAGAAGTAGCATTCCATGGGCATCAGATAATACAACTGTGTTTAATTTCATGGGGACAAAGCACATTGCTTCAACCAAAACTATGCCCACACACAGAATTCACCCAGGGACATATTGTAGGTAGGTAAACTGGATTCACACAGTTATCTAAGCCTGAGTTTGTATGTGTCAGAATTGGTCTTTGTAGCCATCTGAGACACAAAAAAAAAAAAAAAAAAAAGATTAGGATTTCTAAGCTCTGTTCATAGCACAGGTACTGAACAATGTAGGTAATTTTTAAAGTTCTAATCACAAGGAAAGTTTTACAGGCACAGTTTCAATTCTAACCTCACCATAAGAATCACACCATAAGAGCACAGAAAAAGCAATAAAATTGGGGGGGAAATGTAGAAAGTATCAAGCTTGAGCACTTAAGTTTTTCTCACAGTTGCTTTAGAATATGTCCAAGCTCATAAAGAAATCTTTTTCAACAAATTGCTTGTTGACTGCTCTAATTCTTCAGGTCTAATATGCAAGCAGATTATTGGCTGCTCTCCTCTTCCCAACACAAATCAATGGCTCTATCATATACTAGGAAACTCTTAAATGATAAAAATACCCATACACCAGCTCTGAATTTGGTTTTGAACATATTACAAATACTTTTGCCTACTACAATTGTTTTCTTTTATCTGGAAACTAAATCCTGGTATTTATAAATCTCCATATGAAATTAGATCTATTACCACAGTTCCACAGTACAAAAGCCAATCTGTTTACTGAACTACTTGTTTATCATTATATCAAATAAGTAGCAGACTAATTAAGTTTTTCCCAGCAAATCATTTTCATGTATGTTTTAAACTTGCTTTATGCAAATTAAAATCTTACCTTTATTAGTAGGACTGCCACAACGTATTCCACTTATGCTTTGGACAAAAATATGTTGCAATGCACTATATATGCAAATAAGCTTTGTTCTGTCATGCAGCATCCGGCATTTTGATACACAGTCAATTGCAGCAGCACCCAATCTTTTTAGGGCCCATTTTCTTTGCACAGCAGATGTAAACAGCTCATTTTCCAATAAATACATGTTTATATGGGCTGATTGTAAGTAAACAAAGCCAAACATCTGTTTAGTTATTAGCTTTGGTATCCATTTCTCTAACTTGCATTATCCCACTTAATTACCAACACCAAAGAAAGCCAGTAGAAGTCAGAGATTTCAAGTTGATGCGGTTAGTACATAAAAGGAAAATAAAAACACTCAAAGCACTCTTCAAAGACCATCATGCAAGTGTTGCAGAAAGTTAAGCCCATCACCCATTTTCTGTTTACCCTTGCAAGGACTTAATTACACGTGCAGCACTCTTTGCATAGCACCCATTTAATCCATGCCACCAAAATGGTAAACTTGGTAGTTACCAATCATTTAGATGGTCAAAAGGGCTAATGCCTTAGATTGCTCTTAATCATAAGATATCCTCAGACAAACCTCCCCAGTCTTCGTTCTGGCTCTACAAACAAAATCAAGCAGCAGTGAAAATGTAGTATCAACTACTAAATGAAAAAAAAAAAAAAAAAAGGCAAATAAAAACCCAACATTCACCCAATCATGTATAGCTTATTTACATTTAAAATAAGACTTAAAAATATTCTAAACAATATACAAAAGTAATTTCAGTTATTTCACTTAAATCTGTTTCAGCTGTTATTCTTTAGATTAATACTATTTCAATAGGTTTTCCTAAAAGTCCACTGTTAAGAAAGAAAACACAAATGCACCAGAAGAAAACATCTATTCAAAGACTTCAAGGAGATGCATTAGAAAAACTCTAAAGTTTACTTTTCATTTCTTAACCGGGTACAGGATATCGGTATCTTAAAAGAGTATGTTGTAAAGAGATTTTTAGAAAGCTTCAGTTGTGCATGAAGGAATTTTAATTCAAAGATTTTACTTTTTTAAAGAGCAGTCGTTCATTACTGGAACAGATTAAAAGCGTAATAGAATACAAAATTTACATATATTTCATTCAGTGATTAACTGTCACACAGTATTATTATTAACATTAATAATAAGACTTGTTTCATGAAGAAAAGTTTCATTCAGCCTATCATCCTTGAAGTAATGTAACAATTTAATTCAAAATTCATATTTATTAAGTCACCATTGTTACTTGCTGAGTAGTCACTTTCATGTTGTATTGCTTAGTGCAAAAAGTTCAACATTTTCACTTGAATCAATCCATCTGTTAATCAAACATACTTAGAATTCTCAAAGAGCTGTGAACAATAGGTCTTCTCAGATTTTTTTTGCCTTTTAATATCAAGTTTTCAGCCTTTATAAAATTTAATATATACACTTTTATTGTATCGTGATATCCATCACCAGAACTACTACTGTTGCTAGACAGCTTGGCAACAAAAAATATAGCTTCTCCCTTAAAAATAAATAAAAGCCCTAAAACACATACCAGCAATGTGCCCCAACATCTGTACAACACACAGAGAAGACCACAAAGAAATGAAAATCTAAAACCAAACACAACAGGATGCCGCCTGGGGACATTGATGCTCTTTTCACCTAATATTCTCTGGCACTCTAAGACCATCTCACAGGTAGTGAAAATTCTAGGAAAGGGTAGTAGCACTGCAACATGATACATCTCAGAAAACAAGAGTAAAAATGGAATTTTCTCCTCACAATCTCAAGATCCAAACATTAACATTGATCTTTTCAACATCCTGCCACATCCAATGAACTTGTTCTATTAAAATGCAGATTAATGTGAGCATTCAGAAAGAGCACCTGATTTTGAAGATAAGATACTCCTTACTCTCAAGTGGCCTTCTGCAATTGTTCCCTGAATTTACTATGCTAATTGATGAGCAGCACATGACTAAACTCCTGAAAACAGCTATGGCACGTGCAGCAGTGCTAAAATTTTCATTGCATCACCCTGACACAGTGCTTCTATTGCTGAGGACAGGAGAATGTCTCTGGAAAAAAAAAATCTATCTGTTGAATGTACAGAATAAATACATCCTTATTAGAATTATAATCTACAAGAGTTCAGTGTATTGTTAATATACCCTCAACGGTGCTACAAGAATTGCTTATATCAATAAATTATCAAGTTCACAGTTTGCAAACTGATCAGTAATGGAATTCACATCAGAGAGGCTACTGGATAGTTAGGAGATAGCAAGGACTGCCTATGCTAATTTGTCTTATTTTTAATTGAAACTTTCTGATGTTTCAATTTGCAAAGCTTAATGAATGCATATTTAAAACTTTTATGAAAGACTTCTTCAACTTGTTGAGTCTTAAGATCTTCTAATTTTGATTTCTTTGATGTAATAGAATTAGTCATATCTTACACACATACACACTTAAAGAAACAACAAAAAAAATCAGACTGAGCATGGGAAGAGGTCAAAGCATGATAATGCTAACTTCCTGGATACTCAGTGCCACTTTTTCAAGAAGATATTTAAATCTTAAAATGTTAACCTCCTCTTCCCCCATTACTATTTGGGAAAAAGAGATGCAGGTTCTACTGTTCATTTTCTGGAATACTTTCTATTACTTTAAACACTGAAGTGTGATTTGGTCAGTATTTGCAGGAAAGCCTATTCTGCAGTGCAAGAACGACTGTTTAAAATGATCTATTAAAAATACAGAAATATCAAGGTTTACAGACCTGTCTGCTACAATTAAATTCAGAAACCTTTAGAGGTTTGTTCCTAAGAGCTGCATGAAGCACTCCAAGTGGGGTCTCACCAGAGCAGGGTAGAAGGGCAGAATCCTCTCCCTTGACCTGCTACTGATGCAGCCCTGGGCAGAACTGCCTTTCTGGGCTGCACACACACACACACAGGTCATGTCCAGCCTCTCATCCACCAGCACCCCAAGTCCTTCTCAGCTGCTCTTGACCTGTTCACCCTCCAGCCTGTACAGATAACAGGAATTGCCTTGACCCAGGTGCACAATCTTGTATGTGATCTTGTGGAACTTGCTGAGATTCCTAGGGGCCCACTTCTCCAGCTTTTTCCAGGTCCCTCTGGATGGCATCCCATCCTTCATGTGTGTCAACTGCACCACTCAGCTACACCACCACACCTGCAAATTTATTGAGGGTGCACTCAATCCCTCTATGTCATTAACCAAGCCATCAAACAGCACTGGTCCCATTACTGACCCCTGAGGAACACCACTGAAATGCATCAGGACACCAAGCCATTGACTGCTATCCTTTGGATGTAACTGTCCCATCAAATCCACCTCTCTTGAATTTAGAGAGAGCAATTGTATGGGGAACTGTGCCCAGATAAATGACATCTGTAGCCCTCCCCTGGCCCACTGACAGAGTTGCTGCATTTCAGAAGGCCAACCCAGAGAAGGGGTTGGCAGGACTTGCCCTTGGTGGAGCTGTGCTGGCTGTCCCAAATCACCTCCCTGTCTTCCACAAGCCCTAGCACAGCTCCTAGGAGGATCTGGTCCATGATCCTTAAGGTATGGACAGCAGTCAGGATGACAGGTTGGTAGTTTCCAGAGTCCTCCTTTTTACCTTTTTGAAAATGAGTACAAAGCTTCCCTCTTCCCAGTCACCTGGGACTGCATCTGATTGCCATGACTTTGAGTGTCATGGAGAGTGCCAAACACTCTAACAGCACTACAACCCCTTTCTTCTATAAATACATCTCCAGAGACTGAGTTCTGAAAACACATTTTACAAAAGCATCAGCTACCAAAACACTACAACTTGTTCTTCTGTGAGTTGGGAGGGATTCCAAATCCATAAAAATCATAGCTATTTCCTAATCCCTAAATAATGAACTAACAATCTATCATTTCTCATTCACAGTAACTCTCATAGGTCTCCATATATATGTATCTACTAAAAGGTAATTGTAGATCATTATCAGTGCCTAAAATCAAGCAGATACATGTCTTAAAATTGCAGTGACTAACTGATCAACAAAGTTGACCACTGAAACTCACACTGAAGTTATATGTGAAGAGTAGATGGCAGTCAAGGCAGTTGGATCTCCATGATAATAAAGATTCCATTATTCATTCTTGTTTCACATTCAGGGGAACACAGGTACAGCCAAGGCAAATAATGCCACTGCCAATTGAGGAAGGCAGTCCATTTCAACAGTCCATATTTAAGAAAAAACATTAAGTGAAGACTGAATTGACTGCATTCATTGTGGTCAGTTTCTCAGGCAAATGGTAATAAAAAGGTGCTTACAAAGACTGTTTCCTAAACTAGACAAAATCCCTTATACTCACTCCCACCCACTGGAGGCTTAAATATAAGAATTTTGCCAGTGCTAATGACAAAATGAAGGAGTTTTGGCACATCTCAAGAACAACCTAATACCTACAATTATGCATAGTTTCAAACCTATGGTTTCCAATAAGCACACTTCATCTCCAATAAGAAAATTCTCATAGCACATGCAGGAAATTCACTAGAGTTTCATTTCCAAAGATGCTCATTCTAAAACCAAAAGCTTAAACCTATGCACCAACCCTAAGCATCTGAGGCAAGTCAGCCAACATGAACACTGTCAGCACCCTTCTGGATATAGGATGAGGCAAGGGTTTGAAAGCAAAGAAAATAAGGTTAATTGATAGCTTATCTCTTATTCTTCATGTGGAAGGACTAGTAAATACTGCCTGAGGCCAAACTGCAAGCGCCTAAGAAAAAAAAACCATTCACATAGCTTTTAAATTTTTGATCATTACTGAAGTAGTGACACAAACAAGCAAGTCTGATTTGTGGACAGACTCATTGGCCTTTTTGTTTAGAAATCTCTTAAAAAATATGTATTTTAACTATTTAAATGTTCTGCAACCAAGTATTAAAAATTACACAAAAAATCCTACAAAAGAAGAGTGGTGAACAAAATGGGGATGATTTCCAAAATACTTTCCTAAAATTTACCTAGGATGATCAACAAAAACCATTTTCATTCATAGCCAATGTTTAGGAAATTATTCTTACTTCAAATGAAGAGGAGCAAGTCTGTACAGATTTGCTTTAAAATAGATACATGACTGCTCTGTTTAAATATTATCATTAACTCCTTGATTTGAGCATTTTAGCACAAGAAATGACCACAAACCTCCAAGCACCATACTGAACTACTGAAGCCATCCAAAAAAACCCTGAGCAATTAGACTTTTGAGAGAAATAAATCAAATCCTCTCTTTTGTATAGAGCATCTATCATTGGTAGTTCCACACCTTAAAAAACTCAAGTGTCACAAACTGATGCACAGGCTCATCTTTTAGCTGTTCCACACATCTCATGTACATATTTAATTCATGCAACAACACACTGCATCTACCAATTTCTTCAGTATAATTGAGTTGTTCACACAAGCAAAAACCACCTTTTCAGCAGTGCATGCCTTTGTAATCACTAGTTAAGTATTAAAATCTCTCTAGCAAACAAGATACAAAATCATCAGCATTCTTTTGAACAGAAACATTTCTACAAGAGAGAGACAAGGAAGAATGGAAGCACTGGAGTTAATTACCTTTTACTACCCTTCATCTGGGTACCACTGCCAATATTGATGACTGACTGCTGATAAGTTATCAGGTGGTAATAAATATGGGGGAGGGGGTAGGGAATGAATACTTGAACTAAGTACATTCCTGAAGAACTAACAAGAATGTGAAGGTGAGAGGGGTTAAACAAGTTGGTGTGTTTCCATCACACAAACTGTAGCAGTTAGTGAAGGGAGCTCACAGCACCAAGAACTTTATGACAAATTGAAGAAGGTGCTCAGACATAGAAGTACATCCTGGGAAACTTCAACAGAAAATACAAGTAGGCAAGGCTATTAAGAACTAATTCACTACTCAGCAATTCGTGCCTTAGTCTATTTCCTCTTAACATTACACAAACAGTCACTTAATGGATCTGTAATGATTTTCTTTTGTTTAAGTATTCTTTACAGCTCTTCATCTTTAAGGTACTTCAGACACCAATGCCTGTAACATTATTAATTAATTTTGTTGTGTATTTAATTAATAATATTGTGTATTTATCGATATATATGTATGTGTGTACATATGTACATATATATATTGGCAATATGAGTATTCAGGGCCAAATAATTACTTTGTTGCACATAATTAAAATCTGAATGGTCAGAAACAAACACATGACAAACCTGCTAGAAATATGTTTTGCATTTGGAATCACACCATATTTCAGTCTGGTAGTTCTAAAGTATTCTGAGAAGCAGATACTAACTCAAAATACTAAAAATTCTCCACATGTGAGAAACGTATTTTAACAACTCTCTTCATCAAACCCAGAATTTACATAGCAGCAGTTGACACAAAACCAAATTTCCATAGAAAATAGTCCAAATTGGAAGTTCAATTTAATATAAACCCTGACTTTTACAGGATTTATAAACTAAAATACAGGTATAGGGAGTAGTTTTATACTTGATCAACAGTCAATACAACTAAGAATGAAAAACACAGAAGCCCAATGTAGGATTCCAGTGGTGCTGTGATAAACGGCTACATTTCAAGTTAATCAGAATTATTTAATAAACATTGGCAACTGAAAATCTCCTAAAGATGGGGAAAGGAAGGGTAATCAGAGTAAAGCCACCAGGGTTAAGGAAAAGTCTCACATTGGAAAAGCTATATTTCCCTTGGCCAAAGACTTTTAACTTGAAGTTATATTAATCTGAAATTATATTCTCTGTAAAAAGAGAATGTTTGTTGCTTGGAAAGAAAAATAGTAAGAATTCCTAGAAATATATTTTTTTCTTTAGACCAGCCCCACAAAAGTAGTGAAAATAAAGTTCAAAAACAGTAACAATGAGAAAAATATAGTTATTCTACTTTATGTACAATTAACTGTATTTGCAGGAGACAAACTGGAATATATAACTAATCTGTTACATCTGTTTTCATATAAAGAACAAAAGATTTTAAGAGAATGAACAGATTATTTTTCTCCCATCTTTGTAACCTGCAACAGGACTTCTGGTTAAAATAATCCCCTACAAAGAGTAAAGAAGGACTTAAACTGAATCATAACACAAGCAGTAAATAAGTGCATGTATTTCCTTTCTAGAAAAATAGGGTAGCAAATCTGTGTGTAATGGCTGACCTTGTTCATGACAAGAACTTTAATGTGCAGTGGATCTGCATGTATTCTGAAGGGATTAAAAAAAACAGCTACCAGAGTAAAGCATACCTTGTGTTTCCCCATCCTACTAACACTACGTCCAACAAAAGACTACCCAGTGGAACACAGACGGCTTGTAGAAGAATTAAGCAATTAATTCATAGGAGAAAATAAAAAATTGAAAGTTCACATAGGGGGAAATAGAGCAACTTGGATCTAGCATCTAGGCAGTAAACCTCAGTACACTTTAAAAAATAAAGGTGAACCATCCCTGTTAAAACATGTTCACTGACTTGCACACAAGTCTTGATGATTCCCCCAGCACACCAGAATTTTTGATTCCCATTCAGACAGACGTTCAAGGACCTTAACTTTGTACATTTCAGTAAGGAAAAAAAACACTGAACAAAATCAGATAAACCCAAAATAACCAGCATAGGATGGAGAAATATGGAGAAATTATATGTTTTTCTATACCATTGAACCCCTTCACATCAAATAGTTTTTTTTTTTTTAAATGGTAGACATGCAATCCATCATTCTTCAGTGATAATAACAAACAACAAAAGCATTCAAAGTGAAAAAAACAATGTTCTTATACTTTATTCTGTATGTTTCTATGGCACTACTATTACTACTTTGTCAGCTTGGAAATGTTCCACAGTAAGCAGCCTATAGCAGAAAAGCAGGTCTAAGAACTAATCAGAACTATACCTGAGCAAGTCTCAAAGAAGAGAGTCTAGCTTCTGGATTTCAGCAATGAAAAAGTAAAGAAGTGAACATGCATCAGGTATGAGAAAAAAATTAATGGTTAATAAATAAAAAGAAAGAATGATAGACACATGAACAACACTAAGTTAAATTAACATGATCTACAATTATCTAGGTATGAACACAGAACAGCCACTTGCATTTACTAGCAGAACATGAAGTCACAGTAGGTTACAACATCAACATGCCAAACCAAACGAAAAGAGCAGCTAACATCATCCTACTGGCACACTTAGGACAACTAGCTGAAACTACATGCTAAGCATGCTGAAAAATACCTTCTAGAAGCTTAGAGGAACAGGAGGTTTCTGAGTCCCAGCCTACCATGCTGACACTTAGGCCAGAGAAGTTGGATGTGCTTACCTCCTGTAAAAGATCTGCTTGTTCAATGGCTTTAAGAACATTTTTCTTGGATGTCTCCTGAACTTCCCCTCCTAAAAGGAACTCATCCAAAATGAAATAGGCTTTTTCAAAATTGAAGATGATATCAAGTTCACAGACCTAAAAAGAACATCAGGCATTATTGCAAAGTGGAAGGATACTCTCACTTGAGGTATATCCTCTCACAGAACTTAACTTGTTCACAGCTTCACCAAACTTTACCAAATCAAGATGTTAGCCTAAGGCTGTAACCTTGTAAGGACTGGGGCAATAATAAAAATCACACCTTGGAGGAAAAAAAAATCAGATTTTTTCTTCAGTTAAAAACAGCTACAGCAACCTCTGCAAAAAGCTTTCACTGTTAAAAAGGCTTCAATTCACAGCAGTCTGTAAGACAGCTCCTCAGGACACAAAAGAACATTGCCTATAAAAGTTCTCTTGCTGCCTGCAGTATGCAAAGGCAGCTCACACAATCTTACAGAAAGATATGAAAATAAATAATCTCAGATTTCTTGTTCAGTCTGCATTTCATAGTCAGAAGGACTACGAAGGAAGGCAGAATGAGCACCAGTTTTTCCAGGAGTGTTCATGTACATTACTGTAGCAGTTTGTGTTTGCTGTCTGGGTAAGCAGATGTCTCTCACACCTTTCCTTACCATTCCTGCCACTTCACAACCAACTGCCTCCTTTGGAAGCAGATGTAAGAGGTGCTCACACTAAAGCAGTGCCAGGGAGAAGAAAAGCTTCCTGCCAAGAGTAAGATTTTACCTGCCCCAAGCCAGACTACTATGAAATGAAACAAATACAGGCAATTAACACCAGATTAATGAAAGTTCTTCTACAAATCAATAATTTCATTTTGTATTTTAATAGAGGCAACCATCAGCTTAGTTTGGCCAAGCAAGCCACACAAAATGTATTAAATACACCTTTCAATTCCTAGTTGGTTATGTTCTTGTAAAAATGTTGTGGGCATAAAAAGAAGTGAAGAAACATAAAGAAACTTAACTCACACTGCCAAAATACTTGTCAAGAAGTTCTACATAGCGATGAATTATTTCCAGAGTTATTAGTTCATTGTCCTGATCTTCAATAGCACAGCAGAAATAGAGGCTTGCATATCTGTAATAACAAAATAATCCTGATGTTAGCATACAAGCATAAGCAAAATGAATGCACTTGAGGAGTATCATATTCTCAGCAGTCCTTCATACTCAAGTTCAGCATACTGGTATCCAAATCACAACCAAGCAAGTCCTACCAAAGAATGGCTGACAGACCAGAAGACACACACATGTACATGGGAGCTATGTCTCTGAGTCAAGCATGACTTCACTCTTGGCCATCCTTTAGCTGACAGAACTAAAATAGCCAAAGAGGTGGGTGGAAAACTAAATATATTTGATTTTGTGGCATCATGACAGAGTTCTGAGATGACATACCTTCTCTTCTCTCTGTAACATCCATACACCAGTATATTAATCAACTGATCCCATGTTAAACTTTCATCATGTAAACTATACATAGATAACGCCTCAAGAAAGATAGACTGAATTAGCAATTAGGGTTTGGTCTTTATAGAGAATTTTAAAAACTCAAAAACTCCAAAACCAACACCAAAGTCATCCACCCCAACTACTACTAAGTCAACAATGTAATCCCTACTAACTGTCCTAGCATCAGATAGATGAGAGGCCATCAAATAGTTTCTAGCAATCCACTTCCATCTTGGAAGACAGGGAAGTCGTAACTTCAGATATGATCCAGTTCCACTTTAACAAAAAGACCATCCAATTCTACTGTGCTCTATTATATATTTGTTCAAGCCAAGTTTAAAGAAATCTAATTTAAAAAAAGAAAAAAAAAACAAAGCAGGAATGAAAGCTGAAAATCCCATTTAGTCTTTTCTAACATGCCAAAACCATATGCCTTTCAGTCACACATGGCACAAACCAGATTTCAAGTGCCACCTGTTGTAACTGCTAATTTACATAAACCAGAAACAGCTTTTGTTTACCTCTAGAGGGGACAACTGGCCCCATTAAGCACTCCTGTGCAGCCAAGCCTACTGAAAAATAAGTCATCCAGATATGAATACCTAGTTTAAGGTGCATAGTTGTTTCCCATACAGAGAAATCCATCCATCTTTTAAACATTAAACATATTTTATCAGCTGGGACTTGTCAGACTTTTAGAAGTTAGAAATTCTGAAAAAACCCTGCTGTATTTTCAGTTATGTTGAAATTTATCTCCAAGACACCTATCCAGTACCATTTATGATCTGAAAATGTCTCCCCTTCTCCCACTCTGCTCCAAATCAAATTGCTACAGCTTCAACATGAAAGATTAATCAGAATAGCTCTTATACAAAATCTTTAAACTACTATAAAATATTATTGCCTCTCCTACCACAAAACATGATGGGGGAAGAGAGGAAGACACCTCCAGTGAAGGACACCTTCATTCCCTCTCTCTTTCATCTATTCACCACGGGGATGCATCAACTCATCACAAGTCCTATCTGAGCACAGTTCTTTTGATTCTGCATTGTTCTGTTTATGCCTCACTAATTTTTCAAGGACATTTACAGTCATTGTAGTAGCTTGCAACATTCAATCTGTATAAGGAACCTAAACTATTTCTAAAAGTATTGGAAAGAAATATTATAAAGAAAAAACATGCTTTCAAACTTACTGAGGAATTTCTAAGTCAAGCTCCATGTTATCATATTTCATTGTAGCAAAAAAGAGCATTGACACATTATTTGTTATTTGCACTAATCACCAGCACTCAGGCCAAATCCATCTAAACAAAGCCTTTCATCACCTGCAGAAGAGCAGCACTGATTATGATCAAGTGCAGTTCAACTGTTTCCTTATAGTGCTTAAACACAAGTTGAACCATGTACCAGCAGACCTTATCAAATCAAATTTGATTCAAATATTTTAAGTTTATCCACATGGGATTCCCTCTCTGCTCCTCTAATACATAGGAGTCTCTCTTGGCACAGAGAACTATTTTATGGAAAAAGAAGGGAGGAGGGGAGAGAGGGAGTCCAACACAAAATACTTTCTCAGATCATGGTCTGCTCTCAGTGTCCTCATTTAAGAGAGCACAAAACATACTTTCAAAAGACTGTATTTGGCAGCTAGCAAGTAGACTGCACATTCAAGCCCTGCCAACTGCAGTTCTGGAGAAATAAGACTAAGAAACAAAAACTACTCAGTGGATATCAACACAAAATGGAGGCCTGGGTATCTATTATTATAAGCAGAGAATATTTTGGTATTTATTTTTTAAGTAGCAACCACGACTAATGGATCACTACTCAACAAAAGAAAACAAATGCAGATTTAATGAGCCTGAATGGCAAAAGGCAGAAGAGTAAAAACAAGTCATACCAAAGGGTATGAGCATACTACAAAGGAATGCTTCAGATCCAAATTCTCAGAGGCATAATTTTAATTTTTTTCCCCTGTAGAAAGGGCTTCAGAAAAAAAAAAAAAGTGCTCACTAATAATCCACAGCAGACACTGGAAGTTTTGCCAAGTGCAGAAGTTTACATGGACAGTATCCACACAAAGACAAGTAGATTACTCGGGCTCAAAAAGATTTCTGCTCTGCAGAAACAGCTTCTTCCTAATGAGCCTGATAGAAACCTTTCAGATGCACCCAATGAAAAGGCAAACCCTGATAGAAAAGTACATACCCAGAAGTAAATAAAGTGGAGTCTGTAAGAAACATTCTGCCTTTTTTATTCCTATTGTAGTTCTGGTCTTTTTTTTATCTCACTAAACATTATTAAAATAATAATCAGACTCAATTCAGCTGCTTACCCTCATTTAGGAAAATATTTAATGACAAATATCCTCCACCTATCAGAAAGGGGACCAAAACCAGAGAGACCAAAAACTGTTTGGACCAAATCACCTGAAAATGTAATACAGGATTAAAGAACAAAAAGGTACACAGCAGGTATAAATACTTATGCAAATTCCTGCCTTTAGACAGATGGCCTCAAGATTATTCTTTTTTGATAGGAAACAAATCCATGCATCTTCCCCTCAAGAGTTGCAATAATTCAGCAGTGGGAAGCCTCAAAACAGGCAGGCAATATTTCAGCAGAGTTCTCCTCTTCTGTTCTCACAGCCAAGTTCAGTAACTCTGCTGAGAGATCAGGTCACTGTGGGCAGAGCACAACTTACAAATCCTACCAGCACAGTGGTGTTCTCTTTCTGGATGAGAGAACACCTGCTTGAAGTCATCCCTGCAAGTTCAGCACCAGATAAGCCTGCAAACAAGCCATAAGTCTGTCAGCATCTAAGTCACTTTGCATGTACATCCTAACTGTGGAAGTTAAAAGCTTACAAAGCTTGGTAGGAACAGAACAGAACTCTAAATGACAATGGGGAGGCAGACAAGTGTTTAATGAGCCCAAGAATCTATGGTTGCCTGATAGCTAACCCAATGAAAATTGGGACAACTAATAAGCTGTGCTTGACCCAAGTTTGTTTTTTTTTCCTTGTCCCACAACTTTACACATTTCTTTAAAAAAACATTAATTTCTGAGGCTCCAGGACATAGTCTATCAAAGTGAAGCACTTTTCCAGTTTCTTATTTCAGCAAGGCCATAGCCCCCAGCAGCTTCAAAATGAACAAGAATTTGATTCTGCTAATTCTCTAAGAAAAAGCTGTTGCCTCTTGATACTGAGGTCCTCCTGGTGCCACACAAACTAAAACTCTGTACAAAGAAGACTTGATCTAATTAAATTTATCAAGTCCAAGTATCTAATTCACTAAAATCACTGCATTCAGCCAGTTTTACAAAGCTACCTAACTAACATCATAGTAATACTTTCAAGAGGTACGACTGGCTGCTAAGTGATACATAAGAAAAAACAGGGATCATGCCAAGCTGGGCACATCCCACTGGCCACATGGCTGTACCTTCAGTTCACAACACTTTAAGAGACACAGTACCTGCACAATGGGCTCTTTCATTGCTTCTTTCAGTGGAGGGACAGTAGAAAGAAAGTTTTAAAACTTACTCAGTTTTAAGTCTTTAACATAACCTCTGATTATGGTTATGTGGTGCAAAAGTAAAAGACAACTGCCACATCAAGAACAGCAAAAGCTATTGTAGTTTCATAATATCCTACTCCAAATACAGTTCCAAACTGACACATAAAAGCAAAGCCACAATCCTCAGTCAAATAACTAAATAATTAAACTATGTCCCATGAATGAAGCTAAACAAATGCTAACAAAGTAAAATTTATATAAAATAAATTTTTCTTCAAGTTCTGACTTTAACTGCAATATACTACACAGTGAAAATAACTCATATTGCCAGAAGTTAAAATGGTTAACAGAAGAAGTCTTCCAAGAAAAAAATTAGAAATTTTAACATTTAACACATTTTTTCTGTCATGGGGGGAAAGCTACAGGAACTTCTACTCTATATGCTCCAAAACCACTATGTTACTTTTTAAATGACAAACTGTGAAGAGCAAACACATCAGCTGTGTTTGTTAAGTTTCTAATCAGCTGTCTGCAGATGACTCCCCCTCTATTTTCATAAACCCTAATTGTGGTTGGCTTCCCATATTTAATTTTTTATTTTCCCAGCAAGTCACTTCAAATCTCTATGCTTCTTGAAGTTAGAAGCCCCCATTCTCTTTTTAATCTTCTGGTGTCTATCAGCCTGAAAAACTATCTTCCAAAGCAGCTACAGAATACATAGAAGCCAATTCACACACCATGACAAAAGCTGGGCACCTTTCTGTCTGTGTTCTGTAGTGCTGAAGGAAAAAAACTTTAGAAGGCAAAGACTGAGCCTGTGTTGCAACCATTATAAATGGTACATGTATGAAACCAGAGGGAAATAAAAGCTACATGACCTACATTTAGATGAATTTTAAGATCTATTTCCTTGAAAATTCAGAAAGCATCCTATAAAGACAAAATGCTACAGAGCTAAGGAGGCAAATCAAAATAGCCCAGCAGTCTTAATAAATGTTAAGTATCATAAGGAAGTCAAAGCTACTGTCTTGCCAACTGCTGCATTTAAATTCATTTTATTCCTTCAAAAAGTATGATGAGACCCTGAATACAGTTCTGATACTGCCAATCATTCTTTGAGCTGCAATATCCAGATTCAATTCTCCTACATTTGAACAACAAACACACTCTAAAAACAAAAACAGCACTTAAATTTCAAGAATTTAAGATGCAAAATAGCAATAGGCACATACTTTCAGAACTTATATTGTAAAACATTTGCACCAGCAGGTTCAGATCATTCCCAGCAATAGATCAGACAAGAACAAATCTTAGCAGAGATCCTCTAGAGATGCTCAAGAGGAACTGCGAGCACCTTTTGCAATTTCTCAAGCCACAGAGTTCCTTTTGGTGTGTTTTGCTTTGAGCCACCACCTTCTCAGCTACAAAAAGTCACCCTTTACAAAGAAATCTAGCTGGTGCTCATCATCTTTAACTATGATGCAATGATGGGAACAAGTCCCACAAACCTAAGAGCTGGTAGTGTTACCAGACACAGACATTTAAACTATCACCTCTTACACCTAGTCCTTCTGGTGATGTTTCAGTGAAAAAAAAAAAGTTGAGATGTTCATTAGCTTGGTACAAGCTCATCTTCAGCAGTTTCACAGGCTCTCTGTGCCAGACTGGTCTGCAGAGAGTGAAATAAGCTACTGCAGTCAGCTGTGCACACCAGCAGTCCAGCAGACAGACTGCAGCACTTAGACCATTTTTAGCCAGACATAGATGTCTCCCAGCAAATTTCTTCATTCTCCTTGACCACAGGATGCACAACACACCACTGAGATGCAAGAACTCCACAACATTGAGCAACTCAAACAGTCCTACCCCAATTTCCACCAGCTCCCTAGACACAAAAGGACATGGCAAGGAGTAGCTAACAGCAACAAACTGGGAGGGAAAGCAGCTGTGTGGAAGCATCCCCAGAACAACTACTGCCGTTCAAGACTGGGTAAGGAGGGAAACAGACTGGCCTACTAATGTCTCATTTTTCTGATTTAGTCCCATGAAAAGGCACTTGCAGGCATTAATACGGAAGAAAGCACAGCAAATGTTTGAGCAAGCTTGTCTACATATGTGTTCAAGGAATTTTGTGAGGCAATCAAGAGGCAGAAGAAACTGTGTATGCTATTAGTACAGCTTCATGCATTGTTTCTCCTCTTTTCTCCTCGTGTTGAAGAACTGCATGCACTAGGCAGACCAGCAATACTCATATGCATACCTTTACACAAACCAATGTACATATGAGAGCAGCACTGAAAACATCTAAACATTTTTGATACTACTCATTTCTTATCCTGGAGAAGAGTTACAAATCGCTCATTTCTGCTCCAGTCCTTTCTGTCCCATCTACAGGGAATACAACAATATTTACTGTGGGGCACAAACTATCTACCATCTCCACGAGAAAACAGGAATGCATAAACATTCTCAGGTTTACAACTAACTAGGGAGAGAGATAACTCAAGGCTTTGTAGCACCACCTTTAGCTGGAAGAGATGCAGCATACCACATCAGGAGGAGGATTACTGTTATTTCTGGAGAAGAATTATTCTCACACCACTACACTCTGATACATTCCAAAGATCAGCACAAAGGTAAAAAATGCCTGCCAAATACTCCTAGAAAGGTTAGGGAACACTTGAAAAATGAAATTATCATGAAGAAAATTATATACTACTTTCATCAAAAGAAAGCTAGCCATGATTTTTTCAATAATGAAAAATCGTTTTCTGTACATACATGGGGGAAAAAAAAACCAAAAAAAAAGCAACACCCAAACCAAGTACTATGAAAAACTATGTCCTTATTTCTAGAAGCCTTTAAAAGCAAGTTACATTTTCAGGTGATTTATGAAGCCACTTCTTGAGGTAAATATTTATGAAATTTTTATCACTTATTAAATCTGAAATGTGTACAAATATGAAGCATGTACGTACTGCGTGAATCTAAACAGACTACCAAGAAGAACTGCCACTCCTTATAAAAATAGGAGGAAAGCTCATTTCTTCAGTACATTTCTAAATGCATGAGTGATTTTCCACACATGAATGACTCCTGCTTGGTTATCAAATTAGATGCAAGAGAAAAGTCAGTCTTCTCTGTAACCAGCAGAGGGAAGTAAAAAAAAAAAAAACAACAACAAAACAAGAACAACCTTCATTATTTTCTTGCTACTTAATACGCAGTTTGTAATGTATGGCAATTACGAGGTTAGTGAGACAGAACCACCTTTTGTAGACAATCTTCAGGTCTCTCCATTCGAGGAAGCTGCACATTTTCGGTTTGCGGGCTAATACTGTTTGAACAAGTTCTCTTGTGATCTTCTTCTTTTCTTTGTCAGATAATGGGACATACCACTTCTGGAGTCTCAGTTTCCCCTGGCGACTAAAAAGCAACATAAACTGCATCTGTTGAATTGGAAGGAGGGGAAAAAAGAAAAGCATTAATCTCAGTCCCCGAGTTTCGAAAAGATCTGAGAAAAACCAAGCAGAAAGCAAGTCGGACATCCAAAACCCTAACTACAGTACATATTTCTATAGCACAGGCAGATGTTACACAAGATTTAGAAGTAGCAATGATACAAAGGATTCTGCAGAGCAAGGTCAGTCAAGCCCAAGGCAGAAGAAAGCGCACACAAGTTTCAGAAGGGGTGTCAGAACCACGGGCTGGGGAGTGAATATACCCCAATTTCAGACCAGCCACATCCAGCACTCCTACAGTTTTATTTGGGTTTTCTACCCAAAATGACAGAAAAACATTACAGCAGACTCTTCCAATACCCAACCTCATTTCCAATTCAGCCGATTAGAGCCTTAGAGGAGCAATTTGCACTTAAAATCTTTCTGAAAAGCCTCGGAATACTTTAAAAGACATCAAACCTCCCAGCGGAGAGTCCTACGGCACAGAAAAGCCCAGTCTTTTCCCACGTTACACAAAAGGAGAGATTAAGTGCTTTCCCTGCGGTCCTATGTTCCAGGTCTCGCTTCCTCCAAAGGAGTGATGTTGCAATTATATTTTAAGAGGAACTTGCCGGGCTGTGTTTTCCAGCAGCCGTAACATTAAATGAAAAGGCTCAGGCTTTTTTCTTTTGCCTTTTTGCTCGAAGTTGTATCGGGCTGGAGAAGTTTCCCAGACAATATGACAGACATGAAATACGATGCTAAAGCCCAGCCTGGTCCCGGGTGACAAGCGTGACCAGCGCCAGCCGCGACGAGCGGCGGCCGCGCCCGCAGCGGCTCCGCGGTGCCAGGGCGGGGGCAGAGCCCCGCAGCCCCCGCAGCCTCCCAACATCCCGCCTCGCCTCCCCGCCGGCCCCTGCACCGCCCCGGCTCCCCCGGAGCGGAGCGGGCGGCTCGGGAGGAGAACCCGGCTCCGCGCGGCTGTGCTCACCGTGCCCGGGGATAGCGGAGCTGAGGCGGAGAAGAAGCAGGCACCTCTGCCCACAGCGGTACCGCCGATGTTGCCGCCGCGGCCGCCGAGCGGGACTGAGGGAGGGGTCGGGAGGGGACGGGAGGTGCCGCCGCCGCGAGCGCGCGCGCGCCTCAACGGCCGCCCCCCCTCGGGCAGGTCAGGGGCGGGGCCGGGACGGCGGGGGGCGGGGCCTGGATGGAGGGGGCGTGGCCCGAGAGCCTCCGGACAAAACTTTATCAGCGGCCGCGGAGGGGGGAGCGGGGAGAGCTCGGCTGTCACCCAATCGGAGAGCTCAGCGCGCGGGCGGGAGGGAGGAGCGAAGCCGTTCTGGACCAATGAGAGGCGTGAAAAGCGGGGAAGGCGGAGCTGGTGTTGGCGGCAGGAGGGGCTGGAGCAAGAGGTGGGGTTTAGATGCCCTAATCCGCGTGGCCCGAATTGCGATAAGGCAACGGCCGGCGCGGCAACAGCCAACCAGGCGGCGCGGTGCAGATAGCGGTCCGAGAGCAGCCAATGGACGGCCGCGGCACGGAGCCGGGGAAATGACATCAGTCAATCAGGCGCCCGGAGACTGAGGCTCCTCCCCCGGCCCCGCCAGCCCCGAGCCGAGGGGGGGGTAAAGGAGGGGCGGCCGAGCCGCGCATGCGCTGTGCCGTGTTTGCTTCCAGCACGTGCGGGCCCGGGGGGCGGAGGCTGAGGCGGCGCCCGCCGGGCGGGAGTGGTGGGGCTGCCTGTGAGGGGAGCGAGCCTGTGAGGGGAGCGAGCCTGTGAGGGGAGCGAGCCTGTGAGGGGAGCGAGCCTGTGAGGGGAGCGAGCCTGTGAGGGGAGCGAGCCTGTGAGGGGAGCGAGCCTGTGAGGGGAGCGAGCCTGTGAGGGGAGCGAGCCTGTGAGGGGAGCGACTGTCCTTCTGAAGGGACCGTCCTTCTGAGGGGACCGACCCTGTGTGGGGATTGTCCTTCTGAGGGGACCGACCCTGTGAGGGGATTGTTCCTGCAAGGGGAAGTTTTTCCTCTAAAGTCACCTTGATTGCGAGCTGCAATTAGATTGGCAGGACCAGCCGCCGACAGGGATTTAGCGGTGTTGTGTTTCATTAATGCTTGGTTTTAAAATTATTCATATGTGTCTACAGAGGCTTTGCGTGCTGAAACAGCTCCGTTTGGGGGTTTGGTTGGTTGGCCGGTTTTGGTTTTGTTGTGGATTGGTTTGGTGCTAAAATTCTAATGGAGGTGGGCTGAAAACTCATTAGTTAGCTGGAAGAAACAGAGCGATATGTCTGCAAGCCGAAGGGAGCCCCTTATTGTAAAAACAATGTTTCGAGCACCTAAAGCTCTCAGCATCGTCGCTGCTCACCACCACTCCCAGCAGTAAATGAACAGTAGTGCCCTGACCGAGCTCATCCGATAATGGTGTGACAGTGACCGACAGAACCCGGGAAAGGGTCGTGCTCCCAAAGCAGCTCTCCCGCAGGAGCAGCTCGCAGTGCCTCAGGATGTGTCACGCTCTTATTACTTTCTATTATTGACACTTTAAATAAGCGCCCATTCTTCTGGCTACGAAACGGCTATGGCAGCAGAAACTGGGGCTGGAAATGCTTTTGTGTAAAAATGTGCATGGTCTGAAAGGAAAGCCAATTTTCTGACGTTTCAAGGAATGCTATAGTCAATTGTACTTGAGGAAAACTGCAGATGTATTCCTGTTTTTATTGAAGAGGTTATAATTGTAAGAGTGAAGTGGCATGAGGACAAGGAGGCGTATGTGAAACCAAGCTGAATGGATCAGGCAATTGCAGTATTAGAGGTCATGTAGAAAATGAGAGCTGCTGTTGTAGGGGCTTGTTCCTGTCACATTTAATGTTCGTTGAGCAGCTGTCCCGTTCTCATGTTAACCTGCCTTTCATCAAGCACAGGAACAGTTGTGCATGGATCTGTTACCTCAGAGACTCTTGCCCTTACACCAGGCTGTCACTTTGTCCTCAGCAGTTGCCAGGCTTTACAGTTCTGCTTCCTTCCTGAGAGGTTATTCCATGGTCTAAAATACCCTGCTTTTCAGAAAACTTTCATAAACAATCTCTTTCCTAATCAGCACTTCGCTTATCTTTGAATTCAGCATTGTGTATTTGATGATTCTCTGAGTGCATGTACACTTCAGGGGCTTTGAGACTTCTCAATCATAATTTAAGCCGGCAACCAACTTTTATTTCTCTTCATCTGTGCAATTTCCAGTTTATTAGCATTGTTATGGTAATGGGAGCTCCAAAATGAATTTCTGAAGGAGTTACACCTGTGTTATCATTTGTCACTTCCCAGCTCAGTGAAATATTTCTGCATATGGATCAAACTACATATTTTGCAAACACGTAGTTGATTGAAATCAAACTACCCAGATAGTTCAAGAAATGCCTATGTTTTTGACACATAATGTCTTGAAGCTTCAGCTTCAGATTCTTTTCTTTGTTTTTCAGTCCTGTTTTTCCTTTTTTCTTCCTTTCTTTTTTTTTTTCAGATTTTACTGCTCATTTACAGTGTATAGTTTCATACAGTGATACAAGGGCAATTGTTCCACTACTTTTCTCCCTTCTCTCTTTTACCTGGCTGGATTTCTTCAGATTGTAGCCTGGAGTTTCTTCATTACATCTGGGCAGAAGGACTCTGCTATACAGAGTTTTGGGTGCTGTGATAAGGCATGTGAGACCTGTACTACATGCACTGGTGGAAGCACTGGTCGAAACTCTAGCCAGGTGCAACTTGGCAGAAGCTTTCTGTCTTCCACAGCCTGTCCTGCCTCCTTGTCCCTATCTCAGACAGAGAATGCAATGTTCTCAAGCCTGCTGGGATTGCCACTCATATGATCTTTCCTTATTTCTCTCAAAATGACCCTGCTTATTTTAAACAGTTTAAGGTGTTATTCCATGTCAGTTTCAGATGATCTAAACACCAACTTCTCCCACCCTCTCCTTTCATTCCCACCTCTGTGCTCCCATCTCTTTTCCTGTTCTGGCACTTTGGTGCATCTCCTATTGCCAACAAGGCTGGTTTTGGCTGTACAGGTGACTGAGGGAGTTGGCTTCAGGCTGAGCACCTGTGTTGGGGGACAGTGACAGAGGTAATGCTGTCCCTTCTGTTCCTGCTGTTTCTTTCAGGAACTTCAGAAGACTTGCTGTTCACATTTTTTTTTCAGTGTTTAAAGTGGCATTATGTGTGCCTCTTAATACCAACTCCATCATTTTTTCCTCTATGACATTATCCTGTCACTTACCCATTGAACTAGAAATGTACTGAATTAGCTCTAATTATCAAATTGATAAAGATATATATGATGCTTACAACAATAATATGCCTTTGAGTATTCCACAAACCCGTGACAGTGCAAGTATCAATGCAGTCTAATTTTAGCATGACACAGTGAGTCTTCTGTTCATTAGCTTTTGTTCATTGTCTTATATCCAGCTTGATGATAATCCCCTGGTTTATTTTGGATGGATTTTTTTTTAGCTGCTATACTTGGAGAATCCTTCATATAGTTGGAGAATCCATTGTATTCCATTTTAGATGTAAGGCAAGTCTTCGGGGGATATGTTCATTGACCATAAGACATTTGGGGTCTTCAGCCAAGAGTTTGCTTTGTAAGTTATTTCCAGCATGACTTGAGACACAGAAGAGAACTGCCTGGAGCTGGGGAGAGAGGCAGGAAGGAAGCTTACATCAAACAAGATTAAATTTGCTTGAGTTTGACTGCTATGGTTTATGTCAATTTTGGTGGATTTGTTTGTTTGCTTGCTTTTATTTAATTAGACTATAGTTGTTTTGTCTGTAATAGTGGGTCTTATACAAAAATTACTGCCATAACCTCCTGGCATTTGGCATTTCATCCATGTTGTTATTGCCAAATCTGAAGCTCATAAAATAATTTTGTTGTGTTTTCACTCTCAGCCAAAATGATGGGTAACATGAACTTTATAACATGAACTATTCAATAATTGCAATGGAAAATCTGCTTACTAAATTGTAACAGCTTTTTTTTTCTTCTTCACATGGTATTTTGTAAAGAAAGGGTTTGCTCCTGCCTCCTTTTCAGCCATCTCAGCACCTTACAGAGGAGGGCAACATACTTTAAGAGTACATGCTGTGTTTTTGCAGTCCTCTACTGAAGTAGGGTGTGTAAGACTTGCTTTACTGATAATTTATCTTCTTGATGCTCAATATCAGGCTACATTTTCATCGACTGAATAACTGTGGAGTCATTATGAAGGCAATAAGAACTGAGTTACTACCCTTGGAAGTGATTGCTGCTGGATTTTTGCCTCTTAAGCCTCCAAACAGGATGTTACGTTCCTATATGCAGTTCCCTTCCCTCCCTGATGTGCTGTCTGAGTATTGGCCAAGCAATCAGTGTCCCATCATGATTCATGCAGAACACTAGTCCCAGTGGAACCAATGGAAGTATAAATGAGACCACAAAGGACAGTTTTCATTGCTCTGCTTCTTTTTTTATTTTTTTTTTTTACAGTGAGCAATCCCTCTTGATGAAATACTATTAAGTGCAATCTAGTAGCCTGATTGCTAGGTGCTATTAAATCATCAGATTGTGGCTGGTGTCCTTACTCCTCTGTCTTTTCTTTGTAGGGGTTACCAGTTTGCCTGTCTTCTTCTTTTAAACACAGTTGGTTTTCAACAGACACATATGGCTCCCAGGAACACAGATGCCAGGTCACATGTGTGACAGGCACAGCTCCAAATGATCATCATGGAGGTTTATCCCTGAAGCTGAATTTTCAGAGCTGAAGGAATAGTTTGAAGCTGAAATGTGCAGCCTGGTTATGAGAATTACAGTCTAAACCATGCCTTAAACGTGTCCTTTGCTTTGGAAAATAAAAAATTGCTTTTGAAAGTATCTGGATATGTAGAAATGAGGAAAGGGAGTATGGTAGATTCCAGTCAGTGAGGGCTTCCTCTTAGCTACCATATTTATTAGCCTCAGCTTGGTGCAAGACACAGGAGCCATTTGAATAGGACACGCACGAACCGGCTGGCAGCACTGGCTGTGTTAGTGAGCAGCAGATTTCTCTCTTATTTAGGTCATGTTCTTATCTTCTGCTTATCCATGTTTATAGTGGAGTAGTGCTCAGAGGCCCCAAAAGTGAAGAAAATAGCTGTACTGCAGACATTTATGAAGAAGTTGTTATGACTGCTAATGCTTCCTCCTGCTCCACTGCTACAAACTCTGCCATACTGCAGCAAAGAACTGAACAGTTTCTGAAGGAAGTGTGTGAGGAAACCTGAATTTTTAGCCTCACACGAAAGTGGCTGAGAGGAATAGAGAGGGGAAAGGAGAGGAGGCTGAGATTTCTGAGACTGCATCAATACTTTAAAGAGTTGTTCGATACCACACCTCATGTATATCTTGCTCCTGCCTTGGCAATCCTAAGAAAGCAGGTGCTGCTGCCACTGCGGTTTCTCAAGTGGCTGATGTGGCAGGTTAATGTGTTTGCTGTATCCATCCCTTATATGAAGGAGTATCTGGACAGGCTTGTGCAGAACTACTCAATATTTCCCAGGATGAAGATTTTTTTTTAATACACTGGGGCATGACTTTGGATAGGACACTGGGGAAGTCTGACATTCTGAGGAAGACACTGCAGCAGGTTTTCTGGTATGTAGTTTGGTCATCCAAAATCCACTGAAGTCCTCATTTAGGCATCTGTGTCCACTTCTGTCCTTGCTTTGAGACAGGCCCAACTGGTGATCCTGTAAGGCCTCTTGGTCTGTGTATGGAGACTGATCTAACATACCTCAGGAGGCATTGCCTTTTGCACCAAGGAGATAATCCAGTTTCCAACGTCTGACTTTCCCAGACTGGCACATTGCTTTGCGTAGCCACGAGATACAGACTTCCACAGCAAGTGTCTTAATTTTCAGCATGTAGAAACTTTTCATGAAAACTTGGAAACTGCTCTGACTCTGAGGTGGCAACCTGAAATCAGAATTTTTCATGTTATAGTCAAACTCATAAATCTCCCAAACTTCCACACTGATTCTACAGTATTACACTAAGCTTTCATTTCAAGTCATTCTGGAAGACTCAGTATAACTTCCTCTATTGCTTTAAAGAAAATATACTGCATGTTCTGCTACTTCCATAAAGGGATCACACAATACATAAGGTCTTCATTTACTGCTATTTTCTTCTTTGGTTGAAGTGTTTTAAGATGATGAAACGGGGATAGTCAAAGCCTGTAATCCATTTACTCTCTAGTTTTAAAGGCTCGAGAAGAATTTAAATGATGCATAGATATTGTGCTGGCTGTGTCCACTTGTGACAATTTTATCCATGTGAGTTCTTGTTCAAGCTGCCTAGACCACCTCTATTGCCATGGCTTTGTGAAGCCAATCTTTGCAGTGCAACCCTCAGTCTTCCACAAAGCTGCAGAACAGCAGTGACAGCACACTTCTCTGCCAGGGGGATATGTGCATCATTTACCTGGGAACTCGAGGTTTTGACAGATTTTGAAGAACTAGAGTCCATATCAAATGAGTGTGATAAGGCTCATAGTCTCTCATGGAATGGGAATGTGATTTTATAAACAATATCTTTTTTAACTCTTGACTGTTTCTTTTTATGCTTTCATACCCACATGCTGGGAAATACCAAAATGTGTGTGTTTAATTGGTCTGGCCAAGATCATGTGTGGGATCATACAGAAAATAAGGATGCTGTCTGTTATTCCTCATTGTCCGTCTGGGTTTCTTGGTTGGCAAGTGAACTGATTTTGAACTTTTTATATTCTCTGGGAGGGAGTGGTGTTTGGGATGCTTTGCCTCACTATTTTGGTTCACTTTTCACAAATCAATGAATTTCATTAATGTGTGTTGCCTTTGTGTATTTTTTTGCCCTGGACTTGTTCTTTGTCTTGTTTGATACCTTGTCTTTAGGTCAGTTTGTTCTTCCTCTCTGTCCACATAACTTTTTAACACATCCAACTGCTTCTTCCGGTACTTTCTCACACACACACACACACACACACACTTCCACTCTCACACCATTAATGCCAATCTTAATTTTTTTTTTCAAATCACTGTAAAAGAAACAAGTAGCTCCTCCTACCCCCCTGAACATTTTTTTCACGTGCAAGCCTCACTCTTTTTTTTAATCATGATTTATTTAATACTGCAGGATATCAAATACACTTAGAAGACCAGTAAGAAGGGACCCCATTTACTCTCTGACTTTAGGATTCTGTGCTATTCCAGAGGGTCATTAGTGGAACAGAGCCAAAAGGACATTCAATTATTTGCTCAAGTCTGAAAGGCCAATGTTTCACAAGTAGAGAGCATGCTATTAACAAGGATGAATCCTTTGGCAGTGTATCCTTTCTACTGCAAAATACTTGCAGTGTGGAACCCAAGGCCCTTATTATAAATTCATGAATTATTTTAATGCATCCTGGCAGCTTTCAGAAGCATTGCAATCATGTGGAAGCAAAAAAGAAATAAAAAGATCACTGGTTTGTGCAAAATAATACAGCTATGTTCATATTTGATCTAGTTCTCTAGAGGAAAAGGAATAATTGAACTTTTTTTTTTAAACATGGAAAGATATTTCTACATTACATCTGACCAGTTGATTTAGAAGTCTTGTTCACATAAGAGATAACTCAATGTAGGTCATCAATAAAAGAGAAAAGTTGTCTAAAATGAGCACAGTCCTTGTTGTATTGGAGGAGTTGTAAAATTATGTTGTAAACCTTAACTACCCCTTGCCAGAAAGTTATACCCTAGCAGAAAAATCTAGCTTTCAAGAAGCCCTTTCCTTTCTTCATCATATTTTAAACACTCTCCCCAAATTGAGGATTTTGCTTAGAGCATTCTTAGCTTGGAGGCAGTTTTTGTTGCAGAGACAAAGGTGTCAGAAAGGAAAGTGGAACTGAGAGTGAGCAGCATTTGTTTCCTTGGGGCAGTCTGTTGCAAAATCATAGTGACAGTCAACAAGTAACACTTTTTGTGGTAGATGCTTGAAGAAGTATCCAGTAGCTGATTTCTAGTACAGTTTTCATAATAATATTTTTCCCATTAAGCATCTGTTATGGAAACAAAAGAGATATTATGTGATCACAAGCCAGAGAGGAAGTATTGAATAGGATGCATTGAAATGAGGAGTGTTGTGTATAACACAGTTGACCCTCATGTAAGGCTGAAGCTAAAGATTCAGACTTTCAAAATTCTGTCCCTTCTTTCTATAGAGACAAACACGGCTGAGCTTTGGATGGGGCTCCTAAATGCTTTCAAATTTCTTCCTTTTGTAAGGAGATCCCACTTGCTCAGATTAAAAGAAAAAAATGATGTAAAGAAAGCTTAAAATTAATTTCTCTAATCAGTCTTCCATGAAGAATTCAAAGTTTAACAGTTTGCTTTGACACTGATAAATGATATCAATAATAATCATCATCATCATTGCCTTCAGAATTAAGCATCTTTCCTCTCCATTCAGTCATGTGTAATTTGCATAGAGGGGTACCAAAAAACAGTGTAGTGAAATCCCCCCCAGGTAGCTAAACAGTCTGAAAAAATTAGGCCTGTACATAAACTACAGGTAAATTTTAAAAGGTTCCTCAGACAAGAGACCCATGCCTGAAACAGAGCAACAAGCCAGGAAATATTTAGGTTGGTTTATATTTATTTACAAATGTTTGTAGCAGATGGTTACCAACATTTCATCAGTGTGGCTGTTTAAGCAACTTAAAAGCTGTAACAAACAGCCCAATTTATGGAGCAGCTCGCCTGCTTCAGCCCACTCTCACTTGCGTTACCCAGAACGGCTCCCATTACAATTCATCACAGCTAAGTAGCTGGAAAAGGAAATAGTGAAAAATCAGGAGAGCAGCATGGTTGTCCAAAGCTAGAGATCAGTGGTTTCTCCATCACAGCTGCCTGCTTTGAGAGATACTTCTGTGCACTGCAGTTTTCAGAAGATTTCTCACTCTCCTATGTACACAGTGTACCTGGGTTATTACAGCTTGTAGAGACTACAGATGCAGACACTACCTTAGGTGCTAGTTAGGTGTCATTTACCTCACCACTTTCTTTTTAAGAGACCACATTTAGCAGATGAACTGAGCTAGTCTGCTCTTTCCCCACATTACCTTCATTTTCATTCAACTGCCGAGGTGGCTTTGATGAGGTGGTGGCTGACAGGTGAAGGTGGCTCAGACTAAAATGGGTGTCCGTGGTTGGGTATTGGTGTCTATATATTGGTTAAAAAATACTGTCTGAAGAAAAGAGATGGAAATTAGGGTCTCAGTTTAATCTCCCCCAAAGAAGGCCTCATACTTAAGAATACTGCATTTAGAATTGTCATATAGAATATAGAATGTACAGTTTGTATACCTCCTAATGAAAGAGAGAGCTGGGCTGGTCTCTCTTAGATACCTAATTGTTTACAAATTCAAGAATAAAGATTATCTCTTCTTAGGCAGCTAGATGAAACTACTTGTGATGCCAGTGTAGGTAGAAGAAAACATTAATTTTATCACCATAAAAAGGAAGGACAGTGTGAGTAAACAGTGATTTAAAAATGGAAACAGGAATGCTTGTTTGTAAACATTTATTGTGAATCTGACTTTCCTGTTTCTTTTCTAGAAAGTGGTAAGGAAAAGAGTAGTCACTGGTTGAGGAGAATGTCACTGCAGATGGCTCAGAGCAGAGTGTACCACCATCATTTCACTGACTTGGCCTCAGGGGCTGCCTGGCATCAGAAACCCATGCTCAGCAAGAGCTCAAAGTGTGTGCTCCCATCAGTGTCTGAGAAAGTGTTATTGAATGTACATTTGCACTCATTTCCTGGGAAATGGGTTCCTTCCTGAGAAAATTCTATCCACAGTGACAATGTACAACATCATGCAAACCAGGTGGAGTCTGAACTGGAAATGGTTGTAGTTTATGCTGATTTAATTGATTAGGTTGAAATTACTAAAATGCTGAGAATAAAAGGGCTTTTATTCCTTTTCTATCTTTTCTATCTCTTTTATATATGTGCTCAAAACAATTTTTATGAGAAAATTTCCTAAATTAGGAGTGATGTGCTTTAAAAGATCCTTTCTGTGTGACTTGGCATGTTCCACAAGAAGTTTCATTTAAGACCAAGGTGTGCATGCTTAGATCTGATGCTTGCCCACTGCACGCATTGCTGAGGTCCCCCCTCAGAGTTGAGGAGCTCTGAGCTTACACATTAGCCCAGCGTGGGAACATTTCCATGTCAGAGCGTGACGGATGCTCCCATTGACTCGTTATTGCTGTACCCATTCGTGTGTACTGGAGCATTGAGCCAGTAGCTCTCTGTGTGCCAGGACCTGCCATTGTGCCACCCATGGGAGCCCTGGGAATGACAGGGCTGTGGGTCAGGGATGCAGGACTGCTGACACTGGCTTGCCTGAACCCTCCCTGCAGATCCACCCAGTCCTAGAAACAGACAGACACTAGGTTAGATTTGGGTCTTAAAGCAGTGCCAGACTGAGGAGGGGACGATGGAAGTGTGCAGGCTGGAAACTGGCTGGGAGCCCTGAATAACTCTCCAGTGTAGACATCAATGCTTTGGAGACTTTGGCAGTGTCTCTGCTTACCTTCTACTGAGTGCTGAATCATCCTGCTCAGCTGGGATGAGCAGCACCTGGCCAGGGGAGGGATGCCAGGGATGCCACTGTGCTGAGAGGCTGTGCCTGACTACGGCTCAGGGTAAGCTTTGAGATTCAGGGTGAATTTTGGGGTTTGGGACACTCTTGATTCCTGGACATTCCACAGACATTCTCCCACACACAGAGGGCAGGTGCCTCTGGAACCGGACAGAGCCAGGCATGCAGGGTCCATACCAGAAAAGGCAGATTCACCAGACACCAGGCAGGCAGACTAATGTGGTTGCCCTTTTCTCCCTTTGCTGCAGAGTGGAGCCTGTGCCTTGCCATCTCTTAGGAAACAGAAGCTGTGGGCCTTGCTGCTGGTGGGTGCAGACAGTGCTGTTAGACCTGTCTTAGAAATTCCTGGTAATAACATATTTAAAATAGATCAGATTACATTTTCATTAGTGTTGCCACTTCTGGAGAGAGAGGGATGCCGAGTGGTGATCATTATTATTGCTTTAACAGATTGTGTCTGTGCATGGCTGCCACCTGCCGCTCTCAGTACTGTGATGTAAAATTGTTTGGGTGATGCTATGAAAGTACTAAATTGGGGAAAAGACAGTGCTCTGACCTTTTTATCAATACCCAACTTCCCTAAGACTTGTCCAGGCAGTAACCTGGGTCAGCATGAAATATGGCATAGATTGTTTAGAAAGTGTGGCATTGAGTCCTTATGCTGTGTAAATCCCTACATTCAGCAATTTAATAGGGATGTCCAGATTTGCACCAATGGCAAGTTTGGCCATGTCTTTAATTTATAATTCAAAATCTTTGTCACAAATCCAGAAAACATTACTCCAAACTTTGATCTTCAACACTAGAAACCGTTCCCATGTAAATGCAAACTGTGGATTGTCTGTGGTCAGAGGCTTGTGATATGCATTGCTTCTATTTTAAATGTGTATGGAAAGAATGGATTTTGTAGTAGAAAGCCTGATAATTCTGTTATCCTTGTTCAGTTTTTTAGCACCATCTGTTCTTCCGAATCAGAAATTCCTGACAAATCATATGAGCAAAAGCTTACTTTATTTCCCCGTGCAGTAGGCATACCATTAGAATCACCAAAATCTGGTTGGGGAAAGAAATATGTTTATAAAATGATTGGTTTAAGTCTTTGTTGTCTGAGAAAATGGCTTCTTAATGTACTGGCAGCTGTCTCCCTCTGGCATATTTTCAGTTTAACAGTTTATGTTAGAGCCAGATCATTTGTTTCATAACTGTCTGTAGCGTAACAAACAGCACTTTTAAATCTCCCATCAGCCCACACACCATATAAATGTTATCTGTCCCAATTGGGATACTTTTCCAATCACTGTTTTCTTAATCGTGCCTGAAAAATGCTTAAATAATATGGTCACATGATAATGCTCTTTTAAGGCCCACAGAGTCATCTGAAACATTTGGATGTTTTTATTAGGTCATTTTAATTTAGTCAAGGAAGATACCCAGCACATTGATGCTGAGTAAATAAATAAATAAATAAATAAATAAATAAATTTGCTAAAGTAGTTCTATTATGCTTATTTAAATCCTACCTAGGGAAAAAACAGTGTTATTTTCTGGTTCCTAGACCTTCCAAAACCTAGTGTGTTAGGCACTGTGCAAATACAGTCTGGATGCTTACAGGATGCTAAATCAGGGTTTCAATGAAATATTTTCATACTTTGCTTTCAGATATGAGAGCACTGGGCTTCATGATCTCCTTCTTCCTTTTGTATCCAGTGGTGTTCAACAGATCCATGCTGGTTTTGTGAGTGCAGAAGTCTGCACAGGGTTAGCTGTCCATGCTTCCATCCCTTGGGCATCGTACAGGACATCCTCACCACCACTTTGGTGCAACACCTGCACCTTAGATTGAAAACTGCATTCTGAACACTGAAATGAAGTTCATAGGAGTGGCAGCTGGATGTGAAACAGAGAGAAGTTCTCTTCTTTTCCTCTAAAGTGGTCTTCTGACATCATTTGATCTCTTTAACTGTATGTTGTGGATATGGCAAAGCAGCCTCAGCATTGGATTAAATATTTCTGTTATTGGCAGTGTGGTGCTCCCTTTCCCTGTTCCATAGGGAGAAGAGAAGATTACAGGCCAATTGATCTGTAGTACAGTCTGATGCCACCAATTTGCATTTGTTATTTGGTAAGGGTTCCTTACATCCTTTTGAAGAAATATTACTGATTTTACTAATTGATTAGATCTACTCATTACGGAACCAGAGCAATCCTCAAGCACTGTAAGGCTTAAAGATGTTCTTTGATCATAACAATAGCATTTTTACCATCTCCTAAATCCCATTCTTATAATAAATTTTGCAGCCAAGTTCGAAAGGATCTACTGTAAATAGAAAATTTTCTTGCTAACCACACAGTAAATGTTGCCAGTCTCTGGATTATTTCTGAGATGCATCTGTGTCCATGATCTGTCCCCACGCTGTACACATTTGGAACTGAAACAATTATTCTGTGTCACAATAATGGGCTTATGAACCATGTAAAAACAGAACAAATATTAAAAACTTTGCAAGTCTTGTACCACAAATATATTGATGCATAAGGAAGGGAAAATACAAGCTCTCTCTAGGAAGAAGTGTCTGGATAAAACATCTGTGAGGGAAAATGTATACAGAAGGTGACTTTTTAGGTGAGAATGTGAAGCCCTGTTAAATAAGTATATGTTGACAGGCTACTGCCATGGTGAGGAAGGGTGGTCTTCTGGTCTGTGGCTTCTGAGATAATATAATCTGTAACTACTGATGTGATCATGGTATGAAATGTGGAGTTACAAAGGCAGAATTGCCAAGGTTGTACTGTGCATTGCATCCCTTCCCTTCCCTTCCCTTCCCTTCCCTTCCCTTCCCTTCCCTTCCCTTCCCTTCCCTTCCCTTCCCTTCCCTTCCCTTCCCTCACCTCTGACAGCTGCCAAATCAGACCTAACCCTGACTCAGGGTAGATCTGGATGTTTGACTGCATTGGGGCCTGGCAGTTCTCATTGTACATGGTGTTGGTTGTGTGCTCATCACAACTCTACTGAATATTGCAGCATGTGGAGCCACATGAGGAGTTTGGGGATGAAGGGAGAGTCAAGAGGTCTCTTTTGGCAGGAGTTGTGATGAACAGACAGATCTTTTAACCTCAGGACTCACCATGTCAGGAAGGCTGATGTTCAATGGCAAAAGAAGCATAATGGTCAGAAAGGGAACTATGAGACTTGTGTGAATATCTTAGATGATCCAGTTCAAACTTGAAGACATACTAAGTCAGGAAAGTACCTGTTTCATTTGTTATTTAATATATCTCTCTGAATTATTTGGATAACCTTAGCAAAGATCCACTAATTTTAGAATCTGAAAAGCCTGCATGTATTCTATTCTATGTATGTGACATGTCTTTTAGAACATGGGCTCATATTGAACCTCTGGGAGAACATTCCATGTAAGCTATTGAAGCTGAAGTTGCACCTGTATTTACCTGCAGATACATTGCAGCTCTCATCAGAACATTCTGTCCATGGGAGCCAGAGTGGAGGAGAGACACTAGTTCATCACTGGTTCAGGCACCAGAGCTCCAGTGTGCTCCCAGGTTTGGTAACAGAGGTGAAAGCAGGGGTAGTCTTCAGGGCTAAACAGTTTTATTGTGAAGTCCCAGCTCTCAAGTGTTAGGAAAGGAGGAGGAGCTGCTGGCAAGACCATGTGCAAAAATCTCAAATCTGACTAATTTTTTGCTTCCTCTCTGACTTGGGAAGTTCAGATTCATGGTACATAGGCAAAGCAGTCATGTCTACCTGAGCAAGATTCAGTTCTGGGGAGCTCTGCCAGCATATTGGCATTCAGTGTGGGCTTTTCTCCAAGTGTCAGGGCTTTGGTGCAGCACAAGATGGAACATAGCTCTCCTGGGGGAAAGCAATGCTGATGAGAAAGCTGAAATTAAGCCACAGTACTAGAAACAAAATATTAATAATTCTGAGTACAATTTTCATAATTAATTTTAAAAAACCCCTTTGATTCAATGTTTTAAATCATGGAAGCTCTTGCAAGATGCTTTCAGCCCTGAAGTGTGTCCTAGAGTATTTTTTCATCTATTCAGATGGCAGTGGAGTGTCAGGAATGTCACATTTTGTGTGTGCAGATGTGTAATAGCATTCATGAGCTTCCGTAATGACACAGGTTTTGTTGGATCTTTCTGACTATAACATCTCAAATAAGTGATTGTTCTGAGTAAATTGTCTATGCTATTGTTTTCCCACTGCAAACAGAACAGATCCATTTTTAAACAGGCTAGATAAAAATGAGACAGAATTCAATGTGGGAAAAAAGGACAATTTCAATTATATTTTCCCTGATATTTTCCTGAGCTCTTGTCATAACTGTTTTTATTTTTTTTTATTGCATGGCTCTTTCTATTCAATAACAGGCAAAGCTTTGGGAAGTGTTTCCTCCCATTAATAAACATGGGAATAATACACAACCATTCACCTAATGTTTTGTCTCTTACACAGATACAAAAGGGGCAGACCTTGGGAGAACTTTGATAAGGCATTTCTCCAAGCCACAGCTGAAGAGAGCTGTGCTTTTTTTTCTTGGATTTCAGTTGCTAATTGCAGAGGATACTTGTGCAATGTATTAGTGAAAGCCTTCAATAGGACAGAGGTACTCCAGCAGTCAATATTCACAGTTGAGCAGGTGAGCTGAAGCCTCAGTATTTTCCCGAGGAGCATGGTGCTGTCTGTCTGATGAGCCACTGGTGGGGGGTGTTCATGACCTCTCATGGTCATTAGAGGGCCCATGTAAAATTTTGTACAGAGGTGGTGTCAATCCAATACAGATGACAACAGCCTGACTCTTGAAATGCTCACTGCAGTTTCAGACAGATGGAGTATTGTCTTAGATTATGATTTACAAGGCATTTACAAGATATTTCACTTCGGAGCAAGCAGAACAGCAGCAGCAAGTAGAGCAGGGTGTCTGAGCAAGGTCTCACATACATGCACCCTTAGAGGAGCAGCCTTTGGAAGGACCATCCTTTACAAGGCACTCTCTTGCTCAAATAGGCTGCTGGTTTTGGGGATATCACAGGCCACTCTATCCACCCTTCAGCTCATCTGCTTTCTGTCCACTTGGTCCCACTCCCCTGCTCTTGGGGCTGCCTGTAACCTCATCCACCACCAGCACACAGAGGCATGACCCAGGCCAAGAGGGAGATTTCAGGCAGCTTCTGGCTAAGCAGGCAACTCCTTCTTCCCTGCCATGCCCCTCATCCCATGGCTCCTGTTCGAACCCTAGCTGAAAGCAGATGGTGGTGGATGTGCTGCTGCTGCCATAAAGCAGAGGGCAGTCTGGAGGGAACCTTGCTGCCTTTTCTGTCCCTCTGCTCTTGGGGGCACATTGCCCAAGGCACTGGGGTCCCTGGGGTACTGCTTCTAGTGCAGAGGTGTGTGGTGTTACTCAGGGAAAAACAAATGTCTGAGGCTAGAGAGGACCCACACTCATGTCTTTAATTAATACAGTGCTTTGAGACTGTAAAGGTTCAACTTAATAGAACACATAAGAAATAAAAGACATTTATGTTCTAGAGCCTTCTGTTTTAAACTGCAGTGTCAGCTAAAATGTGTGTATTTTTAAATTTAGCTTTCATACTATATCAATTCCAGAGTCAGTCACATTTTCCCTGTGGTGATATTACTAAAGTAGCTCTCAGCTTAGCCCATAGCTTTATTTTGTGTCTCATCACTCTTTGATAACTGCAGACATACCACAGATATTATGCATGTACTGGAAAAAAAGAATTATAGGAAAGAGTTGTCTCATCCCTGAGAGTGATGAAGTATTTTCCTGTTCAGAACATTAGCCACAGACTGTCTTTTGGAGTAGTTTACACTGAAAAGGTTCTCAAACCAGTTTTAGTGATCCATCTTCCCTTTAATAGCCCTAAAGTGCCTGCATTATGTTCATGGTAGATTCAGACTTTTTTTTTTTCTATTTCAATTGCAGCAATTAAAAACATTAGATCACAACCCCAGTTTGGGTGGGGTGAGAAGAAGATACACTCTCTGCTCCACATTTTACTTCATTCTCATGCCAGCCCTATTCTGGGCAGCACTATCAGCAAATGTCCTATCCAAAATGGTTTTGTTTTACTGAAATGCCTATCACTGCTTCATTTTGTTTTCAGGAATATTCCTGCCCATTGCTGGGTGTTCCTGTGAGAACAAGATGCCATCTTGTGGCTGGATTTTCATCTCCCAAACCTGAGCTTGCTTTTCTGAGAAACTCATTCAACTGTCCTGACAGCTTGAGAATGCAAAATAATTAAAACTGCATTTTTGGATTTCATTATGAACTCAAGTCCTCCACTAAGACCTACAGAGTTTTACACTAAAACCTGGACAGTTTTGAGGTAAAATTGCCTGCTATTAATCATCATGTAGAATCTGACATTTGGAGATAATAATTTTTAAGTTACTGAAACAAAATGCTGATATGGGCAAATTATTTTTTTCCAAAGTCGAGAAAACATATTAATTTTGGAAAGTGTAATGATTTTGTGCAGCTGCTTGGAAAAAGGTGGTGCAAGCATTATTCCAGTAACAGCTTATGTTTTCCATAATTTAAAATTACATAAATAGCAGTTAGGACTACCTCATATTTTCCACCTAGCTTCTCAACCTCAGGTACAAAGCTGAGTAATAAGAATACCAAAAAGCAAAATCTGCCCAGTGTATAAAGTTGATAGACTTTGGGAATACTTATTTAAATACAGATTTTTGTCCAGTTGGTTATTCAAATATTGCCCATGAAGTTAAAATCTATTGCTTTTGAGATGCTACTCCCAGTGCTCTCATATATTTTGTGCAATATAAAAATCCACTTTCTTATTCCATTCGCTTCAGTAAATGAAGGAAAAGCCGAGGGTATGATTGCAGAAATCTTCTAGCAATAGAGGATAGCTGCTGTCAAGGTTTTTTCACAAGGACTGTACCACGAGCTCTGTAGGCAGAGCCATAGAGCCCTAATTATGTCAGAAACAACTCCAGTCTCTGGAACAGCTGAGAAATGAAAGCAATAACATGGATATGATGCTGCTTTACTTCCCACTCCTTTTGGGCTACAAGCTGAGTCCAGCTTGGTTCTAAAAACCAGTTTACATCTTTTGGACCTGCTGTCAGGGCACAGCTGTGCACAGTCTGCAGTCAGACACTGCCTGTGTTGGGGCTAAATGGACTCGGGGCATGCTGACCATGGACACGTGTCTCTACTCAAAAATGAAGCATGCCCAGAAACTTCCCTGTGAGTCAGGACTGCCTGCTGTGGGACAGCCCGTGTTTGTGGCAGGTCACCATCTGGCTGGCAGATGGAGGTGGCTGTGGGCACATTGCCTGCTAGCCAGGGCCACCCTGCTGCCTTCACTGCCAGACTGTGCCTGGAAGCAGCTCTGGGGAGCACTCAGCCACAGCAGGGCAGGTTGGAGTAGACATCTGTGGTCCTGTGCACAGAAACCTGCTTGGATTGACTAGGTGCACAAACATCGAGTAGTAGAGGAGCTATGTGTACAGCCAGGGGAGGAATAGAGCAACATGGATTGTTCTAGACTGTTTATTTGTTATTTGGTGTAATTCTGTGCATTGCACAGGAAGAGACCCCCAGACCTGAGAAGCTTGCAGGATGAGGGGAGAAAGGCAAAGGCTCAGGGATGGAAGTGCCTGGCCAAAGCTGCTGAGAGAGCCTTTGGCAGTACTGTGACCAAAACCCACCTATGCAAAGTGAAACCTGCAGCCAGCTCCCACTGGTGCCCCTGACCCAATCAGCACCTGGCCTCATGCTCCAGCTGAGCAGAGGGATGCAGGAAGGTCCTGCCACTTCCATGTCGTATCCACCTCCACACTGGAAGGCAGGTGATCAAGGCGGGTTAGGAGAGTGGAGGAGTGGGATGCTCTCCCAGGCCAGCCATGTAATAGCGCCAGACAACACATGCTGCCACCTCTTAACTGGTGTCAATTTGTGGAGGAACATAAGTAAAAGTGTGAGTGTAAGCTGAGGATACAGTGAAGAAAGAGCCTCTATACTGCTGCAAAATGATTTTTTTTTTTTTTTTTGGCAGCAAAGAGGCTTTTATTCTCACTGCATTGCAATGAGGGCTTCAAAGCCCATTTAAGTGCCTGTTTGCCTTTCCTTTTACTCTGCATTGCAGCTGGCATGACCAAGGAAAACAGCTTGCTCTGAATGCATATTAAGGCTTGGCCAGTGTATGTGTAAAGCAGAAGTGCTACAGCACCATTTCATAGCCAGCAGACATCAGGATCAGAGAAGAAAGCGGAGGACACGATGGCAGTTCCATTCCTCCTGGGTGCACCCTCATCCATGTCAGCCAAGGCACAGCCACTGGCGCTCTGGGCTTTGCTCAGACACGCCACATGGAAGGGGATGGAACCAAAGGAAATACAAACTGCCAGAGCTGGGTTATTGAGATCTGACTGACCTCTTTCTTCTGTAGAATTTCTCTACATCCACACATTTATTTTAAAAATTTTACCAAACAGGCACAAAATTTTGTACTAAAATAATTTTCCTCTCTGCCTTTTTTTTTTTTTTTTAACCTAGCTGCTACATGAATTGGTTTTAGAAAAGAGGAAAACACATTTTTAGTTTTTGAAGTGATCCATTCCCCTCCTCCCTATTACTGTCAAATTTGACAAGCAGCAAATAGAGCAGTACCACATCCTGCCTCAAGTCAGCTTGGGAGCACACACTACTGCAAAGTCAGCATGATCAGGAACTGAAGTGTCTATAAACATCAGGTGCATTTTTCATAGACTGTAGAGGGGAAAGGAACCCCTGTATTTTTTCACTCTGGTCTTCTGCATAAACAGGGCATAAAGTTATTCTCTCCAACTGGATTACAGCCTATTTCGAAAGACAATTTCATTTTAGGAGCCTGTGCATTTCCCCTGACAAATCATTCCAGCTCTTAATTACCTTATTTCAGGGAAATTCTGTCCCATTTACAATCTGAGTTTATCTGGCAGAGTTCAGCTTCTAGCTACTGAATCCTTGTAACCTGCTGTCTGCAGAATGGAAGAGCCAGGCTGGGGAAGCTGCTCCACTTTCCCAGAGAGGAAGGGGAAATTTGTGGGTGTAGCTCCTGTATCACTAAAAAAAGCAAATGGGCAGCCTCAGACAGTGCTGACAGCAGACTGCCACCCTATTAAAGTTTTCCTCCTCCCTTTTTCCCATTAATTCATGCCTGTAAAAGTAACCCCCAAACCAGCACTTTTTCACGTGTGGGTATCTATCTAAAAGATTGTAAGATCTCTTACCCTTTCTCAAAAAAGCTGAATAGCTCAGTTCTAAGAATACCTTCCTCATTCTGGATCCTCTTTTGTGATCTTTCTTTGAATCTCCCCCCTCCAACATCATCCTTGGCAATACACTATTCTAGCAGCAGCCTTACAATTGCCACATACAGAACCAATATAACCTTGCAGCCCTAGCCTGACATTTCTTTTTATGTTTTTTTCTCTGTTAGAGCCCTCACCAAGCCCTTTCCCAACTCATTGCTTTTTGTGAGAAGCAGTCTGTTCCCTCAGCTGACACAGATATGTGGACATATCTCCAACAGGGTGGGTGCAAAGTCTCTCCAAAGACAGAGCTTGCAGCAGGGGGTTGTCCCCAGGCCAGGAGTTCTTCTCATGCTGTGACATCTTCAGTCCTTCCTTGGCCAGCCATGCAGAGCTGTGAGTGCAGGCCTTGGTACCTGGTGGTCCTTAACAGGTTTGCATTTCTGCTTCTTTCTGAATCCCTATATACTGTCACTGATTATGAGTTCAGACTTATACATTGATATTAGGAAGAAATTCTTAACTGTGAGGGTGGTAAGGTGTCAGGACTCATCCCTGTACAGACTACCAGTTGTTGGTATCAGTGCTTGGCACCAATCAATGGTGGATAGAAACTGACTGTCATTGCCAGTTTATTATCTTACTGCAAAACTTTCATACCTTCTCTCTGTGAGTGCCCATGGGCAGCTCCTCACAACACTAACTCCTTTTCTCTTTCTTCTGCATGGCCAGCTGACTCCTTCCTGTCCCTTGCACACCTGCCTAACCCTTCCTTATCACAGTACAGCCAACAATCCCCAGCCCTCTTCTCAATCAGCTAACCCACTCTTTTATAGCACCCATCCTTATTGGACATAGCTGTGACCTATTAAGGGCAGGGCTGTTCCTACTCTTTGGCAATCAGTACAGCTGCAACTCCTCAGGGGTGAGATTGCCTTCAGCACTGTCTCTGTTCTCCTACAATCCATCCTCCCACAGTAAGGCACTAGAACAAGCTGCCCAGAAGAGCTGTGTGTGCCCCTTCCCTGGAAGTGTTCAAGGCCAGGCTGGATTGAGCTCAGAGCAATCTGATCTAGTGGAAGTTGTCCCTACCCCAGGCAGGAGGGTTGGATTAGATGACCTTTAAAGGTCCCTTCCAGCCTAAGCCATTCTGTGATTCTATGATGTATCAAAATTTGCATGAGCCATATTAAGTGACCTAAGAAGCTTTCAGGAGTCCAAAAATGGAGAGAAATGCTTAATCTGGGTGCCACCAGCACACAGCAGCCTGGAGAACCCACAGCCTGTGCACCCAGACACCCATCATAGCTCTCAGGGGAGATTCCTGTGGCAAAATAACCTGTGAGTATAGTCAGAGTTTGTAGCAGACCCAGCCCTGCTTCCCTGCTTGCAGTTTGGTTTGTAGAAGCTGGTCAGGATTATTTTGCAACTCTAACAGCATGGATGATACTAACAAACACCACTGTACCATCTCAGTAAATCTGTCTGAAGTGACACTCCTGGAAAGATCAAAACAGAGAACAATTAATTGAAAACTCATAAGCTACTCCCATCCTCCCACATGCTAGAACAGATTTCTTGTTCCCACTAGTTAGATTTCTTGTGTAAAAAAGCCATCACAAACTAGTATTCAGATTTTTTGTTAAATAATTTTTAAAGTGTATTTTAAAGAAATTATTCAATAATGTTTATCTACAGTGTTAAAACTGCCAAATGTGGGGCACTGCTGCTTACAAACTGGAAAATTTCCTGTTATTCCCACTTATTTTATGTTCTGACAAAAAGTCTGACCATTTTGAATATCAAATAGGCATCCACTATTCTGGTTCTCTCAGAAGTGTAACAAACACTGTCAGTCCTACTCAGACCCAGTATGAAGGGCTTGTCTCTCACTGTACCTGCTCGCAGCCCGAGCTGATCTTTTTGTAGCACTTGTCTATTAATATTTAACAGGCTCCAACACTCTGGATCCAGTGACCAAAACTGGCTCTTCTTGTAAAGTCATCCTGTAGCTGGATTTTTTTTACTTTCTAATGCTTAATCATTGCCATTGTGAAATATTTTTGATTACTTAGAAATTCTGATGTGACCTTAATACATCTTTTGTAAAGAATTACTGCAGAAGTGGCAAGTTGATTTTGCAGTGCAAAATATGAAGACAGTAGTAATATATTATTGGGAGAATTCAGTCACAAATAGTAGATAATTCTTCTGCTAATATAAACATAATTTTATACTTCATTTATTAATTTATATTTTACTTTATTTTAATATTTTTTGTTTATTTAATTATTGCTTTCTACCACTAATGAACAAACATAAGATATTTTTATCTATAAATAAAATATCTGCATTCAGCAATTAATGGCAAGTAACACCATTAGGACTTTAAATAATTAAACATCAGAATTTATTTCTTGCAATAAGACATGAACTAAAACAGACGTAAAGTCAGTCTCAGGCTACTTTTCCAATTTTAAATATACTTAAATACTATATTCATGTCAGGCTCATAATTTAAATGCATTCTTTGGTTATCCATTGTAAAAATTATAATCTCAGTAAATTTGCTTGGTAATGCTGCAGAAGCTTCCAAGTAGCTGTATCATAGGAATTGCACAGCATCCAAAATATGACAGTGAAAAGAGAATCCCTCTATTCTTCAGTGCATTTTCACAAAAACAAAAGGCATTTCAGTTATCTGGTTGTCATTTATGTGTCCTATGGAAAAAAAAAGGCTAATTAACTATGCCATACATCTGTCTTCAGGCTTTTTATGGAACCTGCAGCTGTGAAATCCAGTCCCTGAGTATGTCCTTTCTTTTTCTGTGTCCTTTCTCTTTCTCCAGTCTTGGAAGAGAATTATGTGAATAGGTTATTGCCTAAAAGTAATAGGACAAACAAAGGTGCATTTACCCCCCTGCTGTAGTGGGGGGCCTGAGTTTTCACTCTAGCCCTTAAGGTGGAGGACAAAGAGTAGTGATGTATCCTCCTTTCTTCCACCCACTCTTAATGGACCCTGTCTGATGCCCAGATGGGAGAAGTGGAACTCCCACTTTCGGATGTTTGGGCAAGAGAAAAAGGCTCCTTGGACAGCTTCATTTGTGGAGCCTTCCTGGCCCACTCCTCATCACTGCTGCCAGTGCTACATAGGCAGCCCTGTCTCACTTGGAGATCTGGTTGGAGAGCTGACTGCTTTTGGCCAAGGAAGATGGGCAAGGTGCGAGGAGCACTCTGCAAGGTGTGTGATAAAATCAAGAAGAGGAAACAATAGTGAAAAGTATAAATAATCAATGTCTACCTTGTTCTGCTGCTGGTGCAGCTGAGGGAGTCTTAGAGGCCACTGGTGGCCCTGGACCCATGCCCAGGAGGCCACTAGTGTGGATCAGGAGAGTTGCAGCTGGGCTGAGAGATTCTCAGTCAGTGAGGATGTTCACCCTGCTGGCAGCAGCTGAGGCTGGGCAGGGCTGTGGCTGCACTGCAGGGTGCACCTGCATTAGTTCAGCTTGGGGGAGATGTTACAGCAAATATCCCAGCCCAGAAACCCCTCCAGCACAGACATCACAAAGCACTTTTGGGTTGCAGAGTCTGGATTTCCTTGGAAAAACTGGAGGGTTGCACTGTGCTCCTGGTGGTGCTCTAGGAGCACAGTGAATGTGTCACAGCCATAGATGTGCTTTCAGTTTGCAAAGCTGGGCTGGAGCTGGAAAGATGCCCATACAGGATAGGTGTGGTATAGGCACCAGATCCTCATCACAAATGTTTCACTCTAGACACCTGCTCCTATGGATCCACAATATTTACTGATACAAAACCTTTTGGAAGAGTACCACCCCCTCACCTCCTGCCTGCCCACCCTAGCCCTTGCTGTCTCTGCCAGCCAAGGTCTGAGCTGTGACTGGATCACCAAAGAACCTGGCTCGAGGCTGAGAACATGGGTTGTGTTCTGTCTTGAACTGAACCGCTTGTTTGGCAGGACTGAGAGGGCAGCATGTGCCCTGAACACAGGAAAGAACAGCTCAATACTGGGGAAGGGCAACATCACCTTAGTGTTGCTGAGAGTTTGCAGAAAGCTTTTTCCTGTCAGCCTGACAAGAAGCTGTAATATACTTCCAAGACACATTTTCACATCAGCCTCCCTTGTCTTATTTAGTCCAATTAGTAGGAGCTTTTGAGGTCAAGTCAGGCAATTTAGGAAAAATACAAACACCGTTGACAACTGACACTTGAAGCTCAATAGCTGTGCAAAGGTTGCTCAGTAAGAGTAGGTATTATACTCCTCATTATTCTTCTGTGACCTGGCCCCATGATCCATTCATGAGAGCAAAAGTATTTTAATACATTAAGTGGAACCTCTGCCAGCTTTTGGATTGATATAATTTGTGGTTGATGAACTCTTGTTCGTCATCATTGAATTCTGTAATAGGTTCTTTCACAGGCTGCTGTTGGGGAAAACTTGCCAAGTTTGAACTATTTTTTCTTGGGGCTTTTCTGTATGCTTCTAAACCCCTGGGTGAAGCTTTAAAGGTTAACAGAGAGACCTCAGGAAATAATTACTGTTTCTCAAAGGACACCCTCTGCATGGCATCTTCCTGAGTTACTCAGTGAAACTGTTGAAGGCATGAAATCCAGTCATTTTAAAGTATCTCCCAATAGATGATTCCACATGTTATAATTATGAACTGAGGTAAAAAAAAAGGTGTCTGTTACAGTGATGAAGTTGCCTAGTTGACAAAAGTTTTTCTTTTAAATTATTTTTTGATTATTAAATCTGTTTGATGTGGAAATCAGGATTGAAATATTCCCCCATCAACTTTCTGAAAATCAGGCAAACTTGCATCTTGCCAACACAGCTGGAAACAAAATTGGGATGATACAAAAAATGACACAAATAAAGGATTTTCTAGAAAGGTTTTGTACAGATAAAGGCCTATTGATCAAGTGATATTTGTGTAGAAGTCTTACTAGAAATGACAGCAATTATAATTAGAAGTCATAAAAGCTCCTAAGAGCTCCACTCCTTTGTAGATACATATGCAGTTGTATGTCTGCCTCTTCCCCTAAGAAACAGAATAAAGGTTTGGGTTTGGTGTTGGTTTTTTCTGTTGTTGTTTTATAACCCTTTATACCATGAAGAGTTCCTGAAGCCATAGCTTACTGGTTGGTCACTAACTGATCTATGTCAAGAGGAACATAGCCTTGATAAGAGATAAACATCAGAAGAAAAAGGAAATTTATGCTCTAAAAGTATTATGACAATTGATTGCAGAAATTGGTATTGAAATGCATGAAAATGAAAAAGAAATCTATGAAGTGCAGTTCTCCATGATGTTTAGCAATCTGAGCTGCTCCCACGTCTCAGGTAATCTGAGGGCCTGGCACTCGACTCCCCCCACACCAAGGAGTGTCTTTTGGGACTGGATTTTCTCTTTGTTCAACATGCAGTCTTCTCCCTACCTGTCTTGTCAGTCTGCAGGATGCCCTTCCCACCTTTTCTTCCATTCTTCAGCACAGTTTTAACATCACTGAGCTCTTCTTTCCCACCTCCCTGTGATCATTTATAGATCTTCCCTCCTGAGCAAAGGGACTCATCCTCCTCTCCCTTCCCCTGGAACTGGGTGTGGATATTCAAGTGACAAAGGCTTTAAATAGGATATGTCCCAATCCTGGCAGCTCCTCTGCACATGCACTGATGCTGCAGCCATTACCCAGCAGATCTTTCCTGTTTAAAGAGCCTCTCTGCTTCTCATATAATTTTGAGGATTGCTACAGCACTTTATAAAGCCTGTGCTATGAGAAAAGTGCTGTTTCACAGTGCTGATACCTGATTCTATCCACAGCCTCTGGTTCAGTGCTAACACATTGACAAGGGTACAGGTGAAAAATTAGTGACTGAGGTGACAGACTCAGAACTAAAATGAAACTATCCAGCTTTTCCAGCATGTCCCTTTTCTCCCTTCACCTTTTGCTGGTTTTAAAAGTTCTGTTTATGTTTTGTAATTGGACAATCCCAGCTCAGCTTCAGTGGCTGCACAGAGCAGGACTCAAGCTCTGGAGGACTGGAGATCTGTTAAAGCTCTGGTATTGCTGGCAAAACTGAGCAGCCACTTCTTGAAGGTGCAGAGTTGTGAGAAAGGGGGGTGTGGTAATCCCAGGCAGGAGCTTCACAAGAGCAGGGAGTCAGGAATGCCAAATCCTGCAGATGGCAAATCCTGCTGGTTTTGGGGGTAAGATCCATGCACCTTCTCCAGCCAAATCCTGACATTAATTGTGGCCCTGTGGGGGGAACTTTTGCACCTTACAGAACTCTTTTCAGAGCACTTGAGGAACCAAACCCCAACAGGAGGGAGGTACCAGGGATTCTTGTGTTGGTGATATCCTGCTCTCATGAGAAACAGAGCCTTTTTGACCAGTTTGCTCCATGGCACTTCCAAGAAGTCAAGCTAACCAGCAGAGTTCCTGGGGGCTTCTTGAATACTAGAGGTGTCATTATGGTAAGCATAAGTGGAGCTGTGGATCTTGTTCATTTGGGTTAGAGCTTACATCCAGCACGTGCTGGGTGCCTTGATTCTGTCTCAACCTGTGTCACATATTAATTGTGTGCAGTGCTAACTGATGCTCTGGGAGAGGCTGGCATTGCCTCCTGTTTGAATTTGTTTGGTTCACAAAGATTAATGGGCAGGAAATGATGCTGCGTCTTTTCACCAGTCCGTGAAAAGCTGATGACAAGTTGTGCCAATCTGGTGTCTCCCAGAAAATGTAGATCAACCAAGGAACTGGAAAATACAGTTGGCCTCATTGCTGTCAGAACAACTGTCCTGGCAAAATTTACCAGGGAACACAGTGGCTGCAGAGCATCAGTGCAACCTCATACACCATGGAGTGCCATAGCTGAAGATTATGCATCCTTGATGGAAGTTAGAAATCCATTCTCAGGGGGGAAAAAGTTCACTCTGCCCTCAGTGAATAATTCAACTAAGGAATTTTGCTTTGGGCAACTTGTGAAAGTAGCAGAGCTCCATGTATAAAATGGTATTTCTGAAAGCTTTACCCATTAATTTAACATGACTTAGCTCAATTCCAGCCTCCCTTATCCAGCACAGTCCACCTTCTGCTTTGCCAGTCAGGACTGATGTATTCCTCTGTGGCACAAAGTGCAGTCCTAGCACTCCCAGCTGCCTGCAGACCTCAATAACTTGCTTCCATTGCAAAGCAGAAGAGGAACTTTAGAACTACAAAGAAAGTCATACAGATTTTCCACTGCACTCAGCAATTTCTTGTTCATTCAGTGCTGTGCAGTATTCATTGATGGATAAAGACGTTACAAGAACCATTAAAATATATGAGTTTAGTAAATACACATAATGCTTTTTTGCAGATTTTTTAGAAATTTTTTAGAAATATTTTTTGAATACTAACAATGGTATTTCAGAAATTAATTTCTCTGTACAGTTTTAGAGATACTGATACTTGTGAAAAGCAAGGAGCAAAGGGAATTGCCTAACTGTAAGTGACAGCAGAAGACCTGCACAGACAGATCATGCTTGGGGCTTATATTTAAAGAAATACTAGATGGGTTGTTGTTTGTTTGGGTTTTTGTTCTTAATGCATAAGTACATCACCTTAATTCCACTCACTAATATTGAGATGTTCAGTACTAAAATAAAAGGAGACATACAGAAGTCTGCTGAAGAGTAGTTCTAGCAAAAGGGAAATGGATGGTGCAAAAAGAAGGGTCTAATGCAACTTTAGGACTGGCATGGGTATTATGTGTTGTGTTGTGTCTGTATAAGTTGGACTGTTCTGTTCCCCCTGTCATGCAATGGTTCTGCCCTGGTTCTCCTTTCCCTCCCTTATGCTGCCAGTTATCCCAACTCCTCCCCCGTTGCCTTGGAGATTAATGTACCCTATCTCAAATCCCTCCCTGGTGCCCTGTCCGTCACTTGGCGCTCCCACCCTTCTCTCTAGAACTCTCTAGAAACTTTCAGCTAGAGTGTTGAGTGATTGGCTCAGGGGCCAGGGCCCCACCCTCAAGTTATCCCCATTGGGGTTTTCCCTAAGTCAATCTTTTGTATCCCACTCCCTTCTGGAACCCTATTCATCCAAGGACTGACTCCTCCCCTGTGTCCCTCCCTCCTTATAAGCTGTTGCAACCCCTCCCTCGCTATCTTTGGTTGTGGGTTTCCTCTGGGGCCCAATGAACCTGGATTCTCACCACAGCTGGAGCGCGCTCTCTTCTTATTTCTGCTGACTGTAGCCCCAAGCCAAGCCACGTCCTACCACAAGGTCACGCTGCTGTCACAGCACAGAGCGTTTGCCTCAGGTGCTGTCCCGAACCACGGAGATGGGGACAGCGCCCCCGTACTGCTAGCAGTGCTGGATAGCCAGCCGGGACACCCGAGAAGGACAATCTTTCTCCAGCTGGACCGCTTCAATTATGTTGCTACCCTGCTGCTCTTTACATGTTACTTCAGTGTAAATGCTGAATGTTTGCAGGCTGTTCAGGCATTCAGGCTTGGCATTTTGGGGGGTGGTAGGCTGGAGACTCCAGGAGAAAGAGAGTTTCAAGAAAAGTGGTCTGGCTGTTTTCAGTACTGAAATTAGAAAATAATGGATTGTTCTGCAGAGTTGAAATGGTTTTACAAGTGATGCTTTCAGCACTGTCAGCAGGCTTTGGAGCAGGGACTTGGACTTTTCCAAGAGCAGAGAACTCATCCAAGATGTGGAGGCATACCTTTTTCTTTCATTGAAAAATCACATACAATTGCAGAATTGAAACATGTAAACTGGTAGAAATTTGCAAATGCTGAAGACTTTTCAGCTGTACTCTCTGAAATCTATCCAGCCCAAGTGTGTTCCTGCTTTTCAGAGCTGAAATTGGCCTGGTATCACAGGGGCAGTCATCCTCAATGCACTCAGTAGCAAAAGAAGTTTAGGAGCAAGAATATGGAGCAAAAGAGGCTGGAGGACAGAAGAGAAAGGAAAAAAGAGGGTCTGGAGAAAATGCGGTATAATGAGAGGCTTAATTCTTTCAACCTATTTATCTTATCTAAAAACAAGTTAGTGGGTGATGTGATTTCTCTGATTATTTTAACAAGAGGAAAATGCTAGGTACTAAAGCAGTCTTTGTTTCTTGAGAGAAAGATTCAGTGGTGAAGTATAACATACAATAAAACTGGATTCAAATAAGAGATTAGGCAGAGATGTTGAGAAAGGAAGTGAAAACACTGGAAAAAATTCCTAAAAGAAGCAATAAATTTACTTAGAAGTGTACTGCTTTTGGTATCTCATCCAGGCTTGCTGTCTCCAAAGATTGTGCTTTGACCACTACAGCATCTCCGGCTTCCTGTGTTTTTTCAGGTGACAGTCTAGAGCTAGTTTTATACATTAAGTAAGAACTGGTGTCTTTTATTCTTGAAGCCTTTGAATGTATCAAGTGGAGAAGTGGTAGGGACAGATGAAGACACAAATAGAGAAAAAGGAAAGGATGAGGAGAAAAAAGAATGTATGAAGAAGATGAATGTTGAAGAACAGGAACCATACAGGAAAGAGGTAGCTGGATCTCAGCTACAGACTGTATGCCCTAAGATTTCCCAAAAACCATCACTATTTAAGCCAGCTCTTGTTGCTTCTTGTTTTAGAAACAGAAGTACCCCAGAAATGAACTTTTTTTTTTTTTTTTTAATATTGCCAGCAATTGAGTAGCACCACATCTGTTGGCAGATACTTCTGTGGCTAAGTACATTTATTTTAAAAGCAAAGGATATAGTTTCTCTTCAAAATGGCTTAATCACTGGTCATGTGATGCAAACAAGAACAGAAATATTATGTGCACAAATGAGAAATCAAATGTTACATTTTCAGTCCATTTACTATGTTTTTCTCTCTTCTTATCTAAAACATTCTTTTTATGATGTAGTGAAGAAATGAATGCTTAAAAATAGCAAACCTTGACTTCAGTTTTACTGCTTCAAGCTTTCTATTAAAAGAAAATCAGCAGGAGTTTCTTTAGTTTCTTCAAATTATGATTCCCTTTCCCAGGAGTCTATTTCTGTAAAGATGTTTTCATAGACTCAGAATAGTTTTGTTTGGAAAATGTTGTTAAGACCATAGAATTCTATCATTAACACAACACTGCCCATTCCACCACTAAACCCTGTCCCTAAGTGCCACATCTACATGTCTTTTAAATACCTTCAGAGATGATGACTGCACCACTCTCCTAGGCACTCTTTTCCAATGCTTGGCAATGATTTCAGTGAAAAATTTACCCTAAGAGCCAATTTAAACCTCCTCTGGTGCAACTTGAGGCCATTTCCTCTAGTCCCATCACTTAATATCTGGGAGAAGAGGCTGACTCCCACCTTGCTGCAAACTCCTTTCAGGGAGTTGTAGAGAACAATAAGGTCCCCCCTTGCCTTCTTTTCATATTCTTTCTCATGTTTGAAGACCATTTTAAAGAAAAAGCCTGAGAGATTCAGGTTTTCAGGACTTCACTCATGAAAATCCTCATTTGTTTACAATTCAGCACATTGCATTACATCCTACCAGTAATGATCTTCAAATCTGCCTTTCCTCTAGAATACTGCTTGCACCGACAGCAAATTGCAAATAATTAATGAGACAAATGGTAGAAAAGTCAGGTTTGAAACATCAAATTTAGGGATGACACCAGCAGAGTGCAATACATAGTCCCTGGTACCCAGCTCTCCTGCAATCTGGAAGCTGGGAACTCAAGACCTGGCATCCACTGTTTCTGGAGAACAATCTTACATTCTTTCAATAAATTAAAAAACAAAAGTCAAAAAAGAGACTTTCCTTTGCAAACTCTGTTTAGTTGTTCCACAGTCTTTTTATAAAAAGTGTTTGGTAAGTTTTCATAACCAGCCACAATAAAGACCAGTAAATAACAGTAAATAGTAATAGGTGGAATGAAAATCCATGACCATGGCATTCTTGAGTGAAGAAATTCATACAGCTGGTATGTGCATATGCAGCAAAGTAAGTGCTTCATCTACAGATCAAGAAAAGCTTTGTATTAATTTGATTTACAGCATCTCCTTTGCTTGGAAACTACATCACAAACAAAAATGGTTGCTGAAAAAAACTTTGTAATTGCCATCCATGGAGACACAGAGCTCTTCATGGCCTTCAGTATGTTTTCTTTAAAATATAACTTCTAAGCTGAAATGTCTCTTTTGTGTACACAGCATCTGCTGGTTTTACTCTTTTACTTCCGTAGGATTGTGTCAAGGGACCATTAACCAGTCTTTAACTTCCAGCTTGCACATTTTATTGGTTGTTGAGGAGACATCTGCTGAAATAGGAGAAAAATTGCACTTCTATCCTAAAGAGGCAGAAAACACTATGGAAGGTCCCTTGGAATCTTGTTTAGATAATTAAGTGCCTTAGACTTACTCAGCATCACCAAACTTTTCAGCACTTAAAATTATTCAAGGGTAGTTAAGACCAAATGTTTCATCCACCATCAAAGGGGATGCTCTATTTTGTCTGTCTTAAAGATATTTTAAGGCAGATTCATTAATCTAGGAAGACTTGCAAACATTCTGGTCCGTGCAACCCCCGTGGCTAATTCCAACTTTCATAATGCAAATCAGGCCCTAGACTGTTATTTAAGGATATGAAGCAATAGCAAAATAATTCTGTTGTATCTCATGAAAATCATAGAATTCCAGGTTGGAAGTGACCTCAAGGATTATCTGGTCCAACCCTAGGCAAAATCCAGTCCAGATGGCCCAGTACCTTGTCCAGGTGAATCCTAAAAGTTTCCAATGTTGAGGAATGCACGACTTTCCTGGGGAGATTATTTCAGTGACTGTTTGTGTTTTGAAAAATTTTCATCTTGTGTGCAATCAGAATCTCCCCAGGAGCCACTTGTACCTGTTATACCTCATCTTTTCTGTATTGTCATCCTAAAACTGATGTTTCCATAATGCATTTTATTTCAAAAACCTGTATTCTGAAAGTACCAATAGATCCAGTGGTTGTGTCTGAACAGCTTTATTGAAGCTTCTTTTGGTAGTGATGTGAAATTCCACAGGGAGTCAGACTCTGGAAAATTAAAGGTCTGTATATGTTAGTTAGGAAAAATAATCTGCAGTTCTCTTTGTTAGCACTAGCAGTGGAATTTATGTTTTGCCAAAGTTATTACTAAGGGCTGTAGCAGAGGGGTTGTATCCAGTTCAACCCTTAGTCTGTCTAATCCAGTGTTTTGGAGCTAGAAATAGCCAACTAATTCTCTCTATGTCCAAAAATGCAGAGTATGATAGATTTACCTGTAACAAATGCAGTTGCTTAGGGTGAAGTAGGAAAGTTATTTTCTCCGTAGCAACCAAGTTTGTGTACATCCCAATGGGCTACAAAAAGTGAGAGTCAGGGAAAGGATGTCCTAGCAGCTTATTAGTATTCATCTCTCTTTTTCTGAAGATGAAGGAAGTATTAGCCTTCCCTCTCCAAAGGATCATGCATAGTACTGTCTGCCTATGCACCTGCAGGGAACGAGGTCTCACCAAAGTGGAACTATTTCAGCTCTTGCTTTAAAGATAAAAAAAAAAAAAAAACCAAAGCCCCAAAACCAACAAAAAACCCCAAACAAAAACAAACAAACAAGAAACCAAAACACACACACAAACACACACACGCGCGCGTGCAAAAAACAAAAAATCAAACAAAAAAGGACATTTGATAATTGGCTGAAATTATTTTCAAGTTCTAGTCAAATTGACGGAATCATTCAGAGTATTGGAAAAATGAAGAGTGAACATTTTTGAATCCTTAAATGAAATACTGATTTTTTAATCTAAAAGAGGAGTTTTGTTTTAGACTTCACCTAAATGTAATTTTGAAATGACTAAAATGATTACCATGGCAGTTAAATGATTTTTTTTCATTCTTAGACCTCACATTCTTTGCCTATAGGTAGGTAATGCATATTTTGACAACTTCTTTCTTTGTCCTCACAGTCCAAAGATTTCTTATGTTTTGGCACTTGACAGCTCTCATCATTCTTTGTCCTAGAGAGAAACAGAGGTTTGTTTTACTGAATAGGTTTGTTTTACTGATAGGGAGAAGCAGAAAAGCAAGAGGGTCTGTGAAGCAACTATGGGTCTTTCACTGAGTAGAGAATTCAGGACTTTCAAAATTCAGGATGTGTAGGAATTGCCTTTTTCTCCAGCAGCAAGAGTCCAGAGAAGTCAGCAGTAGGATAGCTCCGCCTATGTGAGACTGATAGTGGGGCCCTGGAAAATGTTAAAGATAGACTCTGAAAATGTTAGGCTTTGTGTTTTGCCAGATCACTGCACCTGTGTAAGCAGTATGATAAATGATATAATTGTTAGATGTGATGATTGTTTAGTAATTAAATGCAATTATTGTATAATCATAAGAAGAATCATGAGAAACTATGTTAGAAATTTAAAAGGGGGCCACGAGGAGCCATGCTTGGTTGAAATCTATGTATACAATAGAACAATATAAGATTTTAGGAAATCTATGTATACAATAGAACATGAAAGTTATATAACAATAGAATATAAAAACATATTCATCCCAAATGCATATCGGAGTCAGATTTGGGTTGTTACCCCTGACACCCAGAGCTCTTCAATAAAGCACCTACATATAATCATTTTTGTGATTATGTGTTTCTGAATGCTAACATTTTAGCGACCCAGATGGGACCCTGTGAGTGCTACTGAGCGAGTTTGCGACTCGATCATGCTCCAAGCCAGCACTGAGGGATTCTTGGGGAGCCCATTGGCTGCGACTGCCTCTGCCGCTCACAACATCCCTGGGAGAGAGGTAAAGTGCTTTTACTTTGGTTTGGTTGCCTGCCAATAAGACACAGCGAAAGCTGTGCTTGGTTGGGCTTAGGAATTCCTGGTGGTATCACCTAGGTGCCGTTCCTAAGCGTTACAGGTATGGCATTTGTGGTGTATTTGGATGGAGAAGCTTAAAGGGATTTTGGGCAGCAATGCCTCTGTTCTGCAAACTTCTCCTTTGGGGTGCTTATTAGCACATTGGAAACAGGGTAATTTTGGGGAAGAATTACGTAAGGCTAAGTTGATTGATTATTGTAATACATGGTGGCCAGAATATGTCTTGGAGAATGGCGAAAAATGGCCAAAATACAGGACTCTGCAATATAACACTATTTTGCAGTTAATGTCGTTTTGTAAGCAAGAAGGAAAATGGGATCAGGTTCCATATGTTGATTTGTTTTTCTATTTATGGGGAAAGCCAGAATGGCAGGATGAATGTGGATTAATGGTGATTAGAGCATCTGCAAGTGATAAATGTGAGGTTTGTGAGAAATGTTGTCTAGAACACTTGGCGTTGAAAGAAAGCCTGAGTAGGGAAAATTATACAGATATTGATTTACAGGTAGCTCCAATAAGACCAAGAGAACCTAGCCCTATCCCACCTGCTTCACCTGTCCCTATCCCACTGTCTGCCCCTATCTCACCTAACCCTGAACCTGTCTCGTCTAGTACAGCTTTCTCTCTTTAGCCTCCTCTCCCACCATCACCTGATCCCTCTTCCTCGGAAGATGAGCAAAACCTAACTGTGATAGAAAGGAGGGGGAGGGATGCAAGTGAAAAAGATAGCAATAGTAATGAATCAGCGACACTGGTAGCCCACTACCAGAACTCGAAGTTGGTCAAAGCTTGCCCTGGTCGTGGGTAGAAAAGACATTGGCAGACAAAAAAGGACTGTGATCGCTCCCTTGCGACAAGGTGTAGGAGTGGAAGGGCCAGTGTTTGTAAAAGTGCCTTTTTCTCCTGCAGATTCTGTTATTTGGAAACAATAGCCGGAACTTATAGAGAAAATCCTGATAAGGTGGCACGAGTAGTAAAAATGGTTATAAAAACTCAGAATCCTGACTGGGATGACATACAAGTAATATTAGATACTTTGATGGATTCTACTGAGAAGGAGATGATACTTAAGGCAGCCGAAGAAAGGGCAAGGGAGGATATCAGAAACGGGCTCGCAACAGGAACTTTAGATGAAAATTTCCCAATTGAGGATCCAAAATGGGACCCTAATGAGACTAAAGAAATATCAGGAGTGGATCCAAATAGGAGTTCAGAATGCTGTGCCCAAAACTATGAATTGGTCTAAATTATATGAGGTTCGACAGGAAAAGAAAGAATCTCCCACTGCGTTTTTGGAGAGGCTTAAGGAGGTAGCAAGGAAATATACAGATCTCCAAATAGATACAGAACAAGCAAAGGTTCAGCTCGCTCTCATATTCTTGGGCCTGTCACAGGACGACATCCAGAGGAAATCGCAAAAATTAGAAGGGGAGCAATTAAGGAATCTGGATAAACTACTTGAGGTAGCCTGGAAGGTATATAATAATTGCGAAAGAGAAGCTAGTAAAAGGCAGCAGCAAAATCTTTTGGCAGTAATACAAGGAAAGGGGAACCCAAATTTCACGGGATGTGGCAGAGGCAGTCGTGGTAGAAGACCAGTCATGCAAGGGTTAAGCCTAAATCAATGTGCGTATTGCAAACAGGAGGGACACTGGAAAAGGGAAGGCCCAAGCAACTTGAACAACCAGTTTCACCAGGGCTATCAGTTCCAGCAGGAAAATGTTGCCAAGGCGGTGGTCTTAGGTGAATATAACAGCTGACTAGACGTGGAACCTGTAAAACAGGTTCAAGAACCTGTCATAAATATACAGTTAGATCATAAGGAGGTCAAATTTCTAATAGACACCAGAGCTACATATTCTGTATTAAATGATTTGCAAGGATAAATTGGGGACAAGCAAACACCAATAGTTGGGGCTACAGGGAAAGAGGAAAAATGGCCATTCTTGCAACCCCTAGATTTGTGTTTTGGGAACAAGGTTTTAACACACAAGTTCCTATATGTACCTGAGTGTCCAATTCCACTTTTAGGGAGAGATTTGCTAGCGAAACTTGATGCAGTAATAACCTTTGAAAATGGAGACCTTATAATGAAAATACCTGAATCAAAGACAGGACAGATTTTAATGATCAAAGAAAAACCTGTTCCCTCTATCCCTAGGAAGGTAGAAGATGCAGTGATTCCCTCTGTATGGGAGACAGGTATACCAGGGAAATCTAAATTGGCACAACCAGCGCATGTAGAGTTAAAAGAAGGGGCGAGGGCTGTACAAGTCAAACAGTATCCCATAAAAACAGAGGCATGGCAAGGAATAGTAAAGATTATTGATAAATTCTTGAAATACTGAATTTTAGAAGAATGTGAATCAGAGTTTAATACACCAATATTTCCAGTAAAGAAACCAAATGGTGACTGTAGATTAGTGCAGGATTTGAGAGCAATAAATAAAATAACAAAGGACATTTATCCAGTGGTAACAAATCCCTACACATTGCTTACATCCGTAAAAGAGATATATAAATGGTTTACTGTAATTGATTTAAAAGATGCGTTTTTCTGCATACCCCTTGACAAAGAAAGTAGGAAACTGTTTGTCTTTGAGTGGGAAAACCCAGGAAACGGAAGAAAGACCCAGCTCACCTGGATACGACTTCCACAAGGATACAAGAACAGTCTGACCCTATTCGGAAACCAACTGGCAAAGGAGCTGGAGATTTGGACTGAAAATGGGCAAGTACCAAGAGACCAATACCTGTTGTTGCAGTATGTTTTTGATGTACTAATAGCTACAGAAAAAAAAGCAACCTTTATAAAGGTAACCGTTGAGATTTTAAATTTACTGGGAATGGGAGGTTATAAAGTATCCAGAGAAAAGGCATAAATTGCCCAACAGACTGTGATCTACCTGGGATGTGAAATTTCACAAGGGCAATGAAAACTAGGTACTAACCATATCCAAGCTATTTGTGCTATTCCAGAGCCCCAGAATTTACATGAGCTGCGAGTCCTCCTCAGGATGGCAGGATGGTGTCGCCTGTGGATCATGGACTATGAACTGATTGCAAAACCCCTGTATGAAGCTCAGAAGACACAGCCATTCACCTGGGGCAAACCACAGAAAGAAGCCTTCCTAAAATTAAAGGAAGCACTGACAACTGCTCCCGCATTAGGGTTGCCTGATCTGTCTAAAGATTATCAGCTGTTTGTACATGAAAGGCTGCGCCTAGCACTCGGAGTCCCGACCCAATGTCTGGGAAGCTGGAAAAGGCCAGTGGGCTACTTTTCCAAACAACTTGACAACATAAGGGCCGGGTGGCCTCCATGTCTGCAGGCAGTTGCAGCCACTGTGATGCTGATACAAGAATCCTGGAAGCTTACTATGGGAAGGCACATAGATGTCTATGTACCACATATGGTAACCACTGTCTTAGAACAGAAGGGGGGCCATTGGCTATCCCCAAGCAGGATGATGAAATTCCAGGTAGTCCTGACTGAGCAGGATGATGTCACATTAAAAACAACTAACCTTTTGAATCCAGCTTTGTTCCTAGGTACCACAACTGAAGAAGGCCCATTAGAGCACGACTGTGTAGAGGTAATAGAGTACACCTATTCAGCAAGAGAAGACCTCAAAGACATCCCACTAGAGCAGCCAGAGTGGGAGCTGTTTACAGATGGGAGCAGCTTCGTGGAAAACGGAACCAGATACGCTGGATATGAGGTAACAACAGTCACTACAGTAGTGGAGGCAAAAGCATTACCACCACATACATCTGCCCAGAAGGCAGAACTGGTTGCCTTAACCAGGGCACTAGAATTAAGTGAAGGGAAAAGGGTAAATATATGGACTGACTCAAAATATGCTTTTGGAGTGGTGCATGTACACAGAGCACTGTGGAAAGAAAGGGGACTATTGTCTTCTCAAGGCACGCACATTAAACATCAAGATGCAGTCCTGCAATTGATAAAAGCAGTACAAAAACCTGAACAAGTGGCAATCATACACTGTAAAGCACACCAATCAGGAAACTCCAAAATCTGTGAGGGAAATCGAAAGGCAGACCGGACAGCCCGACAGGTTGCTCGAGAGGTGCAAAGAACAATGGCATTGATACCTTTAAAGCTTAATATGTCCCAATTCAATTTGCCTTCAAAACCAAAATATTAAGTAGAAGATGAGAGACTGGCACGTTTGCTAAATGCACAAAAGAATTCAGAAGGATGGTATGTGACTGCACAAGGACAGATAGGGGCACCCCCCTTGATAATGAGAGAAGTTCTACAAATTAAACATAACGAATGTCATTGGGGTGCAGAGGCATTGGTAAAATTGCTAAAGCAGAGTTTAATTTCGGTACGGATGTTAACAATGGCAAAATCAGTAATGTCAAAATGTGATATCTGCTTGAAAAACAACCAGTGGCTAGGCGACAGGCACAGCTAGGAAGAATTCGGATAGGAATAGAGCCAGGAGACTATTGGCAGGAAGATTTAGCAGAATTGCCAAGAACTTGAGGATACAAATACCTGGTTGACACATTCTCTGGGTGGCCAGAAGCCCTTCCCTGTCGCACAAACCAAGCAAAGGAAAGAGCTAAGTGGTTACTACAGGAGATTATTCCCAGGTTCAGGGTACCCCTAGGGGTATCATCAGATAGGGGGCCCCATTTCATAGCTACAGTAGTAAGAGAGGTAAGTAGATTGCTGGGGGTGACCTGGGACCTCCACACACCGTGGAGACCCCAGTCAAGTGGACAGGTAGAGAGGATGAACCATACACTAAAAAGGCAAATCAGTAAAATATGCCAAGAAGCCAAACTGCAGTGGCCCCAGGCTTTGCCAATAGCACTGTTGGGGATTCGGATAAAGCTTAGGAGTGGGATGTCAGTCAGTCCTTATGAGATATTGCATGGGAAACCATATGAATCTCCTGAGCCTAACCCTAATGTATACATCACAGGAAAGCAGGAAGTGTATAATTATGTTCTGTCTCTCGGGAAAACTTTAGCTCAGCTCCAGAGCAACCGTGTGGAATAGACCACTGACTCTCGAGAACCCAGTTCATAACATACATCCAGGAGACGAGGTGTACATCAAGAACTGGAACAAAGAACCGCTGAAAGAAAAGTGGAGTGGACCCCATCAGGTACTACTGACCACCTTTACAGCAGTCAAAGTAGCTGGCGTGGACCCCTGGATTCATTACACCTGAGTGAAGAAAATCCATCCTGAACCACGGACTGTGTAAACTGTGGAACCAACAAGGCTGCAGATAAAATGTGTTTAATTGCTTTGAGAATGCTATCAGTAATTGTGCTAATGTTATGGTCATTAATGTCTTTGGGATGTGGAATGCAAAAAGATCAACTAACCACTCTTCATTCTAGAATGAAGAGAGAGGTACAAGCAGAAACACAGGTGATAAAAGTTTCTAATGCAGTTCAGGCTGAGAATGTAATGATTGGATTAGTCAAAGATTTTGCCAAAATGTAAAACACCAGTAGAATAACTGCCTGTCTGCCAATACCAAAGGCAGCAGGAGACCCAGTAAATTGGGGAATCATAACATCAAAACTACCTGAAATACAAAAGAACAAAACAATTGCATGCAAACAGGTACCCGAATCGAGGCAAGTAATCAAGGAAACTTGGGAGAAAATAGGAACATGGATGAGATCCATGGGCCAGAAAGACTGTATTCTAAGTGATGGCATACTAGGAACCATTATGGGAGAGTCGGGAGGCATCACACAATGGCAATGCTATTTGCCACACTATAAAAAGATTATAGAAAATCTTACAGAAACCACTCTGGTACGGAAGTGTGAGGCCAAGGATCAGAAAGATCCGATAGAGCCTTGGGACAGTGCATGGTCTGTGAGTATACTTCAAAAATTCCAATATATGGCAAACACCCCTTGGTGTATCAAGTGGGAAGGCTCCGAGAATGAAACAGATCCAGCAGTAACAAACACTGCCACCAGTAGCAGAACGAGGGCAGACAAAGTAAGTTGGTGGGCATGTAATAAAACTTATGACTGCACTTCTGATGATGCAGAGATAAAGCAGATGCCACCCCTGGCAATAGCCCTACAAATTGGTTGTACTTGCAGAGGGATCAAACATAAACAAGGCAAAGTGAATTATAAAGTAGTTGTAGGATGTACCAGGAGTACAATCTGAAGTCCAGGACAATTTGTATGGGCAAGAAGCGATGGCACCTGGACAACACATCTGCCTGTAGACAGGAAAGTAAAGGAGATTACTTTAGGCCTCCCAACCTTATGTCCAATTTGGAAAAAGTCCCCATTTAATGGAAAACATTAACTTCTGCAGATAAGAGCAAGACGAGAAGTTCTAGACAGTGAAAATCTAGATGACACTTGGCAAGAACCCTCTAGTGGGGTGAAATTCAGGTGGGCCTTAGAGTCTTTGCTTGGTCCTATAGCAAACTATCAGAGTAGGGAGATGCTGTACAAACTTACAGGTCAGGTAGATAGACTGGCAAGAGTCACCCGGGAAGCATTTAAAGAATTAAACATACAATTACAAGCCACCACAAAAATGACTTTACAAAATCGATTGGCCTTAGATTTTTTACTCCTGAAAGAGCACGGAGTATGTGGATTTTTAAAGGGATGGATTGATCATTGCTGCGTCCACATCCCAAATGTAACTGCAGATGTAGAATATGACATCAATCAGTTGGAACAAATAGAGCATGAAGCACAAGAAGAGCAAAAGGATTTAACTACAAGCTGGCTAGGCAAAATCTTTAAAGGGTTAGGGTGGAATGTGAGTTCATGGATTAAATCTGTCATTGAGAGTGTGATAATCTTACTAATTGTATTCTTAGCAATTTGGTTAGTTTACAGCATCTTAAAAGGAGAGATACAGAAAAAAACGTCCCAGAACCAGAAAATAATAAAGGCACTGACACAAGATCCACGCCCACCATCTTCTGGTTCTCCAGTTTGTGATAGCATCCATGACAATGTTTACATCAACCATGGATTTGAAGAACATCAAGTATAAATTGAGAAATAAAGGACTGTATCAAGTGAAAACATTTACACCTATAGTGAAGTGAAAATGGTTTCAAAGGGGGGAGAATGATAGTAGGGCCCTGGAAAATGTTAAAGATAGACTCTGAAAATGTTAGGCTTTGTGTTTTGCCAGATCACTGCACCTGTGTAAGCAGTATGATAAATGATATAATTGTTAGATGTGATGATTGTTTAGTAATTAAATGTAATTATTGTATAATCATAAGAAGAATCATGAGAAACTATGTTAGAAATTTAAAAGGGGGCCACGAGGAGCCATGCTTGGTTGAAATCTATGTATACAATAGAACAATATAAGTTTAATAATTAACATGAAAGTTATATAACAATAGAATATAAAAACATGTTCATCCCAAATGCATATTGGAGTCAGATTTGGGTTGTTACCCCTGACACCCAGAGCTCTTCAATAAAGCACCTACATATAATCATTTTCGTGATTATGTGTTTCTGAATGCTAACAAGACTGATTCAGTCTGGAGCAAACCAGCATATAAGGAGCACGAGGCAGTATTGGGAAGATCTCACCATCTCAGGAGTTTCATGGCCCTCTCCTGAAGGTAAATATGAAGAACTGTAAAGGAACCTCTAAATAGCTGTACTAATCTCAAAAAAATTCCACTAGCACATTTCCATAATTCCACTAGCACAAAAGATATTAGCACATTTAGCAAGAAAAGCATTGTGATAAATATCCAAGTGTTATAATTTGTTTCTCATTGTAGCAGTGGCTATTAGTCCTATTAAATGTTTACAGCAGAATATTGCTCTAACTTGCAAATGTAAGCATGTTCCTCTGCCAGGCTCTAGCCACCATCAGCCAGCCTGATATGTTTTTCCAAGGCTGCAGAGTGCTGTGGAGTCATTTTAACATGCTGTTAGTTGATGTGCCTCTTCTCAGGGTGCCCTGTTAGAGCCAGGAGCTGTAGCAGCATTGCAGCCAAGGAGATGTGATGGCACAGCCTGGGGCAGCCCTGCAGCTGAGCGCTGGTGGCTGCTGCCAAGGCAGGCTGCAATTGCCTCTCACAGGGAGCACATACACGTGTTTTTTAAACCCGGATTAAGGGTTTGGCTCTTGATCAAGATCAAGTCTGGTCTGTTTATACTGTCAGTCTTTTCATAACGTGAGCCTACTCTGTGGGAAGTAATCACCTTGCTGGGAATGAGAGTGATACATTCAGCTCATTAGTGCTCCCAAAGCTCTTTCTGTCCAAGGCTTACCAAGCAACTGCAACGCTAGCAAAACTTCACATCAGCTATCCATTTATGCTGTGTGTTCATAGTTAACTTCAAGTGTAAAAATGTCAGTGACAAATTAGTGAGAGCTTGGCATCACACACTTCTGAAATGCTCAAGAAAAGCTGCTTCTTGCTCCTGGGTACCAACCAGCCTTTAACAATCTCATGGCAGGGTGTTACTGTATGCCTTGTTAGCTCCTCTTTTTTCCAGGCATGTCATTTATCTTTTTATTTCAATATGAATGTTTTTACTTCCCCTTCCAATCCTTGCAGCTCATTATATCCTACAGGTCTGAGAACTCTAAAAGTTTTGTTCTCATGCAAGTTCTTAGAAATTTTGTTCACAGCCTTAACCCTCTATTGTAGAAGAGATATGAACTGACACCTCTTTTTCATCAGGAAAGCACACTTTCCATTTCTCTGATTTTCTTCTTCTCTGATTTTCTTCTTCTTTGATTTTCCTTTTTTTTTTTCCTTTTTAATAACTGCTTTATTTTTCCAGCCCCTTATGGAGCCAGGGGCAGCAAGACCAGTGTGGAGTTGTACACACACCCCTGCTCAGGCCAGAGAAGGGGGAAATGGTTTAATCTCATAGTTGGTGGGCCATGTTGGTGCTTTTGACTCTGGTTGCACTGAATGAGTACACCTGGTAACAAAAGGTACACAGGGAACAGTCACAGCTTCTCAGTTCCCAATGCTGTGACAATTCCTGTGTTCTTACAGACACATGACATGTGAGGTTCAGAAACCTCTGAATTTCATCACTTCACCAACCAATTTTGATTATACCGCAATAGTGACCTACACTTTCCATTATTTAGCACTGCACAATCTTTTCTGTCACCTGCAAACTCCAGCAGCAATTTATCATTGATGACTGTTTGGATTACTTTTTTCTGCTATGTGACTCATCAGCCGTTCTGAAAGATATGGTGACAGGGTAGAGTATTTCAAATATTTTCATCTTAAATATTTAAAATCAAGGCAGGAAGAATTTGCCATGCTTCCAGAAAAGAGAGAAAGCTTACAAGCCCTGAATGGGTCTAGCTCAGTGAGATGATAGAAGGACAAGAGGAAGAGGAAGGGGAGAGAGGAAGTAAGGGAAATAATTCTAACTGTGGCAAAAATCTCTTTTATCTAAATAGATTTGGGGCCCACTTCTGCTATGATCTACACTAAAGCAGAATGACCTTCTCTGGAATAGGTGTTTTGTGGAAAATAAGAGGACAGCCAGGCTTTCACAAGGAAGGAGGAAAGCCACCTGACTATATTCTGGTGCTGAGACACAGTCACCTTTAGAAAGCATCTGAATGTGAAGGAGGCCAAGTGAGTGACTATAAAGGATGCTAACTTGGAACAGGTGTCAAAATACCTGAGGGACCAAAGTTACATGAACTGGATCCTACTTGTGATGTTCAACATACTGCTACACATTGATTTGTGACAAGCAGTGCCCCACCTTGCAGTTGATAAGGGAGCTTTGGTCACTGTCATATTTTCTGAAAAATCCCTTTGCCCGGGATTCTTCTCCTGGGAAGCTGAGAAGCCTCAGAGAAAAAGAAAATAATAATTATCAGATTGCGTCTCCTGTGTTTTGCCACTTTGGAAAGTGGTTGGAGATTGTTTATCCAACAGGTGGTTGTTTGATTGGTTTCATGTGAATTGTTTTGACTTAATGACCAATCACCATCAGCTGTTTCAGGACTAGTAGCAGTCACGAGTTTTCATTATCATTCTTTGTAGAGTTCTGTAAGTATCCTTTCTCTATTCTTTAGTATAGTTTTAGAAAGAATAGAATAGAATAGAATAGAATAGAATAGAATAGAATAGAATAGAATATATCCTTCTAAGAACATGGAGTCAGATTCATTCCTTCCTGCCACAGGACACCCCAGAAAACACCACAAGCTTGGGTTGTATTTAGGATGCCCCTAGACAAAATGCTTTACATAAAAGACGAAGGCGTCCTGTTTAACCCAAAGCAAGCAGACTGACCCTCTTGATTTACTGGCGTGTGCCGTGTGAGCTGCTGCCCCGCGGGGCCGGGCCGGGTGCGGGGCTGTGCCGGCTGTGTGACAAGCGCATGGGCCAGGTGTGGCCAGGAGAGGGCCACCCAGCCCTGGCAGTGCCACCGCGCCCTGCTCTCCTGTCACACAGGCTCTGTAAAAGCTTCGTTGCAAAGGCAGCGGGGCTTGCAGGCGGCTGACCGCAGGGAAACAATTGCACGTTGTCAGGGAACAGAGGGATAGAAGAGAAACGTTCCTTAACATCTGGCGCGAATGTTAATTTTAGGAAACAGAATTTAAAAAAAATTAAAGGGTCATGGAAAATGCTATAAAAAGTCTGGGGAATCCTTGCCTTTCATCCTGGCAGCGTCTCTCTGATAAATGTCCCACAAGCCAGAGGCTCCTTCACCTCAGCTCCTCATCTCAAGTCGCTCAAATGTCCCCCACACCAAGTGGAACCAGTCCATACCTCCTGTCCTGCCAGGAGCAGATGGCCCAGCCACAGGAAGTCCTTTTGCTAACCTGTTTTTTGCTAAAATTTTGTTTTTCTCCATTAGGACTAAGGTTAGCAAAGGAACTACCTATTCCAGTCTCTCCCAAATGCTGAACACATCCTAAGTGAGAGAAAATCTTTTAAAAGGACTGAGTAGGAGGTAAATCACTACCTGCTTCAAGGCTGATTGTGTAGGGCACTTAGGAGAGGCTCATGCCTCACACAAGTGCTGCCAAGGTGTTTCCACACATGGTAGAAAGTGGAGTGCCAGCCCCATCCCTACCTGTGCCTGGCACAAGCACAGGCAGCCTGCAGTGCTGCAGCCCCTCTTAAGGAGTGTGGGCAGCCCACATGGACACAAGCTCCTCTAACCTAGTTTTAAGCACCTGAAGGATGAGTATGGATCTAGTGTTTCCTTCTGAGCTGATTGGAGTTGGTAGGGCATGTGTAGCACTTCACTCTAACAAGTGGAGTGTCTCAGGCTTTCATGCTTCTCTTCATGCAAATACACATAATGCCCTCTCAGTGCCTCCTCATATTACTGAGTTTAGGAGCTGCTGTTATTTTTATCCAACAATCACATTAATGAACGTATTTGGTCTATTTCCATGCAGCTCCCATGCCAGTCATGCCAGGCCAGTGCTGAGGCAGAGCAGGCCTGAGCTCCTGGGGGTCCATAAACATGTGCCTCACACAGGATTTTCCTTGGGCAGGCCCCTCCCAAAGAGGCCCCTGGTGAAAAATCCCTGCTGCCAAGCCTTGCCTGTGGCACAGTCAGTCATGGTGGGCTTGTGCAAGTCCAGCTGGGGTCTCACATGCAGAAGAAGCTACTCAGAGAGCCCGCCCATCCCCAGGCCAAGCTCTGCACCTTGATCCCTGGCACCTCAGCGTCCATAGGAGGCTTCTCCTCAAAAGGTTGAGCAGATGCTGCCAGTTCTGTCACTGGAACCAGTGTTTTAGTGTGTTACTGTACAAAGTCATTCTCATTCTGAGGAGAGACACCTCCCTCAGTCCAAGAAGCACTGAGATAAATCTGAGAAGCAGGGAGCAGTATTCTGAGGAACTGCTATCTTCTCCCACAAGAAGACAGCTCCACTTGCTGCTTCTTGCTCAACATGGTGTGCACTGCCTTTAACTTGTGACTCAGATGTAAACAATACTCCTTCTAATATTTTACCTCTGCATTTGCTTTATCTTCTTTGAGGTTCCCATATACTAATTGGGAATCCTGTTGTTTAGTGAAGTTTCTGACTTCTGATGTTTAAAGCTTATGTTGGATTTGCTTCTTTAGCAGTCAAATGAAGTCTGAAATAACCATATTTACTGGTAAAATCCAAAATTATGCTATCAAACCAGAGGATTTTCTCCATACTTCCACCCAGTGGGGTAGAAATAAGATAAATTATTCTCATGATGACATCATCTTGAGAAACCTTTCCAAAAAGTGATTCTTTGATATATTCTTTATCCCCAGCCTGCTTAATTGACGTGTTTATTAGCTAAAGATGATATATATCACCAATGAACTTAGTGTCCTATCATGTTTTGATTTAATTTCATTTGCATTTATCTCATGACAGCATATTACACACATATGCCAAATATTTTAAAGTTTTCTCATTATATGTCTCACCCATTTTAAGAATTAAGCAACTTTTCTTTTTTACTTAGCCAAAAAAACTACATGGCCACTCTAAAAAATTAACATCACAAGGCTTATTGCCCCATCTCCTAATTAGAAAAAAACTAAACACTATCCACAAGTATAACTGTCTCTTCCCACTGCATGCCCCAACAAGACTTTCATTAATTAGGCCTTTAAAGTGCCAAAATTCCTTTCATACTAATAAGATAAGATGGTCCATACTACAGATAGCACACATACAGGCAAGAAGTTCAACCACAGGTAACTATTGCACTGCAAAGGAGAATGCAGCAGTTTACCTTCCCAGTGGCAGTTCTCCCAGAACTCTGGGACTTCTCTTACTGCTTTGTTCTTGGACTCAATTTTTCTCATCCTTGCTCACAATCATTTCAAAATCCCAGTTCCAGTTTCCAGGACTGTTGGTCACTTCTCTGGGTATAGTTGCATTACTGCTCTCATTATCATTGATAAGTTGTTCCTGACTTTACCAGGGTAGTTCCCACAACCCAGTACAAGGAGTGTGAGTTACAGGCACTGTTCTTGAGCTGCAAGCTAAACTATCAGAGGATATTCCAGGTACTGGGTTAACCTTCTTTTCAGAGCATCGTGCAAAACCATTCTGTTTACTGTTACCATTCTGTTTACTATGTGTTACTGTAGGTTAATACAGTGGAAAGAAAAGGGAGGACAATGATGCCAAATAATGTCTGCCTTCTTCAGAAAAGCTTCAAAAGATCCTGATGTCCACCAGAAAACACTACAGACCTAATCTGCCCATGAAATATTTTGATACCATTTCAATAAGGGCTGTACAGACATACAGACACAACCTACCACACTGTAATCAGACTGGAACCATGGTCAGGGGTTGTATCAAAGGTGGGCTGCATCAGCTGTCTCCAAGAAGAACCCAGGTAGTCCATGAAAGACAAAGAAGAGGATATTAAAATGCTCCTTCCCCTCCTAGCACAGTCTTCTTCACAGCCATAGCCTCAGCTTTCACAGACCTGGGATCTAGGGATCTGCACATTTTGTATGTAGCAGTATCTCATCACTCAGATACTGTTCAGATAGTCCAGAAAGGAGCTGAGAACTCTCAGTGTTTCATCTTTTGACTCAATTAAAAGAAATTATTAATCTAAAGATACTACTTTACTTTAAAATTACATATGCACTTACGTACTTCCAGTAAACACCATTTGCAGTCAGGAAAGCCACTGGAATAAGAATGTCATAATTTAAACCAGGAAAAAAAAAAGCTAATGGAAAGTATTTTCAGAGCTCTTCAATTTTTTCTTTTATGTGTTAAGAAACCAAGTTTTATGAGACTAAAGAAAATACACAGATTATCTAGCCTGCCAATATGATTTTGGAGATTGGAATATAATAACAGTGAGTCAGAAAGTTATTATTTTGAGTATGAAGAAGAGGAGGTAGGAAATGTGTATTTGTAGAAACACTTTCTGTTGTGTTTTACAGCAGTGGCCAGATAAAATGCAGCTGGGCTTCAGCCCTTCTAATTTTCTCCCTGCGCATCCTCACAACATCCTTGTAGCCCTCATGAGTTGTCTGCTCCTTTTTCCAGAGGTGATGAACTCTCCTTTTCTCCTCAAGGCTTTCTGTTCAGCCAGCTCAGTGTTCTTCCTCACCAGCTCATCATTTGGCACAAGGCATGGCTTGCTCCTACACCTTTAAGATTTCCCCCTTAAAGCAGGTCCATCCTTCCTGGACCCCTTTGCCCTTCAGGACTCCTTCCCAAGGGATTCTGCCCACCAGCCTCCTAAACAGGCCAGAGTCTGTCCTCTGGAATTCCAAGGTGCCAGGTATGCTGAGCCCCCTCCTTAATTCTGTGAGAGCTCTGCTCTTTTGTGGTTGCTGCCAGTGGTCTGTTCACAAAGAGCAGCTCTGCAGGGCACCTCCCCTGGCTGGATCCCTCACCAGTGTCAGATCATCTTTCACACAGTTCAGGAACCTCCTGGATTTTGTCTCTGTTTTGTCTCTGCTGTGTTATACTTTCAGCAGACACCTGAAGTCCCCAAAGATGTCATGTCTCCAAGAGGTTCAGGAATGACAGGCATTGCCACAAGTCTCTCTTTGATGCCCTTTGGTAGCACAAGTTAAATATAGAGCAAGGCAAACTGATTCTGGCCTCCATCTGTCCTACTAGTTCAACAACAGGACTTTTTTCTCATTTTGAGAAAGTGAAGAGAGAGACACCTACCTCTTTCCAGTCACAATCAATTATGTGTTGGTGTCAGGCTTTATCCTGATTGCTGCAAAGGCTGAAATGATCATTTAGATGATCATTTAAATTCATGCTTGCCACTATCTTAACTCATCCCTGCATGGACAAGTGACCTGGCTCACAGAGCTCCTGAACACTTGGCAAACACGGTTTAGTTTCAGGACTATGAATGTAGTGAGTGTTTTCTGAGTCCTACTGTAGCTTTTTTTAAGACACTACTAATGCTTTCATATGTTTTGATTTCCTTTCATTTCAAATGCCCATTTACACCTCTGGGGTTGACTACACTCCAGGACAAGGGATATCCTCCCTCACAGAGGGTTCAGGCTGCCTCCATGGCTGTGGGCTCACATGCAGCATATGTCCAAAATTTTCAACACTCTTAGACCACTGCCAAAACTGCCAGAGTAAAGATTCCCCATCCAAAGTCCACATGTAAAATGGAGAGAAAACACATACTTTCCATAGCCTTATGACATAATCATTTGCAATACAGAAACACTGAAGTCTCCTATGGAGATTAGATTTTGTTGGCTTTGTTAGGAGGTGTAAGCACACATTAACTGTGTTCTCTGAAGTGACAGCAGATGAAAGCACCAACAAAAGTGATGGTTTCTTTCCCTTTAGTGAGTGGGCTGGCAGAGGGCAGCCTGAGATGCCTTTACAGGAGCTATTTTAAAATTATCAGGGCATCACCCTGAGTTCCTGGGACAAAGCTGTGGATTGAATTCAGATTTCTCAAGACACAGTCAATAACTTTCATCCAAAGCAATTTCCTTCTGTGTTGCTGACAGGCAAATTGGAAAAGTAACAGATGACAGACAAGCTGGCAGGGTGACAGGAAGGTTTTGGATGCAAGTCTGCTACAAGGACAAGAACATCCATTTTTCTCCCACACCAGAAGCTCACTCCTACCTTTCCATCAGCTTCTGTTTATAGCCTGCTTTGCCAGAAAGGGCGGTTTCATTCCTTTCATGGAAGTCCTTTCAGAGTCAGTCATCTAGGGCAATTGAGCATAGACATTAAGATAATTACAGTGAAAAGTTAATAAATCCTGGCCAGCTCTCGTGCTGTGCCTGATCAACTTTTCTGAATACAAATTTCTTGCAAAATTAATCCCCAGACCACACTATAAATACTCCCCTGTGGTGAGACAACCCAGAACTTTGATGTGGATCTGCAATAATCTTTTTCCTAAAGTAAAGAACTCTGGGGGGAGGGGAGAAAACCAAATAGGAAAGCTAAATTTATGAAAACAAAACCCTTAAACAAACAAAAATGCAGAACTTAGAAAACCAGAAATTAAAAGGACTTGTCAACAATTTTTGCCTTTCTGCTCCATTCTTGAAAATGGGGACTAATCACATATTCGTGTTTTTAGTCCAGCATCTTTCAGTAACAAAAGTCAGACAGTGTCATTTGAGTCCTTACCAAGACTCTTCTTACTGTTCCATGTGAGACCTGCCTGTCTGCTTTCTCTGCCCCTCAGCAGTTCCTGATCTTGTCCAACCAGCACTAATGCAATACAAGCCATGTAGGGACCATGTAGGGACCACAGGTGAAAACCAGGCATGGGCCTGAACTAACCCACAGACAGGAACAGCGTGGAGGAGGAAAGAGTGTGGTGGAGGGAAGTGGCTGATTGTAGCCTGGCATCTCAACAAGGAGAATAAAAAGAGAAACACCAGAAAAGTGGGGAAAGAGATCAAAAAAACTCTGGGCCCACTGTGAAACGTCATGGGCAGCACTGTACAGTAAAGGTGCACCAGGAGTCATCTGTGCTGAGCCTTGGCTGAAAGCAGCTCATGGCTGGGAGCAAGTACATAGCCTCCTTCTCTTGGTGGCAAGGGCTGCCCTTGTGTGCAGGAGAACAGTGTACAAACTGCTTCTGGGGCATGGGGCCCTACCAGCCATGGCTTTGCTGACAAGAAATAGCCTAGGAGACCCCAAAATCTCTGTTAACCAACCAGGTCAAAAAGGAATAGTAATATGAATAGTGTAACAATTAGGTTTTGGCCATATTTAATGTATTCATTCCAGGGAAGGTTTAGATAACAATTCTGATTAATACAAATAATTAAAATTGTACAGAGGTTGTCCTCACCCTAAAAAGCATAATGATTAATGATAGCAAAATTATAACAAGAAGGCACTAACACCTTGCATTTAGCTTTTTAAATTGTAAGGAACTTTACAAACAAACACTAATCAATTTAAATCTTCTGTTTGTCCTGTGGTGTGGATGTTGGAAGTGTAAGACAGTTATATTAGCCAGAGACATGGTGAAATTCATCATGCTCCCCACTGAAATAACTGTCCACTTTCATGTTAGAAAGGAAAAGTATTAGACTCTTAACACTGGCACTAGAGAGCAGATCTTTTAGCTGCCATGGACCCAGAGGAAACCACACAATTTATTCCAAAGCTGATACACTTCTAGTAATGTTTCCTACTCTTTGCCACAAAGATTACTTCCATTAACTTGTGCACCTTTACAGCATACTCTGGTGTGCAGAACTGGTCCCTCATCAAATACAATAATACTGTTATTAACAACAGTGGCTGGCACACTTCCAGTGCTCTCAATTGGCTGTGAAGCCACATCTAAAATAAAATATTAGTCCCTGTATGCAGGGGTATGAGATCTAGACTCAGTCCTTTTCTAAAAGTACCCAATTTCTGCAAAACAAGCCAAAGCTTCCTCACAGTGAGGGAGAAGAGGTAGCTGCTTGGTTTAAGGGAAAGCTCCATTTTAAGATCTGAAAGTAATTGCTAGACTTGAATAGTCTAAGTATTGATGCATCTCCTTTTCCTCTTCAGCTCTGTAAATTAGCATTACAGTTTGCTTTTTGCAGAGAGGTATTAGCACTGTTGGACTGCTTGGCAGCTCTTGCTCCACTTCTGTTTATCTTTGTGAAGGTCATGCTCCTTCTTGCAGTAGAATTGGCAACAGAAGTTGTTAGCAAAAAGGCTTTTTTTGCACAGAATTGTGAAGGACTTTAGGAAGGAACATAAACCTAAAATAACCACTGCAAACATTTCACAGGGTTTAGATACTTAAGATTACTGTTGTCCAAGAAGCAATGACTTTGGATTCTGTTCTAAATGCTTTTTTTACCATGCTTAACATCACAGTAACAGAAAACAAAGTAGCTGAAAATACTTCTCCAGATGAAGTAAACTCGAGAAGTGGAGTGCTGGCAACACAGGGCAGAAGCACTTGAGCAGCTTCTGCAGGGAGCCAGTGGTGCCAGAAGCAGTACAGCTGTGCTGGGCTGAGCCAGAGGAACCTGCCTAGCAATTTCCAGATGTGCTGCTTCAGTGTCCAAGCAGGGACCCTGAAAGGAGCAATGCAACACCTGGGGAACTTGCCTGGATGTGGTGAGACTGGAGGGCTGGGCACAGTGCTTGTCATGTGGTGAGGTTTTGTGGTACATGAAACCAGTGGTGCCATGAAGTCACTGGATCTGGGCACCTGTCCTCTGAGACATGGTGCTGCATGGGTTATCATTTGGCATTTATTATATTTTACAAGCTTCATGTCCTCATGACTAAAATCCTAGAGTGAAGAACATCACCTGAGTTTTGCCCATTTGTGTAGAGCAGCTGATTGTTTTCTGTGAGCTCAATCCCTTCAGAGGCAGCGGGAAGGGGAAGGAGAAGGAGAAGGAGAAGGAGAAGGGGAAGGGGAAGGGGAAGGGGAAGGGGAAGGGGAAAGGAAAGGAAAGGAAAGGAAAGGAAAGGAAAGGAAAGGAAAGGAAAGGAAAGGAAAGGAAAGGAAAGGAAAGGAAAGGAAAGGAAAGGAAAGGAAAGGAAAGGAAAGGAAAGGAAAGGAAAGGAAAGGAAAGGAAAGGAAAGGAAAGGAAAGGAAAGGAAAGGAAAGGAAAGGAAAGGAAAGGAAAGGGAGAGCTGTGTGTTGCTTCTGTGTGTGCTGATATGAAACCTGTACTGCACGCTTAATCTAGTACTGGAGTCAATGTTTATGACCATTTCAGTTTACAGTTCAGGTACAGACAGTGACAAAACAGCAGAAAGCAAACATATCCCTGTGATGTTCCAAGAGAGCAAGCAGACCAGGGATGGTGGTGCAGTTTACCTTTGTATCTTATTTTGGCATTTTATCCAGGAAATACAGGCTTAGAGAATACCTTACTGTGAAATGCTGACAGTGGCAAAAAAAAAAAAAAAAAGTCCAGAAGAACATGTATAGACAGTGTATAGACAGATGCCTGCTCTCTGAAAGGCAGGTTTAACCAATGCAGACATGCTCCCTCTGGGACCCCAGCTTAGCAACTATCATCCCCAGATGGGCTAAGCTTAGTGATCATCATCCCCAGATCTGCCCTTGCACCACACACTCTCCCAAGTGCTGTAAAATTGCCATTATGTGGCTTTGGGTGCCCATTGCCTGCAACAGAAATGAACATAAGCTACAATCACTGACATTCCTCTCTGGCACTCAGGAAGCCTTAACAGCACCACAGTTTAGATTTGCTCTGCTGGTACTCAGTAACTCATGGACTCTCTGGAGAATCTGTAACTCCATCTCTCCTGTGGGAGGATGGAAGAAGCATTCTCCCTAGCAGCTCCATGATGGTGCCATGGGCAAATTTCTGCATCTCAGGAATGCTTTGGGGCTAATCTGAGAACTATAAATCATTCCCCTGCTTGGGTAGTCCTTCAGTCTATAGCATCCTGCCTTTTCCAGTTCTAATAGTAACAACTTTCTTCAGCAACTTGAAGCATTTTCTGTTACTGCACTTCTACACTTCACTTCATTTTACCTGGCAAGCTGCATCCTGCTACCCAAATCTGCAACTTCTCCTACACCTGAATTAAGCCAATAAAGTTTGTTTCAAGTATTTTCTTCCCTGATCTCATGCAACATATAAAGAGCATAACACTTAAACCTAACACTGTTATTTAGTTTACTTCAACTCTTTGAATAACAAAATGTATGGATGGGATTAAAAAAAGAAGAAATAATTAGCCCCAAAACTGTGGAGGCTCAGATGGCTGAACAGGAAAACTTCACTTTTCAGCAGCTGAGATTCTGTGCAATTTTCAGAACAAAAAATTTTATGAGCCTCCAGTTCATCTTTCTGGTTTGGAAACCCCCAGTGTAAATAAGCAAACCCAAGGACACCCAGTGTAAATAGGCAAAACCAAGAAAAATGAGAAGCAAGCAAATTAGGGGGGCACTGGATGCTAGAAAAAGACAGAAACAGGACTCAAGTAGAAATGCAAATCAAATGTCTTAATCACAAGGCTGTCCTTTCTTTTCATACTGAGAACTTATACAATTTAAATGCTTTTTTGAAAAAAACAAGCTGAGTGTAGAATAAAGGCTATAGAAGATTAAGTGGGACTGTCATCACTGTCCTTTTCACTTACTGACCATGTTGGTTAATGTTGTCCCTTCAGATGCCCCACTGTGTCATACAGCACTGGGTCAAATGTGCCTGATAAATCTGCCCCTGTCTCATAAGGTACTTAATATTTTTTAGCTGAAGAAATTTTAATTATTCTAATCTCAGGGAAATAGCCCTGCAGGAAAATAACTTCTCATTTATATAGGTATTGATTTCAAGAGATGAGAGTCAGAGAGACATAAAATGAAAATTTTGACCTTAGTAAACTGAATTTGAAATGCACGTATAAAAAAAAAAAATTTTGAAAAATGGTGAGCATTTGAAGGAAGCAAGGAGAAGGCCTGTGTGTTACCTGCTGCAGAAGCAAACTTATTCCAGTTTTCACACAGGTTGAGCAGCCAACTTCCCTTCTGGAAGGCCCTGAGACCAAGCTGCTTGTGGACTGCACTGGATGCTCAGCTTCCTTAAGCACAGGTAAAGCTTAAACAAAGCACAAGGGAGCTCAGCAGAAGCATTTGTATAAAAACCACCTTACTGAAAACTGCCCTCAAAGTGCTGGTGATGTGTGAGAGAGCTTATGTACAAAGAATTCAAATAAAATATGCTTTATAAAAATGTGTAAATACCATATGTCTCCTCAGTCAAGGTTTTCTGAGGGTATTTTTGGGCCTCTGAGTCAACAAGCATTTGTCTTCCTCGTTAAAATGTCTTGCTTCTCTTTTCCAGCCACGCTCCTTCTTCATGCCCCTGTATGGGTGGTTTTCCAAATGACTTCCACTCTAAGTCTTCATGAATTTTAATTACCTTGAGGTGGAGTCCAGAATGTTAATGATACTTTAATACATTAAATCTCTGATTAAGTAAGGTGGGCTCATTTTTGCCTCACTTCTTTAGTGAGAAAGATTTGTGTTCAGCACACTAAGTTTTAATGCCTCACAGCTGAAGTTTAATATCCTTTCATAGTTTCAGAGATTAATTTAGAGTAATTGAAAAAAAATCCCAGAATTATAATATAAAGAACTGAAGATCCTATGGAGTAAATATATCCACAGAGCAAAATGATGTATATTTATGCATAAATTTACCTTTAATTTTATTTTAAATTCTCTGATATTTTTTCTGTTGTTCTTATCAAAGTTGTGCTCAGTCCTTCCTTGGTGTGTATCTTTGAAACTATAATCACCTTTTTGCTGGTTTAGGGAATTTCAAATGAAGGTTCTTCACTAGCAGAGTGGTAGCATTGATAAATGTGCATTTCCATTTCCCTTGCCATCATTTCTGGTGCTCTACCCAGCTTTATTTAAAGTGAGAGGAAGTTTTACACCAATTACAAATAGAATTGACCGGAAATTTTTTCTTAAGTCTTTATCCACTCAGCATATCCAATTCTTTCTTGACAGACTAGAAACCCATGATAAAACTCACTATCAAATATATTTTCTCCTGAGTTTGAGCAGTGTTTCCATAATGAGTTACTGACCCTTAGCATTACAAAATTTTGACTCACTCTTACATCTGATGTCTTTAGAAATATTTCTGCCATGAGCAATGAAAGCATGATGATTTGGAGAACAAAATTCAAATTACCTCAAAAAAGTAATTGTCAAAAACTTTTTACCACCGACTCATACACTTTAAATATGCTTTCTTGTGCTTCCGTGTGTATCATGCATTATTGATGAACAAAAGCACTACAACTCTGGAAATCAAATGTGAGTATCTAAAATACTAAGCTTGAAAAATAAAGATGAAATCTCTCAGAGGTACTAATTACTGAGACTGAAAAACATAGTGTGGTAGGGGCTGCAAGAACAACTCAGAAATGTTTTTACTTTTCCATGGTATAAGTCAAGGAAAATATTACCAGCTGGAAGAACTATAAAGGAATGAACAAGGCTTCTTTCAAACAGATCGTTTTATTTGACTGTGAGAACATTTTGAGAAAACAAAATGCACAGACCAGGACCTCTTGAGTACCTTAGTTACATCAAAACAGCCATGTAAACTTTTCATGAAGTGTCTATTAGAAGATATGTGAGCACTTAGAGCCCAGCACTGCATCAGGGTGTTTTTATGGTGGGACGGGCAGTGCCCAGCAGCACACTCAGAGTTCAGTGAGATCAGGGCTTGCCCACATGGCCTTACATTGACTGCAGGCTGTCTTAGGGCAGGCAGGGCTCTGTGCTGTTTGCATTTATGGTGAGTGAGGAGGAGATGGTGCCTCCTTAGGTATCAACAACACAAATAACTCTTGGCACTGCTTCCAACAGTATGGCTTAGCTGAGAGACCACAGGTGGGCTTCAAATGCTTGTGGTCCTAAGTGAAGGACAGAGTTTGAAAGGGGGCTATTCAGTGGGGAGGAGAAGCTAAGACAGTGAAATGGTGCTGTCCACTGCAGTCTCCACACTGCAGCACTTACCTAAAATTATTTGAATATACACACAGCAAGGGGCTGTCTGCTTTTGCTGAGCCCTGTTAGTTTTGCAGATACAAAGAGCTTTTGGCATGAACTAGGCAAGAATAACTGCCTTGGAGAGGTGTAATGAGCAAGAAGAAGTGAAGTAATACTTGTTTTATTTTTTGAAAGGAATATTTGTTTCCTTTCTTCACCTCTGGGTGCCCAACCTGAGAGTCCTTGTGCACATGGAAGTAGTCACCTAATCTTCCACTGAATTATTTGTGTCTTACATCAGTGTTTGCAGGTTGAGGGCTTAATGGACAAGGTCTATGTCTATTATCAATTTGTCTCAAAAACTGAAAGTGAATGATGATGATTTTGCCCTGAGTCTGCAAAGATTGATGCATTTTCACTGTTCATTTCAAAACAACTTGTATCAAAAATTCTTCTGCAACACATAACAGTCATAATACATTTTTATGTTGTCAACAATAAATCAAAACAAGTCTAACAACCACATATTGCTATGGACAGCAGTCAGATTACTGGCTGTGTTTGCCAAGTCCTAGAGCTCCCTGCCAACTCCATTTCTGCAGGAATGGCAAGCCTGCTACATTCAATAATAATTTGGAATCAGATAAGGAGATAATTGCATAAAGGACAGGAAGGAGAGAGAAGGGTGCAAACCAGACATGTTGGGTCATATCAGCCTCACACCTGATGTGAAGGCAGGTGGATGATGGTCACTGCCTGAGCACGGTGCAATCAGGAGCATCAGAAAGGTGCCAGCAGCTGCTGCTCCAGGAGCTGCTTCCTGTGTTCCTGGAACATCTTCTTCCAGGAGGGAATAAATTATGGTGTTTGCCAGGAAAGTAACATAATGAGAACAGATTAAGTGAAATGTTTAGGCTGGCTTTGGATGAAGTCTTGGAAACCAGCAGTTTGCCTTTGGGGCTCTTTTGTCTGAATTCAGTTTTATGCATTTTCAGGGAACTGTGTATTTCTCAGATTTCTTATTAAAATTTTGCAAGAATAAAACAAGAAATACATTAAGATACCTTTGAATCAGATTTTAAATACCCACTGATCTATTAAAAACATGTCTTGATTTTTTGTCATATAAAATCAACAAATTTGGCTCCAGAGTAATGTTTTTCATGCATTTCTCAGCATTTCAATGCTGTTAATAATTTCAAATGTAGTTTTAAAAAGACATTTAATGGATTTAATAACAAAGGTAGATTTTCTTTCTTACTCGTAGCCATGGACTAGGCAGCATTAGAAAGTGTTTTATAGGCCAGAGCTTCAGCTTAAGGTTGACTTCTAACCACCTCCACTAATGGATTTCAATATTGTTTGCCCATATTTTCTCATGCAGACATGTAATTAGAGCTCACAAGATGAGAACAATGATCCCATATTTGCCTTTATTTGTTTCAAAATTTCATTATAATTTTCCTGTCATTCTGTTTAAGTAGAATTCTATTGTGGTGTTTATGAGCACTGTATTCAGCCACCCTGGTATTATAAATCCACATACCATATTAAAATCACAAACTGTGTAGGGATTTGCCTGGTAATGAGTGTTACTAACTGAGATGATGTTTCAAAAATTCTGGCTTTTAACCTGTGAGACACAAACATGAGTTCATGATATTTAAGATGTACTATTAAAAAAAAAACCAAACCAAAAACCCCTCTAATATTTACTTCCCATAATCAATTAAAAATTACAAAGCACTCTGGATTAGAGACCCAAAGAACCTAGTACCTCCTCTTATTTGGAAATTAGTGCACTTAGGGAATTCCAGCTAACAGAGTTGTAAACAGATCAAGAGAAGTTTAAAGAAATACATGTGCAAGCAGTTAAACAATTCTGCTCATTGGATGATCTGACACCTGAGAGAGAACAAAGGTGACGTTAAAAAAAAAATTGTTTTGGGTTTAAGTGTATTTACTGAATATTATTTATGCCAACCTTATATAAAAGCAGTATACCTTTCAAGTATCTTGAGAACCTGGCCTGCTTTGCAAGCATAGTTTTTGTGCAGTGATTGCTCTTTGTAGCTTCTGAGTAAGGTATTTGGGTTCTTTCAGACCTCTAGAAACAAATCTTCTCCCTTGAAACAAATTATTTTGCCTAGAAAAGTCTGACAGAGAAACAAAATTAAACCAGTGCAGCTGCTGGTGGGTTTGTTTGAATGTTCAGAACCTGGTCCACAGCCTTTTGGAAAGGTTCACCCCAGCTCTAGGAATGGCTACAAACTCCACCTGTGCAAGCCAAGGGAAAAGAAAAGGAAAAGGAAAAGGAAAAGGAAAAGGAAAGGGAAAGGGAAAAGGAAAAGGAAAAGGAAAAGGTGACCTCCTAGTCCAAGACCAGTTCCATTACTAGAGGTGAGAAATTCTCAGTAGATACAGGTACCCACAGAGATTTGCTAAAGGAGAAAGATTAACAAGTGACACTCTTCCATACTTGGACATACAGGGAGTGTTTGCAGGGGGACAGAGACAATGAACATGAAAATCCATGTGCTATTTTTTGGCTGGCTTATTACACATCTGCTGGCATAGTGCCTAATTTACATTTCAAATACTGTAATTTCCCTTGTAAGTGCATCTTTGTATCATGCATTTCACAATGTTAAGGTAATTGAACTGACTTCTAAGGGAGATTACTGTTGTTGGACCTGAAACTTTCACAAGGTATTTTCAGTCAGTCACCACAGCCATTCTTATTGCCCCTTGCACCATGGTACACTTGCAGGGATGGGAAAAAACAGGGAATATCTGCCTAAAATCTCTGAGGTACCCTCTACATATGTGAAGGAATTTCTTTCTGTCCATTGCCCTTCCTAGACATGAGTTAGCAGTGAATCTGCTTGAAATATTTTTTCCCAGATAGTTTTTGGAGCAGTAAGTCACTCTTACAATCAGACTTCAGTTATTTCATAAATGAGGCAGCTGTCCCTTTTTTTTACTGTCCTACAATGCCCATTTTAGACAAGTGTGATCTGGAACATCCTGGAGTTAACTTTGGAAACTTTCTTTTGCCTGCTCTGCTGGTATCTTTGGTTCAACACTGTGGAGGTTACACAGAAGTAGATGCTTTTCAAGGAAGACCTCAGCTGTTTGAGCCACAGCTGTATTGCTCTAGGCATTACAGTGTTTGAATCAGACTTTTACACTTTTACACTGCCCTGTGACAGCAACTGAGCTCCACTCTCCAGCTGTTTGCTCCTGGTTTGCCACAGCCCTTTCCTGTGGGAGGTGTCAGCCATGAAGGGAGGCAGGGAGCTGTCCCAAACCACAAGCAATGCTTCAGTCCTCTGCTGTTGTTATTGTTGTTACTGCCCCACACCCGCTCTATCCATTGTTATGGAATAGCACAGGGGGTTCCACAGCCTTCTCAGCTTCTCCCTCGAGGGAATGATGGCATAACCATTGACCTCAGATGGAAAACACAACAGAATGTTTGCATCCAGCCTGCCCCATCCCCAGGGTGTCATCCACCTCAGCTTGCAGCCTGGTGCCCTTGGAGCCCTCCAGTCCATGTGTGAAGGCTTCTCTTTGCCCATCCTGAAGGCTCTGGAGATCTTTCTGATGATCTTAGGATTGGTGACCAGGGATTCCCTTTCTGTGGCCACTCTGGATAGATCAACACAATCATTTGGCCTTCTGCCCCTGACAGACTTGTTCCTTGGAATGATTTGTTGTATGTCCCTTTGTTTACCTCTGTTGTCAAAAAAACCCCAAAACTCTGCAAGTGCAATTTATAACAGAAAAGGTAGAACTTCCAAAACTGCTAGCAAGAAAACAGAGCAGGAATGAACTGCCCAAAATAACTGGTAAAATAACTGGTCTGTGACCTAGAGTTGTTCTGTTGAACCGTGGTGCACCTTTTGCTGAACAGTAATGAGGAGCCACCCTGTTGAGTTAAACCAGTGGTCCTTCTGGCCTTAGTTGTGTAATGGTCTGCAACAGACAAAAAAAAGGGCTACATTTTAAGAATAGTACAACATATCCTTGATATAATCTCCCAGCTTCACAGCAGCTCATGATCCTCCTGAAGCACAGGTTCCAACTGCACCTTCATGCTGAGAAACTGATGACAGGTTTATTTGTTTCTTCATCTGAATATTTTTTTAATTCACTGAAGTGTTTTTGCCTGCAAAGTTACCTCTAGCATTAAGTTTTCCAGTTTAATGTTCTGTGATTTGGGGTAAGTGTTTCTGTTTGTTTGATTGCTTTAGAATTCTTGCTAGTTCTTAAATTATGTAATTTTTCTGTTCACCTCCTGTACACCATTGTGATTTTATGGAGTTCATAATGTCACAGCTGAACTCTCTCTTTTCTGGGCTTTTATTTACAATGTGCTTTATGGGGGCTTATTTGCAAAGGCTTCCTTGAGATGCTAAAACTGAAGAGTTTTACCTCCTGTCCTTATATCAGGAAGGATTTTTACCTTGAGATGATGGTGCTATTCCAAAATAAAGATTCTAAAGTATCTTGTAACAACAGAATTAAACTATTACAAGAGTCTGTCACAAAACTCCAATGTGCATATGACAATGCAGAAGAATGAGCACTTCAGCTCTTGTATTATTTGCCTTTATACTGGAGCAGTGTTTCTTCAACTCTATCTATCTATCTATCTATCTATCTATCTATCTGTCTCAGAAAGAATTGTCTAGATTAATTATCAGTTTATGTACAGTTAAATATTATAGAAATGCATAAAGTTCATTCTTATATTGCATTTTAATTACAAGGTTTTCAGTATTTTTTCTGAAGGTTGTACATCTAAGTGTTCAACAACCCTTTGAAAATATGATCAACTAGATGTGTAAAATCAGAAATTATAACCTATTATTATTTACACCTGAATAGACCTGAATCATTTTTTTATTGTTTAAGATCTAACAAAAGCCTTTTGTTGCCTTAGAAAAACCCATATATACATCAGTAAACTGGTGAGGCTGCTGTTTTCCCCTGAGTGCATTGCTATGTGTTGTTAATTTTCTGAGAAAGCTGTTTATGGACTCAGCATCTGTGAGTGTATCATTACGTATGATGTACTCACAAGCCTTTGTAATTAAATTCCACTGTTTGGTAGAAATGGGATCAGATTTACCAGATGAGGCAGCAGAACCCTGTAGTCAGAATTCAAGGATTTAACACAGCACTCTTTTCTGCAAATGTGTCTTGAAAAATATTTCTCTGCAGAAATTCCCTTAATGTTGATCATTTAGAACTGGTTGAATAGAAAATAAATGAAGAAATAAATATTTCTAACCAAACATAATATAATTTGCAATTGACATTATTGATCCTCTTCCAAAACCAGTTTGGGGCTTGCTGCAAATTCCTGTAGCTATTTAGAATAACAGTGAATGTGTAGAAGTATTATTTAATTGTGTTGTCTGTGCCAGAAACACAAAACATGAAATATAAACAAGAAACATCTGAATTCTGACACTAGCATTTCTACAAAGCCTCTGCCTGTTTTCATAAAAGGTTTATGAATGTTGCATGTCCCATTTGCCATATGACCAATCTAAAATTATCTTTAACCCAGTTAAATACTCACTGAAAACTTAAATGGCTTCAGCTAACCCCTATCCAGACCTTTGTTTAGATATCAAAAGATGGATTCAATCCTAATTTCAGGCAGGCACATATGAAATATCAGCCTTTCTGCCTGTGTTTCAATGCTGTTTTCTATAAAATGATGAGAATAAATTTAACCATTCCCATAAGATTTTGGGAGGATTCATCAGGATGTCCTTGTAAAACGAAAAGCACTGGTCTGACAAACATCTTCATCAGAAGTGTTTATCTTTGCTGCTACTTAGCTCCAAAGAAATGAAATATTGATTGTCTTCCTAGATTGTTTTAACTCTTTCTACTCTCACTGCAAGTGAGGTTCACAGAGCAGAAATTACTTAATTAACCTCTTACTGGACATGGTCACATTACTACCAAGGGGTTTTTTTAACAAATTCTTAATGGTTGATGATTTTTAGCAAACTTTTAGTGTTTAGTTTGGGTTTTTTCATTTAAAAAGAAAAGCTCTGAAAGTAGCCCAATTCATTTCAGTGGGAAACCTTTCTCTTGCATACAAATGACATGCTATGATCCCAGAGAGAAAACTGCAAGGGAAACTTAAATTGCTTATCAGTGTGTAGGAAGACTACATCGTTTAGGTCATCTATAAATTTGGGTTAGAATGAACTAGATCAGTTTGCTCAGTCTGCTTCTAGCTTGAGACTCCTTTGTGATTTATTCATGAAGGGCTTTATTAATGGGATGTCCAAGATCAGCACATCTGCAGGCTGGGGAGCACCTTTGGTGCACTGCTGAGCAAACCAGTGTCCTTTGACTGCAGTGATGTTTAGAAGCACCTTTAAAGCTTCAAAACCATTCATTTCCTGCAGTTTAATGTCACCAAGAAAGAGCTCTTCATATCTGCAGAATGACAGTCTTGCTTTTGTGCTTTCCCTTCCTCAGCTGTAATTCTTAGGCTCTGAACTTTATATGATATTTATCTATTATTTTAAGAGTAACTTCCATAAATAACTTACAATTAAACAAAATAATTAGGTCCTGAAAGAAAAATTTAATGCTTTGCATCTGACAAGGACTATTAATCTCTCCCAGAAAGGGCTGCAGACACATTGGACATCAGCAGCTAGGAAGTGCCAAGGCTGTAAAAACTAAGATAAATGACTGTTTTGCTTAAGCCTGTCTGCTGTTTATGGGTCTAAGAGGGGCTTAGCTTCTGAGTGATAACACACACTGTATCCACCCACAGCACTTTCACTTGGACTCGTTTTCACACTTTTTAAAGTAGCTCTGTTAGCACTCTTTTCATGAATATTGCTTTAAAAAATGGTTTGCAAATGCATCACATCACTCATGTTAATAATGGCATTTGTGCCCTTTGTGGTGAATAAAGGCAACTTAATCATTCCAAATGCCATGTCACATCCTGGCTTCCTGCTGAGAAGTCTGGCAGTGTTTGGAGGCTTGGCAATATGATATTACAGACACTTAAACTGCATCTGCACCTCTTTCACAGGCTGGCTGAAGAGGGAGGGGGGAAGAGGAAAGGCATTTTTAATGTATGGATCAGTGTTTAGACCTAAACTGGGACTAGGAATAGGGAGATGCAGTAAGAAGTGACAGGGAGTAACATGCTGCAAAGATTCCCAACGCAACGCCCTCCCTGCTCCTGCCTTGTGTGAAAGGAGCTGCATGTTTCTCCCAATTACTTTGCCTGGTCAGTCTTGGAGGCTCCAGCAATACCTTAGAAAGGAGGGCCCTACACAAGCTTCCATTTTAGCCTTGGCATCCATTTGAGCCAATAGCCTTATGCTGCTGTGGCTGTTTGGCCAGGAGGAGCAAAGCTGATGTGCCTCCTTTCCCTGGGGAAGGAGCCCCTTCCATCTCCTCTGTGAACTGCTGGTCACAGCTGTGGCCCCTGGGGCTCTCTGCAGCAGGGCAAAGCTGGACACTGTGTGTGCCCATCTTCTGCCACCAAAATGCAATTGCAATTACAAGGGAAACAACCCAAATGTAGGTTTTCTTCATATCCTCAAACCCAATTGTTGCAATCACCAGGTGATTGTTTCCGACGCTGCCTCCTCTCTGGTGTCTCCCGCTGGTCTTTGCCCCTCAGCTCCTGCATTTTTTCTGAGAACGGCATTACTGGATTCTGCCACTCTGAGAGCTGGATGGAGTGTGCCATTCCCTGAGGTAAAACATGGTTATTGTGAATCTGATTTAGGTTCCCATTTGGTAATTTTGTTCTCTCTGGCTACAAGAAAAGTTGTAATTGGTGACTGAAGAGCTTCCTTAGAGCAAAACAGTGTTTAGGAGAATAGATTTACAGAATACATACCTCACTTATTGATATAAAACAGCCTGTGCTCCTACCTGCTCACAAGGTAATTTGTTGTTTTCCACATAAAGGCTTCGTAAGGACAGATTTCTCTTCTACCTGATTGTCTCAGCCAGAGTTTCCTATCGTGCCTCACAGATGCAGGGCTCCTCTCAAGGCCCTTTTTCAGGACCCAGGACATCCCTCTGTCTGTCCTGAGCAGCCAAGACCCCTGCCAGGGGGATCAGAGACCCTGGCACAGAGCCCAAGATGCCTGTGGTTTTGATTATGACCCATGGAGCAAATTACCAACCTTAGATGAAGATCAGCAAGCCACAACAGTTTAGGTAGAATAATAGTGAATTTATCATGGGGTGAAAAAGTAGATTTTGGGGTTTTTGATATGGGGGTTCAGGGGGCAAGATGGAGGGATCTGGGCATGTCCAGCCTTTCTCCTTCTTCTTCATGGCCTCCATCTTCTGCTGTGATGTTGGCACTTTTAGACTGGTTTAGAGTAGAAGCTCACTGTCTAACATAGGTGATAGGTACTGGAAAGTAATTGTAAACATTGTACACATAGTTTTTAATATAAAGACATAACACTGCCCTGGGGGCAGGCAGAGTGCCTGGACTGTCTTGCTGAATGGACCTCAGCTGGACAGGAGAAAGAATTTTATAGATAAGGAATAATAAACAACCTTGAGACCAAGAAATAAAAAGCCCTGACTCCCTCTTCAAGCTCTGGGCTGGGAAAAGAGACTTCTGAACTTTTCTCGGGGTCACTCTGACCGGTGAGAGATCCCGACTGCCCTTCCTACCCACCAGGATCCAGATGGCCAGGCAAACTCCAAGTCTGGATAAGCAAAACTAGTGCATCACATTGGGCACAAGCTCAGCCAAGCTACCAGCTTGCTCTGCTGGTTTGTGGTACCCCTGGCTGCTGCATCCCTGCCCTGGCTGCTGCCCTGCCTCTCCCCAGCCACAGCCTCATCTCAGGGTAGCAAAGCAGCAGCACAGCAGTTTGGGGGCTGCCAGCGTGGGGCAGCTCCCCTCCCTCACAGCCATCTGCAAATGGATGCTGCATGACTGGCTTTTCCTTGTGCTCTTTTCCTGCTCCACATGGATGCATTTTATTTGTGACCGATGTTCTGTTAGGAGGGGGGAAAAATCAATTTATTTAGATATGCTGCTATGTTGTTTTATGCTTCACTACCTTACTCATTTCCATTTCTGTTAAAATGACAATATGAAATAATACCATTCTAGCTCAGAAGATGTATTTAAATTACAAGCACAATGACTCTTGGTCTTTTTTGCCTTTTTTTTTAAGACACAAAGTTATGTAAGAACCACTTCAGAGCATTTTAATAAAGTTTGGAATATAAATTTTAAATGTATAACTGGGAAGCAACAAGGAGACAATGCAGAAGAAAAGGTAGAGACAAAACCTAACTTTAACTTTTAACAGTATGCCAAGTAAGGGGAATGGTAATCAGTTCTTGTATTCCAGCTGGAGTGTGATTCAGAGTATATTACAGCTCTCCAGCATCTAGTATGTTTATACACAGACATAGGAAAAATTTAAATACTCATATATTTTCACTCTAGTAAGCCACATAGTGTTGGTCATGCAACATATAAGTTGCTAAGCCATTGTTATCTTGCTACTGGCACAATACTATTATTTGCTGTTTGAAATACATAAGATAAAGAGTAATTATGTAATAATTAAAAAAGAAAGGAAAGTATGTGCTCCTGGAAGTTAATTATATCCATCCTTTGATAGTCTCTCTTATCTATGCAGCACAGGATTCTGGGATTATCATTCTACTGAAATTTAGTCAAGAGACTACATACACAGTATGAGATGCTCTAAGCTGAAACCCATTATAGCAGATAGCAAATGTGTAATGAAACTCTTTGGGTCTCAGATATTCACCAGATTAAATACAAATTTATCTGTGAAGCAACTTTTCAAAAGCCTTAAGTGCCCAACAATACAAGAGGAAACTTATAAATGCTGGGGGTGTTTCCAGCTTCCTGGAGAAACTGGCTGCTCATGGCTTAGATGGATGCACAGTTCTCAGGGTAATAAACTGGCTAATGGCCAGGACCAGGGAGGGGTGGTGACTGGAGTGGCATCCAGCTGCTGGCCAGGCACAGCAGGTGTTTGTTTCCAGGGCTCTGTGCTGGGCCACTCCTGTTTCACACCTTCATCAAGGATCTGGATGAGAGGCTGAGTGCACCCTCGGTGAGTTTGCAGCTGAGACCAGGTGGGGAAGGAAGAGTTGATCTGCTGGACAGCAGGAAGGGTGCACAGAGGGGTCTGGGCAGGCTGGATGGATGGATGGATGGATGGATGGATGGATGGATGGATGGATGGATGGATGGCTGGGGCCAATTGCATGGGATTCAACAAGGCCAAGTGCTGGGTCCTGCACCGCAGGCAACGCTCCAGGCTTGGGGAAGAGTGTCTAGAAAGCTTCCCTGTGGGAAGGGACCTGGGGTGTTGGCTGGGAGTGGCTGAACATGAGCCCAGGGGGCCAGGAAGGGCAATGGCACCTGGCCTGTGTCAGCAATAGTGTGGCAGCAGGAGCAGGGCAGGGATTGTCCCCTGTACTCAGCGCTGGTGAGGCCACACCTCAAATCCCGTGTCCAGTTCTGGGCCCCTCACCACAAGAAATCTTGCCTGTCCTCCCTCCATTCTCTCTTTCTCTTTTTCTCTTTCTCCTTCTCTTTTTCTCCTTCTCCTCTTTTTCTCCTTCTCCTTCTCAAGAAGACATTCAGATTTAGGGATATATTTTATTATTAGACTACACACAAGAAGGGGAATGAGATGAATGCGAAAAATTCAACAGAACATGATATTGGCATAAATTAAAAGAAATTCTCATTGACAGTGCTTGTCAGTACATTCCCAAAGATGTTTTCCAACTTTGGAAATTCTGTTTTAACAATTAATTTTGAACAGTTTAATTTGAACAAATCCTTGCAGAAATACAGTTCTGAGAAGTTTGCTTTAAATAGGAGAATGGACTTCAGATGTATTGGATCTATAAATGTGGTTTTGTTATCCAAAAAGTGAATAATGACCTTTCTTTTTTATGAGAAAGGAAAACAAAGAAATGTTGAGCAAATGAGTTGTGTTGTTTGCTGCAATTCTTTTTGATCAATTAGAATACGAGGTTAAATTGTAATAAGTGTAGAAGTGTTGGTAACATGATAATAAATATTGATTTAAGTTTGACATAATAGAGTGACTTGTGTTGCCAATAATAAATTGATACCCTAATGTTTTAATCAATAAAATTAAGAAATGCTTTCAAACCAATATGTAATACAGATAAAATAAGGCTTAAAAGGTTGTTCCTTGGCACCGTCCCTAAGCTGATGTTTCTGGAAACAGCAGAAACATTCTGCTCTGCCAGACAGTGCTAAAGATAGACAAGATGGAAAAGAAAGCAAGCAGAAGCTTTGGTGGAAGAAAACACAATTTAGTTTTGGTAATGAAATTAAATACTCGCTTCTTTTTCTGACTCCTGCTTTTCCAAGGCTGCAGGTGTTTGTGAGGATGTCAGTGAGATTTGTCAGAGGTGATCCTACCACAGGTGCCAGGTACTATCCAGTCTGCCTCATCCCAGAAGGAGCAAGACTTGAGCCTAGAACTTACCTTCCCCACCAGCAGCTTCTGTCCCTCTCTAGCATTTCTGGCATTTTCAATCCTCTTTGGCCCCTGCAGCCTGAGCCACCCACACCTCATCACATTCAAGCTTTGTTTTCCACCTGCTTAATTCTGCAATAACAGAAAGGCCAAGCTAGAACAGAACCAGTCCCTTCTGCACATTTCCATATGTGTACAGCTGAAAACAACAATATCCTGAACAAACCCAGTTGGAGATACCAGAATTTTACACCTGCTTAAATGCATCACACTATAAATGCCTTGGGCTTTACTTACTGATCTCTTTAACAAAGCTCTTTTCAACGTGCTGTCAACTGAGAGAAATCTGGCAAGAGCTTGTGAAAATTACTACTCTCAGGAATACTTCTAAGGCATGAGTGGTCCTGTGAGTTTGGAATCAGACAGTAAGAGGCAAATCTCAGTTTGTTTTAATCAGGAAAGTTATCATGTTTACTGTTATGCATCCTCAGATGCCTTTGTTTTTTATCTCTAATTTGTATTTCTCACTTAGAAGAGAACAGAGCACAATCATTCAAGTGCAATAATTTTCCCACAACAGAGTAATATTTTTGTAGCAAGTAACAACAAACGAGAATCTCTTTTGGACATTAGCAGATGGGGCCGAAATACCACACTGAGTTAATTAAAAGAGTGGATTCCCAGTGGGCTGATGGTTGTAGTTAATTACATAGGTGCTTGTCAATGGCTTGTAGATAGCAGAACTTCTTGGCCTCAGACAACAGAACAGAACAAATGATTGCACAGCTACAGAGAGCCTATGTTTTTCACTCCCCATGATCTGATTATATTGGACAAGATTTCATATGAGAAGCTTTTTGTTTGCATGTTCTCCTATAACTCTGTAATTCATCCAGTCTCTTTTGAGAGAGGCTGGCCATTCAGTCAGCTTCATTTGAAGACCATCCCTTTTCAGAAAAAAATGATCTTCAAAGTCCAAAATCCCCTACCACTATCATTAGAGAAAACATCTTCTCTTACCCTTGTATTTTCACTTCAATTTGTTCTTTCAAACATACTACTCATTATTCCACTCACACTGTATCTACCAAAGGTTTCTACCTCTGCTTTTCCTGTCCCCACTTCATTTTTCTGCCTTTTTCTTTCTCTCCTCTGTGATACTTCTTCCTTCTTATCTGCACAGGTGACATGTGCATATTCTGTGTACCTCTGAACCCAGTAGCTAAATTCTTGAGTCCAGCAGAATGGACTTCAGTCCAACTGACTTTAAATGTCTAGAACTTGTCAGCAGTCCCTGTGGAGCATTGAGATCCTGTAGGGATCTCATGTTCTTGACAAAGAGCTACCACAAGAACGTGCTAAGCCTGGTGTGAGTGTCAATCCCTTCCCTCCTACAGCTGCCTTACCCAAGCAGCTGCAAATGCTCCAGGTCTTGCCCTTGGACACCTTCCTGAAGTGAGGTGCCTGCCCAGGAGAGCCTGACTCATTTTGTGCAGTTGCCTCTAGGTTAGAGCTTGCAAACAAAAAGCATGAAAGTCACCTAATTTCCTCTTCAGACAGAGAGGATTCAAAGATAAGTGATAACTGCTATTCAGGTTGCTAAAAAATGCTAACCAATTTTAAATCACTATAACCAGTTACAGAGAAGGGGTTAATAGAAAAAATACCTTGTGCCTTGCAGGGACAGGAGAAGAAAAAGAGCCTGGAGGCTGGTGGAAATGGAGGAAAAGGAGGATAAAGGTGACAGCTGAGATGAAGAGGCAAGTAGTGTCTGTATCAAGTGAAGAGTTTGTCTGAATTAAATTTACTAGCTTTGGCTTGTAATTTTAAGCTATGATGTTGCTTTTCTAGTTTTTTATTTGGGTGGTTTTGGGGTTTTTTGGTTAGTTGAAATTTTTTCCCCTACTTGAAAAACCCAGGTAAATCAGAGTGACAATTGAGACCCAGGCATTTCACTTCCAAGGAATATAGTGCTATAAATACCCAGTAATATGAACAGTCCTGTGTCCCAGTCTTAGAAGATGCAGTAATCTGTGGATCTCACTCTCTTCTGCAGGCAGGGTGGTCATGGCCACAGCTGCCTGTGCATGGATTTGCTGAGGGCAATGTAAACCACACCAGAGTTTCTCAGCTGCAGGAGCTGCTGCCTGCCTTGGTGCCACAAGAACTCTCTGCAGCAAGGTCCTTTCCACTCTGCTCTTTGCAGCACAGCTGCTCCACTGGTTTCTTATACTGCTTTTCATTCTCTCTTTCCTTATGAATTTCATGACTGTGAGATATGATTTTAACTATATCTTAGTGTCCTTTACACCTAGAGCTATTCAATGCATTAGCCTGTTAAGATCTGCTGTTAAATAAGACTCTGCACTGCATTTATAGACTACAGTTAGGCTAAATTTAATTTCCTCCCCTTCCCAAGAGTGCAATGAACATTTTTGTTGCAGAGACTGGAGTTAGCAGTGGAGTTCTCCCTCAAGAAACTAGTAGTTTCTCTCGTCTGCATAAATGAATAAAAATCAGAACTTTCCCATAGAGCTTCTCTCAAGATTTCTAGCTAGTGACTCATAGATTTCTATACCATTTCCTGGCTTTCAAATCTGTCTTTCAGTCCGTCCATCCATCCATCCATCCATCCATCCATCCATCCATCCATTTATCCATCCATCCATTTATCCATCCATCCATCCATCCCAAAGAAGTAATTTCCTAAATCTTTACATCCCATGAATAATCCAAGGCTCTTCCCAGACCACATTTAGTGAATACTAAATTGGATTACCGCCTGGTCCTGAAGCTGCCTATTAAATTTGAACTCTTCACATAAAACACACTATTTTTCTGTAGATGAAGATGAATTTTAGAGAAAAGTAAATTAAAGGTGACAATTGGTGATAGAGCAATTAAGCACAAGAGCAGTGATAATTTGGGCTGGTCAGTTTGGAGATGGCTGTAAATGACCAAAAGTTCACCTCAGTTTAGCCAGCTCTGCTGAGGTTTAAGCAGAATTCCAGCAGATCCCTGCCCTATCTGCCAGACTCAGCACCTTTTCTCTGGAGTCCCCATATGTCCAAGCAGGCCAGGTCTGGAGCTGGGCTCCTGGAACAAAGGTTTTCAGCCTTTCGGCAATACCATGGATCTCCAGTCAGGGACAATTTCTTCAGTCTTGGCTTCCTTCACTGACTTCAAGATTCTGTTTGGAGGAAATTTTGGATTTTTTTTTCAAATTCAAATAGAATATGAGCAATAACTAAGTGAAAATTAAATTTCTGGTGATGAAGATATGTTCAGCTCTGGATGAATGAGCAAAAATTATCTGCGGCAAAAAAAGCAAATGAGATGCAGCCATTGCGGGCTGGAATGTGTTCATCTCACTTGAGCTGTTGATGGTTATTTGGGGACAGGAATAAATCAAATGTTTTGTAACTTGCAGGCACAGTGGTGTTGAAGAGCTAAGTAGGGAAGGAAAGCTGTGGTGTGTTTCTGGTGGGGCTGTGTCACCAGGGCCTGAAGAGCTCTGCTGTGTTGGCACAATCCTCTCCGAGCTCTGCCTGCAAAGACTCCTCCTTCCCATCCAAGAGGCTTCTCCAGCTCTCAGTGAGAAGGATGGGCCCACACTAAAGCAGGTGACTAAGAAATGCACAAGCTGATGATTCCTAATTGCTTGAGCTCTTCTGAAGGACAGAGAAAATAAAACAGGCCAAGTTACCAGAAAGGAGTAGAGCTTCCCCATACAGGGTTCTGAATATTGTAGTACTGTGATAGGAAGATACCCTTGTAGAACTATTTCCAGCTAAACCTTTCGGAAAAAAAGAAGAAATTTCCCCAAGGGAGGGACAGCTTAAGGTTGAAAAAAGGTCATTAAGCAATTTCTGCATATTTTCTGCAGAATTTAGGTAGTCACAGCACCTTGTCAGTGACAAGTCCAGTGGAAAAGGGTAGGAAAACAGAATTCATTTTCTGCTGCAAATAAAGTTGTTATTCAGCTTCTCTTGCCAGAAACTCTCATCCAAGAAGAGGATGACAGGCCTGCTTGTTGCAGAATGTATTTACAGCTTAACTACAATAATAAAATTCCCATAGCAGGACTTCAGTGGGAGTGCAGTCCTGCTTCAAATCCTGTGTGACATCAGACTCATGGGCAGAGTGGGCAGATTTGAGGCACTGTTCCTTTGTACACACCTCCCTGACTGTGTGCCAGGGCACACAAATTGGTGTACAGAAACAAACCTACATGCTCTCCACTCTGCTGCTATTTTCTGCTTTGGGAGGCAAAAACCTAATGAAAATTAACTTGATTTTATGACAACACACACCTAAAAGAATAAAAAGGAATTTATACTCTATTTAATTTTTTGTTGTCTGCCCCTAATTTATCTACTGTGCCCTTGTCTACTCCCTCCTTCTAAAACCAGACTTAATTATGCTACTGTTAGTGGCTATGAAGCTAAATTCTAAATGACTTTCATCACAGTCTGTGTCTTATCATCTCAGGGAGGGAAGAAGGGACTCATCTTTTTTCATTAGGATGAATAAACTCATCTCCAGAAGATAAAAGTTGGTCCGGACTACATCCCATCCCTTGAACCAAATATAATGCATTTTCAAGTAGAGAAAATTTGCAAAAAAATGGAAACTTTTCTCCCTGAGTAACCTGATTGATTTCAGCAGGACCGAGTCAGACAGAGTCAGGGAGCTGTGACTTGATGCAAAAATGCATTTTTGCTGTGAGAAAGGACATAAGGACAATTTTAGTTATGTGTGTTGGGCAATCACATTGAGCAGGCACAAAGGGCATGCATCTCCCAGAGTACCAGCTGTTTGCATATAGATCTTATTATTCCCTTTCCTTTCTAATTCTGCACAGGCTCAGATGAATAATTGCACTTTTATCACAGTGCATCATATCCCTGTCCTTTCCTTGCCTTGTATTTTGCCTCATTGTACCTTGCCTCTGCCTTTTCCCATCACAATTCAATATTATGGTCAGTGTAAAATTGTTCTTCAAAAAGTTTTAAGAGTGAATATATTGTTAGGATAATACCTGGAGGTTCTGTTTGCTCTGTTCCAAGAGCTCCTCTAAAAACTTAAATTAACAGCAGAAGTCTTGTCTTTTGCTAGCAGTCAGACATCAAAGTACTTTTTTTCAAAAATTGTGGTGCATTTTCCCTGTTTTGTCCATTTCCATTAGTGTTTAATAAAGTCTCCTGGCCTGTATGCAGCTGCTGTTTGTATTATGTGTTTCCAGTACCTTAAATGATTTTATTTCTCCCTAAAGCAATCCCAAAATTCAAAGTGATGGAGGCTTGGTGGGTGATGCTGATCCTGAAATCAGTAGATGTTCCTTCATATACTGTTCCTTCACAGACTGTCAAGACTTGGCAGGTCACTGTCCTAGAGTGACAGTCTTGGCCTGCTGACCAATGTGCAGACACTCCTGTCTTTGTTTTCTCCTGACAGCTTCTATTTTGTGACTTAAAAGGATTTCAGCCCCTGCTTTGTGCTGCTGCTCTTCCTGCTGGCTTTGCTCTCATTCCTGCACCCAGCAGCTGTGGCCCTCTGGGTCTCAGATCCAAGAGAAATGCTGCATTTCCCCCAAACCTGCAACTTTCCATGTGAAGGTCAAGGAGAAAAGGGAGTGAGAGGAGGAGGTGAGAACAGGACAGGTTTTTACTGTGAGACAGTGAAAATGTTGCTGCCCGAGCCCTTTACAACCTGGGTAAAGCACTGGCAGGGACTCTGAGAAGAGAGATGGGGGAACACAGGGAAACCTCCCTGAGGTTTTTGGGTGCTTCTGGGTGGTTGTAGAGCTTGTTCAGATGAAGATAATCATGATTTATGCACTAATTTATGTTTATTTGAAAAGCTAGTGGGTTCAATTTTCAACAGAAACTCTCAGTATCTATTTACAATAATACAACTCTGAGTCTTGTTTAGAAAAGTAACATTGAGTTTAATCATGTCACTCCAGGATATTTTCCCTCTTTCTTCTATTTATAATTGAGAAGTCCTGAGCATGTCACATTTCTCTGCAAGTCAACAGACCCTGTTATTTGCAGTTACTGAAAATAATATTTTGGCTACAATAAAGATGGCAGCAATCTGCTTCTGCTTGTTAATGAAATGAAGTGATTCACATCTAGAAAATGAGAATTTACAGCTCTGAAGAAAGAATTATTATCCCACAGCAGTAAACAAAATGAAATTTAGTTTCAACTGTTTACAAGTGAAAGCTTAGGAGCTTAATTAGAATATTTTAGTGGGGTTTGGGTGGGATAATTTTGGGTGGTTTTTTTTTCCTATTAGCACTTCTTGTCTTTTGTTTGTACATCGTCTCCCTGATTAATCTCTTTTTATGGGCTGAATTCTGTCTTCCTTCACATAAGAAGGTGCTTATCAAATGATATTTACATTAATCATATCTGAATTTATTATTTTCCTCATTTCTCATTGTCTCAAATGCCTAGAGGTAAGGATAAAAATAAATGGTTTGGATCATTTCTAACAAGACAGAGACAGGCCACAGCTGTCAAGGGAAGTGACAGCCACAGACAAGACACACTTTGCTTTGTTCTCCCCTTCAAAGCCCTTGGTTCATCCCTAGCAATCACTCTTGATTGCATCCCACATAACTCTCTCACCTGGGGGGTTTTTGACAAGCAGGACTCTCAACAGACTGAGATTTATCCTTTTTGTATGACAACCATGTCATGTGTGCACAAAAGCACTGGAGCAGCTCCCGTTTGCTCCTCTTTGGGCTTCCTGTGTGCTCCTGGGTGTCGTCACTCAGAACAGAAATCATCTCTCTTTGATTTAGCTGTCACACCTGGCTTCCCTTCAGACCATATGGAGAGAGGAGGGAAGCCCCAGATGTGTCTGTCCTGAGGGAATTACCCATCAAGCACCTGTAGGTTGCTCACATTGTTACAAATATTGTCCATTTAATTATCCTTTATTAGGCCAGATATAATTTATTAGGCCAGGAAAACACGTAACAAAAGATAGCTGTAAAAATTTTTAGACAATGATTATCCTGAAATTAATTCTGAATGAGATTTTCTCATCTTATTTGACTTAACTGTTTTAAGAAGAGTTTTATTTTGAAATAAAAGCTCATTTATTACCAGCAGAATGAACAAAAGTAACACATTTTGTAACATTTAGAGGACCACAGTTTTGCACCTTCAAAGCATGTAATGACACAGATACAGATGTAACTGGCAGCTCTGCAGTGAAAAGTGCTGGTAAAGTGTTAGTGTTTAGCTGCCAAATAATAGCTTCCATTATAAAGTAAATTGGATTAAATGTCCTTTTGTTTGGCTGATTGGTGATTTTTGGTTGGTGATTTAGTGGGTCAGATTATAACTTTCATATAGCTAACACCAAAAATATTTTTAAATGCTTTCATCCAAAAAGTAAAGGAATAAGCCCTTTCCTTATTTGTTTAAACTCTAAATATAAGCCTTGTGCTCTTCCCTGAGCTAGAGGTGATGGAAGAGGGAAGGAAAACTGCTGCAGCAATAGGACAGATGGGTTTTTTATGAAGGTGCAGCTCCAAATGGAGTCAGAGCTCTGAGCAGGGGAGTTGGGAAGTTTGTCCCCATAAGGTGAAGCAGTAGCTCCTGAAGGAAATGGCCTCCAAGAGACAACTCAGGTATTACTAGGACATCCCTATTGCAACTGTGACAAGCAAAATAAACAATTGCTCTCTCACTGTCTCTTCAGATATTTGAAAATCTCCTGAATCCTCTCTGCCATGACTATCACTTGCCTCATTTATAAATCAAGATGGAGACAGCATCAGAGGTTTGGATCAAATGCACTTGGTGCATGGGTTTGGAGCAGTTTGTCTGCATGTGGTGTCTGCATGACTCAAATCCAGGTTGCTCTGCTGTGACCACACTGAGGAGTCCTGACTCCAGTGCTGCTCAGGCAGCTCCTTCTTGTTACAAATGCCATATGAAGTATTGCTGCAGTCACTTCTCATAGATAATGGAGATTATACTCATTTAAGATTTTAAACACTGGCTATGCTTTCAGGGCAGATGAGGCAAAATGTGCCTGACAGTAGATTTTCTCCTTAATCGAGTGGAAAAGACTGTGCTGAAAGCCCAAAGCTGAAATAAGTCAGAATTTTTCAAGACAGAGTAGGTGCTCAAGCAGTGGAAGGGTTTTCTTGGAATCATGATGTATTCTAGCACTTGACCATGAGGATGGGACCCATCTGATCAATTCCTGACAGTGCCAATGGTAAAGAGAGCCAGACACATTCTTTTCTCTGGACAGGCAGTGTGGAGAGGGAGACATGCTGGGGACCCAGTCTGTGTCAGTCTAAGTGGACAGTGGAAATAGAAATATGAATTGTAAGAGAAAAGTGCCCATTTTCTCCTACTGACTGTAAAGAAATGAAATTCATGTAAAAAATTAATTACACCCTGAATTTTTTCTCACCAAGCTTTATACATGGAGTTAGTATGCTAAGGACAGTGCAAAGCTCTGATGCTGGTGTCAGGCAGCAGCTCAGACTGGATGATGGTTCTCCAGTGGGAAAACCATCTGCAAGGAAAAAATCTGCACCAAGAAAACCATGAGAGCTGTAGGAGCAGGGAAATCTGAACAGTACAGCTAGAAAAGGGGACAGGTTACCACCACTATGGTCAGAAACAGAAACTTCAAACAGCACAGTGGAAACTGTGAGTTTAACTCAATTCTCCTCCCTAATGAGATTGTTCTAGAGAACTGGATTGTCAAGGTCCATGGAACAGAGGAAGATGTTAATAAGGGGAAGGATAACAAAAGAGTGTTGATTTAGTGCACTGACTGGAAATTGAAATTATTACCTAAACCAAAACTGTTAGAAAAGCAAATTACTTAGGAAGCACTTCAACCAAAAAAAAAACCAAAAAAAGAGCCAAAATCATATTAATATTTTTTATTTGGCAAAGAGAAATGAAAGTAATAGATAAATATCTAAATTCAAAGGTAGCTTTTATCATAAAACACTAGAATGAATTCATGCACAAACATCTTTCTCTGTGTACTATATGAATATGTAATATTATTATCTATGTCAGAGGAGCTGTGGCTGGGCTTGCCTTTGCCTGATTTCCCTGCCTTCAGAAAAATGTTCACTGAACTGAGGGAAAAACCCGAGGCAATTCTGAAGGTATTTCCTGTACCAAACCTTCAGATCCTCATTTTAGCCCCTCCTAGAATATTGTGAGTTTGAAGGGGCCCACAAAGTTCACCAAGTCCAGCTCCTGGTCCTGCACATGACAAGTCCAAGAATCACACCAGCCTCTCTTGAACGCTATTGGGTACTTCATTAAAAACATTTACATAAGAATTAAGAGTAGCAAATATGATTAGGAAGCTTCTGAAGAGCACAACCATTCCTGTAACTATTCACTTTTCTTGTTAAAATCTTCTAGTCTGAATCCAGGAACACAAGTAGGAACTTGTTGTATCTTAAGTTAGATATTTCCAAGGCTTTGTTTTAAATTCTATTTGAGCATCCTGACTGTTACAGGTTATTTCTCCTCACAGCACAGAAAGAACCTCCCAGGGATTTTTATCGTAATTTGGCAGCTGAGCTCTGCAACATAACTAGATCTCTCAAATGACCAAATCATTTTTTCCTTGCTAATGATTCTTAATTTTCTTTTCAGAGGAAATAAAATTCATAGTGAAAATCATTCTTTATTAAATGACATTTGGAATAAGCTGGAACACAGAAAATGAGATTGAACCACAACTTTTCTTTTTTTTCTTGTTGCAAAGTGCTTGCTAACATTTGGCCTTCTGCAAAGACTAAGGATATGTATATGGTCTCTGCTATTCCTCATTTATTACAATTCTACCCAAGGTTGAGGCAAAGGAATAACTATTAATCATTTCTCCCTTCTATTCTTTTTTGCTGAGGGGATTATAGAGTGTTCTCCAAGAGGAAAGGGAATTTCTGGACTGTTAAAGCCAAAATAATTAAAAAGACATGTTTGAGAGGGAAAACTATGCTCTCAAAGAAAACCCTGAGAAGTATCATAATCACTGAAGTCCTAAAGTTGTCACGTGGGAAACACCACCTGGGAATTTATGTGTAATTGTGGAGTGTTTCTGGTGTAGCTGTTGCAGTCAGGGCAGAAGAAGAGGGAGGGTGTCAGGGTCAGACCAGGGTCCCTTTGGGGTCCCTCTGGCCCTGCCTTCTGCTTCCCTGCACATGAGCCTGGGAGAGCAGGAGCCCACCCATCTTCTGCAGGGTATTCCCTCCCAGCAGCCACCCTTGGATCAGGGATGCTGGAAGCCACATCCTTGCCTACTCCCTTTGCTGCCTGTTTATGGACATGTTGTCCCAGTTTGCCCATACCCTTTTGAGGCCTGACTCCTCCCCAGGACACATTCCAGAAACTCAGTTTCCATTACTTACAAATCCTTTTCTAGGATTGCAGGGTTTGGTGAGCAACAGTTGTAGCAGCCTCCCCATTCATCACCTCAGTGTTTTGGGGAACCCACACCACATCCTCACTCAGCCTTTGTGTGGGCTGTCACCATGAACACACCAGCTCTCCCAGGGTGTTGTCTGCACCCTGTTGAGCCCTGTCTGAATGGACAGTGTTGCTGGAGCTGTGCCTGATCACCTTGTGAAGCTGTGGGGCTCAGGTGCCCCTGCTCTGCTCTCATCCATACAGATCTATGAGCTTCTGCACTGTCATCTTTCCTGGGGCAGCTCTACCCTCTCCTAAGCAGCACTTTGGGCTAAGATCCTAAATTTCAACAGGACTGACTTTAAACCAGCACTGAGGTGGCACTCACATGCCTGAACAGGCCTGTGAGCTGTTGCAGCAGTGCTCAGTGGCAGCCAGATAGAGCAAAAGCTCCAGCAGGAAAAACCACATTGCTTTGGATGGCAGCACAGCTCCCCTGCTTTTGCTCCTGTTCCAGTAGTGGTACCCCCATGGTGTGGTGGTGTTCACAGGGGTCTCAGGATGAGGGAAGAGATGAGAATCTTGACTCTGTGTTTCAGAAGGCTTGATTTATTATTTTATGATATATATGATTTTAAAACTATACTAAAAGAATAGAAGAAAGGATTTGATCAGGAGGCTTGCAAGGAAAAGAATGGAATGATAACAAAAGCTCGTGACTCTGAGAGAGTCTGTGCCAGTTGACTGTGATTGGCCATTAATTAGAAACAACCAACATGGACCAACCAAAGATGCACCTGTTGCATTCCACAGCAGCAGATAATTATTGTTTTTCTTTTCCTTTGAGGCTTCTCAGGAGAAAAAAAACCCTTACAAAAGGATTTTTCATAAAATGTGTCTGTGACACCCATGGTGCTCCCTCACCAGCCCCCTGTTCCCCACAGGATGCCACACCAAGGATGAGGAAACAGTGCATGGACTGGTCTGGACTGCAGGGACCATGTCATGCCAGTGAGTCAGTGGGTGGATGCTCACTGACATCCCAGCCACATCCTGTGATGGGACCAGGCTGTGTGCTGGCAAGGGGATACAAACCTGATTGTCCTTTTACCTGGCTGTAGGTTTTCCAGAAGCACATGTGTCCTTGAGACCCCCACTCTTCAAATCTTCACTCCTGTTGAGAAGTTCAGTGGGTACTGGAGAGGGAACAAGAGAGAGGAGAATGGCTGGGCCAACAAACTCTGCAATTGCAAAATTTCATTACCTTTGGAAATTGAGGTTTTAATGGAAAAGAGCGAGCAATCCCGGCTGGTGAAGCATTACTGATGACAGAATACTGCAGTGAGAACCATCTCCCATCTGTCACTCCCTAGAACATGCCTGTGCACCTTCCTGCAGGTCAGACCCCTCTCCTCACAGCAATTATCACAAGCTTTCTCAGAAGTATCAAACAAGAACAGCACAGCACACAGCATGTGCTTTTCAGGGATTTCTCCCTCCAATGAAACATCCTTGTAAATACTGCACAGAAAATCGTAGCCTACTGTGTCCAAAATTACATTAATGTCCCATGCATGCCTTTCCCTTGGGGCTGTCATTGTGCACTGGGCACAGGGCACTGCCTCATGGATCAACACATCTTCATCTTTGGCCATGCTCAAGCAGGGAGGCCTCAGATGTGAATACAGAGTCCTGAGGTTCTTGGGCAGAGCAGCTTTACTGCAGCAGTGAAACACCTGGAGCTGAATGCTCACATGTAGGCATTTGCCAGGAGTGATTTGTGGATCTAACAGATTTTTCAGGATAGGAGGAATGCAAGCCTTGAGCATACTGGGAACTTGTGGAAGCAGCCAGTGATCTCCTTACTAAATAGACATTATTAATGCTTCTTCTCTGAAACACCTCTGAACATACAGATAGGGAAAAACAAAACCTTCTGAGGAGTCAATTAAAAAAACCTGTTCCACAAATATATAGTGTTTTGTAAAGAGCTCTCTGAAGATCTGGGAGGAGGACAGCTGACTACAGAACACGGCTAGGGCTCTGTATTGATGACTTGTTTAACTTTGTGTTAAGACATGAAATATACATTACATCTTTACTGGCATGTGAAAGGGGCAACTTAGGAATCTACTTCTGAATCCAAGAAAGAGTCAAGGAATTACAGCTGCTGAAGAGCTTGGTTTCATTGAAGAGACCAAGAGCACAAAATGGTGCAGTTCCCTAGTAACCAAAAATCTAGGCTAGAAATAGAGATGTTCCAATATATAGACTGCTGCAGCCTCCTTTGCATGGTGCATCTCAGAACCTGTCTGATCCTCTGAGCTGTGCAGCTGGAGTGACAAGGAAGATTCTTTCTCCTTGCAGTTTCAAACTCCCCCCCTTCATCCTCCCACTTCATTGCACCTCACTGAAAGTGCTCACACTCAGCATCACTTAAGACCTACAGAGATCCCTAATTTATTTTGAATTGCTGGGTTGCTTTGTGAGATACAGTGTTGTACTCCATCATTGCATTTGTCAGCTGTGTTTGCCTGGATCAAAGACCAGGAGCACCTCAGTGGCAAAAGCTAAGCTCTACAGTGTCAGATGTTTGTTACAAACAGACAGTGCTAGTAAAAAACCTGACTCTAACCAACATAAAATCTGAGAACAGCTGTGCTGATCAGAGGTTGAGCTATCCCCAAATCCTGTCTCTGACAGTGACTACTGTGCATGTTTACCAAAGACTGCCAGGGCAGATCAAGCACACAGCAATACTTCCTTATGTGTTATCCAGCCTCCAGCAGTTGGTGGTTCAGACACTCCTAAACTTTCATCAGTATCTTTGTATTTAGCAGCCCTTAATGGGTTTTTGTTTCCAACACATTTAAACTTTCAGCATCCACAGCATCATAAGTCACTGAGTGTGGCAGTATAATTATGAAATGTGGGAAGAAAACATTTATTTTATTTTAAATCTGCATTCTGCTATGTTCATTTGATGCCTTTCTTTTTATACTAAAGAAGACTGTGCAGTCACTGCCCAGTGTAAGTCCCAAACTTAGTGTTACTCACAGCTTCATAAAAAACTGCTGCATCCACTTCAGGCACCTCCTTTGGAAATGGAGAATGACTAATTTATTTGATTGCTCTTCCTTTAAAAGCTGGTCTGTAACTTCAATCATCTTTATTGTCCTTCTCTAATCTTTGCCAAATGTTCTATCTGAATTGAGCAGTTCAGCTTCATATGAGTTGTATGGATTGATTTTTGAAGATATGTTAATTCATATCATTTAGCTGCTCAACTGAAAATGCTCTTTTTGACATAGCACCACTATAAAAAGTCAGATAATATATTTACTCTTTCAAGATACAGAATGAAATTTCTAGTAGTCTAATTATATGCAACATCAGTTAATTTAACAGTTCTTCATTTCATAATGTAAGAAAAATATCTATGAGTTACTCTTTCACATAAATTTCTGACAGAAATGTAGTATTTAATTCACAGAACAGAACTTTTATTAGGGACATTAATTTAGCAGTAAATATTCAGCTTAAAAATTTCAAATAATTAATGCCTTTGCTGCTACACTGACACCTGAGATAGTAGCGATGGTATTTGGCTCATGAGAAAATTTTCTTGTAATGCTATTTTGAAGTTATCAGAACACAAAAAGAGTAACTCCAATATTGAAGAGTTATACTCTGTTTTATCAGAAAGCAGGCAATCAAAGCAAAACTTTTAAAAGCTCCTCAATGATGGGCCCTTCAGGGCTCTAATTACTACAGTACTCAACCCTCAAGTCCACTTGAAGTGAGATTGTTCCTTTCAGGTGAGCTGAAGGCAATGCTGTTACCACGGGAGTGTGAGCAGTACTTTACCACAGCTTGTGCTGGTAAGGAAATTACAGCACTTCTTAAAAACAGCCCTGAGGTTCATACTAGTATTTTAGCACATTGAGCAGCTGTGTCTTCAGTCAATATGATCAGCAAATGGTATGTCTTTTGGCTTGATCATGACCCAAACTCTTTTAATTAGCTCAATTCCGTTCTTTGAACCATTAGAAATGTGGCACATCTTGACTGAAACAATTGTAATTACCTGATGGGTCCCATTAGAAAAACTCCTGATTTCATGCAGGACAGGCAAGCCAAGGATCTCTTATTTTTTGCACACACTTGGAAGCCGAGTGCTGTGCTGCAGGCGTGCCCCATCAGGGGACAGTGATTCTGTCACCCCCTCAGACTGGGTTATAGATATGGTACTGACTGCTTGTGGTCACTGCCTTTCACCTTCCTTGCATTTCTCACCCTACCAAAGCAGCAATGGAAGGGGAACTTTAGAAACTTTAGACCTGCTCAATTTTCTGCAAATAGACCAGCTCAGCATTCCTCTACACTGGTTAAAAAAGGGTTGAAAACACAACCACAAATTATAACAAAGTGGAAAATGAAGGGAATGATTCATTTAACACCCAGCAATGAAAGCAGTGACTCAGCTGAGAGGGAACAATGAGAGTTTACCCGCACTCCTCCAGCACTGGAACGAGCTGCTATTTGCTCTCTGAACTATGGCAGTACTGCCATTTTCCAGCCTCATATTCAATTGATGGGTTTGGCTTAATTCTCAGCTGGGGAGCTCTATTTTATTTTTTTTCCTTTCCCATCCTTTCAGTAGCTTCCAGGTAGCTAATAAAGGAGAGCCACCCACGCCAAGCTGTTTATTGCCACCTGCTCCCAGTGCCGGTGGGATGGCAGCAAGCAGGGGACAGGTGAGTCAGTGTTAATTAGACCTTTCTGGCCCAGCAGCTGTCCTGAGGGCTGCAGTTACAAGTGACACTCTCAAATAAAAGCCCAGACAGGGGCTGCAGATATCAAATAGGCAGTCCTTTAACCCTGCTTTTCTGCTTTACTTTTCCAAGAGCATCCCCATGCTGGGATGGTCCCTCGGGGTAGCAGAGCTGCTCTAATAGAGCTCCCTCATAACCAAGGAGTCCTGTTCTGCGCTGTCAATGCACCCTCTTCCTTACCTGACCCCTCCACAATGTTTCCTGATTTCTGCCTTTTCCTTCTTTCACTCTTGTATTGAAGAAAGATACATGATACACTGCTCCTGCATCTGTCTCCATGTGCTGGACCAAACGGTCTGTGGTTGGCACATGTGGATGGGACACTGTGACATTGCAAAAACAATCATCTCTTCCCAGTCATTGAGCATTAGGAAGAACAAGATTAAACCTTTTTCCAAGGAGCCCGAGATACACCCAGAGAAGTTTCTGACAGCCCAAATTCTGGTTTGCACAGGGAAATGAGTTTCTCTAGTTGGCCAGTTTGACCAGATGAGTGAGATTTGCTTTCTTGCTGAATTAACACATTCATTCATTCTGGGGTCGAATATTCAGAAAATCCAAAACAGAATTTGCTGCTATTGGCCGCTTGTGACTGAACTGGATTAAATCAAGAAGACTGGGACTGGTACAGGCTATTTTTTGGCTCTGTGCAATGGTCCTTTTTTTACCCACACCATGTAAAGAAAAAGCCCCCTCCACAATTCTTTGGTGGCTTTTCCCATGCTGAAATTGCTGGTTTTATTCACCTTCTCTTCTGCAGCAGAAGATCTCCCAGGGACTTTTCTTACCATGAAAAGTGGTGCTCAGTGATTTGGACAGTTCAGTGGTTAGTGCAGGTAAAGTCCTTAATCCAACCCCCAAGGATTTAGTAAAACTTTTCATTCATGCTAAATGCTTCGTTAAGGTCCATAGACTCTAAGTTAAATTCCACAGACCCCATCACACATATTGATCATGAAATTAAAGGTAAAATGTATGCCCTGATCTATTGCCATATATCAGCACCTCATTGGAACTCAAATAACAGACAAAAGCCCATGGCTCAAAGGGCCATTACTGATATTTTCCAGGTCTTTGCAAACCCTTTGTGATAATCTCTGTCTTCTCAAGGGACAAAAGAAGGATTTTTTGGATATGGTGTATAGACCTGGCAGTCACTAGATACTTGCCAAGACAGCATATCCTAGACCTTGAGATCTCCTAAAAGAAGAGACTATAATAAAGACTATTTTTTTCCTTACCATATACACTGATTTATTTCGCATAGTAGCTTTAACAGCTCTGCTGGAACACAAAGGACATAGAAGTGTGAACAGTCTATTTTCTCCATGTTTCCCTAATTCCTTGGTGAAGGAAACCTGAATATAGATGATATGTGCTGAGAAGAGCCTGACTTTTAAATTGGGCCTGAGAACAGGGCCTGTTCTCCTAGTATGAATAAAGCCATGTGGCAATGATGAAAAGCAGCATTCTCCAAGCTTTTCACAGTCCACTGATCAGGCCAGATTCCTGTCAAAGAGGTCTCCAAATCCATGGGGCACAGCTGGTGGGCTCAAAACTGTTGAGGGTGTCACCTGCTGCTCGGTGCCCTGTCCTCAGGAAGGGATGGTGGGCTCTGGTTTCTGGAGCCATCCATGGCTCTCACCTGGTGTGAGGGAGCTTCCAGACCTTCCAGCCCTTGCTGATGGATGAGATTGCTGCTCACGTTGTCTGTGAGACAGAGCCAGGAATGCAAATGAGAGAAATGTCCCCTCACACTGTCCTGTTTTGCAGGCACTGCACCAAATCTGTCTTCCATTTAGCAAATACCCCTCCTCAGCTTTAAAATGAACCCAGTCAATTCTTGATTGCCTGAGACTACTGAATTTCTTTTGCAAGTCTTTTCTTTCAGGTCATCACAGAAAGATTACTTTAAATTATATTGTTTTCATGGGTTTGAATATATATTTTTTAAGTGGCACAAGAAAGAATGCTATTACAGTTCCCAGACCGCATCATGACTTCACTTTGTTACTATTTAACTTTCAAATAAGACTTCATGGAAGGGAGAATATCCTTGGTGTTGCAGAAACAGATCCCAGCTGAATGCATCATAATCACAAATGCTTTTTCATGTAAGCAGAATATATATCACCTCAATGGATCTCCAGCTTCAACTTGAAAAGAAAAATAGAGAGTCTGATCCCAAGCTGTGTTCAAAGAAGGATGTGTGAGCAGGCTGTGGCAAAGACATTAAAGAGACACGCTATCATTCTGAGATTTGTCAGACCATCTTTCACTTATGCATGGTGTCATTTATCACCCAGGCTTCATAAGAAGCTGATATGCATTAATCTGTCCTAAGGCAATATTTCATATTATCTGTCACTTAGTAAACCCTGCAAATAAATACTGATTAAAAAAAAAATTGCATAAAATCTGTAAAGGGAGGGGGGAAAGCAATAATTAGATAAATGCAGTCTGGAAATTATGCACAGCACCCTAATCCCCAGGCTTCCTATTAATAAGGACAAAACATAAAGGAGGAATTTTTAAAAAAATGTATTTCTAAGGATATTGTAAGGTTATGCAGGGAAAAGGTCAGAAAAGCCAAGGCTCAATTAGAACATGATCTGGTTATTGCTGTAAAGGACAATAAAAATATTGCTATAAATGCATTACCAAGCAAAGGAGGACTAAGGAAAATCTCCATCCTTTATTGAATGCAGGAGCCAACTTAGTGACAAAGGATAAGGAAAAGGCAGAAGTAATTCAAGCCTTCTTTTCCTCAGTGTTTAATAGTAAGACCAGTTGTTCCCTGGGTACCCAGACCCCTGAGCTGGAAGGCAGGAAAGAGGAGCAGAAGTGCCCATAATCCAAGAGAAAATGGTCGGTGACGTGTTACATCACTAAGGTACAAACAGGTCTGTGGGGCTGGAAGGGATCCAGGTGGGGCTGGAAGGGATCCCCTGGCACTCCTGAGGGAGCTGCTGCAAGTGCTCACTGAGCCACCTTCCATCAAGGCTGCTCTTTCCAGCAGTCCTGGCCCCCTGGGCAGGTTCCAGGGCACTGGAGGAGTGACTGGGATGCCCATTAACAAGAAGGGCTGGAAGGAGGACCTGGAGAGCCACAGGCCTGTCAGTCTGACCCTGGTGCTGGGGAAGGTCATGGAGCAGCTCATTGTGGTGTGCCATCAGACAGTACAGGACAACCAGGGGCCAGCCCAGCCAGCACAGGCTTAGGAAGGTCCTGCTTGACCAACCTGATCTCCTTCAGTAGCACAGTGACCTGCTCAGTGATGAGGGAAATGTTGTGGATGTGTCTGTCTGTACTTCAGTAAAGCCTTTGGCTTCATTTCTCACAGCATCCTCCAGGAGAAACTGGCTGCTCGCTGCTTGGATCAGTGAGTGCTGTTTGCTGGGTAAAAAACTGGCTGATGTCCCCAGGAGCGGTGAGTGGAGTTTCATCTAGCTTTCAATATGGGGTCAATTTGTCAATAGTGTCAATTTGCAGACACCAAGTAGATCTGCTTGAGGGCAGAAAGGCATTGTAGAGAGATCTGAACAGGCTGGATCAATGAGTCAATTCTGTGAGGCTCAACAACACAAGGGCTGGGTCCTGCACTTGGGTCACAACAACCCCAGGGAACAATCCAGGCTTGGGGAAGAATGTCTGGAAAGCTGCCTTGGGGAAAAAGGCATGGGGTGCTGGTTGACAGTGGCTGAACATGAGCCAGGCGTGCCCAGGTGGCTGAGAAGCCCAAGGGCATCCTGGCCTGTGCCAGCAACAGTGTGGCCAGCAGCAGCAGGGCAGGGATTGTCCCCCTGGTGAGGCTGCACAAGTCCTTTGTTCAGTTCTGAGCTCCTCATGACAAGAAGGACACTGAGGGGCTGGAGCACGTCCAGAGAAGGGCAACAGAGCCGGTGAAGGGTCTGGAGAATGAGTCCTGTGAGGAACTGAGGGAGCAAGGGAGGGAACAGAGCTGTTGAAGGGACTGGAGCTCAAGTCTGATGAGGAGCAGGTGGAGAGGAGGCTGGGGCAGACCCCATCACTCCCTACACCTGCCTGGAAGGAGGCTGTGGCCAGGTGGGGTCGGTCTCTCCTCCCAAGTAACAAGTGACAGGACAAGAGGAACAGACTCAAGTTGTGTCAGGGGAGTTTTAGATTAGATATTAGAAAATATTTCTTCACTGAAAGGTTCATCAAGTATTGGAATAGCAGCCCAGGGAGGTGGTGCAGTCACCATACCTGGAGGTGTTCAAAAGACAAAAGTGGATGTGGCACTTGGGGACATGGTTTAGTGGTGGGCTTGGCAGTGCTGGGTTAATGACTGGACTCAATGACCTTAGAGGTATTTTCCAACTTAAATAATTTTATTTTTCTAATAATCAGGGTTGCTCCATAGAACGGGGTTGAGATTTCTGTGGCCATGCTAAACTCCTGCACAAGCAAGGAATGTGCTGGAAGTATGGATGAGGCCCCTCAGAAGAGGTCAATGAAAAAAGCTGCCTCCTAGGCAGGAGCAGAGCTGTGCAGGCAGAAGAACTGCATAGCACACAATCACTTCTGAAAACTGTGAACATTTTCTATTCTTTTCTTTTACTCATGTAATCCTGACTCTGCTGTCCTGTTCCTGTTTCATTTTGTCTCTTCTTGTTTGTTTTTTACCCTTGGTGTGTTTCATGCCTTCTCTGTGGCCTGTCTTTCAGCCCTTTGTAAAATAGCTCTTCCTGCTTTCTTGTTCTTTGCACATTCTCACTCCCATGTTCCCTTGGGATTTCTGCTTGATTTTCTTCTTCTTCTTTTCTCTCTCTGTACATGGTCTCACACAAAAATAAGAGGGTTCACAAAGAACACTAAATATCAAAGGCATCAAGTCATGAGCTAACTTATTCTTTTAGTTCAGCATTTTTAATCCTAGGGGAGCCAAGAATAAAGGCAGAGGATGATCCAAAAAGCCATATGACAGGGATGGGTGACTAGCTATCACAGGCAGTGATGAGCATCTGGACACACATGTGGATCCATCAGTTATTAAGGGCATTTTATGTTGACATAATCTGGAATCATCTTTCTAGCAGCAGCTGGAAAAGAGAGTATGTTTATTTAACCCATCTAGGATACCAGTTTTTTATATTTTGTCCTATTGATCTGACTCTTGAGTAGTTCAGAGCTGAATTAAGGGCATCATTATGATATAGCATAAAACACTCTTGGGATTTATTTCTTGATAATGGACTTCCTCAGCCAGGAAAGAGCATCATTTCAGGGACCCTCATATAAATCTGACACAGCTTTCCATTAGATTTGAGGGACTGCTCTTGCAGCACCTTTCCAATGCAGTAGAGCTGACTCCAGAGCAGGATAACATGATTTGCTGCCCATGGAAATCTCGCCGTCATTAAATCACTGAGAGCTGGATTAATCTCTCTCATTGCAGCTGATCAAGCAGCAGTTAAAGATTTCTTACAAGTCCTAAGCTCTCTGACCGATTTAGCTACCAGGGAGGAAGAGCAGTGTCCCACAAGGAAAGCACGATTATCCTTGTTGGTGCCCTTGTACCATCCCCTTTCCAGCCCCTTCCACACCCTCCACTCAGCCACTGTCACCAATCACAACACAACCCTCACTTGAGGGCTGTAACCTGACCACTGATCACTCTGCTCCTTTTGTGAGTGTAAAATCAGTGGTCTCCATTGAGATGAATATTTACACTTTTAAATTGAAAACATTAGGGAAAAAAATTGGAAATTTTCCAATGCCTAATGCTTATGTGCTGCTTGTACAGTTGTGAATTTGTTGCCTGTTTTGATCAATTGGCCACTAATGAAGGTTGCCAGCTTAGAAGAGGCCTCCCTTCCCCTGACTGATAGCCCTACTTCAATTTGTTCAAGGGCTTTGTTCAAAAGTAGAGTGAATAAGGAATAAGAAGCAGGACTGCAAATAGACTGAGATTTATAAAGCATGACATTTTATTATAAGTAATAAAATCAACCTACAAAGCAAAGGCAAATATTAAATGATCCAGTCATACATTTCGTTATCTACGCAAATATTTTTTAACCGTGTCAGTTTTGATTTGGTCTGTGTAAGTGCTGGATGATCACATCCTGGGAAGAGAGAACATATTTCTTCTGCTCATAAGCTCCACTTTTCATGTGAGTTATCACACAATCATATCTTCACCCATTTCCTTTAATGTATTTAGTTACATTTCTCTCAATACATCAGGCTGATTTTGCTTATTGGTACATTTCATTGCTGTTACACTGCACACTTTGGTTGCCATGATTTTTTTCCTTCAATTCTTCATTTTAATCAGCATTCCACACATGTAACATCAGTCCTTCAGTTCATATGAAAACTATATCCCAATATATGCTTCCTTTTAGAGTCTTTCAATCTTAGACACAATATTTATGTTTGAACTTTGCCAATATTCAAGTGAGGCATGGCTCTGTGGGATGTGACTATATACACATATAAAATTATCTACAAAGCATTTCTAATGTCATAATCTATAACAGTATAGATGTGTTCTCTAGCCTAATTCCCTATGTCAAATACCCATGTAATTCTAGCTTATACCAGTAGTAAGACTAAAGTTGAAACGTTTCTCTTTGCTTCACTCCTACCTTTTAAAAATGATGAATACAGAAAAAAAGAAAATATTAAATAGTTAGTGTAGGCCAACTTTGAAATTAATATTATTGTATTTCACAAAGTCAGGAGCATGTATTTAAATGTGATACTGCTGCAATGTTTGGTAGAACAGACAGTTCTATTATCTCACTTTCATTTCACATAGTTCTCAAAGTTGCCACAGGGAAAATATTAGATTCATCCAGTACCATAATTTGTCTGTCCTGAAAAACAGCAGAGCTCAGTTAGCATGCATGGATGCCCAGAAGACTTGAAAGAGCTGGTTTGTCTGAGCAGTGCTGGTGGCAGATCTGTAATGGGTGCACAGGAGAATTTGGAAAATGAGCTGTTTATTTTTCCTTCAGTTTGTGCTCAGAAACATTTTTCTTTATTTTCCCACTTTGGCATTTTTTAGCCATCTACCATCGCTCTCCCAGTATGATGACCCAGTTTGGTTTTTGAATTCCTTTTTTCCTCTGCTGTGACTCAACTGTCTCTGTAAACAGAGTAGCATACTTTATTATCAGGCTGTAATACCCCTGTTATACATTATCTTCTGGTGTCCTCCTTTCATAGTTTCTGGGGTAGAGGTCAGATTTTATGCCTGCACTAGCACAGGGTCCTGCCCTGAGGACTTCAGCATGTTCCATGTGGGTTTGGGAGCCTGCTGAGGCTGCCAGGCTGGCTGTGCAATGGATTCCCTGCACACACTCTAGTCACTACAGTCTGTATCAATAGCTCTTGGAAAGCCCAAAATTAATATTCTGGTCCTTTAGTCACTTGATTGATGCATTCAGACCCACTCCATCAGGCTCCTTCCCTTCCCATCCTTGTAAAATATTTTTTCATCATTTGCATTAGAAATCATAAGTTTGTCTCATTTTGGGAGGGGTTTTGCAGGGTCTTCACATTTATTTAAAAATACATTTTGAATGGTCTCTGAGCTTGTTGTTAATGCCATCATTTCCTTGATTCCAGTGCTTTTAAAATTATTGTACTTCCTATTCCTTTGATGTCCGTATTTCTAACCATTGATCTTATGCCAAGGATTTTTTACTTGCTAGAAGCACATATAGAGTTTTCCCAGCCTCCTCTGACACTTGCCCTGCTCTCACCTTTTATGGTCTATAGCCCAGATAAGGTACTGAGGCTCAGAATCCTGTTCCTATAAATGCCTCAGGTTAAAAAACATACCACACCCTAATGCAATAGCCCCAACAGTGCCCCACTAAGCCTCTGTCCTCTGTGCTGACTGGAAGACTTTCACAGAATACCAGAGCACCTCTACTTTCAGGCATTGCAACTCTTAAATATATTGTTAGTTTAAGGGCAGAAATTGCTCCATTCTCTTAGAGAGAACATTGTTTCAGCTGTAGTAGTCCTTCACCACATTTATTTACGGGTAGGACATTGTTTACAACTCTGTTTATTGTCATTTAGAACCTCTGAATTGACACTGTGAAAGTTGTTCATTGAAATTAATGTTTCTATTGGGCTCCTACCGTCTTAAATGGTGCAGAAAATATGTTTTTCAAAATAGAAATTGGTTTCTTTACCAGAAATAGGTTTTACTTACTATTGATAATTTAGAATATGTTTTTCTGGGCTTATATAATTCACACCACTAGAATTAATACCCTCTTAAATGATCTTATAAGCATTATATGATTTTTAGTATATTCTTTTTAATCATGAACAGACAAGTGCAATTACTATTCACTTCCTGATTTTCTCCTCATAACTACTACTTAGTCTGCATTAAGCCACTTCAAATGGGAGTCCTTCATCAAGATAAGGAACAGTGTCTTTTGTGACTGAAAATCATAATGATGACATTCTGAATAGCACACACTTTGCTGTATGATTGCTTATAAAATGTGACACATTATTTTTAGGTACAGTACAGGAAGTTCAGGTGAGGCCAAAGGTCCCCCCCAACCAAAATAGTTTATGACCAGGCAAAGTGACTTTTCTCGTACTCCTTGCACAGGGGCCATTCCTAATTACTTCCCTGTGTTTCCTGAACCTGGCTCAGCTTAGAAAACAATGCATCTGCCCATATTTGTGGGGAGGTCTCATCTTCCTAGCTCTGCCATGGGGACTGACTGACTGGGTACTGTAAGGAATACCCTCACTCCCTGTATAATGCAGTGTAGCACCTATGTTTCTTGTTTACCTGTCAGAGGGAGGAAGCACAACATCTTCCATGGCAAGTTTCATCTCACTAAATCTAAATGTGTGCAGCTTCCTTGAGCTGAGGTCTTTGCCTCCCTTTGCAATCAGTGGAGAAGCAGGAATTTCTAGGAGTCATTGCATCTCAACACAGACACCTGAAGTCAGACTAATTTCACTTTTGTTTTTCTCTCTACTGCCTAGAGGCAATCAGACTGTTCATCAATTCAGCTGGAGAACCTCATCCATGCCATTATTTCTGGAAAAAATTTGAACCAAGAAATTTGGAATCAACAGCTGCCCAGTCCCGGATGGAGAAAGGCAGTCACCACCTCTGTTTAATGTGAGAAACAGATTTTGTTAACAGCTTGGTATTGGGTACATTTTGACTCCCCAGAAACTACATGTCTTATCTATCATGCACAGTGTTTGCAAGTGATCCTGTCCCAGAGATGGGTAAGACTGTTCAGACCTCAGCCCTGGAGCCTTGGACATGTCTCAGAAGCCCTTCAGTGTCACTATGGTTCTAGAGGCACCAGACATCACTGCCAAAATGTGCCGTATTTTCCATGCTGTGCTGAAAAATCCAGCCAGTACTGTGTACATTTCCTGTTCTAAAACTTGTTTATAGAGGATAACTTTCTGTTGGGTTTCTTTTCTGAGGACCATTGCCCTTTCCTGACAAAACCAGTACAGTCAAAGGCCTGAAAATAAAAATCCTTTTACTCTAGATTTTTAATGCAAATGTCTAATTTGGAGTTGAACTGGTAGAGAATGCTTAAATGGACTTCCCTTCCCACCACTCCTCTTCCTTAAACTTTTCCAAGTCAAGTATTCAGGTATTTGTCTTGGTATTTTGATGGGGAAAAAATTGATGTGAAAATTTACATCTGTCTGGTCACAGTTTTTAAAGTTTAAATAAAGACGTATTTCACAGGAGAAAAACCAGAACAGAAAGAAGCTTGGTGAGCTTCAATGCCACTGTGAGCTAATTGAGACTCTAAATGAGCAGTGCTGTTTTTTCTGGAATATTCACTTTAGTGAATTTGTTTCAATAGGTAGGTCAGGAACAGGGGTCATTCAAGACTGGGTCATTAAAACCACAGTGGTGGAAATTCCAGGTAAGGACAAACTGTGGAGACTGAGCCTCTTATTTTTGGAGAGGCAATGGAGGAGCATTTGTTTGACTGCTTTTACAGGACCAATCCCAGTGTAGACATAAACACCATTGGTACTTACATGAAACTGTTTTTTCCTAGGCACCTTATCTTTTTTAGTACATATTTAGTAGCTCTTTATTGTCATATTTTTCTCATTCTTGTCTCCATATTTTACCTCCTGCAGGCTATTGAAACCACACACTGGAGACAGAACTATTTGCTTCCTCCCATGATGCCTATTTATGGGAGATCTGTTAATGACTCCTATTTTTTATATACCCAGCAAATGAGTGGGGATCTACTTTGCAAAGAGGGATCTGAGACACAGCTGTTAGAGTTAAAAACATGCATTAATTTTGGGTACCCAATTAGAGATACTTTCAACCTTACTTTTTCAAAGCCTTGTATAGCAAATTCTAATTCAAGCAACAAATCTGAGGGTTCAGTGCTTTGATAGACCTGATCCCAGAGTTTCATATCACACATCACAGAAAACAAGGAACATTTTGACCACATGTGAAAAGCTCACCGTATGCCTTGAATGCCCTTGCACAGGAACATGGTGGCAGAGGCAATAATTGCAGTTGATCCTCCACAGCATCACCTGGCCATTCTTTTTTCCTCCAAGAGGTTCCTGCAACTCCTCCAACCATCTTTAATAAATTGGGCTGAGACCTTACAAGGAGACCTCTTCTTTACTACATGTCTGATATTCTTCCCTTAAGAAGTTTAATTCTGTGTTTTGACTGAGTAGGTGACATTTAGCCAAAATGATAAGAAACCATATAATTGAAGACTTCAAAATAGAGTGCTCAAGAGAGATGTAATCCCAGTGCACTGACAAGCTGAACTCTAGCATTCCTTTGTTCTGAAGCACTTTCCACTACATTTGTTCACAGGATATTGTTCCCATCAGGGCTGGGTGCTGGGGTTGGAGCAACTGCAGCACCTCAGCCGCAGCTCCTGGACTGGCTGGTTGTGTCACCACAGTGTCCTGCCTGGGACACCCTGGCCATCATCTCACACCTGCTGCTTTGAAGCACAAGATGGGTGCAGCTGAGCTCCTCAGCCCTGTCTGATGCTGTGGGAGGGGTCTGACTCCTTCCAATGCCCAATCTCCTCACACAGTCACCATTTCTTCCTGAGCTGGCTTTCTTTCTTCTACTCCCCCTTTTCATCCTCAGTGTACCCACACTGATGTTCCCCATCCCTGACTCAGCCCAGGCTGATTTGGGATCTGTAAGGCCCCAAATGCCCTTGTTGCTACACAGAAAAGGAGACCCAGGGACTGGGACAACAGGCTGCACAGAGCAGCTGTTACAGAGTGAATATTCAAAGGAGAAGAGATCATTAAGACACAGTTCTCAAGACCCTGAGCCACAGGGCCTGGATTATAGCTCAATAATCAAAATTGCATCATAGGGCTTTTCTTAATACTGAAAAACAGCTTCTCTTTTTGTCTTTTTTTTTTGTTGGTTTTTTTTTTTTTTTTTTTTTCTCTAGTTGTTTTCTTCCTTCTCAGAAGTGGCTAATCTACTTTGCCTGAAACCTCTGAAAAATGTTCAGCTTAGGGTGGGCATGTAGCACTGACATTTACAGCCTGAAGCATTCATGTCTGACAAAGTTAAAAGCAACTGAAAAAAGGGTATTGTAATAGGAAACAAAATAGGAATACCAAACTTAATAATCAGAAGCTCTATCACCTCTGCCTATTGTAATGAACAATCCAGAGAAGGTAATTCAAAGGACTCTCGTTTGCCCTTTCTCAGAAGATGAACAAGGTGACATTAAATGGAAAGGCTAAAGGGAAATACTTCTCACAGAGCATGCAGCACCTGAAATTCACTGTCAGATGATAATGCTGAGAACAAGAGAGCAGGAATTCACAGAAGAGTCAGTTCCACATAACAGGAACACCTGCAATTGATTGATAAGACACATTTATAGAGGACATTTTTCTTTATACTTGAGGACATATGGCAAGCGCTAACTGCCCGAAGAAGAACTTTTCCTAACAGATTATCTGGCCACTGGGATTATCAAACCTGCTTCTCCAAAGTATTCAGCACTGCAGTTGAACATGTTTGGACTATGAAGTATTGAAACCTACCAGTTCATTCCCACAGTTCTAAGCAGTCCACTCAGCCAGTGATAGTTGGGTGGTGGGGTGGTGTTTTGGGTTTTTTTCAACTTAGGAGCAATTGAAAGGGAGATGAGTTGCTCTGTTCAAATGATGAAACATGGATCACTTAATGAATTAAATAATTGCAGTTTTAACATCAACATTCAGTGTTCCCAGAATAGATTGAAAACACAACTATTTATTCTAAAATATAACCTCTTTCCTTGATCAGTGTGTCACCAATGCTTTTAAATTGTAACATATGTCCTTTTCATCATCAGTTATATTTCTGATGATATATTTCAAAGGAAGAAAAGTCAAAACCACCTTTCATAGCAAATGTCTAAAGGCAGCACACACTTTAATTGCCAACTTGTCACCAGATATTTGCTGTCACCTATCTAACATACTACTGAATACATACTACTACAACATACTTGTCATCAGTGCTACAGATGACTAGGAATAAAACAAACAGTATGATTTCCCTTAGAAGCTGCTCTGCCTAGTCTGATATGATGGAAATGTACAGGCAATTTTGTTTAGCACTTATTTTTCAGAGACATCTCATTGTATTTGTGCAATAATGAGCCTTTTACAAGCAACTTCATTTCCTCTGAACCACAACAGCTTTCACACACTAGGTATGAATTATGATAAAATAATTCACCATTGTGAAATTGTAACATATATATTTTTCCATCTAGTTTTTTTTTTAATCTGGTAAATCATTAATTGCAACTAAAGTGTCTACAGATAGTCTCTTTCTTAAGAAAAGAAGTTATTCTGTGGGTTAGTTTAATTTTGTCTTGTCTCAGCAGTCCCAGCTGGGATGGAAATAATCTGAATAATGAGTTTGTCTCACTAGACTATCTCAGTGTTATGGTGGGCTTCAAAAATAATACTTGCATATAACTCAAGTTATATATAAATCATATAAATATTGCCAAATTATTGCTTTATTCTTGTAATGAGATTTAAATTTTTTTTCAAAATACAAATAAACCAAGAACAAAAACACCAACAAAGGTGAAGAAATATCTACATATCAGGGATTATTTATCTAGTTTTAGATTTATCAAACTTTCATGTGCGATATTGTCAAAAACTGATAGAATCATAAAAAATCCTGAGCCAGATGGGGCTCACACAAATCACCAATTTCCAGCTCCTGGCCCTGCACAGGACACCCCAGGAATCCCTTCACATGCCCAAGTGTTGTCCAAGCACTTTGGGAACTCTGGCAGGCTGAGCACTTCAACTCCAGCACCAGTTGCAGTGCCCAGCCACGCTCTGGGTGAAGAACCTTTTCCCAGTGTCCAATCCAGATCTCTACAGAGCCAGGTTCCTGCTTTTTCCCTGGGCCCAGATTGGACCAGTTCAGGTGTCTGTCACAGCCTCTGTTTCTCCATGTGCTGGGGCAGAGGGCTCCTCCTGTCCAGGGGCAGAGGGCTCCTCAGTGTAGTGGAAAACTCTCCTTCTCTGAGCCAGGAATTGCCTGCTGCTCCTGTTTTTGACAAGATGTGCAAACAGGATGTAGCAAGCAGAGCCAGTGAGTGCCGTGTCTATGTGCCTGCTGCAATCTGGAAATGAAGTCAGCACTGAAACTGTAAAAGAAATGTTGAAACCCCTCCAATTAATAACTCAGAGGCACTCGGGAAAAAAAAAACTTGTTCAATTCATAGGGTCTTTACAGGACACTTTTTTTCATGTCAGAATCTACTGTTCCAAAAAAGCAAATAACTTGCCTTATCCATTCTTCTAGTGGGGTTTTTTGGGGGGTTTTATTTGGTTTAGGTTTTTTTTCTTTTCTGCACTAATTCAAGTAACTTTTTTTTCTGCATTAATTCAAGTCACTGAAGCAAAGCTTCTAAGTGCAGCAAGGAGGCTGAGACTACAAAAATCTTCTGTTGGGCTGCATAGGCACAAACAATATGGGTACCATTTCACTGCAGAGAGAAAAGTCTGTGAAAAGTGGCTGTAAAGGCAGATAAAGTGGGAGAGGACTCAGGCATCCTGGTATTTTGCTATTTCATGTTACCTGGTGTCACCCTCAAGTCTAAATTATTTGGTATTTTCTTTAATTGGCAGTAAATTGAATTTTTAAAATTTTAAGTATATTGACATTTAATTACTCATTCTAAGGAGATGATACAAAATATCTGGAGGAAAAAGGATGCAGAATTAACTAACTGGCTAATTACTACCAATAGAAAAAAAAAGAAAGTCTTTTCCTGATATTTTAAAGGAGAAAGAAGTCATCAATATTTTACAGACTGAGCAGGATTATATATATATATACACACACTTAGACAGCTAAACCTCTATATCTGTGAATATGTGTGCATATGACTGTACCTATATCTGCATGAGTATGTATATGTCTATACACATAAAATATATTAAATCACTGGAAAAGCCAGATACTTAATAAGTTGGAGATATTCTGCCTGTGGAAATCCATTTTTTTCTGAATCTATCATGACCAGCAGTCCAGAATAGTTATCTGACACTAAAATGACACCAGTGGGAAAACAGAAGCAAAAATTTTCCTCTTCAGTTGCAAAAAATATGCAGAATGATGGATACATTTTCTTTTATCCTGAGGACCTGGCCGAAGAGGTTCTCACCTCTGAACATTTAGTTCTATTACTATGGACTAATTGCTGCCATTTCAATCAAGGTAGTCCACATATTTGTGAGGCACAAATGTAATTTTTCCATGAATATTACTGATATTACTAACCCAAATTATTTCAGCATCTTGGGTCATACAGGAACAAGGAGATGAAGGGAGCAATAAGGTTCATTTTGGCAGCAGGAGTGCACAGGTACAGGGGGAACCACTGAGGACCACACATGTAAGAGAGTTAAGATATAGATATATAGATATATAGATATATAGATATATAGATATATAGATATATAGATATATAGATATTAGATATTAGATATAGATAGATAGATAGATAGATAGAAAGAACTGAACCAAATGAATTGAAATTACTTTGCAAGCTCTGAGAGCAGCTGGGAAGCTGAGGGAGGGAGGTGGCAAAGCAGGAAGCAGGTGACAGAAACCTTGTCCCTGCTGAAAACTGGTAACTCCTGAGCCCTTTCTCACCCCCAGCCAGCTGCCCTTCAGCTACTCAGGGTTGCTCAGCTACTCAGGGTTACTCAGAGTGATCCTAAGATACATTCAATGAAAACAATTATTGTGCTTGCTTTTGCCCACCATGTTCTGGCTGCTAAACAGACATCAGGTTATATCAGTTTACAACACCAGAGCATCACTAACCACTTGTGCTGATTGTGATTTAGAGCAATCCAATTGAAAAAGGTTTGGAATCCAGTTTGTAAAAGCTCTGATGTCTTCACAGAAAGGGACTTTACAAAGCAGGAATACTGCCCAGTGCTGATATCACTTGCTAATACAGATGATTTATTGCACTGTAAAAATGCAAAAAAAAAACCCAGTCCTACATGGAAGCATCAAGAAAGACTTTACATAAAACTATGCCACTGTCACTTCTGAGGAATCCGTACGTTACAAGATGTCTGGTTGTTACTTCTAATTTTGTGTAACTTGCAGCCAACCCACTCCTGTTCAGTCAGTGATACTTTTGGTTCAGCACAAAATCACTCACATCAGTGAGATTACAATCTGCATTCCCCATGTGGCCTAAGGCAGTTACCATGTCTCTTATGTCAATAGTTACAATTTTCCTTCTGTTAGCTTTACATATCTGTGACATACCAGCTTCTAGACACCACAGCTTATTTCAGATTCTTACTGCATATGGTGAAGTGCCTGGGTATTTTGGTACAGTTTGACATGTTCTGGAAGTGCCAAATGGCCCAGTCTCACACTAGCACTACTCCAGCAGCCTGTCTAGCAGTGTCATCTTAGGTCTTACTCAGCTACGGAGGTTTGCTTTGGTTTTGTTTACTGTATGCTACAAGAAACCTGGATTTGAGCTGTTCTCCAAAAGTGTAAGTTTGCACATGACTGCATGGCCATATGGAGTCTGTGGTCTTCTGCAAGGCAAACCTCACCTTCAGCAGAGAGCACCACCACCACCACCACCACCACACTCCTCAGCCTAATTCCCAGGTCAGGCCATCACACAAGACTATCTCGCTGCCCAACTAATACTGACATGCAAAATTGCAATTTTTATGACAGATGAGAAACCTGAGAAGTGTTTTATCACCATGTTTTATAATGACAATAAAATATGCTTAAGTTATCTGCATCATTTACGTGTGGACAGCATTCTTCTTACTTCCCAGGAAATGTCTATGACTCAGGACCACCTGCACCTGGAATATCCTTCTACATGTCTATACCAAGGAAAGAGAAGACCAAGGAACAATCTCTGCAATTGAGACCAACTGGCTAAGAGATCTGAGATATTAAAAGTACCTGAAATGATACTGGGGGCATGTGGGAGCTTGTCAGACTGTATTTATTACACCAAACTCAAAGTGTGTGTTGCACTCTCTGGGGTGGGGTGAAAATACAGATGAATGGCTGATTAGTTTAGCTAAGGAAAAGCTGATACAGTGTAAGAGATCCCTACATGGATACTATTCTGTGGGGGATAGAATGGAAGAAAATAAAGATAGTGCAGAAGGTAATTTCATCCCTGAGGAGTTGCAGCTGTACTAATCACCAAAGATTAGGAACAGGCCTGCCCTTAACAGGCCACAGCTGTGTCCAGTGAGGATGAGTGCTACAAAAGAGTGGGTTAGCCTCTCCAGAAGGGAGCTGGAGTTTGTTGGCTGTGCCGTGGAGAAGAAATAGTCAGTGCTGTGAGGAGATGCCCATGAGAAATCACCAACAAGGTATGGAACTTCTGCAATAAGATGACAACACTATCCCATTCCCTCATCCAGGTTAACCCATCCTTGGGACATAAAAAAGTTTTTATTATTTCAGTTCTTGCTGTAATTTCTGTCATGAGCTGACATATTTAAATTTGTAGGTAAATTTGTAGCTACTTTTTGCCTATTTTATTGCTTCATTGCAATTTAAGGAATGGAATGAAACTGATAAATCAATCCCTTCAAAAAAAGGCTGCAAATCAGCTGTGTACAACTATCCTAATGCCAACAAATCTACCATGTGAATAATAACAGAAATGTATGAATAATGAGAGAAATAAAGGAAATAGCTTTGTTAAGGTAATTTCCCTGGAAATAATTATTGCTTGAAGCACTATAACGGAAGTTATTTTGTTTCTACCATAATTTAAAGAAATTATTTAACAATTCCCATGAGCATTCTCTGACTTTAAGCACATTATGTCTTAGTCTGTGCCCAGAGAGTTAATGGCAAAACAAAATAGTTTAGCTTGGCTCTCACTGACATTAAAAGCATTTTGTACTGCTCTGCCAGTTTCAAGTAGCCAGACTTCTGCCAGGCTTAAGAACTAGGAGTTGTACTTTTGCACATTTGGAAGAAGTCCAAAATGTATTCCAATACTGAGTACATTTTAAGCTGCTTAAGGTGACTTTACATGATGAGAACAGTGAAAAGGCTCAGGAAAGCAAATGAGAACAGTGAAAAGGCTCAGGAATGCAAATGACTGCAAGGTACAACAGGTCCACAGATGCATACTCTGGCCCCAAAGTTGTAGCAGCACTGTCACGTTCTAGTTATTTAGCTATTTTTCAAGATCAGAGGTCCCCTTGGGCACCAATACCAGTGGGACTGGTATGGTGTATGTGACTGCTCTGGAAAATGAAGAATAATATTTTTGTTACAGAGTGTATTAGCTGCAAAAAAAAGACTCTATTTGGAACACAATTGGCTTCAAGATTTGTGGGCAGTTTCTTGCAAGTTAAAGCAGTACCGGGCTGCTTTCAAAAAACTCAGTCCTGTTCACCCCATTTGGAAAAATGTTAGAAGGTCCCAATGAAAACCATGTGTTATTAACATTACAAACTATTCTATTAATACTTTAATGAATATATAATGAATACTATGCGATCAAAACACTGGAACAGATTTAGTAAATAACGTGACTTTAAAACACCATAGAATATTAGAATGATCCTGCAAAATCAGTATTTTTCCCCAAAGACTGAAAATTTGTCTTTCCTATGTATTGAGTAAGAAATCTCATACTCACAAACCTCACATTTTTCTTTCAGCCTCTTTGAGACAAAACTGAGCCATATGTTCAGAAATGTTTCTCCTGAGCTGTGTTCAAGTGGCAGTGATTTACATTTGAAGTGTCCATGTCTTACACTTCCAAAAATACACATGAATTTAAAACTGAATTTAAGTGGTCATGCAGCTTCTGATTTAGTAGGTTTTTTCATTATAGCACCCTTCTCTGCTCAGATGCAAAACAAGTTAGTTGCAGAGTGGCTAACTTTTGTATATGTGGACTAAAATCCAAAAATGCCTGCATGCTCATAAATGTCAGGCTCCTGTTTACCTGCATTTCCACCTTCTCAAGCTGAATTCCTGTCTCTCTGCACAATAAGAACTGCTTCTCTGCAAAGGGAAGCAGGTTTTAATTCTGTAATAATCTACCTAGACTCCACATCCTTTCATCCCCCCCTGCAAAAAAAAAGGCAAAAAACCCCCACAACCTGACAGTACACCAAAGGGAATAGAGAATTCCCTGATTAATGCAAAAGCATGCAAAGCTTATAAAGCTGCTTCAGCATAAGACTTACAAAGCTTAATCCAGTTTTATTGTATTCTAGACACTAATAGAAAAGCTTTGATTAAAAGGGTACTCTTTGTAAGAGTAAAAAAAAAGAAGTGTTAGATTTTTCTATGTTATTTTGAGCAATTTCTTCTAAATTTTAATCCTGCTTTAATTCCTGTGGGAGCTTACAGCAGTAATGGGAGCAGGTTGTCCTGTGGAGTGCAGAGACCCCCAAACTCTTTGTCACCTCTCCAGCTACATCAATCTGTTGCTCAGGCTAACAGATACTAGTGAGAGAGAAAAAACTATTGTCAGCACATGATGAACCTTTCATCTGCTCTTGGAGGTGGCTTGGTACATCCAGGAGAGCTTACCTGGTGATATATATCTGTCTCAAATATATAGAAGCATTGACACATATACAGAAGTCTGAAGAAACAACCTAGAAGAAGGCTGACTATTTATCTATATATTCTCAGTAAAATGACTTTTAACATTTCTCTCAAGATATGCAAACACCAAATTTGGGGTTGAAGGGGATTTGCAGATTCAGTTGTGTGGATTGACTTCTGTAGCCTCTGACTCTGTAGATTTAGAGGATTTCACTGGCTCTCTGAGTCTTAAGGAATTTCAAAATCAGTCCCCTGTCATCCCTGTTGAGAATTCTTTAATGTTTCATGCTCAGGCAGTAACAAATAGATACCTGTAAGGGGCATCCTTCACTAATATTCACAAACCACCTTAAGGGTGGCCTCTTCATAAATCAGCCTCAGAGGAGGATTATTCAAAAGACAGCAACAAATGAAGCCTGACACATCCTGAGTAGCGAGGGGTTCTGAGTTAAAAGCAAAAATGTTATTAATGGCAAAATCCATTAACACCTAACCAATAGCCACAAAAGTGACTATGAAATAGTAAGACTTATCCTTCCCTTGAATGGGAGTGCTCTTAGAGAAGCACTAATACAGCAGGCACAAACACTGCAAAAAGAGATCACACCACCTTGTAATTAAAATATTAACACCCTTGCTGTCGGGTCCGGCTGTCTGTCTCTGCCCCGACACGGGTAGAGTGGTTCTTTGGTGGGCGCGATGCAAAGGACGAGTCTGGACTCTTCAGCTTTCGGTCTTCAGGTTGTTTATTATTTCTTATCTACAAAAATTTTCTGTCTGCCCAACAGAGGTCTGATCTGCAGGCAGTCACAGGCACTCTCTGACCACCCACGGGGCGGTCATGTCTTTTTATACTAAAACCTACGTATACAATATTTACCTTTATTTCCCAATGCTTTTCACCCATGTTGGCAAGTGCACTTTCACTAGAAACCAATCTCTAAGTGCCAACATCATCACAGGAGATGGAGGACAAGAAGAAGAAAGAAGAAGGACAAGACACGCCCCGATCTCTCCATCTTGTCTCCATAACCCCCCTGTACCAAAAACCTTAAAGTCTATATCTCACCCTCTAAATGTGTCTCTTTTACACCTGGTACTCTAAAGTGATTCTCTTGTCCTCAGACTCTTGTTACTTCTGTGGATGGATCAAAATCAAGCCACCAAACACTCTTGGCAACATTCCAGGGTTTTCGAGACCCCCAAGGGTTCTCCTGGCATCTCTGGACATCGGGAACGATGTGCTGAGATCCCACACCTTGCTGAAGGAAGAAGGTGTAAAAAAAAAAGTCTGAAGTGATGTTTTGCTAAAATGGTGAAGTCTAGCATAAAAACTAAGAAAAAACAGAGCCAGCTGATCTCTGTTGTGAGATTTAGCTGTTTAAAGCCTTATTCTGTCTAATCACACTATCCTTACTCAACAGTATGACTGCAGTAAGTGGCTGGCACTTCAAAACCTGTTTAATCATCAAGAGTCAAGACAAAGGGTGTTTCTGGGCAGGCAGTACAGTTTGGTGGCAGTTTTTTCCACAGGAAAAGAAAGGGCAGAAAAGTAGCATGGATAACTTTGGTGAGGAATAGTGCAGACAAAATTTCTGTCGATTTAAGTGCTTTGAAGTTCATTCTTCCATATGCCCTCATAGGTCATACAGCCATCAGCCACCTGTGTATTTTACTGACAGAAGTTGGTCCAATGTAAGTTTCCAGATAAGTACAGTCAGGCCCACTCTGCACTGAAAAGATTGCCCAGAGGACAATAATGGCTTTTTGAAATAGTCAACAGTTTTTCACACTGTACAATGTCCACCAGCAACCTTCACTCACACCTTTTCCAGCTCAAGTTTCATATACAAAAATATTTGGAATCAAATAAAAAACTGCACTAGCTTCTGAATTGTACTGAAATTTCATTTCCATATATACTGTCCTCCATCTGAGAACACCAAAGAAAGGAAGAAAATGAATCTAATACATAGCATCAGTTAGACTTAGTGGTGTTGAGTAGTTTGGGACAATATTATTGATTTTATATGGGATTCTGAGGTACCATTGTGCTATGAGTATGTGTGCTTCTAGACCTTGATCTGCTATTTCAGCATGCAAGGTTCTTTTCAAAAACCTTTGTAGTGAGCTTCCCATTCTCAACATCTGATGCAATCACTAAGCTATATATCCAAGAAATCTTGGTCTCCAACTATCTTCCCCCACTTTAAATACAAAAGAGTCAAGTCATTCTATCAAGACTCTCTTTGCATCATAGCAGAATCATATTTCTAAATAACAGTAATTTTTTATCATCAATGGATTACGTCTATTTGTTTGCTGACTGAATCATTACAAATCAAACTGGTAGTAAATTTATTCCTGTTGAGAAGTCTTTACAGAATCATTCCCTTTTCTATAAACATGTTTAATTTCTGTAAGCAATAGTAAGTTATTTCCCTGATTATATTTCAAGAGTTTTTTCTTTCATTTTTCTGCTTCCCAGAGCTGTTGATTGAAATCTGAAGGCAGGTGAATAATGACTAGCTCTCTCCAAGTGTTTCAAATGCAATATGGGCTCCATGGTGATTCATTAAATTCAGTAAGAATACATGGAGGTTTTCCCAAATTGTGGGAAGCTGTCCTCGTTACTATAAATGATAAATATTGTTATGAAAATAAATGAAAATTAAATCATTGCTTTTATTCCTCAAGATGTTCACAAATCACTGACAATAATGAGTCAAGATTAAATACCTCAACAGTCTGGCAGATCCAGAGTGTCTAAACTTTAGACATTAAATACCCATGCTTCTTGTCTGCTGTCAGAGACTTTGTCCACGATGGGATTTCAGACCTCATTAAATGGCCCTTGTCCACCAAAAGTTTGGATAAAAGTGGTGTTATTGCCATTTGAGAAAAATTGGCACAATTTGAAAAATTGTGCTTCTTAGAGATATGGACTTAGAACCCCTACTGACACTAGGGATCATTGTTGGTGGCCAAAACTTTAGAAATCAGCATGATTTCTAGGGCAGGCATGGGAAATAAAGTTGACAGCTCTGCTAGTCCTGGTCTCAATAGAGGTGCTGGCTCTGTGGCACCTCACAGATTTCCCTCATGGCACCCATTCAGAGCAAGCCCCACAGGAAACACTTTCATTACTTCATTTTCTAACTCTGTTTCTACCTGCTCCATAGGCATGAGATGCACCTTCCTCTCAAATCATCCAGCTGAAAGCTCACTCCTGCCCAGCTTGTTGTGATGACTCCTGACCTGTCCCCTGCCTGGCTGGAGGGCACCTTAGTAACAGTAAAATAGCAGAGTAAACTTATGTGAGGAGAAATTTTCCCTTTGTTTTTTTTTCCCCTGCATAATAGAGAGCTGTAAATTACCAGCACTGCTTTTAGCAAGGCAGATTGCATCTCTAATGTCCTGCAGTGCTGCTGACTGCAGTCACTGCATCATTAAACCCTGTGTGGCAAAGGCAGGTGATGGCTCACTGTAAACAGAACAGGACTTTTCCCCTCCTCTGCATCTGAAACCCCTGAAATACAGGAACAGTCTGTAACAACTTCTCTGTGGGGCCACAATGAATCAGGAGGGCTTGGGAACAGGGTAAAAGCAATGCCCAGGGCTGGCAGAGAGCAAAGGAAAGGAAAGTTTCCCCCTCTAAGGACTGAAAAGGAAAGCCAGAAGGGGTTGCCATAGAAAGGGAGGTAAACAAGGATAATTTGCCTACAGTGTGTTTCCAATAAGATAAATGATACACTAAAACTTTTCTAATAAGGAATGAAAGAACTGCCAGGGGTTTAAACATTCAAATAAACACTTTTTACAATTTCAGTTACAAGGAATTTTCTGTGACTGGAGAGAGTAAACAGTGGCTCTCACAGAAGATTATTTCTAAGTTTGTGAGCTGAGGCTCAAGAGACATTTAAAATACAGAGTTTTTTCCTCTTTTTACTCTTCTTCTGAGCCTGAGGGGAAACATATAATGTCAAACCTTTAGGTGCAAAGGTGAAAAGCATGTGCACAAAACTTCCAGAATGCATGAACAGGGTGACTCATATGGAGTGGACAGTGGCTTTAAATGTCTCCACGTTTACTGTAACCAGGCAAGGAATTTTTAATTTTGAAGAAGAACAATTGAAGATTTTAAGAAAACTTCTAGCAAAGCTCCTCAACTACAACTGCTAGAAGCTTGAGGCAAAATCCAGCCCTTCACCTCTTGCAACCTGCCCCAGAAGGTGGGAGTAACTCAAGTTCTTGTTAATAGATCCCTTGGGGTTGATTAGAATGAAATGATACTGAATGATCAGTGTTTGTGAAAAAAAAAAAAAATATGGAGTTTATCTTTGAGCAACTTGGTTGCAATGGAAGTTTTCCAGCTGAGCCACTCACAGCCTTCATTTCTTATGGGACTAGACTGTGTTTGGTAACTGATCTCAAGTGGGAGGACAGCTCCAAAGAAAATTGTCCCAGGTTAAGGAAAGGAAAGAACATATAAATGGGACAATCCATAAGAAAACAATATTATCTTGATCCTAATTGTTCCAAAAATACCATCAGTCTGCTTTACCCATTACCTGAAAATTATCCAGTATCTTCCACGAGCATTTTGTGGACAGTTTGCTACAGCGGGGGGGTGTTGAAGTAAAAAATCAGCTCTTTCCAAGAACAAGGTCATGGATATTTGATGGTTTAGTTAAGGATGACTACTAGAAAATTAGGAAGAGGCTTATTGCCTCAGTAACAGATAATACAGCTATGAGGGGGGTGGTGATGTGAAAGCAAAAAATGGGGCTTCCTGGAAGTGTTCAGATAGTTTCAAAGAGAGCTGAGCTTCCAACATCCAGTTATACTTAACTGAACAAAACCTTGTTCAGCAGATCCCTGATTTTGCAAAGATGCCAGCGTTTTTGTCAAAAGCTATGGTGTTGATTTACAAAATGAATACGTCCTTCGGTGAAAAATTAAAAAAAAAAAAAAAAAATGAAAGGGATTAGATGAAGCAACAAAAATTCACTCTGTGAAAGTCTGCAGAATCAGTGTGGTCAATTCATCTAAGACAGGAAGCATTTAAACAATTATATAGCAGAAACTTCCTACTAAGATTATAAGAGCATTCTCTTGAAAACAGCACTACAGCCTGTATCAGTTGAAGATGCACAGAAGGTGCTGGACGAGAGAAAAACTGGCACACTTAATTGTTTGAGCTTCAGAAGCACTTAAAATTTACAGCATTGCAAAGAAACCATAGCTGCAGACAAATTAATTGACTTTTTAGTGCAAAAACACTGACACAAAGACAAGGAAAGATGGCACTTGTAGGGATAAAATCAACTGTGAACTTCCACCTGCCAACTGAAAGAGTGCTTTGTCAGGATGACTGACTCCATGTGTCCCTGTTATTAAAGAGCCACCATGGAAAAACAATTAAGAAAATAAATGATACAGAGAAGCAAACTGTCGTCATGGATTAGTCTATCTGAAACAGAGAAATAAAGATCTATCTGACTTTAACTGCAACAAAATTCATCTTCTAACAGGACAGTGGGGCAGAGTTTCTGAACTGCACTGCACCTTAGACTCTGAGCAACTCAGCATCCTTGGATGTTCAAAGGCAGACATCCCTCAGCTTAGATCTCCAGTGTACAAAAATGGCAGACAAAACTGATCTTTATTTTCAGTAATTAATTAGTTCATTAACTAGATAAAAGAAATTCATCACTGAGAATAATGGGCATTTCTGTCTTTTGGCAGTTGTCAGCAGGATGGGCTCAGGCTCCTCAGTGCTACCCAACACCAGGACAAGGGGTAACAGTCACAAATTGAAGTTTCATCTAAATATGAGGAAAAAAACCAAGCACTTCTTTACTGTGAGGATGACAGAGCACTGGAAGAGGCTGTGCAGAGAGGTTGTGAAATCTCCTTCTCTGGAGGTACTCAAAATTCTCCTGGATGTGAGTTTGTGCAACCAGCTCCAGGTGAACCTGCTTTAGCAGGGGATCTGGGCTAGATGATCTCCAGAAGTCCCTTCCAATCCCAACTGTTCTGGGATTTCTGTCATTCTCTAGATCATTCGGGGAAAATTTGAGCTGCACTCTGTTTTTGAGGCTCCCATGCCTTTTTCTAAAGGCCATATTCTGAAAACTGCTGCTTTCATTGTTCAGGTCATTATTGGATCAAATAATATTTTTTCAGGTTCTCTTGGATCAAAACATGATTGTTATAGGTAACTGTGATGCAACATACAAAGCTAGCACATAATATAACATTGGTGTTGCAGGGAAGCAGAAGTGCTCTAGTACTCAACTGTTCGTGTCAAGGGCATCAGTGGGATGACCAACACAGAAACTCAGAGAAGCCTTGCAAAATGATGAATTAACTGACATAAAAGAAGTTGTTTAAGATGTTTGGCCATGACATGGCAAAAGAAGACACTTTTTGAATGTCCTGTACATTCAAAAAGAAACATGCTCTGAAAAAAGAGAAAGAAAATTGAAAGGGAAGTATTGAAAGTGTCACCTAATAATACAAGAAGGAAATGCACAAAGAGTGAAGGAGGTTAAATGAAGCAGTGGAAAGGGATAGGAAGATAGCAGGTTAAACATAGTTTTTTTTTTTTAAAAAGAAGAGTTGGGATGTAGCATTTGCAGCACATTCTCATTTAATATATAACACAAGAGAAAAGATGACACAGATTAAAAGTCCCCCTTTGGAAGGGGGAAAAGAAATAGCAATTTTAGGCAAACATCAAAGAGTGTAATTGCTCTGTTTATACTGAATGAAAAATGTTCTGTAAAGGAGTCAATTTACATAATGTGGAGGCATTTAATATGATTTATAGCCCTGCCTTAAAGGCAGTGGAGTGCAAAAAATGTTGTTAAAACCCTTACATTTTCTTAGAGGAAAAATTGATGTTGAAGAAGAAACTTGTAAGAACATCACGAGTTTAGAGACTGGGAAGAAGCTGCAGGTGGACATGTGTTATTGCACAGTTAGATGGGGAGCTGCTTTTCCCCAGTACCATTATGGGAAAATGGGAGGAAAGAGCCTTGCAGGCAGCCAGAGTGAGATCCCACAAGACCCTGAAGAGGACAGACTTTCCCACCAGAGCTCTAATGTGTGGTGATATACTCTCCATCTTAAACAGTAAACTAGCAGCCATCTGCCCTGCTGGATCTCCCCAAGCTGCCTGCCTGCCTGTGCTCTAGCTCACAGCTAGCTCATATTTTGCTTGGTAACTTCCACACCAAAACCAATCTGGATGTGAAAAAGTGTTTAATTTCTTTCTGGTCCTGCTGCCAGCTGGACCTGCTTCTTGAGACTGCCCAGGTCTCAGGTATCAGTACTCATAGGAATACAAAGGTGGATGTGGAAAATGCACAGCCCAGCAAGGGGACAGGGCAGCACCTCTCTTGTGACAGCTGCCCCTCAGATTTTGCAGCTTAAAGCAGTTGCAGAACAGCCTCATTCCCTGTAGAGATCCCAGCTAGGAAGAGAGCTAAATCAGTGAGAAGCACAAGGCCTGAGATTGTATCAGGCTTCAAAAGTAAAACAACTTTCCTATGCCATTGAAATTACACTCAGGGGAAGAGAAGTGCAGATAACTCAAAGAGCCTCCTTTACACCAGTGTGACAGGGCTGCCCAAAGTTCGTGGTAGGAGAAGCCTGATACAGAGGGTCTGGCAGAGTTTTGTACAGAGTTCTGTGCAGGTGAGTTCCCAGCTCTGGGGGCTGTGCTGATCACTGCCTGGGAGCTCAGAGGGTGCACATGGCATGAGCACTTGCTGCTGAGTGCCTTTAGGCCGAGCCTAAAGTTACAGCTCAGCTTTGCTGCTGGGATCCAGGGCAGCTTTATTCCCAGGCTACTTCTGGTCTCATTTTGCTGTTGAAAAGGGACTGCTTTTCCCACAAAGATGTTGCCACAGCACTCTGTGCTTGCTCTTTATGCTGATCCCTCTGCCCTTCTCCTGTTCTACAGCTCCTAAAGCCAGGCAGTGTTAGCTCCTTTTGACTGTGAGTTCTGCATAACCTGTGAAATGCTCTCCTTTCTGAGGAAAACTGCTCTGCTACTCACTTTCCAGCTGAGAAGGAATTCATGGCATGCCTATTTTGTTTTGAATCAAAAGAGGTGATCACATTTTGATTTGCCCATGGATAATATTTAGTGCAGGCTTTTAAAAGGAAGTCTTTTTGCTTTGTTCTGCAAGACATTGAACACTCCCAAATTTTTAACAGGCTGGTGTAGTGGGACTTGTCCCTGTCCATGGCAGGGGAGTTGAAACTCCATGATACTTTAAGGTCCTTTCCAACCCAAACCATTATATGATACTGTGATTCACTGATCTAAATGACAAATCATAATTCCCTGCATGATAATGGAATAGTCTTGATCATGTTCTGGTAATAGCCACTGAGAAATTAGTAAAAGCTAGAGCTAAACATTCTTCTTTTCAAACTCAGAGTTCTATTTACTTCCTTGAAAATGTGGAGATTGAGTTTCCTCAACTGAGCACAAAGTAATTTCTACCAAACAAGTACTTATGGAACAAACTTGTTCATGCATTTTTGAGAGGTATAAAATGAGAACATTTTTGTGAAAATTGCTACATAATGTTTCACTGTTTATCTTTGAAAAAAACAGAACAACATTGAGCTAAAGACTCTATCTCTGTTAGCCAGGGGTTAGCAGGTTGATAGTGCATGTAAAATCAATACCAGATAACTTAATTGTCAACTAATCTCAATTCACACATTTCTAGGGATAAGTGTACTATAGAGTCTGCTGGGATTTTTATCCTGCTTCATTAATAAAAAAGGAAAGATTCTTTCCAAGATTACCCAGACTGTTCATTTTATAGACTGCACTTTAAAAAACACTGTTCTGTAAAATTGAAGAAACAGGAATCTGATACAAATCTAATACAGAAGGTAGTCAGGTAATTCATAATTTGAGCTCCATTCATAAATGTATTAGCTTCATAAAGGTAGAAAAATATTTACCCTCTCACACACAATCTAAATGATTGTCCCTGTCCGGTACTATAGTCAGGACATTTGTCTTTCAAGCATTATTTAAACAATTTAAACCCATTAGGGACCATAATACCATTACTGACAGGGAGCAACATCTTACATAAAGAACAGTCTCACTTGTCTCACCTATGGAATGAGACAATGGCCAAAATCAGTACAGACTGTACAGCAGGGTCCTGAGTGTGTGGTAGCCATAACAGAAAGAACAGGAAAATGTCATGGTATTATTATGTCAGCACGAAAGGTCTCATTGTTCCCAGTCAAATTCTCTTTACTCCTGAGCATGTTCCTTTTACACACTTGCTGTGGGATTTTCAGGCTATTTTAGAGTATCTATGACTCAGTTATGAATCTTCATAAACACAGATCATTGTCAGCATGGGCTCAAGTGAATTCAGCATTTCCAAGGAGAAATAAATAGGCAATAAGAAGCATACTTCTCATTTCACATGTCTATTCAAATACTGTCTCACATCAGTCAGATCCATACACTTTAAAGCCTGCCTCGAGAGACTATGGCTGCACTTGTAAATAGCAGCAGAAGCACTCAACAAACTGAAAAGGAGTCACTGAGGGGATGTCACTGAACACAAAGCTTGGCAGACAGTCATGATGGAGCATGACAACATGAAAGCCTTGACTGAATGCAGATCATGTCCATGGTTGTTCATTTGTGGGTTTTTTTTTTTTCATGAGAATAATCTTTGCTTCCAGAGTAGTTAGGAGTCTTATTTATTGCTTCATTCTATCCACTGTATAACAGCACTTCACTGCTCTTTCTTTTTTTGAATCACAGGATCAATCGTGTTGGAGAAGACCTGTGAAATCACTGAGTCCAACCCACAACCCAACATCTGCCAACTTGACCAGGGCACTGAATGTCACATCCAGTCTTTCCTTAAACACCACCAGTGACTCCACCACCTCCCTGGGCAGCCCATTCCAAAATCTAATCACCCTTTCTGTGAAAAAACTCTTCCTAATGTCCAATCCAGACCTTCCCTGGTGGAGTTTAAGATTATGATGTCCTCTTGTCTTGTCAGGGGTTGCCTGGGAGAAGAGGCTGATCCCTGTCTGGCCAAACCTTGTTTCAGGCAGTCACAGGGAGTGATAGTCAGTCCCTCAGACAATACACTTTGCTGCTCTGAGAGAGCATTTCTGCCAAAGGAACACACCAAAGCTTTGCAATTGTCTTGAAGGAAATGGGTTGGATTTCAGCCGTGTCTCAGTTCATCCTCTCCCTCTGCTTCTCTCTTCAATGAAAGAAAAGTGAGTTGCTTGCATACTTCATAGGGCTTTGCTCCACCAGCCATGAATTTGCTGGATGATTACATTGATAAGGAGATGCTTATCTGTCTGATACCAGTGTTCCTATAAATTATTAGTAAATAACTAACTGCAATTCCATGATAAAGCATTTCTCTTCCTTTGTCTGATAACAACTGCATTTGTAAGAGAAGTGACTTAATTTTCAGGAGGTAAACCATTAGAAACCAGATGTTTACATCTTTACATTTGCCTCAGGGCGTAATGCCTAAACATAAGAGGAAGACAAAAACAAAAACCAAAACCAGTGTAAAGAGATATATATAATATATCTGCCATCTATCCCCATGCTGCACAGGTGGGGCCCATAGCATTAATCTCAAAATCTGAAATCCTTTCTACTATTTCTAATAAGTGATGAATGTGGGGAAGATGAGAAGTCGTTTGGTTTTTTTAATCCTGGTATCTATTACAGAAAAGGTGATCTTACTTCATCCCTGACAGGCATCTGCAGGGTGTTTGCCAGCTTGCCAATTCCTCTTGATTAGGGCCATTTGGGTCAGCTCCAGTGAAACTGTTAATTATTCCACTGAACCAAGTACAGGAAGGAAAAGATGGATGGGTTGGTTGGAGTAATGACCACTGCATTCAGGGAAGCTGCAGAGCCAAAGGCATTACAAGGAGTGCAAGGCTCAGGAGTGGGATGGAGATGAGAAGCCAGAGTGAGAAAGGTAAGGGAGGGCCAGCTGTGGCAGGGGCTCTGTGTGTGCTTTGTGCCCTGATTCTGGGAGTGAAGTGGGAGTCCTGCCCATTTAGAATATGCTTACCTTCCTCATCTACCCACCTGTTCACTCCTTCAGTGTGCAGTGAAGGAACAGCATTAAATACAGAAGCATCTGAGCTGGCAGTGTGCCTGGTGGCCAAGAAGGCAAATGGAATCCTGGGGTGCATAAGAGCACTGCCAGCAGGTCCAGGGAGGTGATCCTGCCCCACTAGGCAGCCCTGGTGAAGCACATCTGGACTGCTGTGTCCAGTTCTGGGCTCCTCAGTACAAGAGAGACTTGGAGATCCTGAAGTGGGTTCAGTGGAGGGCAAAAAAGAAAAAATATGAATAAGGGATCTGAGCATCTCTCTTATGAGGAAAGGTTGGGGAAACTGCACCTGCTTATCCTCAAGGAGAGATGACTAAAAGGGGACCTCATCAATGTTTATCAGTATCTGAAGGGAGGGTGCCAGAGGAAGGAGCCAGGCTCTTCTCAGTGGTGCTGAGCAATCAGACAAGAAAACAACAAAAATTAAGTCTTTGAACTCCACTAACAAGTTGATAGGTAATTTCTCAGAGTGGAAAACTTTTGCTCATAGCTTTTTATTGTGGCTTAGTTTATCCTCATGAAACACTGAATGAGCACTCTTAATAACCATTCTGAGTGAAAGAACAGCTTGGGCAGTGAGGTGAAGTGCCTCCACCTGCTGTGTTAGCCCAGACAAAAAGAGCACTCAGAATTGCCTTTACACACACAAAGCTTACTGTCAAAAAAGGTTTTTTCATTTATCAGTTCCCTCACAGAGTTTTCATAATAATATATTCTAGCTTTTCTGGTTCTTTGGTCTCAAATTAGAGCTATTCATATGGGAAATTTAGGGTGCCTTCCTGTGTACAAATATCTTGATACTTTTAGTCTTCAGTTTAGTTAAAGTTTTTATGTCAGGAAAATGGCTGCAGTTAGGCATTGGCCAAGAGTGTTCCCAGTGCAGCCTATTGGCATTAATGGAAAATCTCCTATTTGACTACTGAGGTCTGGAAAAGAACCACAAAATCAGGACTGAGTTTTCAGTTGTGGCTGAAAGTCATACAGCTGTGTTGGGTTGAGTCTGCCTCAAAATTGTTTTAGATACTGTCAAGGACATGGTTTCATTTTACCTTCATCATATTTAACACACTTGAAATGGTCCATTTGCATTGTACATAACAGAGAGCAGCCTGAACTGTTACTGCTGTTAAATGTCTTATCAGTACTGCTGGGTTTTTTTCATCTAAGGGATAGAATGGTTTTCAGTTTTGGATGGCAAAGCTTTTAATTATTTCTATTCTTTCTTCCCCAGCGTTTTAAATATTAATATGATATCTGTGTTTTGGCACACCTGAAAGAGTAGACTGGATTAGGCACAAAAGTTTAATCTCACAGAAGGTGGGTGAAGGATAATCCTGTTTTCAGTCACTACTCAAGTTCCTGGAAAGGATTTTCAGTGTGACAGCATAATTGGTGTGTTACAGATAATTGTTGATAATTCAGAGTCCTCTGATGACTTTCATCTGTGTCCAATACCCCACCAGCATAGCTGGTTTTCTGAGGCTAGCAAATCTTCATTTTACTGACAGCATCTTTGCTAAATGAATGCCTGCTGAAAATCTTTTCTTTCCTGTCATATTTGTAAGGTGGAAGCTGAGGACTTCAACATTCTTCATTTAGTCCACAATGTGTTCATATTGCCTAAGGTTTAAACTTTGCTGAACAGAAGTGAATAATTTAGTTTCAGCTGCAAAGTTACTGACAGCTGGAACAGTCCTTTTGCCTTTTCTAGTGCTGCATATTGCATCCAAATGAATAGTAGAAACATACTAGAAGAATGCTAATACAAAGATTGCAGGGTGGATGAAAAGCAACCCACAGTTTAAAAAAAAAAAAAAGATACATATCCAATGTACATGTGTCCCAAGAAAAGTGATCAAAGCAAAGTGTCACAACTACAGCTCCAGCTGAATGACTGCAGAGCCATTCCTTGGTAGAGGATCCTCAAAGCATTTGTCAGATGCTTTGTCTTTTCCATATTCACATTTTCACTGAACTTCCAGAGTGATACATTCACTTTGTACTTGAATTCTCTTCTCTTCTAACAGTGCAGTCTGACAGATAATAGGATTAGTTCCATGAAATGCAGAAAAAGCAATAGTTATACTTGTTGTATTGTTTTAGAAGCCCCTTATTTAGGATTTGTATGAATAGGATGTTTGCTGAAGCACAGTGATATGCTGAGAAAATTATTCAAAAAGTCATTTATTTTTCACACACTTGTCTGTCTGCCCAGAAAACCAATAATTTGTTTATTCAGTTAAATAAGATAGGACACTGACTTGCCAAGAAACAGAAATGAGTGCTGAGAGCTGTCAATACATTCATGAATACAGATAGTATTTTACACTGACTTTGATTTAATTTTAGTTGAGGGTTTATGCATCTTTCTGAAAGATTTTTTTTCCCTGTGGTATTCATGGTAAGAACCATCAGGGCAGTAAACTCCAGGGATCTTCCAGCTCTCTCATTTCGTATGGATAACATCCATCGTGGGAAGAAGAGCTGTATTTTATTGGAATGACATAACTGAATTGAGGTCCTATTAAATCATATCCATTGGCACATTCTCTACAAACCTTTGGCAGTCTGATTTCTGAGTGAAGTTTCGGAACATGTTTATGAATGCACTCTCCATAGATGGAGTGGGAATTGCACACTGTGCCTTTCTTCCTTACGAAGCATGGAGAGCTTTCTCCTGGTTCAGTGCTGACTTTTCCAGCGCACTCAAAGTTCTGTATCTCGAGTTTGTCTCTCTCTGCAGTTGCTATAAATGCAGAATTGAATTTGCTGAATGCTGCTATGTGTCTTTTCCTGGTAAATCAAGACAACAAATCACTGAGTTCAGGGAAGTTATGCCATTAGAAAAGCAGTGTGATATCAGAGTTGGCTGTCTGTCTCATTGCAACCTAAGCTATGCTCCAAATCAGACTAAGCTTTACCTATTTCACACTTTCAGGTTTCCTTCTGATACACTGTTTTTCTGGGGATAAAAGCCCAGTTATTTCAGCATTGCAAAGCCTTTTATCCCTTTGTCTTCATTGTTGCCAATGTAATTGCTTGTTGCAAATGATCGATTTTTCCCCCCTTTTTTTTCCTTCATTAGTTTATAACTTGTTGGATGCTCAGAGAATACCACAAGACCATTCTGAACACCCATCTACCATACAGGTAAATATACAATTTTCAGATGTTATTTATACAAAGCACTCTCCTATTTTGTAACCTTTATTAAACCCTAAGTTTATGAAAGCTTTCATGGTGTCCGAGCATAAATGTATTGTCTGACTATCTTTATTTACAAACACACCGCCTCCCAACTTAAGTAACATTAGGTTTGAGGGCAGTAGTTTCCTTCTACGAATGTTGTATTGATTTTCTCCCTACTCTTTGCATTTTTTCTACTAATTTTGTTTTTAAATATGCTGTCTTCTTCAGACACCAGAAGCAAGGTGTCTGCCGTGCAGCACCCTTTTTGGTGCTGCGCTCTCCACGCTTTTTGGACATCAATGTAACATTTGCACCACCTTTCTTTCTACTACCATTTGTCAGAGCAAAGTCAGTACTTGGCACAAAACCCAGCACTGGCAAATTCACAGGAGGTGTTTTAATAAATGGAGCTATACTGGTAGATGGCTTTGCTTTCCAGAAAATGCAATTCTTCCCGTGCTTCCCAGACACCGGCTGGAGTTAATCAATAAGGATGGAGTCAGATGCTCTGTTGATACGGCGAAGCCACTAAAACAAATCCCGTGGATGGGTGATGGGGACAGTACACGAAACTAAAATCAGAGCTAAATTAAACTGAGACAAGAACAGAAAGTCTGCCCAACTTCTGCCTCTTCCTCTCCCCGCTGTAGGAAGACCCTCCCAGTCTGTCACTATCTGTCACCTGCTGGCTTCTCGCTCCTCCCGAGGCCTGAGCGCAGCACAGGGGCGCTCTCGGCCGGCTCTCGGGGCCTGAGGCCGCTGCTCTCGGTGTCGGTGCCTGCGATCTGCAGTGCCGATGCCCGGTGGGGCGGCAGCGGCCCCTCCAAAGCTCCTCCGCGCCCCTTCCAGACTCCTCCCGGTCCCTCACGGCCCCGGCCCGGCCCCGCCTCCGGCTCAGCGCCGCCCTCGGGCGGCCGCGGCCCGCAGCGCCCGGGGGAGCGGCGGGCTCGGGAGGCCCAGCCCCGGGGCAGAGGCGGCCCAGCCCCGGGAAGCGGCGCGGGGCGCGTCCCACCGGGCCCGATAAAGCACGGCAGGCTTGCTCAAGCAGAACTGCTCTCAGAGCTTCTGCCAGGGTCCAGGGAGCCCCCCTGCCCCGCGAGAAGCCGCTGGAGCGCTCTGCGGGGATGCGCCGAGGGGCTCGGGGCCTCCTGCTTGACACAGCTGCAGCTGCTTCCCCTTGACAATTAGAAGGCAAATCACTGCCCTTAAATATTTGAGATTTGCTCTCTTTCTCATGTGAGAGAAGATAATAGAAAGGAAATCAGATACCAGATATAGACAAAACCGATTTGTTTAGAATTATCATTACTGTCTGACTCTATATTGTGCAATTTTCTTCTTGAAACATCCCTTAAGTACAATATGAAGACAGTAAATGGTAATATTACCTTGCTGTGTTTCTCCAGCACATTTCTTGGTGAGTTATGCCAGGAAGCTTTGGAACCATTTGTTTAGAAAAAAGCTTTAACAGCCTTGTTGATGATGGGTTTCAACGTATTTTTCTTCTCTAAAATACATATTTGACACTGAGTTGTTTCATTTGTTCCAATCTCCCAGAGTACAATTCTTATTATTAATAATAACAATATTTCCATTTTTGTGTTTTTCTCTTAGGTGGGGAATTGTACTTTCCCATGACAATCAAGATGGGGGAAAAAAAGTGCATCGTACCTTATAAAAGGGAAAGAACAGCATGCATTCAGCAATAATTTATTCCACCAGCTGCTTGTCAGTGACAACATTGAAAGAAAAAAATATTCCTACCCCAGGAGCCCAAGGAAGATACTGGGATGATGCAGGGAAGGAAGGGAGTAAAACTGGGTGTGAATCCATCAGCACTGCTCAGCCCAAGGAAGGGCTGGCACATCCTAAATGATACTTCTGGAAAGCCAGGGGTCAGGAACAAAGGTTTAGTCTTGTTAAATCAGCACCTGTATTTCCTGTGAAGTGACACAGCTGAGATGCTGATGGACACAGGGCTGATGCTCACAATTCTAAGTGTCAACACAGACCTTTTGGCCTTTAGTATTCCTGCCTGGCCTTGCCAGAGTTAATGTTTGAACAAACTCTCAGACTGACTCTGCGCAGGTTTCACCAACCAAATAAAGTCTGAGGTACCTACTAATGGTCCCAGCTCAGTTCAGTGCTGTCTGGCAGGAGGTCCTGAAAATAAGGTGTTGCTAGGAAGGACTGGTAACATTGAGGATGGTGTTTCATTACCTGTTTTGCAGTGTGTATGCCACTCCATGCTCTGCTCTGCTGTCTTACCAGGGAAATGCTTCCACATCCCTGCCAAGGGCCAGCAACTGCAGGGAGGTGCTGGCTCTGCTGAGGGCCAAGAGCAGGAGAGCTTTCCAGGAGTGTCTGACCAAAGTGCCCAGTTTAAGGTGCCCTTCAGGAAGAATTAGCAAACTCAGGACACGCATGAGTTATGTGCACTTTTCATGCCCTGCTAATGCTGCTGTCCTCAACCTTCTTGCACCCAGATCCTTTTATTCCCCCTTTGTCTTGGAAAACAGATGCATGGAAAAAGAGCATCTTCTTTTACAGCTCCAGCCCAAACTTTTAATCTTGCTTCATCCCCCCCACAGCACTTAAGTTTCATGCACAAAAGTCTATGATTCTTTAAGATTCTTCTAGCCCAAACTGTGCTACTAGCTTCACCTGACTTGGACATGCTACTTAGGATTTTGTATTTGATTATACATTGAACGCATAATCTTGGCTTCCCCTGCTTTTCTCATCTGCCTTCTCTTTTTCTGCATACTTTTTCTCTTCTGCAGGATCTTTGATGGTTTCTTTTTGTCTCCCCTCAGCTGTTTGTGGGATGATCTTTCCTTTGTACCCTTCCTTGCCCCTCTGAGCTGTCCTTATCCACAAACTTATGTCTTCTTTCCATGCAGACAACTTTCTTTCAATGACTTTGCCTCCATCAATCGGGATGGGAATTTCATCCTGCAACATTTCCTTGGGAATTATTTGCTGCCAACATGAGCTCCACAGAGTTAAAAGAGATGTTAATGTTTTCTCTGCACCAAGGTGGCAGCACTTTCCTTGACTGTTTTTCACTCAGTCCTGCCTCCTACTTGTTGCTCTCCCTGCATCCCCAGGTCTTTCCGTCTTGCAGGGTGTGGGTGTGGAGAGGTGTGTGTCTTACAAAGTATGTGAAATAAAAATTTTCCTACCTTTTTTTAGCTAAGATTTCTTGCCCATATCTTGCCTGTTACAGCATTCTGTGCTCTCAAAAAATGCATTGTTGCTTCTTGAAGGGTTGTCAAGATCCTTTTCCTTCCATTGGGCTCACATCAACACTCTGTGTATCTTTTTCAAATGTAGCCTCCTTGAAAGTGGCTCACACAGGCAGCTCTCTACATTCTCAAGTCCCTTTTCATCCCTCCTTTACCAGGTACAGGCTGGTTCCCTGCTCCTGCTGGCCCACCATGCAACCTTTACTTTCTCACTTACAGCTTTTTCAGATGCTGTTATGGCTTTGTTACTCTTCAAGCAGAAGATTCCTGTAAACATACATCTGCATGTGTCTCCTTCAAACACTTCCAGTGTGTTAGGCAGTTCAGACATCCCTTCCAGCTGTGTCAGTTTTTGCTGGCTGCGTGTCATGATGAAATGCTGGGAATAAGTAAGGGATTTGTAAAGCTAAAAACACACTGAAGGAGTTGCCTAATTTAGAATGAACAAGCTATTTTCAAAGGCACAGTGGGAGCACTTCGCATTGTATGGCCTGCATCTTCATTTGCACTGTGGGCTGTGCGTCAGCAAGGCTGCAGGATGGAGGAAACCTGACAATGCTTCATTTCCATTTTTACATATGCAAGAAACCAGCACATCATGTCTACTCAGGGGATTTTTACACTGTGAATTATATTCAGTTTCTTCCTCAGCCCCTCTGACCTCCAGTCATGCAGGTATGAGTAAAAATCTTTTCTCAAGAAATAAAAAGTTTATATAATTTACTGTCTGTAAAGCCCTGATATAAATCTGATCCCACGAATGACATGGGTTAGAAAATCACCCTTTTGTGAACCATTTCTGTTAACTTTGGTGACTGAAATGGAGTGGTAAACACAGAGCACTATTTGGGCATGTAGGAGTGACAGCAATAAAAATGAAGAATTTGCTTGAAGAGATTATAGGCAGGATGCCTTACACTGCTTCATTCCCTCTGGGAGATGAAGTTTGCAGTAGAATACTTAGTAAATCAGCGGATGTTGTGCTCCACAAGCTCAGCAGTGAGTAATCCCTGGTTCACTGGTTCCTAGCCCCAGTAATCCAGTTATCAGGAAACAGCAAAACCCTGAGCACAGAGACTCCTCTCCTGACTCCTGACCATGGAGGCAAGTTTATCCATCTCCTCTGAGATGGGAAGAGGTTGATACACAGGAAAGTCACACAGGCAACCATGACACCCCTGGCAAAGAGCTCCAAGGAGATGATTTCCCATCACCACCATGTTCCCTGCATGTTGGAGGTGCCTGGTGTGGGGGATACTGCATGGGCTGCCCACCCTGATGCAGAGGGTTGCTCCTGCTCTCCGAGGTGATGGCTGAGCCAGCCTCAGGGTCTGCTGGTGGCCACACCAGCATTCCCTGGCTCCTATCACCAGAACATCTCCCATGGAACCTCACAGAATCCCCTGTTGCATTAGATTTTCCAAAGTGGTCCATTTAGATATGTAGAACACATGATCAGTGTCTTACAAAAGACCTCGGCACACTGGCTGTTAGGGCTCTGAAAATCTGCCTGGAGCTGTGGTTGTGGCAGCTGCAGCTCTCCAGGCACCTTTGAAAAGTGGGTCCTCATGAACTTTTCTCCATGCAGACTGCAATTGTTTGAAACTCTGGCTCCACTTCCAGGTGGTACGCTCATAAACAATGTAGGGGCCTAAATTTCATTACCTTTCATGTAGGTTTAAGTGCTTTTGAAAATTTTGCCCATCATACTTTTACAAATCTCCCCCATTGTGCACAGTTAAGAAAGTTTTCTCTTTGCAGCTGTCATTTGGAGGTTGGACAAAGGCTGAGAGATTAAAGAAAATGGTCTACTGAAAGGATGTGTGGAATCTGCCACTGTCCAACCAAAAACCATTATAATGCAGGACCAGGCTCACAATTCTGCCAACAGCTTGCTGAGTAACTTTGTGCCAGTCACTTTTTTTTTTTTTTTTTTTTTTCCCAGAGGTGGTATGCTCATATAAATGCCCAGACACTTTGCCTGCTATGGGCTCAGGGAAGCTGTGGGGACCCTCGGGCCCCCCGTGCAGCCCATGGTAGGGACGGTTCTCCAAGGGCGCCGAGCTCATCCAGGGGGCAGCTCAGGGGGGCTGTCCCCAAGCCTGGCTGGTGGCACGGTGGCTGCTGGACAAGGGGCTGTTGTTGTGGGAGCGTTGGAGCTCACGGACACCGGGGCCTCGCCCAGTTGGGCCATCAGGAACAGGTACTCCTTGTCCATCCGTGCCTTGTCCTGTGCTGACTGCAGGTCCCCAGGCTGGCAAACTCGCAGTGGGAGGCGATGTGCCCAGCCCCGCCGCACTTGGTGCACACTGGGGTGTTGATGATGCTGCGGGGCTCGGTGCTCTGCCACGGCCTCAGGGTGCGGCTGTCATCCTCCCGTGCTCTGCCACGGCCTCAGGGTGTGGCTGTCATCCTCCCGTGCTCTGCCACGGCCTCAGGGTGCGGCTGTCATCCTCCCGTGCTCTGCCACGGCCTCAGGGTGCGGCTGTCAGCCTCCCGTGCTCTGCCACGGCCTCAGGGTGTGGCTGTCATCCTCCCGTGCTCTGCCACGGCCTCAGGGTGCGGCTGTCAGCCTCCCGTGCTCTGCCACGGCCTCAGGGTGCGGCTGTCATCCTCCCACAGGGTCCTGCTGAGCTGAGCCAGCTCCTGCAGCTGCGTTTTACACAGATCGTTCCGGTCCTCGGGGTCTCTGTCAGTCCCATTGCTCGGTCCCAGTATGCTGGGCCCTTACTGGGAATTCCCCTCCCTGTAAGCATTTTACCTCTATGGAAGACAGGGGTCCCCCAGGGTGTATCAATCTGTGGGTGACTCACAGGGGTGCTGGTCGAGGTCCTCACTGGCTGCCCGCCATTCTCTACCATTTGTAGCAGTGTGTGGCAGCAGTGATGTGATTGTGATCCAGGGAGGCCACAACTGGCAGCAGGGAAAACAGACGAGACAAGTCTTTCTGTGTGGCACGAGAGTCCATTTCAGTTGTGGCTGCGTTTCTATGAGAGAATATCTGTACCAAAACTTGCTGTAGGCAGTAGCCACAATCAGGAGAGTTGTCTTGCTCCTTTTCCTCACGTGTTTTACAATTGAATGTGCAAAAGAGCTTCCTAGCCCTGCTTCCAGGTCATCTGTGAAGGAGAGGTGCAAAGGTGCTTTGGAACTTTACTGCTGCTTTATGATATGCTGAGGAGGTGATCACAGCAGTGATGTGATCGTGATCCAGGGAGGCCACAACTGGCGGCAGGGAAAACAGATGAGACAAGTCTTTTGTGTAGCACGAGAGTCCATTTTATTCCCCCACCCTGTGCTACGGGGAGCAGGGGCCCGAGAGCCTGAGCAGAGCCCAGAAAGCCCGAGAGCAAGCAGACCTACGGCCGGCCATGGGGTTTTATCAGGTGTCCCACTGGAGGAGTCTTAAGATCAGATTACAGCCTCCTTAGAATGGGAAGGCTCTACAAGCTAGAGATGTTATATCTCTGAGTGGTGGGTTTACATATTCCAGTGCCAACAAGTAATTTGAATGGGAAAGGGGACAAGAAGTCCCCACTTCCTACTCAGGGTAGGTACTGCCAACTACTGACCAGGCTGCTGGGCACAGGGGTCCATCAGGATTACACCAAGTGGCTGCTCCCACTTCCAGAAGCCTCCTCTCCCCTTTATCCCAATGCTCAGAAGGCAAAGTGTGGGGGGAGGGAGGGAGGGAGGAGGTGTGCATCCCTTTGTCATGCAGCCCCTATCACCAGGCTCCCAGGTATGCTGGGGGATAGTCTGTGAGAGGTGTCCCACCATGGTGTGTGGCAGGGCTGCTTCAGTAGCTCCACAGTTCCTCTCTGTGCCTTTGGCTCTGCTGTGCCAAATATGGCATTGCCTCCCAATGGCACCCAGCCAGCCTGGCAGCCCTGCCCAGAGCTGGCCCTGACCTGCAGAAGTGCCCGTGTGCCCTGATCAGAATGTGCACAGTTGCTCTGCATCCTCTGCTTTTAACCGTGGTAACCTCCAGCCTTTTCTTAAAAGCAGGCTTCTGTCTGAAAGGAACACTAGAAAATTTGGCTTCTCCTCTGCACTCTCAAGCTCTTAGCACAGCACTGCCATGTGTCTTTGGCTTGAAAAACATATGTAAGTAGCCCTACTTAAAGTTAAGAGTACACATAAGTCCTTTGTTGACTTAGAGTGGACAGCAGAAAAACAGCTGAAAACACTGACCCAGGTCACGAGAATGAGGCAGAAAAACAGCTATTGAAGCCTCCTGCTTCAAATCCCACCCCAGGACACCACTTTCAAACCCCTGGAGATTTTCCAGAATGTGTCCTGAAATGCTTCTTTTATGCAAAAACCAGTGATCACACTTTAATGCCCACTTTGAATCGCCTCCCCTTTCACTTCCAAGTAACTCTAGCAGTTGGTGAAACATTCTTTTGCCTGCAAAAATTAGTAGTTGTGAGAGAAAATTTGAAGTACAGCTTCATTTAATTCTGCAGGCTGATTTCCAAATGTAACTATGTATCTCTGCAGTCCAAAAAGTCTTCCTATATATTCATAAATAGCCTGTTACAAACAGTAAGGCATCAGTAATAGTTATATCTTAATTCAGTTCTAAGAAGGAGTTTTTTCAGACTGTTATAAGCCAAGCCAATTTCTTTCTGTTGCATCTCAACGTGCATTATCTATGGATGCCAATATGATGGATACCTCATAAATAGAAATTATTGCATAGAATGGGGAACTTTGTCTCTTGGCATTGTTACCTCCAAACTAAAAAATTAACATAAAAGTGTGCAGAGTTAAGGTTTCCCTGTAAAACTTCAGGCTCACTGTGCTGATATTCATTTGCCTACCTTAACGACAATGTTGGGCTTGTCCTAATTGGCTTTATTAATTTCACCTGCCTAGGGAGGAGAGGGGAAGATGAATTTGGCTTTATATCATCATTCTCTTTCACTGGAATAATTGAATACCAGAGTGCAAGAAAAATAGGTGTGCTTTTAGTTAAGAAGGTGGGATGGCTTTTCTGAACACATTGTTTGCAGTATGAAATTGCCTGGGTTGGGTTTTGTTTGGTTGGTTGATTTCTTTGGGGTATGGCTGTTTGGTTTTGATGGGTTTGAGGCTTTGTGCGGTTTGTTTGGAGGGGCTTGATGGTTTGGGTTTTTTTTTTGGGGGGGGGAGGTGGGATATCTGGGGTTGGGTTTTTTGGGGGGGAGGGAGTGTGTGGCGAGCCGATGACGCACGTCAGGAGCCCTGAGTGAGCAGATGTGTATTTTGTCAGCTGAAGGGTTAAGGGCGGCGCTGCCCGGAGCATCCAGCAGGCGGCCGCGCTCCCGCCGCTCCCGCCGCTCCCGCCGCTCCCGGAGCGCCGCCGGCAGCCCGCGCACGCCGTGGGAAGCAGCGCAAGGACTGACGTCCAGAACATCCTGCCTATAGGATCCCAGCCGCCAGCCGAGCCCCGCTTTCCCCCCTCGCTTTAAATCCGGCTGGCGATGGCAGGCAGCGAAAGCGGGAGAGACTGGCAATGCAGCGTGGCAGCAACTCCCCAAAGTTCTTGCTTTCTCTAACTCCCGGCTTTCGGACTCGGAGCTGCCGGGCAGAGCCGAAGCTGGGAGTTTAACCAGCCCCGTTTGCGAAAATGCCTGCCACTTGCTGGTCTTTGAATTTGATAATTGGCCTTCCAGAGCTGAGGAATACTTAACAGCAAGAGAAGTCGAGGAGGAAAAGGCAAGTTTCACAATTTAAACGATGCTAAAACAGGTTCTACTTTCACCTTATGGAAACAGGACTGTGGAGCAAGCTGCAGGTGCTTTTTGGCTGGGTTATTGACAAGATGTGTCACAAAGTGATATGACTTTTAAACTCTTCTGACTGCTTAAAGCCAGCAAGGAGCAGCAAAATTAAAGCAAGAAATTAATTTGAGGAATTTGGGGACTTTCAAAGAAGAAAGCTGTTTTCCGAGAAGAGCAAAGTAGGACGATGGCATCTGGAGAGTGCCTTCTGCTAGACCTAGAAACTGATAACTTCATTTTCTATAACATCTCTGTGAACCAGAGTGCAAACTTCTCCCTCCTGGGGGAAGACTGGTTTTACCCAGCGTTCCTCTACGCCATCCCCACTATCTATGGGATCATCATTCTGATAGGCCTTATTGGCAATATCACTTTGATTAAGATCTTCTGTACTGTGAAATCCATGAGAAATGTCCCTAATTTGTTCATTTCCAGTTTGGCTCTGGGAGACCTGCTGCTTTTAGTGACTTGTGTTCCTGTGGATGCCAGCAGGTACCTTGCTGACGAGTGGCTGTTTGGCAGAACTGGATGCAAACTTATCCCCTTCATACAGCTCACCTCTGTAGGGGTGTCAGTCTTTACTCTCACTGCTCTCTCAGCTGACAGGTAAGCTTGGCTGCTGTTGCCTTGAAAAGAAGCCTGCATAATTATGACTCCATAAAATGCACAATTATAAATTTGTATTTTCAGGTAAAATGTTTCTTTTTAATGTGATGAGGGAAGAAGAACCACCTCAGGTGATTTCTGATGAATATTAGCATACAACTTGAGAAGGATGCAGACTGAACACAGGATACCTTTTCTAAACTAAATGTTTGCGCAATTTAGCTCATAGTCTACATTAATTCAAAGAGGGACAAGAGCAGATCAAGCTAAAGCTAAAGACCAGAGAAAGAAAATGCCATTAATGAAGCTCTGCTAAAAGATAGCATGTTCATATTTGCCCAAAAGATAATTGATGCATACTTCATGAAGTGTGAAGGCACTGGAGCAGCAATTTAAAGTGCAATGAGAATCAATTCTTTCTAGTGGCTTGCTTCCTTAAAGTTAATAATATGTGAGACAATATTTCATAAAATATTTTTCAGATATTCAAATGAGCTTGCCTGAAACCAGGAATCGCAGTTGCCACAGCCAGTGTATTTCCCTTGGTTAAACAGTTTGCCCCTTATCCAATCAAAACTGATCTGTGTTGTTGGTTCAGAAACTTCAGTTTCCAATAATGTTTAGTAAAAAATAATGTGCAGTAAATATGTTGGTTCATTTTCTGAATGCTTCCAAAAGAGATTAAGGAACACGTTGTTACCATGCTGAAGTGACACAGAAGTACTGAGAGAAAAATTATTTCAGTTTTGTTGTGATCAAAAAAGACATGGGGATTGTGAAAATAGGTTTGCTTTGGGTAGTCTCTTGCATGCCACTTTGTCTTGCTAAGCTGCTTTAAAACATCAGACTACTTTTATTCAGATTTCAATGTAGTTCACACACATATTTCAATATACTTTTTGCAGTCTCAACAAAAGCAGGAGCTCCTTGGTGTTTCAGAGACAGAATGGTCAATATGTTTGTCCTCTCCTCTGTGTTGGGATATATAAAAATAGCACTGTCTGTCCCAGTAGCAGATGACAAACAGGCCTATGTGTAGATAAAAGTCTTAAAGTAATATGCTTTAAAGTGCTGTGAAGGTAGGAAAGCTGCACTAGTTAAAGACCACTTGCACTTTTGCTCCTGAGTTTGATGTGGTGCTTGATGTGGTGTCTGGATGCCCTCTGACCGCTCTGAAGAAAATGTTAAGAAAACAATAAGTATCTCTTAAGGAAAATACATCTTTCTAAAGCTGTAATATAAGTTGTTTTAAGGGGTGTAAGGAAAACAAAAATGCATTGTAAAGAAGATTATCTTAGAGGTATTTATTGCTATCTGATCACTTGCTACATAAAGTAAACATTGCAAATACTTTTACCGAGCAGCACATCAATAGCACTTTTTGCCTGAAGTGATAGAACAGAACAGAAAACAGCAGCTGTGCCAAGCTTGGGGTTTTTTGACTTCAAGTTCTGAACTTCAGCCTATCAGGAACCTGTTAACTATCATGCTGCACTGATGATCAAATGTTTCCATTTCCAAGGGATCATTTTACCCTCTTCTAATGCATCTGTGGTCCACTGCCGAAGGAGATAATAATGAAACTTGTAACTTTGTTAGACCTATGAATCTAATATGCTGTGCATTGAAACACAAATGTCCCTTATCTGTTAAGTTTACAGAAGTTTCTATTTTGATAAATTATCAGCAGTGCTGGGTTAATTTTGTTACAAAATAATACAGTCTATATTTTGTCAGCTCACAGCCCATTAGTCTAGCTCCTTAAAACTGTCACCCTGAGCTCCAGACCCCAGTATTAATCATGTCAGAATCATTAGGAAAATAGCCTTAAAATGTAAAGGGAAAGCTTCCAAAATGTGAGTTGAATGTGGACCAGTGTGGTGATGCTGGGCTGGGAGCTGTGGAGGGTCTGGAAGCCCGACACCTGCAGGTGAGATGCTGAGCCTAGCATGTGGGGTGGTTTTATAGACACCCATTTCTGATGACAGATATGACACTGCATGAAGGGAAACAGAAAAAAGGGGCTTGGTGGTGAGATGATTGGTGTTCAGTGAGCTGAATCCTACCTGAGATGCTCACATGAGGTGTGTGAATTTCCCTGTTCTCACTAAACAAAGCCATAGGCCATGTAAGAGAAAAGCCTCCTAAACCTCCTGCTCTGAATAACATTACATGGCACTGTCTCCAAGGAAAGGGAGACTTGTCAGTGTACTATAGGCCTTTTGTCTATAATTCATCATCTGCAAAAAGTTATCATAAGACCCTCTTGGTTTCAGCATCCCTCTATTGACAAAAGCAAACATGGAAACAACTGCTGGCATTACTGAACATATCATGGTGATGCCTGAGAGACATCACAGGGAGAAGAATTCTGATGTGTAAAGAAAAGCGTTGGGATGTGATACAAGAGGGTCATTTCCAGAGACATGACCATTGAAACACAAGGTGAAAGGCAGTGGGTAGGTGTGATGGGCAGAGAGAGTATGTGAGAGTGTGAGACGCTTGGGCTACATTACAACAATGGCACAAATCATCCTGACTGTGTTGGATCACCTTCTGAAAATGAGGGGCCCAGTTTTAGTAGGTTTTTGAGCTCACATCATCAGTGCATAAGTATATGCCTTCCTGAGGTATATTTTTGTTATTTCCATTCCCACTTTGCCCTGTGTTAGGAATCTCTCATCTGCCAGTGACTGCAAACACTTGGCTGAGTGCCAGCCTCCAGCACAGAGCACCTAAAGCTACTCAGTGGTTTGACCCACCAGAATGAGGGATTGTCCAGAGGATTGACTGTTGCACATTTCTCAAGGAGAAACAGTGGGACAAATTGCTGACATCAGCTTTTCCTGCAGTGGGAGCCTCCCAGCCTGCAAGTGCTCTGGGCACATATGGACACAGCTGAGCATGCCTGCCCAGGTTTGAGCAGCAAGGGACAACCAGAGCATCCCTGGGTGCTTAGGATGGCTCTGTGTACAATCATGAGATTTCCTTCAGATTTCATTGTTATTTCAGAAAATATGTAAGAAAGGGCAAAAAAAAATTAATAATATTATAAATATTATAAATGTATTTCCTCTGGGACCACTCCACTGTCTGCACAGTGCTTGCATCTGTCTGGCTGCATTTGCAGGAGCAGTGGGAGCTGTCAGGAGACACCTGTTTTCCTGCAAGTGTGTTAAATTTTCAGAGCAGCCAGGAGAGGGTTAAGGCATGTGCTGTGCTTCCAGCTACCTTCCATGAGTGATAAGGCACCAGTGCTGAGTATACAAGAGCAGAGTGAGGAAACAAGCAGCCCATGTGTGTGCATGATGTCTGTGTGTTTTAGAAATGCTGTAAATGAGGTTGGTAGGGGAAGGACAGCTGTCTGCCCTGCTGTTCTGCACTGTTGAGCCAGTGGTTTCTTCAGCTACTGCTCAGTTTATCCCACAAAAAAAAAGAGAGTTTGGGTTCTGCCCTCCTCCTCCTCCTTCACCTCCTCCTCTGTGCAAGGATAAGCAGTGCAGAGGCACCCGTGAGAGCAGTGACACCTGAGCTTCTAGCCCAGGGAGAAAAGCCAAGGCTGTCTCAGCAAGGGACAGGAAATTAAGGAAAATCTTCGCACAGCAAGAGGAAAAGCAACTATTTAATTGCCCATGTCATGGGAGATGTCTTTATTTAATTGGCTTTCTCCCGTGACTGACAGGGTATGTACATTTGCATTTGAATTAGCCAGGCTGTCAAGCATTGATCATAGTTCCTCCCTGTTAGGCTGGCATGGTAAAAGATCGAAATGCCCTGGTGCTCATGCAGCGAAACCTTCCTGAAGCAATGCTGTTTTTACAAGCACACAGCAGAGTAATGTGAAATGTAATTGGAGTTTACAAGCAGCATCTTTACTTTAAGCACCTTGGATTACATGGATTCTAGCACTGGGAAGCTGCAGCATGCTTGCCAGCCGGGGCTGCCTGCAGCCCGTGGTGGGAGTGACAGTGTGCTGAGATATGTGGAGTGACATTACACGGGAGATTAGGTGGTAAAACCAGCTGCAGACAGCAGGGTTGCACTCATGTGGGATGCCTGAAATGAGGATGTTAGCTTTGGAAATGTTGACCTTAGTGCCTTGGGTGCAGGGATGGATGCAGGAATGCTGCAGGGTCTCAGCTCTGCTGGGTCCTTTGGAATGCAACATGAACACAAATTTTGATGTTCCTCTGAACTCATGTGATGGTTTGTTTATCTAAGAAATAAAACTTTGAAAAACATTCCTAAAAAAAGCAACAGTGCAAGGAAAGAAACAAATCCAGAATTTCTACAAACACTTTTAAACATGCAAAATCTTTGTTTAGTGGACTCATCTCTTCTGTGATTTAGGTGTCTCCAGACCCTACTATTAATATTACCTACAATACCACAGGAGGTGTAATATCTATGTGCCAGTTCATTTATTTTACTTTACAATCACTGGTTTATATCTCCACTACCAGACTAAGGAAAGCATGCCATGGTAATAAAAAGCTGTGAAAAAATCAACCCAGATTTCCCTGAGTTCATTTATATAATGACACTTTTGAAAAATACCATCAGTTGTAAAGTGCCAAGTCTGAGTAGTTTAGAACGTATTCTGGGCATTCTAGTCACAGGGAAGAAAACTGGAGGGACTTTGGGGCCCAGCCCAAAGCCTTCCCTCACTCTGCAGCCCCATTTCCACCCTTGCCACTGACACAGTGTCTGTGCTGCTGCCCTTCATGTGCTGATGCATGCAGGGTGATATACACCTATCTTCTTCAGCTGATCCTGGTTGCTGGACACTGTGTCAGTATAATATAAACACTCTTTACACTCTTAGTTTTAGGTCTCATTTCCTCAGCCCCTGAATCCATCTGCACCAAGAGCAACTGATCAAACAGCACAAACTTTCTTAATATCTTGATTAACCAGAGCAGATGGCCAAAACACAATGGATGTACTTCTATAACCAGGAAGATTAGAGCTTCCATTTATAGCAGTGGGACTGGTACGGAAATCTGAGTTTAGAGTCAGTGCTAATGTGCTGGAGACTGTCAATATTTAAGCAATCAAAAGGAAGAAAAGTCAGATTACCTATTGTTTACATTTCAGTAAAACCTAAAACCCCCAATCAGTTGTCATGGTCTCATAGTATGAGGTTGTCTACACACTGTTATTAAGGAGAGCAACTGGCTGCAGAGAATTTGCTGGTTGTGTGTCCCAGCAGTGGGCTGGGATTTCATCATCACTCAAGCAAGGAGATGAGCTTACTGTGGACCCATCAGTTCATGTCTTACTATTTGATATTCAGATGTGGACAAGAGCCTGGCTGAGAAGAGTAGGAGGTAGCTGAGCTGAAAAAGTAGAAGCAGGCACAACCACTCTGTGAAGCATCCCATAACTCAGAGACGACCCTTGCAATTATCTGTTTTCCTTTATTTTGGAAAGAGACTCCACCACAGTCCCTAGGGAGCCCCCTCACCTTGTTTTTCAGCAGTCTGACACCCAGGTGCCCACCTCACCCTGTACAATCTGGGACACCATGGGCCGTGATCTCCAGCCCACAGCAGGCTCTGCACCCCCCCCACAGTGTCTGCTGCACAGGATCTCAGGCAGAGCAAGGGCTTTCAAAATCCCTGTGCCATGGGGCAGAAAACAGGGACAGTCCACGGGCCTCTCACAGTACTGAGGCACCTGAAGGCAACCCAGCAGCAAGCCAAGTGCTCTGCTGTAGAGAAAAGCAGAAAGCTAGAGATGCCTTGCAGAAACTCCCCTCCTATGCCAGGCTAGTGATCAGTTTAATTGGACTGCAGAAAACTGTGGAGCATCAAAGGGAGAAGCATTGTCAGAGCTCTGCCCATACTGTCCTCACTCGCCCTCTGTCCACAGTCAGTCTCTGCAGCTCTCTGGGAAAGCAGGACAGAAAACAGTACCATGACACCTGATAGAAAAAAATGTTTCTTCACACCTTCAGGCAACCCTGAAGCATGAGATTGAGACATGAAGGTTCAAATTATTTGGGGGAACCAGAGAAGTGGATGCAGGACTAGGAGATACCACATTAGCCATCAACTCAGCTGTAGTTCTTGCCCACACCTGTGCACAGAGGCTACTGAGTATCTCACAGGATTTGGATTAAAACAAATCTCTCCAGTGACCTGAGGCTGCTTTCTGAGCAGTCAGACTAAAGGCACATACATCACTCTGCCGCCTCTGGTGTGTCTGGCGCTCTGTTACCCTCTCCTCTTAGAACTCAGGTCATGTTTCAAATTGAAATTTGTCTGACCTCTAACCACTGCATAATAACCTAACTCACAGCAAACCTGAAAGGCTGAGAGCATTGGGGTTGCTCAGTCTGGAGAAGAGAAGGTTCTGGAGATATCTTATTGCAGTCTTTCAATACTTAAAGGGGTTTATGAGAAAGACAGAGAGGAACTTTTTACCAAGGCCTGTAATGGACAAGGGGCAATGGTTTTAAACTGAAAGACAGTGGGTTTAAGTTAGACAAAATGAAGAAATTTTTTATGGTGAGGGTTGTGAGGCACTGGAGGGAGCTTGCCCAGAGAAGTGGTGGATACCCCACCTCTCAAAGTGTTCAAAGCCAGATTGGATGGGTCCTTAGCAGCCTGACTTAATTGAAGATGTCCTTGCTTATTGCAGGGGGCTTGTTAATCCTTTAAAGGTCCCCTCCTAACCAAGCTATTCTATGGCTCTATGATTAGAGCAGTCAAGGATAGCAATTGATTGTTCAGCCCCTACATGCTGCTGAAGGTTCAAATAGTGGTGATGATCTCTTATGACACCTATGTTTACTGAAACCACAGAAGGCACTTAAAGATCATATGGCTTAGCTTTATATGGAATTACACTAAAACCATGACATCATAAGAATCCCACAGGATATCTCATTTTGTCACATGCAGAAGAGTCACTCTGATGTCTTCTTTTATCTCTTCTTAACAGAGCATTAATTTTTTTGCATCTCCAGCTCACTTGGCTCCTGTATTTACTATTTTACACATAACTGAGTTAAAATGGTTTGGTTTAGACTATGGCCATTTACCCCAATGATTCTACAACAGTCTGGTTAGCCACTCTGTCATCTGCAGACTTTTCCAGCCAAGGTTTTATAGCCTGCTCAAGGTAGGTGATACATACAATAAATATTACTGCAGCTAGAGAAAGTTCCCAGAACCCAGGCTACAAATGGTTCCACACACTGCTTTTTACTACCATGCTTGATGCACTGCTACGGGAGCATGGGGCTCAGGGTCTCCATCTGGAATTCCTCCTTTCCCAGATGAGGAGTCCTAATTTTAACCCTATCCTGTGGGAGTGGGACAGGGATTGCATGGGTAGGAGAGGGAGGACCACATGTACCCTGGTTCACAAATGTGCATATCTACATGCACGGTCACCCATGCCAACATGCCCACAAAAGCTGCAGCTCCTCTGTACACCAGCATGGCCCACACCCTATTTACATCCCCTGTTATGTTGTGACAAGATAAAACAATGCTGACATCTGCTGTGTGTTAAACAAGACAGACATATTAATTATCACTTGTTAGCAGGATTAACCTATCTCTGACTCCCTTTGCAACTGGCCATGGGCAGCACAAATATTCGCACTTTTCTTGGTCACACCATCCAGCTTTTCTGAACATTACATCTTTGAAGACAATTCTCCACTTCTGAGGAAATTCACCACTTTTTCAAGATTTGTAAAAAAATTAGCTCCACTTGTTCCTCAGCTGGTTCCTTTAGTACTCCTAGGTGTAAATTATTCAGGCCTGCTGGTGTGAAATTAGTTTGTGTTAGCAGATGTTAGCTCACAGCTTCCTTAATACAGCTCACAAGTTTTCTGCTACATCTGTAGTGCTGCACACATAGTATAGAACCACATAGATCTCCTGCTCATTTGGTCCTGAAGATGACTATCAAGTTATTGCTTTTCACTTTGTCTCATCATTGTTCATATCTTCACTATTTATGTGTATGCCTGACTTACTGATTTTTTTATTCCCAATGTATTTAAAAATGCACATTTGTCTGTTGCAGAGGGACCTTTGGTAATTTGTTGGCTCCTTCAGCTTCCCTTATCAGTCATGAACATTTTAAAACTCCAATACTTGCTGTCATTTACTTTTGCTTTTTTTTCCCATCTGTTGCATATTGATTTTTTTAATTACTTCTTTGAGGTTTTAGCATGACTCCTCCTTTTCTCTTATCCAGGGCAGCTTTTTGCTGTGCTTTTTTCATGGCAAGGAGGGAGACACCAGGGAGCAGGCTGGAAGTCAGTGACTAATTTATAGTTAGTGATACCCCTTTAGATTTGTGTTCTCAGTCAGTTGATTTGAAAGCTGCTTTTAACTTTAGGAAATCTGCTTCCCTAAAGTTAACAGAATCATAGAATCAAAGAATGGTTTGGGTTGGAAGAGACCTTAGTGGTCATCTACTTCCAACTCCCCCAGAAGTGGGCAGGAACACCTTCCAGTAGACCAGGTTGCCCAAAGCCTCATCCAACCTGGCCTTGGTTCTAAATATATATAGCTTTTTATTCTATTTCCACAAAATTAATATAAGCACACCACAGCTTATGGAAGTGCTAATTTTTAGGTCAATGATGAGCTCTTCCTTCTCTGTCAAAACAAGGTACAATATTGATTTATTGTACAGGCAGGACTTTTTCTGTTGAGCAACTGCCATTTTTAGGAATTCTAATGAATTTCTATAACTGGCTCTGTGGGATATCCAGCAGTTATGCCACCTGCTTAGATTACTCAGTGATTATGCACCAAAGGTGGTGCTTTCAGCAGAAATAAGGCAGATTCTCAAGGGAAATGGGGAGTCCATGTCTGAGGCTGCAGCTTTAGTTGCCCTGGTCACAGTTCAGTCCTCAGGCAGAGCTCCCACTCCCAGGCTGCTGGCATCCCTGGAGACTTGGGCTGAGGCAGTAGAGCCCTGGATGGAAGCACCCCTGGGGCTTGCTCCTTCTCATGCCTGGTGGCCCCATGCCAGCACCAGTTCTGCCAGCTGCCTCCAGACTCTCAGCACATTGCAACCCTGACACCAGCTTGTGCTCTGGTGCCACATGGCTCGAGCAGGAACATCCCTCTGGCTGCACCCGGGCACTGAGCACACAGAAATGCGTGCAGTGCTTAGCTGGTGCTGGGCAGCTGAGTGGGAGCTTGCCAGTTTTGAAATTAAAGGATGTTTCCAAACCGTGTCCAGGGGGGCAGCAGGCCCAGCATCGCCATCTGGGCAAGGGAGAGGACTGTCCCTTGGCAAGGGAGGGGATTGTCCCTCTGTGCCCTGCACTGGGGCAGCCTCACCTCGAGTGCTGGGGACAGTTCTGGGCATCACAATATAAGAAAGATATTAAACTATCACAGAGCATCCAAAGGAGGGCAACAAAGATGGTGAAGGGTCTCAAGGGGAAGCCGTATGAGGAGCAGCTGAGGTCACTTGGTCTGTTCAGCCTGGAGGAGACTGAGGAGAGACCCAACTGCAGTTACAACTTCCTCATGAGGGGAAGAGGAGGGACAGGCTCTTCTCTGTGGTGACCAGTGGCAGGACCCAAGGGAATGGCCTGAAGTTGTATCAGGGGAGGTTTAGGTTGGATATCAGGAAAAGGTTCTTTACCCAGAGGGTGGCTGGGCACTGGAACAGGCTCCCCAGGGAAGTGGTCACAGCACTGAGCCTGATAAGAGTTCAAGAAGCATTTGGATAATGCTCTCAGGCACAAGGTCTGACTCTCAGGGTATCCTGTGCAAGGCCAGGAGTTGGGTTCAATGATCCTTGTGAGTCCCTTCCAGCTCAGCATATTCTGTGGTTCTGTAAATGGATGGGTCCCAGCCCTGCCTCAGACAGCAGGTCTCACATCTGTTTGCAAGGATCCATGAAGCTGGCCCACTGAAATCTTTAACCTGGCATGGAGCTGAAGATCACCTTCTGGGAATAACTACCCTGGGTGTAAAGGGGATTCTTCTGATGTCCAAGGAACTCACACTGTTTTCTTCAGTAACCTTTTAATCCATTGTTTTTCATTTGTATAAATAATTTCTGAAATATTTTAAGTTGTTGATGGTTATGATTAGGAATAAAACATTCACAATCAAATGGTTAGTGTTTATGGTCTCCTTCACCAGTATGTAGTACAGTTCAGTGGTCTCTAAAACACTCTGTCTCAATTCTGAATTTAGGCATTCGTATATGGGGATTTTTATTTGTCCATATTCCAGGATAATGTAGCAATATGCAGGTATACAGATTGAATTTTGAACATATGCTTTAAAAGTAAGAGCTATGCCACTTCCATCAATGCCTCCTTTTTCTTTCCATTTAAATGTTAAATTAATAAAAAGAGAAAGTAGGCAGTACCTGCCAATGTATTTAAGATTTGCCCATTAGAGATGTCTTTGTGCCCATATGCAATTTACTAAAGATTTTAATAACAGATGTTCACTCAAGAATCATGCATAATAATGATAATCTTAACTAAGTATGCAGAAAGCAGATAGACCCAGAATAGGTTGTCGGAGTGTGTTGATGGGTTAGACAGTCTAGCAATTTTGTGGATTTACTGAATTGTCTTCAGAGCTATAAATATTCATAACATCCATGGTGGAAACAATAAAGAAAGCTTGTGGATTGCATTTGTCATAAATTTCTTGGTATATTTAACAAGACTCTTTTCTTGCTTTCTTGGTATATTTAACAAGACTCTTTTCTTGCTCCAGGTGGAGCTTCGCACTCAACAGGGCTCCATCTTCTTCATTTATGTAGTTTTTCCATGGCATCAATTTTTCTCTGTTGCCTGAGGCTTTTTTGCATGGTAATTGAGCCAGTCCTTCATATTATGTGGGCAAAACATTAATGTGATGCTCATAGAACTTAATTGCAAAATCTTAGTGAAAGAATTTGTGTTTGGTCTGTTCTCAGGCCAATGTGCCATTAACCTTACAAATGGGAACAGATGACTGGGGATCAGAGGGACTGCATATTGCACTTTTCTCACTACAAGTGACTCAGTTACAAGTGGGAACAGAAGTATGGGGGACATGCTGACTGAGAGGCAGTTCTTCCATCCTTACCACAGGAAGTCATGGCAGTTTCAGGAGCTCGTTTTCTAGAACTGGGAGGAACTCAATGTTTTCACTTCTCAGCAATTTACATGACTGTTTCTGTAAGGCAACAGTTTGTTCCAGCCAATCCCTACTTTTTTATTTAAGTCTGAGTTTCAAATTAGTTCAACTTCTCAAAATAGAGCACAGTTCAAACAGATTCAAAACTTTGTAAGTGGATTTCTCCCTTCAGAGAGAAAGAAAGTGGCAATATGTACATCTTTCCACCAGCCTCATGCAGTCTAAACAGTGGGATCAGTAATAAAGCAAGAGTGGGCAAAGCTTCTGAAATCGTGTTTGAACAGGTTTTAATACACTTGGATTTTAAACCACGATAAAAATTCAGGAGTGGGGCACAGGATCTTTTTATATAAAAGGTGTAAGGCATAGTAACAGATGATACTACTTGGAGGAAACTTTCCTTGACATTTAAGTACTCCTGCAAATTCATTTTGGAGGGGCACTGTCCCTTTTCTCTGGAGGAAGGATGGGCAGACCTTTTTTTCTCTTACATTTCTTGCAAGTGTGATGTTAAGTTGTAGAAAGATGGACGCGCTTGGAAGGACTGAGATAGAAAAGGGCAGTACTCTGTGGCAGAGTCTTTTTCAGCCATTTTCTCTCCCTACACTCCTGGGTCATCTACATTAGCTTTCCTTGCTGTCATTAGGGTAGGGAGAAAAGCATTAATACCAGGCAGTCATGGAAGGGGAGAGCAAGCTGAGGCTGCCTATAGCACCAGCATAAAATTACTTCCCTAAAAAAAACCCACAAAACACAAAACCAGAGACTTAGCCATATGGAGCTAAATTAATTTAAAATCCCAGGGAAACATCTGATTGTCCTTCCCATGCTTTAGTTGTTTTCATTTAATTTTTGTGGCTGCTGTAGCAGGCATAAGTAAGTGGATGAAGGTGACAGGAAAAAGCCATGAAGGAAGCACAGAGGCTGCAGTCTTTGTGGATAAGGTCCTTTCTTCCCCAGAGAGCAAAACTGCAGCCCTTCTGTGCTTAGAAATGTATAGGCAGTATGGCTTTGAAGGCAAAGCCTGTTCATGCTTCTGGTGACTTGTATTTTCTTGGCTCAGCTGAGGAGCACAAAGATGGATAAAATATTTTTGTACCAACAGAGACACTACACCTAGGAAACACTGATATCCATTTGGGGCCATATTTTGGCTGGTATCTTTGGACAGTGTATCTGTAAGTGTCTTTTTCATGCTGCAGCTACTTCTGTGTTTATATTTGAAGCTGCAGCTTTGGGGCTAAGTGCATGGTATTAACCAATGTTTGCATACTCCAAGCTTTAGAGTACATTAGGTGATGCTATCCTTAGTTACATTATTATTAACACAGGGACAATGACACAGTTTTCCTGTTTCCCTGGCATAGTAACCTCAGTGGGAAAAGTATTTGCCACAGAAAGACCTTGGGTGTGCCACATTGTAGTGGTTTATGGTCATTTCAGTAGTTTCAGTTGTGAGAAACAACTACCCAATGACCATGATAGAGGTCCTAAGGGATGTGTAAAAGATGTTTTCAAGGATTCAGTGGAGATGCACGTGCTCTGTGGACTCCTTCCAATCCACAGTGAATTTCTGGGATTAGGTTAAAAAGTGATCAGCTGTTCTGGGTTGAAGAAATACAATCACCTTTCTCACAGCTTTCTCTTGGAGGCTTGAATACTGCCCTGGAGAACAGGCACAGCACCAGAGTCACTGTGGCTGGTGTTGGGAGGATTTCCTTAGCAGGGGAATCCTCACAGTGCCTCATGAATTGCAGTTACATTAAGCACACTTAGGATAGCCCCATGAGTAATTTCTTTTGAGGGCTTCTTTGAGTGAGACTGTGAGACAAGGAGCTGACTGGCCTCCATCCTGGCTGGGAGGTGATTGGCAGCTGCAGTGAACCTGGCTGCTTCACCAGTGGGAACAGAGAAATTCAAAGACTGAGCAGTAGTAAAGGGCAGCATCTCTTTCATATTTCAAACCAGATCAGCAGCAACTCAGTCATTTTTATCTGTTGTTTGGCATGGGCTGTTGGGCATGAGTTCTTGACTGTGTCTTATTTTATCTGAATCTTCACAAAGCATATTTTGAAGTTTTGGGCTTTGTTGCAGTACATGAATTGTACCTCTGTTTTTTAAACTTTTTCAAAAAATTCTTTAAAAGCCAGTAAGGAAAGGAGTTTAGCTGAAAATAATATATGTATTTCAAACAATAATTCAATAATTAGAGACTGAATGTGTGAGCAGCAGAGGTGATCAGTGCAGGGCCATGTCTAGATCTACTGCAGACAGTTGAGCATAAAATGTGACACACATTCTAAGAGGCCATGTTACGACCTGGGTTAAATATTATGCATGAAAGCTCAGTTCCATGAGATCCATGGCTCCTCTAGGGTGTATAGGTATATTCATCAATGTCTCCTTCAAAGTGGGTTGAAATATTTACATGCTGGATGTTAAATATGGGAAAGTTGCATGCCTCGGGCTAACTCATTGAAAAACAAATGGCAGAGGACAATGTTGTGAAAACTTGAAATATTATTTGACATACAAACTGGAAATACACATGCTGAAAAGCAGAATGAGCTGCTACTCAAATCCAGTCTACCTGGAGGAAGTTCTGAAGAAATGTCAAATAAGTTATAAACCCCAGGCTTGACCCTGCCAGGAAAGTGGTATGGAAAAGTAAAGGAGTTGAAGGCATTTCTGAGCCCCACTCAGGAGCCAACCAGGAGATGCAGCTTTTTCACACCCTGAACACCAGCAACAGGAAAATCTAGTGGTGTCCCACCCAGCCCAAGCCCCAGCCAGGGGGGCCAGTTCCTCATGTGTAGCATCCCCTGTGTCCTCACCAGGAGCAGCCCCTGCAGCTGCTGTCCAGAGCCTGAGCTGGCATGGCAGAGTGGAATGCTGGAACACAAACTGGAGAGACCCACTGACACATCAGCAAGGCAGCTGGAAATGGGGATTCCTACCAGATCAGTACTGATCACTCACACATCAATACTTGGAGATAACAGAGATTAATAGAAATTTCTGCTTAAATTTAACCACCATCAAGGAAGTCATGCAGAAAGTCAGCAAAATAACTTTATTTGATTGTCAGGCTATTAAGAAAATACCTACCTGTGGTTCTGCACCTGAGAACTTATATTTTCAAAATCTGTTTTCTAGCTTTGTTTCCTCTGTTTTATCTTTCTGTTCTTTCACTCCCATCCTATGGGTCTACACTGAACCCTTTGCAAGCAAAACCTCTCTCATATCTTCTCTTACATTCTGCTGTAGGAGGCTTTAAAAATACACTAAATGCCTAGTAGTCAGTGCCAGCATTCCTAGACATTTCTAATTATGTTCTGTCCAAATTAAATTGTTTGTATATGCTATCTCTGATTAAAATGTACCAATAACTTGAAATGGAGTAATTTTCTGGCTCCCCCAGCTCATTAATGTTAATAAAAATTAAGCAGTTTCTCTATATTCTTTAACTTATCCATGTTCCTGGAACATAATACTAGAAAATATTCTCTCAGCTGTCTACATTTTGTAAGACAATCCCTGAAATAATCATGCTAACATGTCATGTTGATAAGCATACATTTGAATCAACCAAATTTGCTAATACCCTGATATATTGCTAATTTCATTTTGCATGTATCTTCTTTAAGATTTACTGAAGACTTTCAGTGAGCAAATGTTTCTGTCAATAATCTATATCTGGTCAATGAGACTATAAATGGAGCTATTTTAACACCACTCTTTAGTAATCTGCCTAGTACTTCTGTTTTATGACAGCAATATCCAGAGCATCATATTTGTTTAAGAGCTGTGACGTTCTTCGCCTCAGTTTATGATCTGGTGCTGGAAGATTGTGCTTTATGGTATGACACCACTTAATCCACAGATCTCAGAGTGAAAGTTAAAGAGGTGCTAAGCAAGCCTTAAAGATCCTGTGTGTGGCCACTGCAGCTGGAAAAATGGAGAGCTTTGGAGAATAAGTGTTTAAACAGCAAACTACTGAGCACAGTATTGGTAGTACATGAAAGGAAAAGTCCTCTACACAAGACACACCTGTATAAAGAAATACCTGCAAATGATAAAATGTCTAGGTGCAGTCTTCATAAAAATAACTATGTAACTATGTATGTAGTTATGTATACATAAATGTACATGCATATAAATATGTGTGTGTGTTTAAAATCATACACAAAGATACGTAGACACATATATACCTACATGGAGGGAAAGCTGGGTGTGCTGAGCAGGATATTGCATATAATCAGAAGTTGAATGCATGCTTACCCTGCAAATAAAGCAATTACACATTTAAAACACTTCAGGACTGATGGACTCCTCTTTCAGATGTTGAGCTTTAGGATAATGCAGGCTGTAGCAGGTGGGGACTCATGGAGTGTCCATAGAGCCTGGTTTGTGCTGCTGCATGGAGGGGCCCTGCTGTGCCACCCGCACTCAGGCAGGGTGTTTGTGCTCACTGCCTCTGCTCCCAGTGCCCACTTCAGCTGTCTGAAGGAGCCAGGATGCTGGAAAGAGCTTAGAGATGGACTGAGGAGCTGATGGGATGTACCCTGCCATGCCAGAGAGGGCTGGGAGTGCCCAGGACCCAGGCACACATCGGTCCCCAGGGAGCAGTGACCAACGGGGAGCCAAGCACACCATGGGCAGAGTGAGCACATCCTGGAAAAAATATCCAACAGTTTGTAACTGTTATAATAATGACCCTCCATGCTGATTTGTGAAACCTGTAGATACTCCTTCCTAATTACCTTTTTTTTTTTCTTCTACTATGTTCCTTAAATGCATATGTGAGTTGTGGCTTGCTTGGAGCGTCAAATCCTGCCAAAGCAGGGCTCCAGCATATACTAAGCTCTGATGTTTTCCATTCCTCTCATTACACACACCAATTTCAAATAAGCTTAATTCTTTGATATTCTTGGATTCTAAAGTACAATTTTGTGAAAGGCTGAAGTCATGAAAGACAACATTTCAAGTCATAAAATGTCTCTCTATATCTAGAATAGCAAGCAATAATCGTGATTTTCTGCAAGAGACTCAGTTAGCACTTCTGGCTACTTTACCTCAATGCATTGAGGTACTCTTGCCAGCTAAACCACCAAACAGCAATTAAGCAGGCAGCATGCTCTATGTAGCTTGAGAAAAAATAAGATTTGCAGGAGACTGCTATACTCACCTTGAAAAGTGTGTCAAAATCTCAGCCCAGTTTCCTTCAACACTGTTCTGGGATAAAAGCTGCTGTACACTTTGGAAGAGAAGTTTATGATTGCACTTCCTGTCTTAATGCTGTTTGGACACATATTAATGTCATTAATATTAATTAACATGTTAATGTCAGGGAGCCCTGTGCTTTGTTGGGTCAATTACAAATTAAATGAACTCATAATCAATACACATGAAACTGAATGAACTGATGACAGGTGGCTCTGGTTTAAATTGAGAAATCTATTGAAAATATTAAAATTAAAAACACCAGAAAAATCCAGTCTTGAGTAAAGAATGGTTTTGTTCATGTTTTTATTTCTGATTGGAAGGGAAAAGCAGTAATACTATCTTTGAATGTTGAGCTCAATAAACTATATCCTTTTTTTGTTTGTTTTTTTAGGTATAAAGCTATAGTAAGGCCAATGGATATCCAAGCATCGCATGCACTGATGAAGATTTGTGTGAGAGCTGCTATAATCTGGATTGTATCCATGTTGCTTGCCATCCCTGAAGCAGTATTTTCAGATCTGCATCCTTTCCATGACAAAGGGACTAATAAAACCTTTATCAGCTGCGCTCCTTACCCTCATTCAGATGGGCTGCATCCCAAAATTCACTCAATGGCATCATTTCTCATATTTTATATTATTCCCCTATCTGTAATTTCAGTATATTATTATTTTATTGCTAAGAATTTGATCCGGAGTGCTTACAACATCCCTGTGGAAGGAAATGTGCATGTGAGGAAACAGGTAGAGATTTGACTTTCTTCAAAAATCCACATTTTCTATGAATCTGGGAGGAAAGAGGGAATACAGGGAAATTTATACCGTGACAGACCATGTCTGTCATACTGATTTTAATAGATTAGGTGGGGTAAAAGAATTAAAATGGATGAAAGAAGCCCTAATATAGGGCTAAACAGTTAAAGCATCTCCTCCTGTTTGTAAGTTCAGAGACTTTGGCAGAGTGGTTACCATGGCAAGCATAGCAGGAGACCCTTGCCTGGAAAGGTATTGACTAGGATGCAGGGAAAGGGGCAGAGCAGATTGAAGCAAAGGGGTGATATGGGAGAAAATCAAAACTTCACTAAGTTGCTTTGTCAGAGGGAGGGTCTTGGATGAAGCCTTGCCTGTTTCTAAACAACCTATTTACCTTGAGGTATTTATCTTATTTGCCTTACCTCTTCTTTTTAACTGAGGTGTGCTTCAACCTCAGCAAAACTGAGACAAGCCGTTTGTAGCTGAGCAATTGTCTGCTCAATTGCACCCAGCTGACACCTCCACCTTAGACTGACCCAACAAAATCATCTTACACAGCCTTCAGGTGCTGTGCTGAAGCAGTAAGGCTGGAAAGACTTGGGTTTGGCCCATCAATTATGTGCAATCCCTGAAGTCTTTATCCTTTTTCCCTTCTGAATGTGCGTAAATCTTTTCCCCCACAGGCCATTTCTCTGCTGATTCAATGGCTGTTTTGATTAGTGGCAATAAAGTGAGCAGTACAAGCAGCCCTTTCCCCTTTGGTTTTGGGGAGAGAGCTCTAAAGAAAGCAAAAGGCCAGGCTGGTCTAGCACCCTCCGTCCATCATTCCCGTCCTGCAGTGCATTCAAGTGCTATACGTCTCCATCTGAGATAACTGGTATCGATTTCTTTATTGCATTGCTTCCTTTCTTTATAGTGCAGATGTGGCCTCAATAGCCCTATATCAAATTAAGAATACATTTTAAAAGAATATATGGTCTAGCCAAGGAGAGCCCTTTCTCAAAGGATTTAATTTTCAGCCTGCTCGCTGGAGATGTTATCATCTGGTGCATGTCAGTCCTTCCTGAGTTCAATGGCTGATTTTTAGTCTGTGCCATTAAAGGGGCATGAAATAAAGTCCAAATGGGCTTGCAGTGTCTCTCCTGCCTGCTTCTTGCTTGCAGCTGTCCTGAGAATAGATCAGCCTGTGTAAAATGCTCAGTTTCTGATTTAGCTGTGGAGCTTGGAAGCAGAGTGAGGATGGGGCAGTGTCCTGGGAGCCTGGCCAGGCGCTGTGGCCGCACTGGGGCAGGAGCAAGGGCAGCAGGGCTGAGGTTAGGAGCAGTTGCAGGCCATTCACATCCTACTTAAGTACAGGAAGTGGGATGCAGCTAATCCCCCAGGAGTCTCGGGGAGCATTAGTGGGATTACCACAGAGGAGAACATTAGGGAGCCCTAAAAGATCAGCAGCACTACATTTTCCAATCCTGCAAACTCTGGCTACATTACCTCTCCCAAGGAGTGATGCATTTTAGCAGGTTTTTCTGGGCAGCTCTGTCCTCTCATTTTGGGTAACTTCCTTCATAGCTTTTGCATTCATAAGGAAGAGAGATGTGTTTTTCAGTGGCTTTGTTATCTTAATGTACAGCACTTGTAGGCAAAAGACAAGGTATGGTTTACCTCAGCTCCCCTCAGTTGAGCAATACCTTTGGGTTGACTCCAAGCCTGTAGAAGCAAAAAGTAAAACAAAAGTGTGGCTGGTCTGCATGAAGGTTACACTGCGTGCTAGCTGGCTTTGTGAAAGCACCTTTCCCTGACAAAGCTCAGATTCTGCCTAGAGGTGGTCATCCATCTATTCACCACCTGTAGCTCTCTCCTGGTGGCTCCAGTGCTTTCAGCTGAAGGGTCCACCTTGCTGCTGCCATGGTGTTCCTCCAAGTCCAGAATATCCTCTTTTTGTTTCTCCATCTGCTTCAGACTCTGAGTGCTGAACTTGGTCTTAAAGGGCTGTGAGCTGTTGACAGCACTTTTGTGTACATACACCACACGGCCCCATGGCAGAATGTCCTGCTTGTGAGCTCTGTGAAATATCCCAGACTCCTACAAGACTATTAATTATAATAATAGGAATAATAATAAGGTAATTTATTAAAATTACATATGATTCTATATATTATGGGTGGATAACTAATGCAGATTGTCCCCACTTTTCTTGTCAGAGCTGGGATTTGCAAAGTGACAAGCCACTGGAAATTTTATTTCTAAACAGAAAGGAAAAGAAAGACTACTTCTTATGTAATAAATTCTCAGAATTATTTGTTTATAAGGGAAGGGGATTGAGGAGAGACAAGGAGAATTCTTGACTGTGTTCAGCTGCTGTCCAGATTTACCTGCTCTGGATGTGCCTCGTGCCATATGTTAGCTGGAAAGCTGCAGCACTGGCAAAAATAGCCAGCCCCTGGTCTGAGCTAGGAACAGCAGCTAATCTGTGTTTCTTTCTTCATCCAGATTGAGTCCCGTAAGCGCCTGGCCAGGACCGTGCTGGTCTTCGTGTGCCTCTTTGCCTTCTGCTGGCTGCCCACCCACATCATCTACTTGTACCGCTCCTACCACTACTCCGAGGTGGACACCTCAGTGCTGCATTTCATTGCCAGCATCTGTGCTCGGATCCTGGCCTTCACTAACTCTTGTGTCAACCCCTTTGCTCTCTACTTGCTGAGCAAGAGCTTTCGGAAGCAGTTCAACAACCAGCTGCTGTGCTGCAGGGCTCGCCTCCTCATCCGCTCCCACAGCATGGCCAGGAGCACCACACGAATGACCTCCCTCAAGAGCACCAACCACTCCCTGGCCACCTTCAGCCTGATCAATGGCAACCACATCTGCCACGAAGGCTGTGTCTAAAGGGCACGGTCAGAGACATGAATTGATGGGCATGGCTGCTGGACTTTGCTCCATGGGCATGGTGAGCAGCGCACACACACATGCACACGCGCGTGCAGGGAGGTGTGGTGTGCTCAGAGAGCTCAGAGGAGCTTGAAGCAATCAACATTTCATCTTGGGCTGAGGCTGAAGCATCCAGCATTTCACCCTGGACTGAGGCATTGCCAGAGCATCAGATCATTGAGCACCAGCCCACAGGATCTCCCTGGGAAGGGCTGCTGTGCTTTCAATGAGAGCAAAATGAGCACCTTAAGATCAAATCTTTTTTGGCTCTGTAGAATCTTCATCATTTCCTGCTCAATCCCAAACTTATGCAGACTTGCAGCAGTGATAAAGACCATATCAGGTGCACACAATTTGTCAGAACAGTTACATCCATCACTTCATGGTGTAATGTATTTTCAGATAGAAATAAATCCATTCAAATAAGGTAAATACTTTTACAAAGGAATTCAACATAGGTCATTTACAGACTTTTCAAGTATTTATTAATGTCCTGAGTACAGTGTTAATTCATGGTCTAAAAGATATTAAGAGTTTACTGGGGCATGTCTGTGGCCCCATCTGAAATGAGCAGTATCTTGCACCACGTCAATGTGAAAGCAGTAACGTGAATAAATGTGAGTTGGAATATGTTTACAGCTTTCAACTGTGTGAGCTTTTGCCATGTCGTGGAAGAGACAGCAGGGCAATTTCCAAGCATACTGTTTTGTTCTTCCTGTCTTGGTGTGAGATAGTGAAAGTTCCATCACCTAAGTGATACCACAAAATTTGGGTCGGGTTTAACTAAGGGCAGGCAATAGCAGAAACTGATGTACAGCTATTTTTCTTGTAGCAGTGCTTTGTAAAACACTAGTTTTTCAGCAAAAGCTATCAGCAATGCAAGGTGTGATGTCCAGCCTACATTTTTTCCTACTGTCTTCACAGAAATCTGTGGAGACAGAGTGCCAAAACTGGCTGACAGATTGGAGAAATAGGTCTACAGTAAAGTTTGCCCCAGAACAATTCCTGTTCCAGATACCATCTATTCTGGAACAGGAGCACAGTGTCCTGCAGATAATAAACTCCTGAAGCACCTGGGCTATAAGACATTCAATGAAGCTGCACACCTGATAAATAAAACTGCTGCCAAATGAGGCCATAAACCTATCACTGTAGCAGAATATTGGGTTTTAGTGGTCCTTATCCTCTTTGATGATGATCCTTTTCATTACCACACCAAAAGATACATTAAAGCTGGTAAAACTTTACCTGGGTTTGCTCTGTGTTTGTAGAAAAAGTCATGTGTGCAGTGTAAAAGCTCTCAGCCCTGCAGCTGCTTTGGGATGCTGGTGGGATCTGCTGTCTCCAAGGACTCAAACAGGCTCTGCTGCCAAAGGCAGAGCTCTGAAAACTTCGCCTCATTTTCCCTTTTGTGCTCTGGATGAGGTTGGACACGCAGGTACATGAGCTGAGGATGGGGCCACACCACTGTGCTGCCAAGGGTAACACTGCCCTGCTCCCCCCAGCCCTGGGCACTGCCACCTGTGTGTCACCCCCTGCTGCAGTCATCACTGCCCCCACATCCCAGTCAGGCTGAAAACTAATGGGATAGGGTTATTTAACCCATGAGTCAATGCTCTTACTTGGCTGACTGTGTCACTATGATGTTAATTTCAATTTACTAAGCTACCTGAGGTCCTCCCTTACTAAAATTTTCAGTGCTTTCCTTAATCTTTACTAAAAAGCCAGATACAATACCAGAAGCTCAGACTGCAACCATTTCAGAGAGTTTGGTTGAATTCCGAGCTGTTTATGACATTTCAAAATGAGGAAAATTTATCTGGCCTAAGGTAATTTTATTAAATATTTTCTTTAGCCTTGTAAGAATTTAATCAAAGGGAAGCAAGAATTACATACTTCAACAGCAAACACACCAGGAATTACATACTTCAACAGCTACACAATGTGTCCTCCTGTTTGGTAACAAACAAGAGATTACTGTTGTTCTACAAGAGACTTCAAAAGTTTCTGAATTTTTGTTTCTGAGGGAAGGGACTAAAATCATAAATCATGAATCATAAAAATGAGAAAATCATAAATATGGTGAAAAGAGCACGGTTATAACTCCCTTAGGGCTATGCTGAATCAAATACCCTGCCTCCCTGAGAAAGGCATTCACAGGAGAGCTATGAAGATTTAGCACTGTAGATTTAAATAAGTGCTGTTGATTATATACTTCAAACCAGAGCTAGTGACTCCTCCAAGAACAGAAAAAGGTTATGGCTCTGGTCTGAAAAGTGCTTTCCAGAAATGCAGCTGCAGGTTGTCCACATGTGTCACAGCCTCAATCCTACTTAAGTTGCTCACTACTGTTTAGTGATGGACTTGGCACTGCTGGTTGAACTCAATCACCTTAGAGGTCTTGTCAACCTTAATGATTCTGTGATTCTATGATTTCTTTTTACTTTGTTTTTGCATCTGATAGGCTTAAATTTAGGGGGAGTTCCATGCAAAATGCAAACTTTTCATCAGAATCTAAGATACATACAAGTTATTTTAATATTTAGAAAATTAGATCAAGTCTTTTCAAATGAGATGTCAATTGTCATTAACATTCTTCATTTTATTCAGATCCCTGGCTCCCTGTTCAATATCTTTAAGACAATTCAATGGGTCTGTGAAAAAAAATACATTCAAAAAGGTTCCTTGAAAAAAGTATTTTGAAACACATTCCCAAACTTGCACTCATTTTTTAATACCATTGAAAGAGCAAACCTGAGGTTGGAATTATTTCTATTTCATCCTCATATTAAAATGACGAAAAATATCAATGCAGCAGGTGAGATCAGGGAAGGAAGGAAGATTCAAAAATGTTTTCTGAAATATGCCAGCATGTAACTGAAATATTTGTAGCTGCAATTTCTTATGTGTGTTTCTCACTCCTTGTCTCATTACCTTGGTTTCAAAAACACCATGTACTTTACACTGTTGCAGCAGCCTGATCCCTTATCTAGGGCTCTCCCAGTGTTTGCTGGCACAGCTGCAGTGCTGATTCTTTGAACCTGGAGCGTTGTCTGCAGCGTTTTGTTTGTTTGATAAATTTTCCAAGTGCCAAAGATAAAAGCTGTGCCCAAGCATATCCCAAGAAAACCTGTGCCCAAGATAAAATCCTGGCAGGCAACTCCAGCACTGTGCCCTCAGGTACTGCCCAGTCCTGGGAGGCTTTGCAGTCCCTGGCTGTGACCCTGGGGTGGCTCCCCACCCTGCTTCCAGCTCTCTCCATCAGCACTGGAAGCATTGCAGCAGTGACTCAGGCCATGGTTTTTAAGGAATGCTATGTTTCAATGTCCCTGGAATGCCTGGCTCCTGGGAGACTGAGGAATTTTAAAGTGAAAAGGTGAAATTCCCTTTGAAGCAGGCAGCCCTTTGGGTTCACTCTGGCCTGTCCTGTGTGACACATGGCATTTGTGCCATTTCAGCTGTCTGCAGGGTGGCAGTGTGGGTCAGGCTGTGTGAGTGGCACAGCAGGGCACTGTTGCTGTTCCCACAGTGCAGCTCTGCTTTCCTCCAGGTCACAAGTGCTGCCAGGCAGAGAGGCACTAAAAAAAATACATGGCTGCCTTTTGCTGAAGTGGTGTGAAATGCAAAACTAATATTAAACAGAGATGTTTAATGATCCAGTACCTGAAGGGGGACTGCAGTGAAGCTGGAGAGGCACTCTTCATCAGGAATTGTAGTGACAGGACAGGGAGCAATGGGTTCAGACTGAAAGAGGGGAAATTTAAGTTTAGACTTACAGAAGAAATTCTTTACTGTGAGGGTGGTTAGGCACTGGAAGAGGATGTCCAGAGAAGTTGTGAATGCCCCATTCCTGGAAGAGTTCAAGGCCAGGCTGGAGGGGGCTCTGAGCAACCAGATCTAGTGGAAGGTGTCCGGTCCCATGAGAGAGGTTGAAACTAGATGCTCTTCATGGCTCCTTCCAAACCATTTTTTGATTCTATATTGAGTTATGTTCATGCTTACATTGAGTTATGTCCCTGCTTGCTGAGGAGAAATTAAATAGGATAAAACATTGCTCTTCATTAGGAATTAATTTTTTTCTGAAATTCCTGAATTCCCTTCCTGAACCTGGTGGGAGATGAAGATGCCAAGTAAATCACAGCTTTCAGTTGTTCTTGCTTTAGCTTAGGATTATTCTGAGCAATTTGGCTCTAAAACTATTTATTGTAGGTTTGAAAAATCACCACAAAGGACCAAAAACTATAGAAACTTGCTAATACTGTCACCAAAAAACCAATTCATATTCCTCACCTCTGTCTACAAGAGGAACTTTTCTTGCAGTATTTTCAAATGTTGCCTTTTAGAATATGTTTAAATATGAAAAATCAAAGGTGTATAATTCTGCTGCATTGCAACAATAGGTGGAAACAAGAAAAAATATCAGATGGTGAAAAAATATCAAGATGGCAAGAAAAAATTTAGATGGTGAAAAGAAAGAGTTTTAGTTTTAAACACAAACATTTATTTATGAAAATATTTGTTGAACTCAAATAGTTATTTTTTTAAATCCCCCAAAAATACATAAGCTAATGAGTTTTCCTTTGTTTTAAATAACAAACAAAAATTCAAAGCATCTCTATTCACCTAACAAGGAAGCAGGAAGCCTGTTACTGATATGTGTAATCCTGATTCTCCCAATTAGCTTGATTTATGTGGGAAGAATGTAAAAGTTAAACCCCAGAAAGATTATACTTTTACGCATGGTTTGGCAGAAATAATATACCTTCTTCCTCATTTTTCTGACAAAATAATTTTTTTTTACAGCAGAAAACTATTTGTGTGTATTCAGTTGGGGAAAAATCCCTATCTTTCAGCCTTCTTTAAAGGCAAGAAGCTTAGTGCTGCTTATCTGAGCAGTGAGCAATCCCCTGAATGCTAACTGCTCATTGTTAGTGCTGGGCCATGATAACAGAGTAGCTTATCCTCTCCATCCTAGGAAACCACAGCAGGTGATGGGCATCTGTCATTCACCATAAATCATTAGAGATTACTGGCATTGCCCTTTCCAAGACTAAGATGGCAGCAGTTTGAAGATGCAAGGAAATATTTAGATGGCATTGTTCAAACCTGAGAGTTTTCTGCCCCTTACTGAAATATTTGTGCTACCCTCACTTCATTGTTGTTTTTTTATTTTAATTTTTATAACACCATCTTTATATGTGATACTGTCTTTTAACCCTGAAAATCATGGAGGGAAGATAGCTGATTTTAGCTGACTTGGGTCTTCTGTAAATTGCTATTTATTTAGGACCAGAAAAGTTGTTGTTAGGCTGTAACATGTATTTTAGCTTGGGTAGCTGGAGACACCCCCTTCCAGATGAGTCCAGCCAGCCTGCAGGGGGCTCAGCAGATGGGCTGGACAAGCTGCTGCTGTTCCGGCAGCCCTCCCTGGCAGGCACAGGGTGTTTCCTGCAGGGGTTGTACATCTCACACGCACCTCTGCAGCCAGACCCTCCCCAGAGCCAGCAGCCTGGGCCAGCCTGGTGCTCACACGCTCCTGCTCAGACCACCGTGCCCTGACCCCTCTCTCCTCCCAGCAGGGCTGGCAGGGCTCCACCCCTGCCATCCCACTGCAGCTGGGGCTCTAGGCACAGCCTCCTCCTGCACCGCTGCAAGAAGAGGCACTACACATGTCCAAATGGTGCTTCAGGCACCCCAGTGCTGCTGCTTGGGCCCAGGCTGCAGATCTCCTGGAACTTATTTCTCCATTGTAGCGGCTCCCCTAGGAAGGCTGAAGTTTAATTGTTAATTTTCAGGCCACCTTGAAAGGCTCAGCACCTTGAAATTGGTGGACTTTCATGAGGATTCATACTTAACCCATGAGTCCTCACACAGGTAGGGCAGCTGTGCAGGTCATGCCACAAAAGGGATGAAAGAGTTCCCTTTGGAAAGAGTCACTCCTTGGAAAGTCCCTCACTGCTGGCCAGCTGGATTAATATTATGTCTTTATTACTTCCTAATAATTGAGCACAGCAATTGTAAAATCTTTAAAGAATAGAGACTGAATAACATTCTGCTTAATGCTAAGATTATCAATGAAGACTATGTCTCATTTTATATTAAAATCACATCTAAAAGTCATTTTATAAGTGCCTAATTGCTTGTTTATGGAAATAGCTACTTCAAATGATTTCTGTGATTAGCTTGACTGTTTCACTGTAAGTGGATATGAATTAAAGAGAATCAACCCTAGAATTCTTTTGAAATAAAAGATTGAATCTATCTTAATGTAAATTAATTACACTTACTGGCAAAATGCCTGCCTTATGCTGAACATCTCTTTGTAATGGCTACTCTGTGTTTTCCAGGCAAGTCAGGTCCACCCAGTGTGTTGCTTTGAAGTGATGGATCTGGGCTTTGTGTCAGCACTTCCAGCTCCAGAGTCAGTGTATTATCCACACCAACATCCCTCTGCAGCTGGGTTTTCATGGGGGTGGATTTGACACCAGGCTTTGCACTGAGGCAGAGAAGGAAGACTGTAACACCTGTCCATTGAGCAAGTCTCCTTGTCCAAAATGTTTCAATGGGTTAAAGGAATTTTTTTTTAAAAGAAGGTGTTGTTTCTATCTGTGTTTCATGATTGCCTAAACCCAAATTAAAGCAGGTAGAAATGGGTGGCTCACTGGCCCTGGAGGTCAGCAACAAAGTTGAACATAGTTCCAAAGGTGTGGGGTGCCACTCTCCTGCCTAAAGCACTGATAAAAGCAGGCACCCAGCCTTGCTGAGCATCCACCTTGTACTCGCCAATCCATGGAGATGGACAGGCACATCCTCACCAATCCATGGACATGGACAGGCACATCCTCACCAATCCATGGACATGGACAGGCACATCCCTCACCAATCCATGGAGATGGACAGGCACATCCTCACCAATCCATGGACATGGACAGGCACATCCTCACCAATCCATGGACATGGACAGGCACATCTTCACCAATCCATGGAGATGGACAGGCACATCCCTCACCAATCCATGGAGATGGACAGGCACATCCTCACCAATCCATGGAGATGGACAGGCACATCCCTCACCAATCCATGGAGATGAACAGGCACATCCCTCACCAATCAATGGAGATGGACAGGCACATCCTCACCAATCCATGGAGATGGACAGGCACATCCTCACCAATCCATGGAGATGGACGGGCACATCCTCACCAATTTATGGAGATGGACAGGCACATCCTCACCAATCCATGGAGATGGACAGGCACATCCTCACCAACCCATGGAGATGGACAGGCACATCCCTCACCAATCCATGGAGAAGGACAGGCACATCCAGTGCACACTGAACCCCCTGTTTTGGACACCACCCTTTGCATGAGACCCAGGCCCATCTCCCATCTCCCATCTCCCATCTCCCAGACCAGCTCTAGCTGGCTACATGGGCTGAAAGCCTAATTTTTAAATGGCTGATGTCTGTCCAGCTAAGTCCCAGCACACTGATCTGAGTCTCTCTGCCCAGGGCCCCTCTCTGTCCAGCCCTGTCTCCCTGCTGGCCAGCAGAAGGATGTACCTGATGCCCCATTATTCTATTCTTGCCCTGTCACCACCATCTCGTGTCACCTTATGCTGGCTCTTAGGTTTAACAAGGAGAAGGGGTCTTTTACCTCCCACAAGTCATCTTAATGAGGCATATAGGAGACCTCTTCAGATGGTGGTTCAGGTCTTTGCTCATTTGTCCCTCTGGGGTTGTCAAATTCCCCCCGGCACAATAAGGGGAATTGGCTGTGAAAGCACTGCCAATGGCCACAGGGACCCTGTGCAACCACTTTACACAACTTGCTCAAGCTCTGTTAGACCAGAAGTCTGATTTATGGCCTGTCTCCCCTGTGCCATGTGGTTACTCATGTAGCAGACTGAACAGGTAGGAATAATCAGAATAAAAATGTCTTATTGCCATAGATTAATTCAGAAGGTTATAGCAAATCCAGGAAGTTCTCAAGCCAATCTCTTGCCTACAGTACTTACACTTTTGCTATCTATGCCAGGGGCTGAAGGCAAAGAGCAAGAGAATTGGTCCCTGATCTGATACACACTCATATGTACCATGAAAGGGACAATCTATAGGAAAAAACAATTTATTGATGAACAAAAGGAAACTTGGGAAAAGTGTGTGTGTTTCTCCCTATAAGTGTAGTGTTACATTTCAGGGAAGAGGCAAACTTCACACTATCATCTGAGGGACAGAGTCTAGGTTGAAAAACACTCTAATTTTATGCCCTTCCTCAGCAGTTAGCTGCCTCTAGGCAGAACTCACCTCTTTCCAAGAAGTGGAGCTCTTTGAGGGAGTGGTGAGCACTAAACTCCAGGAGGGCATTTCAAGTTCGGTTGTTTGTTCCTGGAGGAAAAATCATTGAGCACTTCCAATCATTCTGAATGTGCAATCAGGACCAGTTGCTGGCAATCTAGAACAAGCCAGGAATCAATTCAGGAAGGGTGGCAATCCATTACCATGACATGCACTTAAAAATATCTTAAAGAGACCACACAGTATTTGCTTTTTATAAAAATTAAACAGCAGGATGAGAAGCCACAGCTTTATCAGCAGTGCACTCTGAGGACAGCAGGAGACACAGCTCCTTTCATTTCAGTTTCCAAGTGCATGTGTGCAAAAGCTTAGTTACAAACTACAAGATTGTACATATTTCATAAAATGTGTATGAATTTGACACCTCCTATGAATATTATTTATTGCTTTGTAAAGTAATGTATGTATGCATTCAGCCACTTGTATAGAATGTAAATATCTTGTACTGCTGTGCACAGAGACAGTGCAGTTTATTTCATCTGAAACATGCTTTGCTTTCCTTTTCCAGAGGCTGTATAATCTGCTATGAAAAACAGTGGAAAATAATTTCCCTATTAAAAGAAAATTTGCATTAATGTCAATGTCTCAGCTCTCTTGAAATAGCATTTAGAAGGAAATTTAGAAGAAAAAAGGCCAGAAAGTGAAAACGTGTTGCAATTTGGATTTTTTGTGTGACTTTGATATATTTTCTAATTTTATGCACTATGCTTTTAAAATTGCTCATGAATGGCCTCTACATAAATACAGACTCAATTGAAGACTGTCAAATGTGAATACTGAATTTCACAAAACTTACAGCTAATAAAGCATGACAGACAAAATAGATGCCATCTCTTGCTTCTTAGTTAGAAGAAAACCTACAAGTTTCATAAACATTTTTATCCACTTGCTTTTCTGTGAATTTTCAAGCATCAGAAAGGGTTATCTTCCAGTGACCAAACAGACAAGACCAGAGGCTGTGCCACCAAAAATCCCACCGAGAACCTCATCCCAGGTCCAGTTTGCTCCAATGGGCAGCACTGGGCTGGCAACAGGTGTGCAAACCCAAAGGGCTTGGCAGAGGTTTTTTGAAGCTCCCATTTCTGCCACCACTGACCTGCGGCAGTGGTGGAGATGTGAATGCAGCACCAGGGGCTGTGGAGGGAGCAGGGGAGAGAGGAGGCCACAGACAGAGCAATGAAAAGCTGCAGTCAGCATTGCCTGTAAAAACAAAGGGCTCAGAGCAGTTGTATTAGAATAATTGGATACATCTAACAGTTATTGGCTGTGAAACTCAGCTGCATAAGGTTGATTAATTAATGGAAATATACAGAGGCATGTTGTGAAAGCTCTCCTGTGACATGTTGGCATTGGTGGGCTTTGTGTCTGGCTCACTGGAAGGAAACTCTGAGTGACCTTTTCTTCAACACCCATACCACTTAGAGCATCCGTTACACAACAGTTTTTGGCCCTCTAAGAATCAATTGCAGCTCACAATTGAAGGAGATGTTGCTTTTGTGGAGAGTTATTGCATGTGAGGTCATCAATCCAATCCACCAAGTCTGTGGCTCTTTTCCATCCTCATTACAAACATCGTGAGCTGGCTACAGATACAGGAATGTAGAAGTGCTGCAGGAGGCAGAATGTCCCACTAACTTCAATTTCCTCTGCTTGGCATTGTTTGATTCAGATTCATAATGCAGCTCACACTTTGTTCCCTGTTTGACTTATTATTAATAATATTATTTAAAGCATAAACAGTATAGACAACTGACAAAAGACTGTTTATTGGAAAGGTTTTCTTTATATGTTTATACCATCCCTCATTTAAAAATTCAATTTCTTTTTCTATCCTGTTGACTACAGTTCTGTTATATATTATTATACAAAACTGCTTCTTATATTGCATTATCTTCCAAGTGATCTGTGTATTACAATATTAAACACTGTGAAATAATCTGAATACTGCATTTGAGTAGGTATTTTTCACATTACATCTATCAAAACAGACCTTTCACTGTGCATTTAGCATTAAAAGGTGTGGAGTACAGTAATATCCCATTAGTTTAATTTTTTTTTTTTTTAATGTAGCACTTTGCACAAATTGGAAGTTCCCTGATACTCACTGGAAAATCTATAGAGAAAAGTGTTGCAAGACATCTCACAGCACTGCAAGCAATGCAATTCCCAGAGACTGCAAAGTCTACAAGTCTGCAGTCTGGTTTCTTTCTGCTCAGGCAGACAAGGCCAGTATGAGTTGTGCTGGCACATCAGCAATCTCATTACTTGAACACATGAAGAAGTAAAGAAATTCTCTGAGCAACCTGTTCCAGCATCTCACAGTAATGAAGAATTTCCTCCTGACATCTCATTTAAAGCTGTACTTTTTCAGGGTGAAGCCATTCCCCCTTGTCCTAGAGCTACAGGCCATGGTAAAAAGCCCAGCTCTCATTTCAGTGCTTTGGGTGCTGCCAGGCTGATAGCAGCTCAGAGCCTTCTCCTCTCCATGCTAAACAGCCCCAGCTCTCTCAGGCTGTCCTCATAGGAGGGGTGCTCCAGCCCTTTGTCCCTCTCATGCTGGGTCTCCAGAGCTGGCTGCAGAACTCCAGGTGAAGTTTCATGAGAGTGGAGTTGAGGGAATGAATCCCTTCCCTCGACACCTCTTCTGGTGCAGCTGAGGACTCCGCTGGCTTCCAGGGCTGTGAGCACACATTGCTGGGTCATGGCCAGCTCCTTGTCCACCAACACCCACAATTCTTAGAACAGCTTTGTCATATAATACAAAGAATGGTAGAAAGAATCACCTTATGCTGCCTGACATTACTTTCAGATAGTAGAAATGTTCTGGAGCAGAACTGTGCTTCTCTTTGTTTCTGCTGCATCTTGTCCAGTGTTGACATTAATTACCAGTTCACATTGTATTTCTATTTGCATGAGAGATCTTGGGAATGCTCTACTGGAAAAATACATTTCTTCTGTTTCATACTATCAGACTTAGGGATTTATTAAGATACTCATTAAGAAAATATGTCAAAATAAGAAAATAAGAAAATAAGTCTCTTGCCTAATAGGTTTTATTAGGTTTGGGGTTATTAACTTTACTGGATTTTATTAAGTTTTCTGCCACTGGCTTAAAGGACACCCTTACCAGGAAATTAAGTTAATGAAGCTTATTTCCATATTATATTTATATTAGGAATATTATGTGCACCCTCATTCAGAGCTGGTCAAATGTAAATAAGGATATCTTTACTGGGAGTTACTCTAGGGTCCCTCAAGCCACTTAATTCAGTTTCATCAATATGATTGAGAACTGATTCTTAAGCTTTCTTGTGTAACCTCAACTTCTTGCTAATCCTCCTGCAACAGAGATTATTGGCCTTTGATTAAGGTAGATTATTATTTTCTTTATTATAATTTTTCATTTGTTTGTAGTAACCATACTTGAATTTGTTAAGCTTCAGGAGACACTCCACTGAACTTGTGAGTGCAGTTTCCATGTAAGAAGGGAACAGATCTGATAAGTCACTATACATTCACACAAACACAACAGACCTTAGAACAGGCTCTAAAATTCAAATTAAGGCAGAGGATCTAAAAACACATTCTCTTGCACTGAAAAATTAAATAAATGGAACTGGGGGAAACAAAAAATTTTTGCTGAGAGGAAAGGGCGCTCTCCCTGCTGGTTCACCAGCCCAGGATAATTTTCTGCAATGACACTCTCCAAAGCCTACCCAGCAGATATTTTCCAGGAACAAGAGGCGCAGGAAGAACAAAATGAAACATCACTACAGCTGAGTTGTGGTGTTTCATCCATTGAGAAACTTGAATGGAAACATTTCCGATGTTGAAAATGTTATAGAAAGTGTTACCTGCAGCACTGGCTTCTTTGCAGACTTTTTCTACATGCCATGTGAAAATAAGGCTTCAAAGAAAACAGCAAAGATGGATGGGGTGAGTCTTCTCAAGCAATGCAAGATGTTTTTTGATAAAAATATTACTGTGCCTGGTGAAAAGAGCAGAGAGACAACTGAAAAAAAGTGATGGAGATATCTTAGAAAGACTGAAGTGACTGGCCATACAGGCTAGCATTACTTTCAGTGAAGAAAACAGGGTTATCCTACTCTTTTTGAAGATCAAAACAGCAGGACGCTTCTCCAAACATTGCAGGCTCTGCTATTACCTCTAGCAGGGGCACTGCAGAGAGCTAGATTCTCACCTAGATTAGGCTGAACCCTGTTCATTGAAAAGAGGCAATCACACTGATTTCACTCCTTCTAAACATTTAAATCCTTTCTGTTACATTATTTTATGGAGTATAATTGTTATGCTCAATTTTTCTAAGAGCACAGGACCAGTTTTCCATCTGAACACAGGTGTTCACAGCATATGGAAGATGTCAAGGTGAGTCTAATCATAATTTCCAAAAAAAGTAAAGGCACATGGGTGGAGACAAAATAATGACTCTTTGCTTTTAGATTTTGCTTCTCACTGCAGTGAATTAAACTAAATACAGTATAGACAAAGTGCAAACACCAGAAAAGAAATTATCTGTGCTTTCATAGGTAGCATTGCTATAAGAGCTACATCTCCACAGGCATCAGGGAAACAAAAAGATAACATTCATTTTCATGCTTCTAAATGATGAGTTGTAGGAAATCTTGACAGCTCCTTTATAAAGCAGTCCTTTTGATGAATCATTTATCAGTGTTGTCAGTCCATTTAAACTATAATATCAATGAGAAGTTCATCTTCTCCCTGTGTGCTACAATGATTATGAGATGGACACACAACAGAACACAGAACACTCCTCCCTTGCATTGAGGCTGGGTGGTCCATTGGCTTCAAAGAGGCTGTGAGAATCTGTTAGACTCTTCTTACTGAGAGATACAAGGAGTTAGGTGTTGGTTTGGGTTGACTTTAGCCTTCTGCACCTTCCAAAGTGGAGAAACAGGCTTGTTTTGAACACTAGAGAGGCATGTGAGTGTGTGCCTTCTCCTGGTGGTTTATGAATGGTCCTTGCCTGCTGATGGGTTGTTCTTGTGTTTGTCAGGCAGGGATGCATTGGTTCAGAGATGCTTTAGGAAAAAAAAAAGTTCTCAAACTGCAATTTTTAATTGTCATTTTAGCCATGTATGGGATGAGTCATTCCTGTGATGAGTGTTTGTTAATGGTAAATTCTCCCCTTAAAGGGAATATTTTTAGCACAGCATTTGTTTCAAACCATCCCTATTCATCCTAAGGCAGCTCCCATTTGAAATGGCAGACACCCACAGAAGTCCTTTCTAATCTTCAGAAAAAATGGCACCAAGGCTGAAGAGGCAGATCACAGGTTCACACTTTTCAACTTTGCTTTGGTGAACACATGTGCCTGAGAGCATTTAAAGGGCAGGGGAGCAGCACTCAGGCTTGATGGGGTACAAGTCTATCAGCTGCACAGGTCTGTTGGAACTCTAAATTTCTAGCCTTTTCTAGTGTCTAATCCCAGTACTGTATTCTGCACAAAGCTTGGATCTTTGGAACACTTCATGTAAGTATGGCAATTATTGTGGCTCCCAGTGCATCCAGTCTGCCTACAGCTGATGGTGGCATACCTGCCTTTCGGCAGCCTGAGGTAAGTGCAGATCCTAGCTGGTACCACCACATTCCAGAATTTGCCTTAGGAAGCTCCCAGACTTGATTCTGTCAGTACACAGAGGAATGCCTTTCCATGGGAAGCTGCAAATGCAGTAGCAGTCAGGTATGGACATCACGACACCAGCCCTGGTACAAGCTCTTTGCCCAAGGGACCTGGCTCTGCTGCACCACAGCACCTCAAACTCACACTCCAGGTTGCCTCCCAGTAACTTGCTGGCATGTCAGTTTTTGTAAGCCAAGAAGGAAACACCAGTGGAACTGAGAGATTCAAGGGCATCTTTCAGTGGAGACATGCTTGTATTTGAGATTTATAGCACCCTGCATAAAATCATGACTTACTGCTTATGCCATGGAAATTTCAATTCCCATGATAATCTAATCTTCTTCAAACCTAGTTAAGAGATGCCTTATTATAGCTGTTGAAGTAGATCACAAAGCCTGAAATTCCCATTAGATTAATTAACATTTTGAAGGCACGCTCCTAAGACACTTTTTGAGAGCCCAGGATGAGAAATAAATTTCATCATGACACTCACTCTGGTCCTGCCTTCCAAAATGCCCAAACCTTTCAGGGTAGCTCATCACTCATGTGCCATGGATGAAACATTTATTAGATGCTCTGCATCTGTCCCCTGTCTTTGCAGAATGTTTTCTTGAATCTCTCTAGACACAAATTCTATTACTATTTTTAAATTGTCTTTCAGAACTTGTTCATCTTCTCTATTCTTCAGTAGTTCTGTGAGTTTCTCTGCACTCCTGAAAGATTATTTTAGTATCATAGATATCAGAATTTCTTTTTAAATATAAGGTTTAATCTCTACTTTAATATAATTCTTATTATCAGCAGGAAATTAGGATAGCATCCAGGCAATTTGCAGAAAACTAGGAAATGAGAAACAGAAGTGAGCAAGAAGCCTTCAATAAGTGTATAACTGCAAGATAAACATTTTGGGAATTTATTGCTTATCTTGATTATTTGCCATATTGGTATCTCTGGAGCTGCTGGAAAGAAGCGAGAGAAAAATCTGTTTTGCTATGGTTTTTGCTGGGATAGAGTTAATTTACTTCAGCTGGCATGGGGCTGTGTTTTGGATTTGTGCTGAAAACTGCTAACACACAAATGGTTAGAATCATAGAGAAGGAAGGAAGTGGCAGAAGGAAGTGGTGGAAGGAAGGAAGTGGCGGAAGGAAGTGGCGGAAGGAAGTGGC